>NC_064619.1:630515737-631140737 GCF_023898315.1 Schistocerca nitens
TGAAAGAGGAAGCCGCCTTGTAGAATTTTGCACAGAGCATAACTTAATCATAGCTAACTCTTGGTTCAAGAATCATAAAAGAAGGTTGTATACCTGGAAGAATCCTGGAGATACTAATAGGTATCAGATAGATTATATAATGGTAAGACAGAGATTTAGGAACCAGGTTTTAAATTGTAAGACATTTCCAGGGGTAGATGTGGATTCTGACCACAATATATTGGTTAAGAACTGCAGATTGAAACTGAAGAAACTGCAAAAAGGTGGGAATTTAAGGAGATGGGACCTGGATAAACTGAAAGAACCAGAGGTTGTAGAGAGTTTCAGGGCGAGCATAAGGGAACAATTGACAGGAATGGGGGAAAGAAATACAGTAGAAGAAGAATGGGTAGCTCTGAGGGATGAAGTAGTGAAGGCAGCAGAGGATCAAGTAGGTAAAAAGACGAGGGCTGATGTGTCGGCAGCTGGGCCAACACCTTGTAGATAGAGGTGGCTTTAAAAGGCACGCTAGACTAACGCAGACGGGCGTGAAGTACTGGAACAGGATACGTAATTAATGCTATGAAGAAAAGTACGTAGCTGGTATAATACTTATCTTTAATCAATCATTGTGGTACATCGCACAAAGGAGACTTTAATTACAATCACTGTAAGGCTAATGGCGCCTTGCTAGTTCGTAGCCATTAACTTAGCTGAAGGCTATTCTGTCTCTCGGCTAATGAGAGAGAAAGGCTTCGTACGTCTAGTCGCTAGCTCTGTCGTCCGTACAACTGGGATGAGTTGGAGTCAGTCTCTCGAGACCTGCCTTGTGGTGGCGCTAGGTTTGCGATCACACAGTGGCGACACGCGGGTCCGACATGTACTACAGGACCGCGGCCGATTTAAGCTACCACCTAGCACGTGTGGTGTCTGGCTGTGACACCACAAGGGCTAATAGAAATCCTTGGGTAACAGAAGAAATATTGAATTTAATTGATGAAAGGAGAAAATATAAAAATGCAGTAAATGAAGCAGGCAAAAGGGAATACAAACGTCTCAAAAATGAGATCGACAGAAAGTGCAAAATGGCTAAGCAGGGATGGCTAGAGGACAAATGTAAGGATGTAGAGGCTTATCTCACTAGGGGTAAGATAGATACTGCCTACAGGAAAATTAAAGAGACCTTTGGAGAGAAGAAAACCACTTGTATGAATATCAAGAGCTCAGATGGCAACCCAGTTCTAAGCAAAGAAGGGAAGGCAGAAAGGTGGAAGGAGTATATAGAGGGTTTATACAAGGGCGATGTACTTGAGGACGGTATTATGGAAATGGAGGAGGATGTAGATGAAGATGAAATGGGAGATAAGATACTGCATGAAGAGTTTGACAGAGCACTGAAAGACCTGAGTCGAAACAAGGCCCCGGGAGTAGACAACATTCCATTAGAACTATTAATGGCCTTGGGAGAGCCAGTCATGACAAAACTCTACCATCTGGTGAGCAAGATATATGAGACAGGCGAAATACCCACAGACTTCAAGAAGAATATAATAATTCCAATACCAAAGAAAGCAGGTGTTGACAGATGTGAAAATTACCGAACTATCAGTTTAATAAGTCACAGCTGCAAAATACTAACGCGAATTCTTTACAGACGAATGGAAAAACTGGTAGAAGCGGACCTCGGGGAAGATCAGTTTGGATTCCGTAGAAATGTTGGAACACGTGAGGCAATACTAACCTTACGACTTATCTTAGAAGAAAGATTAAGAAAAGGCAAACCTACGTTTCTAGCATTTGTAGACTTAGAGAAAGCTTTTGACAACGTTAACTGGAATACTCTCTTTCAAATTCTGAAGGTGGCAGGGGTAAAATACAGGGAGCGAAAGGCTATTTACAATTTGTACGGAAACCAGATGGCAGTTATAAGAGTGGATGGGCATGAAAGGGAAGCAGTGGTTGGGAAAGGAGTGAGACAGGGTTGTAGCCTCTCCCCGATGTTATTCAATCTGTATATTGAGCAAGCAGTAAAGGAAACAAAAGAAAAATTCGGAGTAGGTATTAAAATTCATGGAGAAGAAGTAAAAACTTTGAGGTTCGCCGATGACATTGTAATTCTGTCAGAGACAGCAAAGGACTTGGAAGAGCAGTTGAACGGAATGGACAGTGTCTTGAAAGGAGGATATAAGATGAACATCAACAAAAGCAAAATGAGGATAATGGAATGTAGTCAAATTAAATCGGGTGATGCTGAGTGGATTAGATTAGGAAATAAGACACTTAAAGTAGTAAAGGAGTTTTGCTATTTAGGGAGTAAAATAACTGATGATGGTCGAAGTAGAGAGGATATAAAATGTAGACTGGCAATGGCAAGGAAATCGTTTCTGAAGAAGAGAAATTTGTTAACATCGAGTATAGATTTAAGTGTCAGGAAGTCGTTTCTGAAAGTATTTGTATGGAGTGTAGCCATGTATGGAAGTGAAACATGGACGATAACCAGTTTGGACAAGAAGAGAATAGAAGCTTTCGAAATGTGGTGCTACAGAAGAATGCTGAAGATAAGGTGGGTAGATCACGTAACTAATGAGGAGGTATTGAATAGGATTGGGGAGAAGAGAAGTTTGTGGCACAACTTGACTAGAAGAAGGGATCGGTTGGTAGGACATGTTTTGAGGCATCAAGGGATCACAAATTTAGCATTGGAGGGCAGTGTGGAGGGTAAAAATCGTAGAGGGAGACCAAGAGATGAATACACTAAGCAGATTCAGAAGGATGTAGGTTGCAGTAGGTACTGGGAGATGAAGAAGCTTGCACAGGATAGAGTAGCATGGAGAGCTGCATCAAACCAGTCTCAGGACTGAAGACCACAACAACAACAACAGTAGACTCAGGTTTTGGGTTCTCACCGTTTTCTCAAATGAGTCAAGACACATTTTCCGCTTGTCAAAATGTGGATGTTACCGGTGCAAATTCACTGCCGGAAAGCACTGAGAAACATGTTTCAGACACCAGTACATTGTTATTACAATTAATGCAACAAATGGGACAAAAGCTTCAAAAGTTAGACATAATGGAACAAAATCAGAGACAAACACAGCAAAAGCTTCAAAAGTTAGACACAATGGAACTACATCTTCAAAAGTTAGACACAATGGAACAACACCAGAGACAAACACAGCAACAGTTAGACGCAATGGAACAAAATCTTCACACCACGCTTGAACAAACACGTGAAGATTTAAGTACTGAGTTACATAAAATCGAATCGAAATGTCAAAAAGTCTGTAACGACGTAAAAACACAAATTTGTGAGCATTTTCAACCTATTTTTTCGCGGCATGAAAATGCATTACAGAATCACGAAGCAGCCATAAAAGAACTGCAAATTATTTTCATGAAAATCATGAGACCTTGCAAGCTAAAATTGACTCAGTTGCATCTACCGATTCGGTTACGCAACTTGCAAAAACTCAGGAAAACTTAAAGGACACAGTAGAAAGACACATAGAGGAAATTAGTTCATTATCAGAGAAAGTAGTTGAACTTTCGGATCAGCTAAATAATTTATCTACGAAGGTAGACGATAATCTGAATGACACAAAACCGGTAGTCTTTAATGACACAGAAGAGTGCGAACAAATTAGGAAATTCAAACAAAATCAGAATCAAATTAATACGCAACACCAAAGAGAAATCCGGGAAGTACAAAATCAATTGGCACAAGTAAAAGAAATTGACAAGGTACACCGAATTTTGAGATGGAACCGCCGAAACGACGTATCAATGACCGACATGTGACTCGCCGACATGATGATTTTGACTATAAGCTGTTCATTACTACACGTAAATTCAAAATATTTAAGAATTCTGGCAATGACATTCATCCACAAGCATGGCTCCATCAATTCTCTCATTGTTTTCCTCCCAACTGGTCATTAGAGCACAGATTAGAATTTATGTGTGGCTACTTAGAGAATGAACCAGCTGTAAGAATGCGATCGGTCATTCACGATTGTCACAGTGAAGGAGAATTTTACCAAGTCTTCCTCTCAGCGTATTGGTCTCAAGCTACACAAGACCGAGTAAAACATAGCATCATAATGATGAATCATTTCGAACAAGCTGAATTTTCCAGTCTTGTGAAATATTTTGAAGTCATGTTGCACAAGAATCAGTACCTGTCAAACCCATACAGCCCCTCAGAACTCATCCGCATTTGCTTAATCAAGTTACCTGAACATTTACGGCATATTATTTTGGCAGGACGTTGCAAAGACGACATTGAAGCTTTCCAGGGACTCTTACATGAATTAAAAATTGACACTGATAATCGCGGAACGCGAAAACAGGAACACAACAATTACAGGTCACATCCGTCGCAATTCCATGATGAAAGAAATAATAACTGGACACGACAACGCTATTCTCACAACACAAATCGTGACCAAAACAGACACCACCCGTATGACAACCGTTGACACATTAGTAATAATTACAGGGAAAGATCACCTCTCCGCGGTAATGACTATCACAGATACAATCAGAGAAATAGACGATATGGGAACCAAAATAAATATTATCAAGGGAGACAAAATAACTGTAGATGCAACGGTCCAGCGCGCAGTTACGATTCAGGGAGAAATTCTCCACCACTTAACCGCCAAGAAAGAAACTACAGGAACTACCGACATGACGACAGACGGTATAATCGTAACGACAGGCTTGAATTGCATCAGAACTGGCGAGATTCAAACAGAGCAGGGCACTCTCGACAAGGTAAATTTGTAGAAGTTAGGTCTCCTAATCCCAGTAACGACGCGCGCCAACAAAGAAACAGACAATGACTCGTACCGCAGGCAGCCACGTGCGCCCGCTGGCTCAGGGAAAAATAACATAGACGCTAACCTTGAGGAAAATTTCAGTATTCTTTACCGACGTATACCACATGATAATTGCGTTAAAGTTGAAACTCTGCGTACTAGGAAGAGCAAAGGGTTACACCACATTTCACATTTAAAACCATTTATTGAGAGATAATCTGCTTTTTAACTTAGTCTTTGCTATAAAATTTTTCACTTCACGTTACTAGTACTCTTGTTCAATCTTAGAAACTGTTAACATGCAACTATGTTTTAAAGTTAAATATCCAGTCAAGAACCAAGAGAACTTATTTAAACAGAAATTACGAATGCATTGTTATAGTGAACAGATGACGCAATGTTGTTATTTGTACATTCTTGCTTGTTAGTTGCACGATTACATAACGACTATAAGGCTCACATACTTAGAACATTTACCAGTATTGCTAATAAGATTTTAATGCAACATTTTGGTTTACTTGAAAATACATTCTGGATTTAAAGTACTTTCTGTGAGATACCAGATGACACAGTGGTTAGTTTATTTGATAGCTACACTATTTTATCACAACGCTACTAATGAGTGACAATTTACAATGTTGCTTTTGCGGTGTATCTGTTTTATATCTGCACAGTTTTTCTGAATTCTTCTGGAAAGTAAAACATGTTTTAGTAGTAACTCTTGTAGTATAGCTACAAGGAGACAGCCTTTTGTGTAGCACAACAATACGTTACAGCACAGTACTTTCTTCATCACGGCAATAAGCGTAATAACTAAGATATCTATACGCAAAGCATTTCACTTTTGTTTATCATGAGGTAAGTACATTGACTTCTGCAGAACTTAGCTTTCGGAGGACGATAACTACGACACTTCCACAGAGATTATCTTACAACAAGACGCACAGTTTAGCGCTACAGTACACGTATTTGAGTGATTAATTTTGTACTTAAAACATTTATTTTTAAAGATTTTTGATTTACAAAGAAAGTTTTCCGAGATACATTTCATTCCATTGCTGTAATCTGTAACACCTGAGGGTATAATTACATTAATCCTCAGGGGGTACATGCCTACATTGTGTACCATGTGTTTGGCAAGCACAAGGAACCCTAGCTAATATGGTATTTGCTTATACAACTTTACACATCGGTACCATATTTCTCTAACACACAAATTACACAGCTATCTGATCATTTAACTGAGAGAGACAAATATTTATTTTACTAGATCAGTGACAGATATTTACGTAATTACACAATTGGATAACTTCACACTTATGAAATTGTATTTTGTCTGTACTTTGTGAAATGTTCATATTTTTTTGGAACCATTGTGATATTACAAGAGCTTTGAATGATGTATTTGGTATGGGATCATGATTTTAAAGTACGTTTGAGGTAGATGACTATTGAAATGAGCAGAGAATTTTTTTTAGGTTTTGAAATTATTGGAGGAAGCTACGACGATTTTGAGAGTTGACTGAGGTGTTGTGATGTTATTATTACGATGACTATGTGTAGTATGCTGTTGCGGTATGTTTATGGTCAATAAGCTGATGCTATATGAGTTATTTGAGTATGCTACGTATCTGTTATGATGAAATATTGAAGAAGTGTCGACGAATAAGATAAGGAATAATGAGTAGTGGTTAGGGACTCTGGTTTGTGAAAAAGGTTGTTGGAAACCAAGAATCGTACTTTAAGAGTTATGAAATGTATGTAAATGCGTGAATGTATTACAATGCCAACGAAAATTTTTTGGACACTGTTATATCAATAGGATTTTGTTTCTACAGATTTGTAACACAAATTCTTGACCTGTGAAATATTTTTATGTGAGACTGTCACTGTTGTGCAAACTGGTGTCGTAAATATTTCGGTAAGAAAGTTAAGTGACCTTCACGTAATGCGTCGTGGGCACCCAGATGGGCGACAGTCGCCTGGAAAGAAGTCATTAGTGAGTGCCTTTCAGAGGCACAGGTGGAGAAAAAAGAGGCTATTATCCTCGCTATTGACATTCCTTTGTAGAAAGCATCGCAAAAACGATTACACTGTGGAGCTCTTAATTTATGATATTTACTAAATTGCCTAATGAAATGACGAGAAACATTTCACAGCTATTGTCTTGCTAGTTCAGAGAAATGCCATATGGCTTGCTTTATGTATTTATTTACTCAATTTGTTTAATATCTAGTTTCTAGCTGCACTGCAGCATTGGTTAAAATAAAATTTATAGATGTACTAATATGAATATTTTCTGTCTACAGATCGAGTAAATAATAATTTTTTTCAAAAAAATGAGGGAGCACAACAAGACATTTACCTTCACAGGAACTGCATTCATAATTTTCTTTTCAAGTACTTGGTAATTTATTTTGTAGAATAAGTTGTGGTGCACCACTTTAATGACATAGATATTAAGATGTGAATAGACATTTCCGTTATCTGCATTGTTGTCTTTACTGTAATATTTTTCTGCTTGAGCTTTGTCATGTTTAGATATAATTTATTGCATTTGCTGCTGCTGTTTGCCAGGCATAGTGCTACTAAATTTCACTTTACATTACTCTGTTAAGCCAGTTTCATTACGAATTTATTTTTCTTGTTTGCTGCGCATTGCCTTATATTAGTTGTAATATTGCATTTGCTTTGCTAATTTATGCTGCTTGCTTTGCCATTTGTATTTTTTATGATTCCTGTTTGTGTTAATTGTTTTGTGCTGCTGCATTGCCTCGTTCCTTAGTTTAGCATCTGAGCTCAGTAGATTTAAGTTAGCTTAAGAGGGGGTAGACTATATAAGAGAATGAGTTGTGATGAATTTGAAGAAATGCACTGAGAGGCTATACGAGAAAAGTACAGAAAGCAGGAATAGATAGGACTTTTTGGAAATAATGAAGAACGAAGGGAGATCTCCGAGAAGTAAAGAAAGTTTTGTTTGTAAAATACTGCAGTAAAACAAACCCTGTCCTTTTCTTGTGTTATCCCACTATGTGTTTGTGTAACCTTGTGTATTTATGTTCTTATTGTCTTTATATGTTTATCTGATAAGACTTACGTTGTAGAATTTTTCTAATACTCAGCTACATGAACTGTGATGAGGAATACTGTTATGCTCAAATATAATTTGCATTAATAATATGTTATTTACTTTGTAAAGATGTTAGACATTATTAATTCTGTTCTGTTTTAATGCTCATGTGTGAAGTTGATGTTTCAATAATTATTCTGATCTTTTATGTATTTACTTATATCATAATTGCTGTAACACTCATGTATATGTTTATTTCCATTCTTTTGTAAAGCCCCTATTACTACAAATGTTATCTGTATTATTATGTTTTAATGATGTATTTTGTACCGTTGTTATTGTATTCTTATGTTATAAAATTGTTATTGATACCAGTTCATCATATTATTAACTTGTAAGTTACATTTCACTGCACACGTTTCTGTTGGTCATAGTATATGGACAATATGTGAGAAGTAGGGACTTTTAGTGTCTGCACGTGTGTTAATAATTCAGCAAGGGACTGGATGACAGCATTGCTGGTTCTAAGGACAATTCCAAAAACTTTGTGAGTGCACAAGTGGTGGTTATGGACTTGCTATATTATCCGCAAGACCCTTCAATGGTGATTGTGCACCTGCACAGTCACAACAGATGGCTGCTGGCCATTTCTACAAGGACTGCAGTGGGTCTGCACCTCTGGTGGCCCACCAATACCGTAATCTCTACCAAGACTACAGTGGGTCTGCTCTGTGATGACCTACCTACCAATACTCTTCAAAATTTCGACTGACTCTGCTGTGGGTTTGCTCTGTTGTGGACCAATACCTGTCTGCATGACAAGAGTCAGCACTGTCTTTCCATTGGAAGGACAACACTACTTCTTCAAGATTGCATGGAAATCCACTACTTCTGTGTGCATTTTCTTTTACTGCTCAGACTTTTAGAAAAACACTGCAATGTTACTGTGATGAATGATCAGGACTGTCTTTATGGACTGTGAGAAAATTTTAGCTTTTGACCAACATTGTATCAATAAGTGGGTGCATTTGATATCTTTGTTATTGTAATTACGAAAAATTTCATCAAATCATTATTGGCCACTGCCCAAAACAATTTGTAAAATTTTTTGTGGGGAGCATGGGGGCTATGTAAGTAGGCTGTTTATGTTTGCTTATTGGCAACGTTACGTAGCGCTCTGTATGAAAATCACTGGCTGTGCTGTGTGCAGTCTGTGGCTAGTTTGCATTGTTGTCTGCCATTGTAGTGTTGGGCAGCTGGATGTGAACAGCGCATAGCATTGCGCAGTTGGAGGTGAGCTGCCAGCAGTGGTGGATGTGGGGAGAGAGATGGCGGAGTTTTGAAATTTGTAAGACTGGATGTCATGAACTGCTATATATATTATGACTATTAAGGTAAATACATCATTTGTTCTCTATCAAAATCTTTCATTTGCTAACTATGCCTATCAGTAGTTAGTGCCTTCCGTAGTTTGAATCTTTTATTTAGCTGGCAGTAGTGGCGCTCGCCGTATTGCAGTAGTTCGAGTAACCAAGATTTTTGTGAGGTAAGCGATTTGTGAAACGCATAGGTTAATGTTAGTCAGGGCAATTTTTTGTAGGGATTTTTGAAAGTCAGATTGCGTTGCGCTAGAAATGTTGTGTGTCAGTTCAAGCACAGTCATGTATAATTGTTCGAAAGGGGACGTTTCAGTATCATCCCGGTATGCGCCAAGCAGGATGTGGAAAACCGCCTGAAAACCACATCCATGCTGGCCTGCATACTGGCCCTCGTCGTTAATCCGCCCAGCGGATTCCATTCGGCGCAAGCGCGCGTTAGTGCACTTGGTTACCCTATCGGGTCTGGAAACCAGACACTATGTAAAATAATTTAAAAAAATATGTTTCATTTCAATTTCTCTTCTTGCTCCTTACCTTTTCCTCCAACTCAATCTCCATTACACTACTAGTGTCCTCTCATAAAAAAATGGTCCATCACTATACCGTTTCAACTCTTGCACAGTACATAAATACACAGCAACATAATTAAGTAGAAAAACACAGAAATAATTAAATAAAAATATAGGTAAAGACAAATGTTATCTTGTCAACACTAAAAAACACAAAAGTCACTTAGAAGTATAAAAATAATTGAATTGCAGAGAAATAAGTGTATCAGGTCATTTGAAAACAATTCTGTAAGTAAATATTTCACCTAAGAACATTGTCCTCATTTTTATTTGAAGTAGTGTCTCATTCAGCAATGTGTATAAAATAGTTTACTTGTTGTCTGGGCACTGCACTAAGCGATCAGCAACTGTAGTCATAAATTTGCATCTGGCGCACAGAGAGCAGCAAGCACCACATTTCCAAGCAATTACATTACGAGACAAGATATTTTCATTTCAGGATCAGTTTACTACGAAAAGTATCGGCGCAAAGGGACCATTTCATGAACAGCATCATTAACGCACAGGGCCCACTTTGTTTGATTGCAGAGATTAATAGCAAAGTTTAGGATATAATCAGTTTGCTCATTTCTTTAGAAATATTTAAAGCAGGGAAAATTCGTGTTATATTCTCACAGGCAGATGTATTTGGTTTCTCTCGCAGCTGGAAATGCAGAAACTCACCCAGAGCTAAACAACAGCAAAGGTACAATCAACGAAACAAGCCAGTTCAAAACTCAAAACAAACGAAAACAGTTATTAAAGGAAACTTTCACTGTTAGGAAGTTATGTGTGGCAGGTGCGAATTTTCACAGTCGCCATAGTTGTGATTGCTCTCCACACTTACCCTAATAGTCAGATGCTTCTACAGTTCTAGGCTTATCAGCTAATTGTGAGTGGATTTAGTTAAGTCCCCTTTTGTATAAGATCTTTTTGGATCAATGACAACGAGCGCATCGAAGTTCGGTAGGGCCTTTTGGTGGAGTTGAAGTCGATTGCACTTGCACAAAGTTAATCAGAGCCCCTGAGTGGCCAAGATCTTGGCCATTAATGGTGAAGAGAGAATTCATGAGGAAGATGTGTACTTCATCTCTCTGGCGAGTTGCCACCGGTAAGTGTCGTTTTCATAAGGTTCTTCCTTAATTAAATGTTGTAGCTAATAGTTGAGACATTCCTTTCATTTGTAACGCCTTTGGTCTCTAGAAATTTGGCCTCAGATCTTGTATCCATACCAGACACGCGGTTTGGGGCGAATCGGCCGCAAGAACGGCAAAAAGCCGGTGAGACAGATAATGTCGCTCTCACCCAGGAGCAGGTTAGTGAATTGTTAGAAAAAAAAACAGATACAGGAACAGAACGCCGACCTTGTACATCGGCGTTAACGTGAAACTAGACGGGTATCAAGTCAAACTACTGTAAGCACATCTGGGGCCTCTGCAGTGGAAAGTGAAACATGTTTCAAATGTAACTAGTATGCTTCCTGCAGTTTCCTTTTTCCGACCATAGAAGATGCTACTGCCCATGTGCTTTCCCTGACTACCTATATGGAAACAGGCTATATAAAAAAAGCATCAACAGCTTTCATAGACCTGAGCACAGTTTTTGGCACAGCCTGGAGAAAACAGTTATTGTACAAACTAATTCAAATAATTCTGTGTAGCAGTACTATCAGTCTGATCGATGCTTGCTGGGAGAACTTCGAAAGTGTTTATTGAGGAAAGAAAGGGCTCAATCAAAGTGCGCAACAACGGGCTACCACAGGGTTCAGTTCTTGCCCCACTGTTCTGCAATCTCTACATTTCCAGCATTCAGAACACACAATATAGGAAGTTAGGCTACACAGCCGACTGGGCCCCAGCTGCACTACACATATCACTTGAGGCCCATATCAGAAAGAACTGAGTGACTACTTTTGCAAATGGAGACTGTAGCCAAACCTGAAAACACTGAGGTATCATGTTTCCACTTTTGCAACCATGCAGTAAGAAGAGAACTCAACATTATCTTTCAAGGAGAATGACTCAACCATAATAACTACCACAAATATCTAGAAGTCACACTGGCAGGAGGCTTTCTTACAATGACCACCCGACAAAGAGTGCAGGCAAAATGAGGACAAGAAACAACATCATCCATAAATTGTGCAGCACTATTGGAGGTTTCACAGAAAACGCACTCCGCACATCAGCATTTATCTGAGTCGGAACAGAATATTTTTTATCCAGGTTTGCACTAATATGTGTGCCTATTTGAGGAATAGCAATATCTGGCAGCAACTAACCTCATACAGCACGAAATCCCCATGGGAGAGTAGACCATCTGCCCAGAAACTGTATAGGCTATCATTTCATCTACAGTATGTCGTTAAGGAACATATTTAACTGCAGCTGGCCGCAGGCATATCAACCCCCTGCAAGGCCCTGGTCGTCAACTGTTGTCATGGACCCTAAGAAGGTCAATGGAGAAAAGTCGCATCGTCTGTGTGTCGATATGAGAGCATAAATGTGGTCACAAACACAGACTCATACCCTCAACCCCATTTTGATGGAACACTAGACAGATTGGGAAATTGTTGGTAATTTGCCACCCTTGACATGTTCTCTGAGTACCACAAAATTCCAATTGCACCACAAAATCGAAGCAAATCCGCTGGATTATAAGAGTTCCTGTGTATATCTGTTCGTTTAAGGAATGTGCCTGCTACTTTTCAAGGATTGGTTGACTGGTTATTGAGAGATTTGAACCCACCATGTCTCATATACATCGATGATATAGTAATTTTTTCAAGAACAGTTGGGAACTTAGAGAGAGGCTACAAAGTGTGTTTTCCAAGTTGCAAAGCGCTCATTTGAGCCTGAAAATAAAGAACTGTTCGTTTATGAAGTCACAGATGTAGTACCGAGGACATATCATTAGCACAGAGGGAGTTAAGCCAGACCCAAGGTTCTAAGGTTGACAGAACCAGTTGAGAATTTTCCAGATCCTACTAATGTTAAGGAGCCACAGTCATTCCTTGTCATAGCTAAATACTATCATCATTATGTGGAGAAGTATGTTAGGGTGCTGAATTTCTTGAAGTTATTGAACAAAAATGCTCAATTTGAGGGACAGAAGAGTGTGAGATAGCCATGAGACAAATTGAGGAGGTTTTGACAAGTTCGCCTTTGCTGGTCCGTTCAGATTTTTTAATAACTCTTTATTCTTTCCACGTATGTTTTCAGAGCTGTCGTAAGTCAGGAGTATAATGGAGAAGAAAGACTAATAAATTAAGCTTCCAGAGAGATGAATTCGTCAAAAGTAAACTGTAGTATTACTGAGGAAAAATGTTTGACCCTTGTTCTGGAGTAAATTATTTCAAATGCTATTGGTTTCGGTGGAAGTGCAGTGTGGTCACTGATCACCGTATCGTGGTTTGGATGCTAAGCCTTAGGGACCCCAGTAATAGCATAACATGGTTGGCACTGAAACTGTCGGAATATGACTCTAATGTACACCATAAAAAACGCACTCTTTGTCGGGTGGTGCTGAGTGTGCAGTCCTATAGCATCTACTACACAGACCAGCACAGTGTTGCAGAGCGGCGTCAAGAAGGCGCTGATCCACGTGCCAGTGGAAAGAGCGGGCACCGCCACACCTCCACAAAGACAGAGTTCAGCGCCCTCTGTCAACGCTGACCTAACTAGCCGCCCATCGCCGGTAAGCCCAGTTCGGACGCAGTCTTCGAGAGCACCAGTACTGACTAATATGAAGACAGTATTTCTGTCAGTAGTAATAGACATAGGGGACACAAGAAATTATGCTTCTTTTCTTTATAAAAACAAAGTGTTCATTTAATATTCAAGTGTTATGTACAGATCATTTCGGATTCCTGCCACTGGCCATTGGAAATTCTCTCCTTTCTTGTTTGTGTCTGTGCTGACTCCCACAATAGTCAACACAACACTCAGAATTCAAAATTTCAGGCATTACCTCTCACCATAGACAACGTAGTGGCAGACGGCCGTCACTTAATGACTGAGAACAGAGGCGTTTGTGTAGAGTTATCAGTGCCAACAGACAAGAAACACTGCGTGAAATAACCACGGAAATCAATTTGGGATGTACGGCGTATCCTTCAGGACAGTGAAGTCAAAATTGGCGTTAATAGCTATGGCAGAATAGGAGTGACGTCAGTGCCTTTGTTAACAGCACGACATCGCCTGCTGCATCTTTCCTGGGCTCGCGACCATATCGATTGGACCACAGACGACTGGACAACCGTGGCCAAGTCAGATGAGTCTCGATTTCTGTTGGTAATAGCTGTTGGTAGGGTTCAAGTGTGGTGTAGACTCCGCTAAGCCATGAATCCAAGTTGTCAATAAGGCACTGTGATAGCTGGTGGTGTCTCCATAATGAGGTGGGCTTTGTTTCAGTGGAATGGACAGGGCCCTCTGCTCCGACTGAAGCGATAGTTGACTGGTGCTGGTTATGTTCGACTACATGGAGACCATTTGCAGCCATTCATGGACTTCATATCCCCAAACAACGGCGGAATTTTTATAATGATAATACGCCATGTCAAGGGGCCATAGTTTTTCGCGACTGGTTTGAAGAATATTCTGGACAGTTCGAGCGAATGATTTGGCCACCCATATCGCCTGAGTTGAATTTTGCGACATTTATGCGACATAATCGAGAGGTTAGATTGTGCACAAAATCCTGCACCTCCCCCCCCCCCTCCACACTTTCATAATTATGGACGGCTATAGAGGCTCAATATTTCTGCCGGGGACATCCAATTACTTGTTTAGGCCACGCCATGTCACGTTGCTGCACTATGCGAAACAAAAGTAGGTCCGACACTATAGTAGTAGGTATACCACGACTTTTGTCACTTCAGTATGAGTGTCAGAGATATGATTTGCCGCTAAAGGCGGGACAGGCTGCGGAAGTCTGCGAACTGGAGCGTACCATATAAATGCGCCCTGACTTGGCCAGCATCATGTGCAGCGAAGAAATCTTTGCGTGACGCTATCAGCTCACCTGCTGTTCGTTCTTTCTAGTATTAACCCAACTGGGAGAGGATACTTTTGATTCCGCTGATATTCGTGATGAATATTACCTGAACATAACAGAAGTTGCGATAATGAGAACTGTCAAAAACAACAGGGCGTTTTCTTGTTACATGCGAATGTGAATGTAATATTCGGTGTTCTCACTAAATGAATACACAAACCCGTCCTTTCAAGATTGTTCAGAACTAACTAAATGGCTCAAGGTTATATTGATCCTGGGATATACTTGATGGTATATTAAATTAGTGTTTGCCTACAATGGAATAAAGTGATCGAACCCTTGATATATAACAGTTTCCGAGTTTCTAACTGATTCCACCTGGTTTCTAACCATTATGTAGGGCCCACATAAGATCGCATGTACCTTGAGTTACGAATGCCCCTCGAAGTGCACATGAATCACGAGTTGATTTTGACTAAGCCTCTGATTATGTGGAACATTTTCATAACAACATCGACAGTTTTGTCATCCCTCTTCCAACTATATGTTGTCGACAACCCCGCAGGTTCGTAGCGCTTCATCTGTTATCCGTAGCAGGAGTAATTAGTGGAGATTCGTGTGTTACAGAAGTGGCGCTAGTATACGCGTTTTCGAATCTAGCCTGTTTCGTGGGGGGAGGAGCAAACTTACCCTATCCATCTTTACAAAAACATAAAGCCTGATAGAGTACTTGCAATCTAATACCGTCCCATGATTATCGTTTATCTAATGACCTGATGGGGCACTACCATGCCGCAGGACAGATGCGACGGTGATCCACAATCCTCACCGAAAGCAGTTAGGTTGTAATTCGTGTACTTCGAATGGGAGGACAATGTAATTGAAAGCTTCAAAATTCGGATATCAATTTATAGCGCACTGAATACCCAGGAGGAGACTCTGTAAGTTTGATGTTGCCACAGTTACCATTAATGACTATTTTTGTGAATTACTGAATATCGATACCGTATCCGTATGCACAACGGTGCTGGTGAATTCTATAACCGACCTTCACATGTTACTGTGGGCCTCTCTTATACCCCCATGACTGAGTGTGCCATTTCCGATGTTCAGCAGTCATGAATAAAAATATTCATGACTGCTTATCATCGGAAATGGCACACTCAGTCATGTGGGTATAAGAGAGGCCCACAGTTGTTGAGGGGCTTCACGACGCTGACAAGCTCCCGACCGCGAGCCGTGCTGTCTGGTGTGACCTCGGTCCTGAGATGCAGCGCCGCTCACCTGGATCTCTGATAAGGATAGTCTAAGACCGGCTTAAGGAAGGACGCCTGCTGCGCAGCCACTGCTCACCGACTGTCACCGTAGCAACGACGTACACTTCGTTTAAAAGCTCTCCCTACTAAACCTGTGCGAGGGGCTCGGTGAAGGACCGTTGTAACATTCTTTGCTAGCAAACCCTTTCCTCAAGTAGCCTCCACAGTCTCTTGCCTAACTGGTGACAAGATTGTTTGCAACAAAATCCACATTCCAGACGATTTCCACCACGCTTGGACGCCACAACTGTGCTCGGTCACCCTGTCCTCCTGGCGAGCTATCTGCTCTTTGTTCAGACAACGTTGCGGACCGCGCTGCTGCGGGGGCTGAGACAGACCAGATGCCTCCCTCTGTGGCAGAGACGCCTACTGCGTCTTTCTGTTCCACACCCTCTAGAACAGGCTGTTCCAGCTCGTCGGCTCCGTTGTGATCCGCGGAGCGCTCCCTGCTCCAGGGAGCCGCGTCGCTCGCTGTGACCATTCAAGTGGGCCGGCACGCCGGCACGTGGCGCTGCTTGCTGAGGCAGGCGGCAAGGCAAGCGTTTTGATGTGCCAGCTGCGTCTTACAAGATCGACAACCTCATACTCTTAGCTGCTAAGACGTGGAGACATGTTACACCAGGAAATACGATGTTCAGGAAATAAATAAGAAACAACTGTTTTACAAGAAATTGCATGCTAAATTTATTGTTCCTGTGTAGCTTGACATTTTCTTTTCATCACAAGATCGGAAATATCAGGCGTCAAAGTGTTCGCAGCGTTAATGCGGAGGATGGCCTTCATTGTTGCATCCTGAAGAAACGATCGTTCCTTACTTTTTACTCTTTTCATTGCTGAGAAAAGCTACTCACAACAATACGTAGATCCAAACATGCACATGATCTGAGCGGCATTGTTGTGAAGCTTGGGAAATGTTTTTGGCTGTAATGAACGATACCATCGTGACAAATCCAACGTGTTGTAGTACCTCTCTTTCAACAAAGTTGAATTTTACAGATCAATAATCTCCAATTGAAGTGACGATGACAAGTCATCGGGGGAAACTGAAACAGGAGTGCTGAACACCTTAAGTTCCATTTCCAAACTAGTAAGGGCTCGGAATCGTGCTTCAAACAACGTCATGAGCTGCTTTAACTTTGCTTGGTAATCGCCGAAAGTAGTACCTTCAGGTAGTTTTAAAGAAGCAAGACGATTGAAGAAAAATGTTCATTACTCACCTGCCTCTCAAATGAACGTAACTTTTCCATGAACGCTTTGATCTGGTCGTGCATGTCAACGATTAGCTGCCCTTTAACCTGCAATGACAGATTTAAATTATTCAGATGCATAGTTATGTTAGCTAGGAACGCTAGGTCTGATATCCATTTTATATCTTTCAGACAACGCATTTCTTCCCCTTTCATTTCGAGAAAAACGGATATTTGTTCACGAATGGCAAAGATAACATCAAGTATTCCTCCACTCAGCCAACGAACTGTACTGTGGTAAGGTATATACCCATACTCCGCTTCCATATCTTTCAGGAATCCTTTGAGTTGGCGATGATTCATACCGAGACGCCGCACAAAATTCACACACTTCCGTTCCTACCAAAAACACCTTACCAGCAAACTCAAGATGCAGTGATATCTGCTGTACATTAGACCCGGAAACTTCTCAGCACAGCACAGGAAATGCCCAGGGGCAGATTGAGAATATTTTTTTGGTGGCGAAGGGACACAAGATTTCACATTCAGTAATTATCCATGTCACAACAGAGCACAATGTATCCGTCTATGGTAAGCTACTTATACACTGAAGCGCCAAAGAAATTGGAACAAGTATGATTATTCAAATACAGGGATATGTAACAGGCGGTCGGCAACGCCTATATAAGACAAGAAGTGTCGCGCAGTTGTTACATTGGTTACTGCTGCTACGATGAGAGGGTATCAAGATTTAAGTGAATTTCAAAATGGTTCAAAAGGCTCTGAGCACTATGGGACTTAACCGCTGAGGTCATCAGTCCCTTAGAACTTAGAACTACTTAAACCTAGCTAACCTGAGGACATCATACACATCCATGCCCGAGACAGGATTCGAACCTGCGACCGTACCGGTCCCGCGGTTCCAGACTGTAGCGCCTAGAACCGCTCGGCCACTCCGGCCGGCTAAGTGAGTTTCAACGTGGTGTTATAATCGGCGCACGAGCGATGGGACACAGCATGTCCGAGGTAGCAATGAAGTGGGGATTTTCCCGTACGACCGTTACACGAGTGTTCCATGAATATCAGGAATCTGGTAAAACATCAAATCTCCGACATCGCTGCAGCTGGAAAAAGATCCTGCAAGAACAGAACCAATGACGACTCAGGGGAATCGTTCAACGCGAAAGAAGTGCAACTCTCCGCAAAATGCAGCAGATCTTAATGCTGGGCCATCAACAAGTGTCAACGTGCGAACCATTCAACGAAACATCATCGATATGGGCTTTCAGAGCCGAAGGCCCTCTCATGTACCCTTGATGACTGCACGAAAAAAAGCTTTATTCTTCGCCTGGGCCTGTCAACACCGACATTGGAATGTTGATGACTGGAAACATGTTGCCTGGTCGGACAAGTCTCATTTCAGACTGTAGCGGATCGATATGGGCTTTCAGAGCCGAAGGCCGCCTCGTATACCCTTGATGACTGCACGACACAAAGCTTTACTCCTCGCCTGGGCCTGTCAACACCGACATTGGATTGTTGATGACTGGAAACATGTTGCCTCATCGGACGAGTCTCGTCTCAGACTGAACCGAGCGGATTTACGAGTACGGGAATGGAGACAACATCATGAACGCATGTCAGCAGGGTATTGTTCAAACTAGTGGAGGCTCCGTAATGGTGTGGGGCGTGTGCGGTTGGAGTGGTATGAGACCCCAGATACGTCTAGATACGACTGAGACAGGTGACGCCATCCTGTCTGATCCCTTGTATCCGTTCATGTTGATTGTGCATTCCGACGGACTTGGGCATTTCCAGCAGGACAATGCGACACCCCACACGTCCAGAATTGTTACAGAGTGGCGCCAGGAACACTCTACTGAGTTTAAATATTTCCGTTGCTTGCCAAACTCCCCAGACGAGAACATTATTGAGCATATCTGGGATGAGTTTCAACGTGTTGTTCACAAGAGATCTCCACCCCGTCGTACTCTTACTGATATATAGACAACCTTGCAGGATACAATGTGTCAATGCCCTCCAGCACTACTTCAGACATTATTCGAGTCGATGCCACGTCGTGTTGCGGCACTTCTGCGTGTCGCGGATGTCCTACACGATATTAGACGGGTGTACCAGTTCCCTTGACTCTTCAGTATATAATTATTCACGCGCTTTCAGAAGTGATGGTCAATATTCAGGGATATGACAGGAATGATCTTCGAAAGAAAGGTCAAGTAAACATGGGCTTTAAAACGCTTACCGTAAGAGTTATCAAGAATTTTTGATCTTCCATACTGCGAAACAAATACATTTTAAAACTAAATCGTCATTATTTAACCCCTTCGATACAAATCATTATTTCAATTTCCGTTATTTAACAACTCATTTGTAAACGTGCTCCAAATTCGAAATCACTATTTTCTTTCAATATCCTTGTACATCTGCATCTTCGTGATTGCTAACTGTTGCAATTTTAATCCATCTCCTCACACTTACTGAATTCGCGTTCACTATACTAACAACGTAGTTTAACTTACTAGCAGCTTTTTTGCGAGGAATAAATCTATACATCGTTCTGTCAATCTTTAAATTTCACTCTGTGAAACGATTTGTTCGCCACTGCAACACGTTGTGCTACCATCTTTTAGGTAGACGGGCTTGCGCTAACTAGTACCACCATTGGGACACTACAGACTGGTGATAATCTCATTTACCAAGGTATCCCGAACTGTTGTACCCTCTTCAAACACCGCCGGTACCTCATATGACGTGCCGTTTTATGTTGCTCGACTTATTGACGTTATGGACGCTCCACACTTTCAGGCCACCCTTCATTGTATAATTTTCGAACGCGTGGACAACTTGTTGTCCGCTTCTCACTGGATTGTTATATTAGCTGACATTAGCTTAACTGGGCTGAAAGAAGAGCACGTAGTGTTGCAGCGAATCACCAATCAATTAATAGCATATGAATCCCTTATAAGGAGGCGGGGACAAAGCGAACACTCCATACTCTATGCGATGTCAAACGAGGAAGACCGGAAGGAAGATTGGGCAAAGCGTCTCATCGACATGGAGGTCATTAGAGAGGGGGGCACAAGCTCAGATTGTGTCGAGGATGGTGAAGGAAATCGGCCATGCATTTTCAAAGGAACCATATCGTCTTGGAGCTATTTAGGGAAAACGCCGAAAACCTAAATCTTAATGGGCTGAACCGGATTTGAACTGTCGTCCTCCCGAATGCAAGTCCAGTGTGCTAATCACTGCTCCACCTCGCTCGGTGGACGTCAAACACGTGCTTATCACTACTCAGGAGCAGCTGCGAAGTGCTTCGGAAGGTGTATCATTTCATTGCGCCAAGTGAGCCTATCGCAAAGGAGGCGGAGTTGTGCTAAAGACACCATTCGGTAGCACCGACCAAGCTGTCGCTGATCATCAGAATACAGCCCTCCAGCGGGCCCCGTCTTCCGCTGCTCAGAAACAATAGATCCTCGTCCACCAGTACATGCGACTTTCGCATATTGAAGATAACCTTCTCGCTGCTACCAGAAGAATTGGGAATGTAGCTAACAAGCTGGGACGACAATGCGAAGACTTACAAACTCAGTCCAACGTGAAGTAGTCACATTATACAGGGAATTAACAAAACTGAGTGTTGCCCTGGAAGTAACCAAAGCATTAGAAATCTTGTTATACAATGGCCATGCAACCGAGTTATGTGACAGCACATTACATTATGTCATTCAGCTAAGATAGCACAGCCTTTTAACCACCGAAATCCTTTTGCAAACAGTAACAAACACTTCATTTAGCGACTCCTATGCAGATGTTTTACCTCATATGGGAATCGACTCTGCCATATTACTTCTCAGCTGCCAGGGTACAATTGTCACAGTTCCTGGATGCCCTAAACGTGCAGATCTTACTGACTGTCACTTGCGCAGACTGTGAATTCGAATGTTACTGTCTTCGCTCCTTCCAAGTTGCATGGGCAGTTACACAGAAATACGTCCTTGTGCAAACCAAGGGTATCTTGATCGTTAGTGTAGACCACTAGATGCTGCGTCACTTGATACACATCAACCTTGTACTCACAGCAGTTACTACATGCGTCCTATCCTGTCATTTAGGACTGAGTAAATAACTGCGCAATTGCACTATTTTTAGAAGAAACTAAAGTTCCTCCCTACCCCCATGCGTTGAAGTGATACACGAAATCCGGTTCGCACCTGTCGGTAACAGCTTACTGTATTCTGTTCCACAACCCATTAGATTGGCCTTAATTTGTTATGCTCACGCATTTATGTCTCAGACGTATCGGGTTGCATTGGCTAATAGTGGACTTGTATTTAACAGTTCCACCTGTGGCAAAGTAGCGCCCACCGCCAAACTATATGCTCGTCTTACACATGCACAAAATGCTGGTACTAAGCGTTTTCTGTGTTACTTCCGCCGGCCGAAGTGGCCGTGCGGTTAAAGGCGCTGCAGTCTGGAACCGCAAGACCACTACGGTCGCAGGTTCGAATCCTGCCTCGGGCATGGATGTTTGTGATGTCCTTAGGTTAGTTAGGTTTAACTAGTTCTAAGTTCTAGGGGACTAATGACCTCAGCAGTTGAGTCCCATAGTGCTCAGAGCCATTTGAACCATTTTTGTGTTACTTCACCCTGACTGCCCCCCTGTACTGCCAAACAACACCAAAACGCGTCTCGTGGAGTCTATAAATGATTTGTTTGCTCGAGAACGGGGGCAATTTACCACGGCCAGTGTTAAGGAACGCTAAGCATTACTGCACCGAGTAGACATTTCCAGTGCTACATCTGTTCCTCTAACACTGATGATGGCCTGTTTCATTATATGGGTTCTGTATACCCAAGGACACTGCAGATGTTATAAAACGCAACCTCAACCAACAGTCCGCAAATAATAGCCCACGCATTGCTACCAATCGGTCAGTAGTCTGAAGAAGCACAAGAAGCGAGAAAGAAAGATGTTAAAAGGCGTCGCGAAAACTTTTCCAGAGACTGTTAACTAGTGGCGTTTTCAAGCGGCTTCTGGTAATTTGCAATCTATATATTTCCAGTATTAGAAAACTGCCACAAAAATACCTGAAACGTTTGTCGAAGGAGGCAAGACAGCTATTACAGTCCCCTGCAATTCTATTCACACCACGATCGACTATAATACTGTGGTGGGGATATAATATCATGGACACGGCTCAATGAATTTTCTCGCAGTTGTCAACGTACAATTGTGGAACTGATCATTATTGATTTCATATCCACTCGAAATGACTGATGTTATGAGAGAAGACGTATTCGAGTTTTCAAAAATGCATCGAGCTGTATTTCCATTGTTGGGACTTCCGTAGCCAGGTTTCGAATGATCGGCCATAAGTCCCAATGTTGAGTTGAATCCATTTTGAATGATCTTCTTTTGTGTTTCTGCCGTTTCTTTCTCTTCGGCTTTGCATGCTCGTCACTTTTTAATCCCAAGTTTGTATGACAAATGGAAGCAGCATTCGAAAAACCTGATGCAAGGATCTAATGGCGATAATCCAAACCTCAGATTCTGTTCCTTGACTTGCTTTTGTGAAACACCATCGTGGTTATTGAATTATTTACTAGTGCTTCCACATACATAGCATCATTACGAAGAGTTTGTGGATGCGAGTGCACTGTATAGTTACTATCGATCATGTATAGTGATCAAATATATATGTGGCTGATTACGTAGGACAACTCCGTCTATGCGTGGTTGGCGTGGCGGCGACGGTGGCCTGTGGCGGGAATGATTCACATTTCCCACTAACGGCAGGAGCTGACCGAATGGAGAATCCTGCTGGGACGCAATAATGTAGTTGATGGTTCAAATGGTTCAAATGGCTCTGAGCACTATGGGACTCAACTGCTGAGGTCATTAGTCCCCTAGAACTTAGAACTAGTTAAACCTAACTAACCTAAGGACATCACAAACATCCATGCCCGAGGCAGGATTCGAACCTGCGACCGTAGCGGTCTCGCGGTTCCAGACTGCAGCGCCTTTAACCGCACGGCCACTTCGGCCGGCCAATGTAGTTGACTTAACCATGTCGTCCTCTAGACGGCCGAAATGCAGACTAATACTACGTGTTGCACAGCTTTCTTGATCGCGTGGAAATTTCTGAAGATTCAATATGGACGTGTATTTGCGCTGGACCATTATTCCCTCCCATGTAAATTGTTCGACTGACTGCTTCTTAATATTTCCTATCTTTATTTGGTTGAAAGATCGATTGTGGAGTGTGCTGAGTGCATCTAGCAGGTGAAGGATGGGTGGAAGACACGTTTGCTGGTTCTCTAGACATGAGAAACGCCTTAGGGTTCTCTGTAAAAGAAATGGTTGAAATGGCTCTGAGCACTATGGGACGTAACATCTATGGTCATCAGTCCCCTAGAACTTAGAACTACTTAAACCTAACTAACCTAAGGACAGCACACAACACCCAGCCATCACGAGGAAGACAAAATCCCTGACCCCGCCGGGAATCGAACCCTGGAACCCGGGCGTGGGAAGCGAGAACGCTACCGCACGACCACGAGATGCGGGCGTTCTCTGTAAATTATAAGTATGATTTGGAATCTGTTACATCGCCGACATCGGTATTCGTGAGTGGAAATATCAGTTTCCTCTATTTTTTTTTCGAGGTATCACGTAAAGGTCTTCGCAGACGGGAAAAGTGTCTAGTTACTCAATGGCTCAGAATGATTTCTTAGGCAGGGGAGAACGGAGATACAAATAAGAAAAGTACCAAGGTAAAGAACACAAACCACGACGTCTTGCTACATAGAAGCGTATCATCAGAGTATAGTATGGTAGATGATACATGGTATATAGTGAAGTAGATAACAGTTTGTATTTGTAAAAACAACCGTAAGCAAAGGATGATTTCGTGATGTTAAAAGTAGTAACCATTTTTATTGATGAAATTAGTCTGCATTTGTAGCCTAGAGTAAGTTTTGTAGTGAGTAAAATGACTTTATTGACATTATGGGTAAAGTTGGACTAGTTTTGGAGTTACAACCAGATAATAATACCAATATTACGAAAATGTTCAGTTGTTGAGTGAAATGGTTAGGGGTACAGAGATGTTAGATGTTGAGAGTGATCTAAGGGGTGAGAACGTAGATACTGTAGTTTCCTGTGAAATGTCAGAAAGTAGTCAGCACACTGCAGGATTAGAACCGGTAGCTGCTACTAGCAGGGGCAGTGCCAATGTTCAAAGGAGTGGAGTAACAACTACACCAGTATGTTCACCGATACCAGATCCATTTGCAGAATTTCTCCGGAAATTAGAAGAAAGAGATAGATTAAGGAGAAAGGAAAGAGAAGAAAAAGCTTGATTAAGGGAAGCAGAAAGAGAAGAAAAGGATTGATTAAGGGAAGAAAAAGCTAAAGAGAGATAAGCTTTTAACGGAAAGTATAAATATGCAGTTTGAAAAGGTACAGTTGGAAATAAACGAAATAAAGAAAGCCTATACCAAATTGCCGAACATAGTCAGCAACGTAGCACAAGATGTGCAAACGCTGCAAACGGCACACACAGTTATGAAAGACGAAGTAGCGCAACTCACCAACCATATGGGAAGTCTAGAAGCACAGAAAGTAGAAAAGGAATTCGAAGATTGGATGAGAAAGAATGTCAGATCTCGGAACAATTAGAGAGTAAAGTACAGTCTGCGATGCAGGAAGTAACTAGCGTAGTAGCTGTATGTAAACAAACCACAGGCGAAACGCGACAACCCGCAGGTGAAAAAATCGAAGTGAGGTATAAATTGCCAATACTGCTTTGACACCGATAGGTCTGGCACACCCACCACGGACGCATCCTTTGGCGGGACTAGCCTTCATTTTACGTCCAATTCTTTCCAATCATACCTGCCCATGTTAGGCTAAATTTTTTTGCCTGACTCATGTAGTACTATCACCGTCAGAGGGTGGTACGGGACTACAAGTCCCACCGCCACACCTCCAAAGTGAATTGCAGTGACGCAGTCACTGCTCTGTGGAAATTTACTGCCTCACCAACACAGTTAGACCGCAATACACCGGTGATGCTGTATTGTTAAAAAAAAAAAAAAAAAAAAAAAAAAAAAAAAAAAGGCAATCAGATATCACTCATTGGAATTCCAAACTCGTGCCTGAGAATTCGGACTCCAACACAACGGTGCTTCTAGACCTCCGCCAAAAGAAACTCAGTGACCGCTCTCTGCTTAGAACGCAACTACATTGCAAACGCCATTTGAGGACTGCGTATAGAGCTGCTACCTACAGGAAATTCGTGAAGCTATAGGGGCTGAAGCGGGTACATTCCACGATGTCCCACAAAAAATTCCGCATTTTTTTCAACAGAAATTGGCCGAGAGAAAAATTTGTTGCATTGATTATTGGGCGCCCATCGTATAAATATGCACGAATTATATACAGCGAAATGAGCAAATAAACTTTTAACTGTTCTCTTAGGTGTCAGCTTTACCACCACTTCGTAAATGAGCAAAAGACTCCGAAAAATAAAACCGTATGCCCTAAACCATATAACGTCTCGCTCTTAACCGAAAATATTGCATTTTCTTACGAACTAATACGCCAAGAAAATGCATTTAGTTCGTTTGTTTTCCTCAAGGAGGAACTACAACTGCAACCATTCGACACTAGTTCCTAGATTATCTAGAAGAGTCGCACCGCAGTTCTGGTTCACCGTATGCTTACCTACCGCCCAGACTAATACAGTTGTTCAGATGCAGTTAATATACAGGATTTGTGCTGGCAGAAGCTGTCGCCAGCATACCGGTAGACAAAGATGTAGCTCGAAGATCGATAGTAGACGCAGGATGAAGAGAGAGGCCAGAGACACACCGGCAACGCCCTCTCGACATGTATTTAGGCCGCCGACGCTGACCAGAGCGCCTCACTGACTCTCTCAGGCTACGACCAGAGTTGTGACTATACCAGTGGGACTAAAGTTTTTAATACTCAGATTACCGATATGTCTGCAACAGGACTACTGCTGAGGAGCTTGTAGTACGAACATGAACTCTATTAAAATTGAGTAGCAGCTTCAGGTAAGGAGAGAACCATATTAATCCACGTGTGCATTTGTGTTGTAGAAAGAGGATGCAGACCACCCATAACAACGTCCTCTCCCTTGATTCCTTACAGTACAAGACTCTACAGAAATATTTTCCTGTGTAAAGTACCAGAACCAGTGCTGCACGTATTCTCTGCAACGCAGGCCAGCGTGATAAGAGTCAAAAATGTTGCGACAGAAATTGCTATGTACCTGCAACGACTTTTTCGAGGTAGGGCATGCTATTGACTGCCTCATAGGTGATTTGTCCATCGTGTTGCTTCAGAACTGCGTCTATTTCCGTCTGCAGACGCGCTTGGACTTCCGGATGGTGGGCGAGTTCGTGGAGGGCGAAGCTCACATGGTAGTTGAGGACGTCTCGAAGCCCGCGATGAAGAAGACGAACGCATGGGCAGCGACTTCGTCAATGGACAGTCCTGGAACAGTACGCCGGTATTCTTTTATTCTCCCATCTCACGGTGTTCAAATGGTTCATATGATTCTAAGCACTATGGGACTTAACATCTGATGTCATCAGTCCCCTAGACATAAAACTACTTAAACCTAACTAACCTAAGGACATCACACACATCCATGCTCGAGGCAGGATTCGAACCTGGGACCGTAGCAGCAGCGCAGTTCCGGACTGAAGCGCCTAAAACCGTTCGGCCACAGCGGCCGACATCTCACGGTGTCCAGAAAAATTTTCTGCACCGACATTTCAGCGTTGCAAGAATTTCTAATGTCATTTTGTTTTCAGCATAAGATCTGGTAAATGAAGATTTGTAAGAGTAAGCATTAACACTATACACCTCTTGTGCATTTTTAACTTCTCGCGCGTAATGAATAATCCATTAAATTTCGGGCATGCAGCCGCCGTATATGGGAAACCAACGCACACAAATCTATATCTTCATGCCAGTAGCTGCCATCACCCTTCACAGACCATGGATGTCCTTAAGACGTTAGTGCATCGGGCGCACTGTATATCCGATAATGACAATTTGCAAGAAGAGCTAACATACATCAAGAGCATTTTTAAATCGAATAGATATTCTCCGCAACAAATTCGTAGAGCATTCGATGAAAAACCTAAAAAGCAGATATGTGATGGGGAAGAAGATAGTAATTTCTTCAGATCTAATGCGTTTTTGCCGTATGTGGGTGCTCTTTCTTCAAAGATAGGCCGTATTCTTAAGAAACACTGTGTTAAGGTGATCTTCCGGCCCCCCACGAAGATTGCAGCTTTACTCGGCTCTGTGAAGGACGATTGACTCCGTAATGCGGGTGTGTACCAGATTCCTTGCGGAAATTGTGAGCAGTCATACATAGGTCAAACAACACGCACCGTTCATGAGAGGTGTGTGGAGCACCGAAGATGCACACGCTTATTACAACCAGACAAGTCAGCTGTGGCCGAACATTGTATTGATACGGGTCATTCCATGAATTACAGTGATGTGAAGATTTTAACATCCACCTCATCTTTTTGGGAATCTGTATTCAAGGAAGCTATAGAAATTCGATTAGCCAACAATTTAATGAACAGAGATAATGGTTTTAATTTAGACAAAGCATGGAACCCGGCTCTTGGAGTAATTAAACTGCAGAGAAGTCGTCATCGTGTCACCGCCGCCGATCAACATCGATAAGCGAATCTAATGTCTGTACGCCTTCGCCACAGGCGGCGCATGTGTAAGCGTATGTCTCTGTCGCCTACCAGCATCTGTGACCCGCATGCGCAGTACCGCCGCTGTGGAGCATATAAGGCCGCGCTGGGCACCTTGTCGATTCCACTTGCTCCTACTCTCCAGTACTTGGGGCAGTTGCCCCCCTCCGACATAAACACTCCCATCACAGCAGAAGACATTAAACTTATCCTCCGGTCCAAACGCAACACGGCCCCTGGTCACGACTGTGTCACCTACCGTTACCTTCGAGAAAGCCCCTATTCCTGACTGTCCTCGCCCATCTCTATAATGTCATCCTCTCTACTGGCTTCTACCCGGACCTGTGGAAGACCTCCCTCATCCTCTTATTCCTCAAACCCAGCAAATCCCCTTCTGCCACCTCTTCCTATCGTCCCATCACCCTCACCTCCGTCTTCAGTAAGGTCCTTGAATCCATCCTCTCCCACTGTATCCATCAGCACCTTGCTCAACAACACCTCCTCCCCCTTACCCAGTGTGGCTTCTGACCCTCATTCTCTGCTGAAGACCAACTCCTCAACCTTGTTCACCTTCTGTCCCTCCAGCTCAACTCCCGTCGCTCTGCCATTTTTGTTTCCCTTGACCTCCAAAATGCCTATGACCGTGTATGGCATCCCGGTCTCCTCTTTAAACTCCAAACCTACACCCTGCCTATCAATTTTGTCCGTCTGGTCGCTTCCTTCCTCTCGCACCGTCCTTCCTATGTCACCCTCCTCAACACCAACTCCCGTATCTTTTATCCCACGGTTGGCGTCCCCCAGGGTTCTGTTCCCTCTCCTTTATCTCTTGTACACAGCTCATATGCCCAAGCCACCCCCACCAGTCCACCTTCTCCAGTATGCTGATGACACCGCCTTCCTGGCTCTCTATCCTACCCTTCAACGGTCTCAACGTACCTTCCAAACCCACCTTAACCAGTTCACCACTTGGTGTAACCAGTGGTTCCTCCATCTCGACCCCTCCAAAACCCAGGCAATCATCATAGGCCGCACCACTCGCTCCTTTCGCCTCCATGATTTCTACCTCACCCTTTATGGTCGTCCTATCCAGCTCACCCCCACCCTGAAATACCTTGGCCTCACCCTCGACCGACACCTCACCTGGATCCCTCATCTCCAGACCATCCAGCAGAAAGCCTATTCCCACCTCCGCCTTCTGAAACTCCTGTCTGGCTGGACATGGGGATTGCATCCTTCTACCATCCTCCACACCTACAAATCCTTCGTCCGTCCTATCCTCTGTTATGCCAGCATTGCCTGGATCTCCGCCCCCACCCGCTTTTACAAGGCCCTTCAAATCCTTGAACGCCATGCGCTCCACCTTGCCTTCCGTATCCGCCTTCCTTCCCCCACGAGGCTCCTGTATGAACTGATCCCCTTCCCTCACCTCCTCCTGTTCCTCCAACATCTCCGCATCCTTTACATTGTCCGCAGGCTTCATACCCCCCACCCTCTGGTTTCCTCCTTCCTCTCCACCCCACGCCCATTGCCGCGCCTCTATCGCTGTATCCCTCCCTCTCTCCACCTCCACACCCTCCATCTCCTTCATCAGGGCAATTTACAACGCCTCCCCCTCCCGGATGACGAACTTCGCCGTGACATCTACCCTTCCTTCCAACTATAACCTGGCCTTGTTCCCCCCCCCTCCCCAGGGCTCCCTTTTTTTCCCCTTCCCTCCTTCTCCCAGAGCGGATTTTCCTCCCTCCCCCGCCCCTGCCCCTGAGACCCTGCACCCGATACTTGCCTCTTTCCTTCCCACATCCCTCCCTACCTGGCCCTCTTCAGCGCGCCCCCCGCTCATCTCCCCCCATCTCTTCCCCTCCCTACCTTCTTCCAGTCTCCCTCATCTCCTTGCGCCTGGCAGATCCTCTGTTTTGATCATCGTCAGTGTGCCACATCAGTGTTGTGTTTAGTGCTGTTTCTCCTGTGCGTCAAGAGGTGTGATTTTAATTGTGTACTGCCTTGAGGTTCGCCGTCAGTGTTTGTTATGTGCTACACCATCCGTTGATACCTTTCGTGCTCCACTCATACTGTGCCTTGTGTTCTTTTAATTGTCCCAGTGTGTGGCTTTTTGTGTGTGCTACTTTTAAACAGTTTTAACAGTTTTTTTAATCTCCATTTTACGGTCACCCCGTTTTTTGTCTATTGCCTTCCATGATGTTCCCCCTTTTTTATATCTATGTTCACCATATTCTCTCCTTTGTTCTTTTTAAATGTCTTCTATTGTTTGTTCTATGTCTTTCGGCTGAAGAGCAGCGCATATGCTGCTGCCAGCCCGCCCCGGTGGGGAATTGAAATACAATAAAGAAAAAAAAAACCTTGTCGTCAGTCTTGTGACTAGCTCTGAAGATGGCCAGACGACACGCGGCCGAAATATCAGTAGAGGAAATTTTATTTGCGCGGCTGCATGCCCGAAATTTAATGGATTACTATACACCTCTTAGTTTTAAGATTCAAAGCACGTAAAGTTTGGTATTATCTTTCTTACAACATGCATGACTCGAAATAAACGAATACCAAACAAATGTACATTCATTCAACCATTACCTCTTTCTATAACGGTCAATTACATTGATAAAACGAACTTCTTCGCGGAAGCTTCCACTTGTTTTCGTCATTTTAATCTTTTGAATGACGATTCTCGTTTCTGTCAAATCTCTTATTGCCTCGAATGAAAGTCGCGAAAAATTACTCTGTGTCTTCTCTGTATGATTATTTTCCTTTCATCAATATCCCTAGTGTTTGGAAATAAATTCCTGTAATTAAGGTAACGATACAACTGTGTCCTGTTGTTGAAGTTTCGTTTAGGCAATGTTTCTTATAGTGACCACAGTTCCGTTATCTTTCACGAACATGGATTCACAGTTTCCTGCGAGTAAGGAATAAAGCTTAATGCGCACCTGTGAGTGGGCACTTTGAAAGAAAATCATCTACAAACTTAGAAGTTTAGCGCATTTATGAAATCCGTTTCAAACTCGTAATTATCAGTTAAGTGAAGTGTACGCCTAAGTGTGGTTTGGATAAACCAAATACGATGGAGAATAAACTGCAAGCTGTCGTTTCATCACGGAAATTCTACAGACGACCGAAACCTGTGAAATGTGCTGAACTTGAAGCTGTGGTTCCTTCCTTTGTACAAGGTAACTGAAAAAAATGTGATACCTTTTTCTCGACAAACAGGCGTTCGAAATGGCGATTTCGTTTATAAGTGAACACGATAATCGTCCTTGAAAATGTTCAGGTAACCGAAGATACCAGAAGACCCTGAAGAACCATTCCAACAGAAAGATCGAAACGTCGATCGTGAAGAAAGAGTTTTAAGACGAACTTGAAGCTGTCTGACAACTTAGATTATTTTCCATTCAATGAGGGCTGCTACGAAAACCTGCAGACGAACAAAGAACGCTCGTATGGGCAAGACGTTTAGACCATTCTTGGAGGGCAGAAGAACCTCCGAAGAACAGGACGTAAATTTCTTAGTAATCAGGTTCTTTTCTCCTTCTTTTCTCCTGTTGTCGTGATGACGACGTTATCGCCAATTTCATCAGAACTAATCACCAAGTTCACACAAACGATGCCTTGACGATCTATAAAAGGATTGCACAGGTCTGCTCTATTTTAATTGCTTTGCAATTTCCACTGGCGAGAATTCTTTCTCCTCAAGACTTGGATAATGTTCAACCATTCTACAAGGCTATGGGGTTAAAAAGATACGAACCAAAACGAGATGTTCAAGAAACCGACGTACAAAGTGTGCAGAAACGACGGTATTCTGGATCCAAAACGAGTAGTGGTTGTTGGGTGAGTTCGATGAAGGAGACATCTCTGTTGTGGGCAGAAGTCTGAATTTCGCAGCCACACCTAAGAGATCCCCCGCAGAAGAAATTGTCAGTGCTATCGATGTATACTTGTTGTACTTCCCAAGGTAGAAGTAAGACAGGACCTATTGAGAATTCTACGGAAAACGAAACCGCTCAAGGGCAACACATCGGTGCGGGAAGGAGAAGGTCTTGATTTCCTAAAGAGCGACGAACGTACCATGGTCACCAAACCCGACAACGGAGGTGCCCCGCGACTATTAGCTGATCCTGCGTACAGAAAAACAAAAAGAGATCTCATGAAATAATACACAGAAAACGTGTAATCTGATGAGAAATCGACCCAGCTTTCCCGAGTAAATAAACAGGGTTATAACCAGACAATACGAGAGAGTGAAATGTTTCTTACCTCCATTGAATAGAAAGAGAATTATTTCTTTCTCTGCAGTTTAAAACGTGCACAGCTCCCTGTAGTACTATTGCTACGACTGAAGTTATTTCATGATGCCTTAATAGATGTCCTACCATCGTGTACCTTCCTCGTTACAGATTGTTTTCCATACATTCCTTTCCTCGCTGATTCTGCGGAGAACTTTCTCATTGCACTCATTGTCAGCTCATCTAATTTTCAACATTCTTCTTTGGCACTACATATCAAATGGCTCGATTCTGTTCTGTTCTGTTTTTCCCAGAGTCCATGTTTCACTATCATACAATTCTGTACGCCAAACGTACATTCTCACAAATTTGTTCCTCAAATTAACGTCCATTTTTGAAACTAGCAGACTTCTACTGGCCATGAATGTTCTTTTTGACGGCGCTAGCCTGCTTTTTATGTCCTCCTTGCTCCGTAGATTGTGGGATATTTTGCTGCCTAGGTAGCAGAACTTCTTAACTTCATCTACTTTGTGATTCTCAATCCTGATGTTAAGTTTCTCGTTGTCCTCGTTTCTGCTACTTCTCATTACTTTCGTCTTTCTCGATTTACTCAATCCATATTCTGTATTGATTGTACTGTTCATTCCATTCAGAAGGTCCTGTAATTCTTCTTCACTTTCACTGAGAGTAACAATGTCATCAGCAAATCTTACCACTGACATCCCTTCACCTTGAATTTTAACTTTGTCCTCGAGTTGTTCTTTAATTTCCGTTATTGCTTTTTCGATGTATATATTGAACAATAGAGAAGAAATACTGCATCTCTCGTTTACATCATTTTCAATCCGAGCATTTCTTTCTTGGTCGACCACTCTTACTGTTCCATCTTGACTCATGTTCATACTGAGTACTACCCGTTTTTCCCTAAAGCGTACCCCTCTTTTTCTCAGAATTTCAAACATCGTGCACCATTTTACATTGTCGAACCCTTTTTCCAGGTCGACAGATCTTATGAACGCGTCTTTGTTTTTCTTTAGTCTTACTTCCATTATCAGCCACAGCGTCAGAATTGTTTCTCTGGTGCCTTTTACCTTTCCTACAGCTAAAGTGATCGTCATCTAGCACATCCTCAGTTTTCTACTCCATTCTTCTGTATATTATTCTTGTCAGCAACTTGGATGCATGAGCTGTTAAGCTAAATGTGCGATAATTCTCGCACTTGTCAGCTCTTGCACTCTTCGGAACTGTGTGGATGATATTTTTCCAAAAGTCAGATGGTATATTGCCAGATTCATGCAGTCTACACAGAAACGTGAGTAGTCGTTTTGTTATCACTTCCTCAAATGATTTTAGAAATTCTGATTTGATGTTATATATCCCTTATTTGATCTTAAGTCTTCCGAAGATCTTTTAAATTGTTTCTCTGATACTGGTAACAATCGCGACTTCTTTTTTTGGTGCTGTATTAAAGACAACTGTGCAGCAATAACCCCAAAACGAATCCCGAGCTGAAAATAGCCATACAGGAGGTCATCGACAGCATAGATGTTCCGACACTTGAGCGGGTCATGCAGAATTTCGTTATTCGTCTGCCTCACATCATCGCCAACCATATAGAACATGTCATGACCTAAATCCGAATCTGTAGTGACGTTTAAATGTCGAATAAAGGTAAAATTTGGAAATTTGTGGTAAGGTCTTATGGGACGAAACTGCTGATGTCATCGGTCCCTAAGCTTACACAGTATTTAATCTAGCTTAAACTAAGTTACGCTAAGGACGACACACTTACCCAAGCTCGCGGGAGAGAGGACTCGAACCTCCGACGGGGTGGGGGTGGGGAGGTGGGGGGTGGGAGCTCGAATAAAGTGTGCACGCCGTAGTTGGTAACTAATATACGTTTTTTTCCATATAATTCAGTAATGCTCAGCCTGTAGTTTTAGTGTTACATTTACAGTAACACCGTTGCATTTCAGCTGCTAAATTTAATGTAAGCTATCAGTATATTACGCAGGATAGCCTGAGAAGGACGCCATCAGAAGAACATTTGTGCAGACATTAACAGTGCTCTGTTGGAAGGGCTCCTCAGATACAACACGGCACTGGCGAAGAAACGCACCCTCTTCGTGAGTGCCGGTCCAGTCCATCCCTCTCTTCCGAAAGGGTGGCCGCCCCAGTTGAGCGTCGACTGCCAAATTGCTGTGCAGCTCGAGTATTCTCGTTGCTATCTCTTTTCAACATAGCGTGGCACCACAGGTGCAGGGAAAGTTGTGCATAATCTGGCGCGTGTCATTGTATGCAGTGCCGTTGTAGTAGAGGCAAACGGTAGTGGCAAAAGACAAAACAATAAGTCGCATTAAAGACTATGAATGACAGGGTTCCAGGAACCACTAGCTATTCCAATCGGTCAGTAAAGAAAATAAAGCACAGTTACAAGTGCTTCCCTACGTTGCATTATTTTGAAAAGCTGTGGAAGAAGAAGAATTCTTTAATCGAAGGTAATACGTCCAAGCAGGTTGTCACTGGGCAGACCGGTAACTACCATGTATTCTACATTGTCAGTAATACAACATACCTGAAATGTCCGATAGTAAATACTTTATCGACCGTTAAAAGTCTCCAGCCTGGTACGTGTCTACTTACGGACCACGGACTACGGCCACGGTAACCCAATCATTACCATGTCCATTAGCGTCTGCGTTCGTAAGCGTGAAATTCAATACGCATCCGCAAAAGACTGAAGGGCCATGCAAAACCACTTGGGCCCCTACTCCATTCTTTGTACTAATAGCAATATTATCAATAGCTTTATATACTGCAAGGCGCGATTCCTTCTCCTCCTAAAATAACGCGGCTTAACTGGTCTGTGTCGATGCTCCTGCAAGTGCGGCTGCTCCACAACTGACGCCGTCTTAAGAGAAACGTCACTTGCATAGCACTTTCTTATCTAACCGCAGCGCGGCTTACGCAACCGCCGGAAACGAATTTTAACCCGACAGAGCTATTCTTCTTAAGTATCGCAGATAAGCATAGTGTGGTGTCACTGCCAGACACCACACTTGCTAGGTGGTAGCCTTTAAATCGGCCGCGGTCCATTAGTATACGTCGGACCCGCGTGTCGCCACTGTCAGTGATCGCAGACCGAGCGCCGCCACACGGCAGGTCTAGAGAGACGTCCTTGCATTCGCCCCAGTTGTACAGCCGACGTTCATAGCAGTGGTTCACTTACAAATACGCTCTCATTTGCCGAGACGATAGTTAGCATAGCCTTCAGCTACGTCATTTGCTACGACCTAGCAAGGCGCCATTACCAGTTATATTGAGCTTATTATAAAACCTGTACCGTCAAGAGCGATGTACACCAATTATGGATTAAAGTTAAGTGTTACATCATCTACGTACTTTATTTGCAATTCTCAAGACATTGTCCTGTTCCAGACCTCACGCCAGTCTGCGTGTAATTAAACGCGTGCATTTCGGCCTCCTCTAGCAACTGCCAACACTTCACATAGTATACTATTGTATCGAAGATATATATCAAATGTGTTGCAGCAGCAGGATATGTAACTATACTTACTACAGAAACTGAAGCCTTTTGCGGATGCGTATTGAATTTCACGCTGCCGAACGCAGACACTAATGGACATGGTATTGATTGGGTTACTGTGGCTGTAGTTCGTGGTCCTAAAGTAGAGACTGTAGCAGGCCTGGAGACTCTTTGCACTCAAGAAGTTATTGCTTATCCGGCATTTCAGGTACGTGAAGTCTATAACAGAGATAGAGGTACACCTTATTATATGTCTACTATGCCACTGTTTCTCAGGACGAGGAATCATCGTAAAATAAGTGAGTCAGAGTCTGTGTCTGTACTACAGAAACTGAAATACAGTACCTGTCGTTTCCTATTCCTATAGAATCTTCTTTCTACACATGGTCATCTTGTTTTGCTTTGACTGATCATTTGTTGATGCAACTATTTCTAATCTACATTCTAGTGAGAAACTATTGACCACACTGACATAAGCTATTAATAAGATCGTTTGCTGAATTTCTAGCTGTAGCTTATAAGTACCACGAAATAAATTTTAACATTAAAATAAAATAAAATAGCTTCACAAATTGGGCAAATCAATAACGCGTTGGTACACCTCTGGCACTTTTGCAAGCCGTTATTCCGCTTGTCGGGAGAGAGTGAGGGGAGGAGAGAGAGACAGAGGGAGGGAAAAGAAAGAATGGGGAGGAAGGGTGGAAAAAGAGAGAGGGAGAGAAGAAAGGAAAGGAAGGAATGGGAGAGAGGTAGTGAGAGGGAGAGAGAGAGAGAGAGAGAAAGAGAGAGAAGAAAGAAAGGAGAAGAAAGTGGAGAGAGAGAAGGACACAGAGAAACAGTAAAAAGAAAGGGGAGGAACGCACATGGAGAGAGGGAAGAGAGAAGAAACAAAGGGGAGGAAGAGTGGGGGGAGAGAGAGAGAGAAGAATGAAAAGGGAGGAAGGGGGAGTGGGAGAGAGAGAGAAAAAAATAAAGGGAAAGAAGGAGGAGAGTGAAGGAGAGAGGCAGAGAGAAGAAAGAAAGGGAGAGAGAGAGAGAGAGAGAGAGAGAGAGAGAGAGAGAGAGAGAGAGAGAGAGAGAGTAGAAATAAAAGGGAGGAAGGGTGGAGAAAAACAGAAGAAAGAAAGGGGAGGAAGGGTGGGCAGAGAGAGAGAGGGAGAGAGAGAGAGTAGAAATAAAAGGGAGGAAGGGTGGAGAAAAAGAAAGGGGAGGAAGGGTGGGCAGAGAGAGAGAGAGAAAGAATGGCCGTGAGTTTGTGCAACACTGTGCGACGAGGCGAGGCGTGACGTCAGCAAGGAGTGGTCGTGCTCGGTAATTCGCATATCCGGAGTCCGGACAACAGACATGAAGCGAGTGTGTGACAGAGCAAGCAGTCATGTGGGACCGGCTACTAACTGCTAGGTCTCCCCTTCAGCAGGCGCAGCCGCGTCGTACCTCGTCAAACACAGAGCGTTGCAGCACTCCAGTGCTTACCTGAAGAGGGTGAGCAGCTTGGGGTTGATGGCCATGAGGACGGAGTTTGTTGCGGAAGTTTTGCTGGAAGAAGCGGCGGCCCCACTGCCTGAACGCCGCCTCCGGGTTGCGCTGGCAGTTCACCTCGACGCCGAACGCGACGGACGCGATGACGTCAGTGGCGAAGCGCGCACTCAGATCGCGCATCTCGACCACCTCCCCGCGGGATGCGGGCTCCTCCAGCACCTCCCCCATCTCGCGGCCGCAGTCCGCTAGCGACTGCAAGGCCGAGGGCGCACCACCATAGTAACTATGTCAAGCTTTTCATCACCAATAGCTGGGCGGACCGCAACTGGAATACTGTGCAAAACAGCACTTTACAGCTCTACCGAAATGAATGCGACATTTCAGGCACAGACAGGAGAGCATTTGAATTTTTCCCTGACATCAGACTGGTCGTGGCCCGTATGGCACCAAACTGTACAAAATCAAAAGACACACGAACTATAGTTGCACCTGTGCCAGGGTGTGAACTACCTGCTGTCACGGATCCACGATTCGGTTGTGAGGGTCTACAGTTCGTCACTGTCTCTCCACTTTCCCCCTACCGAAAACATAACTTGCTGTCACCCTCCTCGTTAAACGAGCCATAGACACCTGCGTCTTCATTAACAGAAACAGCCAAGTATGTACACGGACTGAGCCAAATCCATATGACTACTTTCCAGAACGAGACCGACAGTCCCATGGTGGCGTCGTGGGCACATGTCGTAATAAGAAAAGTATATAAACTGGGCAGAGACAAATGAGGGATCACACTAGTGATGATAAGAGCCGCGAATGGGGATATCGACTGACATAAGAGACTTTAACAAAGGGAAGACTGCTATGCAGCCGCCGAATGGGAACGAACTTCGGGCAAACAGCTAGTCGGCACTTAGAGCTACTCTGTCATGACTGTCAAGGAAAATGGTTGAAGGTAACAAGGCGTTGGACGCCCATGCCTCATCGCAGAACTTTGATGATGTTTGCTTTCCCTATAAAACAGGACTCCAACGTCCTTAAAAAAAAAATGGTTCAAATGGCTCTGAGCACTATGGGACTTAACATCTATGGTCATCAGTCCCCTAGAACTTAGAACTACTTAAACCTAACTAACCTAAGGACATCACACAACACCCAGCCATCACGAGGCGGAGAAAATCCCTGACCCCGCCGGGAATCGAACCCGGGAACCCGGGCGTGGGAAGCGAGAACGCTACCGCACGACCACGAGATGCGGACCCAACGTCCTTCCATGTTGACCCAACCACATCGTCAGTTATGTTTGTAGTGGACACGTCATCATTGACATGGAAACGTATCGCACAGTCAGATGAAGCACGTTTCGTGTTAAACCAGATTGATGGTCGTGACTGAAAACGCCATCATCCCAGCGAACAGCTGCACCAATCATGAAGTGCACCATAGATCGCAGACTGATAACGTCAGTTTTATGCTATGCAGGACATTCACCTGGGCTTCCGTAGGACTTTCGGCAGTAACCGAAAACAGCGAGACAGCTGTAGACTACGTCAACGTTGGCGAGGACCACCTGCATCCCTTCATAGCTGGTGTATTTTCCGATGGCTATGGCATCTTTCAGCAGGACAACTGTCTGTGTAAGAAGGGCAGAATCGTACTGCACGGGTTAGAGGAGCACGATGGTGAATTCACGTTGTTGTCCTTGCCTCCAAATTAGCCTGACCTGAAACTGGTGACATACATTTAGGAAGCTGTCGTAAACTATCCGCGTCCTCAGACCACTGACTTGTAATGCACGGGAACTGCGTGACCTGTGTGTAGGTGTCTGTTGGCACGTCCCTCTGGACACCTAACGAGGGCTTGTCACAACCACGCCACACAAAATCACTGATATATTGCGTTCTATAAGTCGACCAACCCGTTATTACAACGGTTTGGCCCATCAGTGCAGATGTTTTCGTTTCATCATTCTAGGGGCGTCCGAAATTGTTTTATACTTTATTTTTTCCCATCGTTCGTGGTGACTCATCATTACAGTTGCAAGTCTGCAACACTTTTGTCTAACTGTCGGTGGCAGGACAGTCACTAGAAGGGTAATTCCTGCACAGTACAGCCCCTTTTTTCCACCATCTGTCCATACGTTTGTAAACCCCCATGGTTTTTTGTAACATACAGTGCGTATATGTGGCTTGCTAATGTTGTCTCTGCAGCTGAATCCCCACACCCGTAAATGATAAAATCGACCCTGCCATCGAGAGCCTACACCTAGGGACTTACATAAAACGAATAACGAAATACTGTGTTATGGTTTTACTTCATTTTAGTCTACCGAATGAAACCAATTATTCCTATCGGGGAGCTACAAAAATGAATCACAACTTGACTACTGTAACTGATCAATTTAAAAAAAATTGGGTGCCAAAAGTAGTAGAAATATGAAAAAATGACAGAAGCTACCCTAAATGTAGTTTCGAGATTGGATGAACATTAGAGCGGGCTCCCCTTCATTAGACGGACACAAAGAGAGTTGCTGCTGATGTTTCTTTTTTTGAGTCATCAGTCTTCTGAATGGTTTGATGCGGCCTGCCACGAATTCCTCTGCTGTGCCAACCTCTTCAACTCAGAGTAGCACTTGCAACCTTACATCCTCAATTGTTTGCTCGATGTATTCCAGTCTCTGTCTTCCCCTACAGTTTTTGCCCGCTACAGCCTCCTCTAGTACCATGCGAGTCATTCCTTGAAGTCTTAACATATGTCCTGTCATCCTCTCCCTTCTCCTTATCAGTGTTTCCCATATATTCCTTTCCTCTCCGATTCTGTGCAGGACCTCTTCATTTGTTACCTTATCAGCCAACCTAATTTTCGACATTCTTTTGTAAAACCACATCTCAAATTCCTCGATTCTCTTCTGTTCCAGAGTCCATGTCTCACTACCATACAATGCTGTGCTCCAAACGTACATTCTCAGAAGTTTCTTACTCAAATTAATTCCTATGTTTGATACTAGTAGACTTCTGTTGGCCAGGAATGCCATTTTTGCCAGTGCTAGTCGGCTTTTGGTGTACTCCTTGCTCCGTCTGTCATTAGTTATTGTGGTATCCAGGTAGCAGAATTACTTAACTTCATCTACTTCGTGACCATGTATCCTGGTTTTAACTTTCTCGCTCTTCTCATTTCTACAACCTCTCATTACTTTCGTCTTTCTTCGATTTACTCTCAGTCTGTATTCTGTACTCATTAGACTGTTCATTCCGTTCAGCACTAAGGACAGCAATGTGATCCATTAGCGAAAAAGTGTCATTGATATCCTTTCACCTTGAATTTTAATTCTAGTCCTGAACATTTCTTTTATTTCCATCATTACTTCTTCCATGTACAGATTGAACAGTAGGGGCAAAAGACTACATCCCTGTCTTATACCATTGTTAATCCGACATTTCGTTCTCAGTCGTCCACTCTTATTCCCTCTTGTCTCTTGTACATACTGTATATTATCCTTCTCTCCCTATGACGTACCCCTATTTTTCTCTGAATTTCGAACATCTTGCACCATTTTACGTTGTCGAACGCTTTTTCCAGGTCGACAAATCCTATGAACGAGTCTTAATTTTTCTTTAGTCATGCTTCTATTATCAACTACTGATTAGCTGTGAGAAAGATAAGACGTAAACCCTGACTGGCACATCCAGAAGTAGCTCAGTGGACAATTGTGTGTAATTCAATACATTTACTGTGAGTGTTTTCCTATCTGCCGAACCGAAGCGCACATATCCCCTTCTGCAGTATGCCTAACATTTATACAGCGCCGATGATCTGCTCGTTGGTGCGTTGGTCACACTGCAGACAATGCGGCGTACTTGTAATTGTCTGCCTCCACAGTGGACGCAATATGCAGTCGACAACCTCGTAGGGCTGAAATTACCAGAATGCAATCTCCCACCTGCACTGCCCATGCTACAAGAGTTCTGTGGCCTCCAGCATTGTAAAGTACCGCCACCTCGCTCAGCTCTCTCTCAGGGCAGTAAATGTCCACCCCTGCAGGACATGACAACTGCCTTCCCAGCCCCTCTTGAGCCGAATGTGGCTTCTGAGGAATGTCTTGCCCGCATTGCCCTTTCTGTCAGCACTCAGCTCTATATAACTCCCAGGCGTGCAGTACTTCACAGCTTATTGGCAGGCCTACGTGATTATAGCCAATACCTACCACTGAATTAACTAACAATCCGATTGTACATAGTGAAAAGTGACCTAATACAAATATAAATCGAAAAGAAGTTGTTATTTTTGATGTGCTCTTCAGTTTGAACACTCGTTTGATGCAGCTCTCCATGCTACTCTACCTTGTGCGAGCCTCTTCATCTCCGAGTAACTACTGCAACCTACATCTATTTGAACCTGCTTACTGTTTTCATCTCTTCCGTTACGATTTTTATCACCCACACTTCTCACCAATACTAAATAGGTGATCCCTTGCATGTCTCAGAACGTGTCCCGTCAACCGATCCCTTCTTTTCAACAAAGTTGGGCCACAAATTCCTTGTCTCCCTAATTCCATTCATACCTCCTCATTACTTACTTGATCTACCCACCTAAATTACAACATTCTTATGTAGCACCACATTTCGAAACCTTCTATTGTCTTTCAGTCCATGCTGTTTATTGTCCATGTTTCACTTCCATTCACGGCTACACTCCCAACAAATACCTTCAGAAAAGACTTCCTGACACTTGAATCTGTATTCGATGTTAACAAATTTCTCTTCTTCTGAAATGCTTTTCTTGCCGTTGACAGTCTACATTTTATATCCTCTCCACTTCAGCCATCATCAGTTATTTTGTTGCCCAAATAGCAAAACTAATCTACTATTTTAAATGTCTCGTTTCCTAATCTAATTCTCTTAACATCATAGGACTTTATTCGAGTACATTACGTTATCATTGTTTTACTTTTCTTGATGTTCCTCTTATATCTTCCTTTTAAGACACTGTCCATTACATTTAGCTGTTCTTCCAAGTTCTCTGCAGTGTCTGACAGAATTACAATGTCATTAGCAAACCTGAAAGTTTGTATGTGTTCTCCCTCAACTTTAATTCCTATACCAAATTTTTCTTTGGTTTCTTGTACTAGTTGTTCAATGTACATACTGAATAGCACCAGGGACAGGCTACAACCGTATCTCACTCCCTTCTGAACTACTGCTTCCCTTTCATGCCCCTCGCCTCTTATAACTGCCGTCTGGTTTCGGTATTTTACTCCTGCTATCTTCAGCATTTCAAACATGGTATTCCAGTCAACGTTGCCAAATGGCTTCTCCAAGTACACAAATGCTATAAATGTACGTTTGTCTTTCCTTAACCAATCCTCTAAGGTAAGTCGGAGGGTTGGTATTGCCTAGCGTGTTCCTGTATTTCTCCGGAATCCAAACTGATCTTCCCTGAGATCTGCTCCTACAAGTTTTTTCACTCTTCTGTGAAGAATTCGTATTAGTATTATGCAACAATGAATTAATAAACTGATTGTCCAGTAATTTTCACATCTGTCAGCAACTGCTTTCTTTGGAATTGAATTACTACATTTTTCTTGAATTCTGAGGGTGCTTCGCCTGTCTCATATATCTTTCACACCAGATAGAAGAATTTGGTCATGGCTCTGTCATCGAAGGCTCTTCCAGAAGTTCTGAGGGAATATCGTGTACACCTGGGCCCTAGTTTATACTGACGTCTTTGACAGCTTTGTAAATTTCTTCTCGCATTGTAATAAGTCTCAACTCATCTTCTAGTACGTCCACTTTCCTTGCAATAACATTGCTTTCAAGTTCATTTCCCTTGTATAGGCCCTGTATAAACTGCTTCCATCTTTCAGCTTTCCCTTCTTTGCTTAGGACCTGTTTCTCATCTGAGCTTCTGATTTTTATACAAGTGCTTCTCTATACCCCAAAGGTCTCATTAATTTTCCTGTAGACGGTATGTGTCTTTGCCCTAGTGAAGTATGCTTCTAAATCCTTGCATTGGTCATGTAGCCATTCCTGCTTAGCAAATTTGCACTTCCTGTCAGTGTCTTAGACGTTTGTATTCCCTTTCGCCTACTTAGTTTGCTGCATTTTTAAATTTTATCCTTTCATCAATTAAAATGATCAAAGAAAAAACAAGCCACACTTGACGTCTTAATCCACATCGCCAACCATAAGTCAAGAGACTCAATCTCAGTGACGGCACCTCACCAATTGACTTACAAATAGAGGGCGTTCGACAATATGTACTAGTAGCTCTCAAGTCTCTGTCGCGTAAAACACGGAATCCCAGCACGGGTGGCCGAGTTAATTACAATTGTATTCCACGAAAGGCCTAAAACAGTGGCTCCTAACAAGTGGTTAACAAGTATGTTTTACCACAAGTAGGAGTTTTCAAGGAATTCATAATAAGGCAGGGCAAAATAACTGGGAATGACGAGGCACGTTATTCCATCACATGCCTCATCCGCAGAACAAGTAATCCGCAGAGTGGAGAACAGACTCGGCTTCATAAGGTTGATCACCGTTCTAGAACAAACGAAGTACCCTAGGAAACACTAATCAATAACCGTCCATAAAACCTACAATACAGCATGCAAAGCCAGTACACATGAACAGCCACACATATGGCACCTGTATAGAGAGGCGCATATTGCCGCTACGCAACAGATACAAGAAGGCCAATACAAAAAAAAAAGGCTGGACATTAATTTCCTACACTATTATGCACCACAAACGCCTCGGTAGTACATTGATTACGGGAGTGAAGAGATCATCATAGATGACACCAACATGCTAGGGACTAAGAATCTGTGCATTCCTCTACAGAAAAAAAAAGACAACGAATTAGACGCGATAGAGTAAGAGCTGAATAAAAGAGTACACCATACATTAAACATGAAAGCACCAGCTATCCAAACCTCTAAGAAAAATACAAGAATTGTGAAACTCCTTGAAACCAAGCAAAGCAACTTTAGAGTTACAAAACTCTAATCTGACCTCATGAAATTGAATAACAGAACAAAAATCTTGGATGAAGAGAATTTTGCGGCACGGTAGCCCGCCTACTCCCATAAGGAGCTGGAGGTGGAGTTGGAGCTTAGAGTTGGTTTGAGTGTGTGCTGTGAACAACCATAGCTCTCCAGAATGAAATCCAGAATCCGTAGATCTGTGCTCCACACTCTTGAGAAAGCTAATTAGAGAGACTGTCGGAAGCTCACACTAGTTTGCCTACAACCTTCCAGACCTTGAGATTAAAACAGCATATTTATATTAATGTTATGTTATTGCTGGTTTAGTTTCAGGGTCAACAAAAGCATTATTCGAATACTTCCGTGAATTGTGCAGCTGAAATTTCGTAACGAATCTCCGTATAAATTGTAACAAAATACTTGAAGATTCTTTTTGTATTTTTTTCAAATATCGGTTTACTTTGCACTGATAATCTGCTAACGGATGATGGGAAGCTTTCTGTATTTGCTATCCAAGAACCAGAAAAAAATTTCTAACCAAGTGTGGCGTTCTGAATTTCGTGCTCCACAAGATCTACTCGCCGTCGAGTTAACTCATTGCTGAAAGAATCTGGAATGAACGGCTCCACATCTGAAGTGTTTCCCCCTGTTACGTACAAAGAGTGTCCTATGGATTTCTTTCATTCCATGTGAGCCCAATCTCCAAAAAGAACTCCACCATACGCCTAACGTTATTTTATCAGTCACAGATAGCACCCGAAGACTCTTTGTCGACCTGCCAGAGAATCATTCACTGTCTGTCACGCCTCGAAACGAACTCCCACTCAACCACGAGTAAGGGCGCTCAGTTCTGGCAGAAACCGTGCCCACCACAGCAGCTGACCAGTCAGGGAGAACGTGGGACGTGCTGCACATCCATTGGCTCCCCACATCTAATTTCTCACACAGATCTCTAGTGGCAACAACCTCAAGCTGTGCGACCGAAGCTAGCACCACTTGGAGCTTTAATCAGAGGACTCCCCAAGCAAGGGCGAATTCGAATACAGCTTTCACTGTCCTCACTAAATAACTTGGTAACAGCCCAGATAATATGTAACCATCCCCACACTATCATCAATACTAAACGACTTGGTACAACTGAGATACTGTGTAACAGTCCCAGTTTGGTAACAACATAAAGCACATAACCATCCACACACTATCACTCTGAGCTCTACACGTCCACTATAAACAACTGGAAAAGTCACTGTTCCCCAGCTTTGTGGTGCACAATGACACTGGGCAAGGGAAGTCTTGGAATAGTATCAGGATCAGTGGCTGTGGGTTCTCTTCACTGACGTGTGCAGGATTTATTTCAAGTCTGATTATCGACTTAAATAAATGCGAAGACGCCCAGGTAGCAATGCACGTTACAGGCATGCAGAATCACAGGTTCATCAGTGTGATGGGTCACGCATGTTTGAGGCCAATATCATGACTGGATGCTGGACGCTTCTCTTCGCTATCGAGGGTCATTTGAGGACTGTGTAGTGTGAGGACAATATGACCTGTGGCCAGAATGGGCCACCATTGAAAAGAACTGGAGTCTTGTGCTCCAACACCCCCACCACTTTCTGAACAGCAGGCCAAGGAGGATACAGTCGCACATAAACCAAGCATTCTGCCCTAGAGGATCACACTGACTTTCTAGAGAACAAAGATATTTAGTTTCATTTTTTTTCATAAAGTCGTTATCCCATGATTCTACAAGCACCTTAGATCACGCTGTTGTACAGAAGATTGGGTTTGTAAGCATGAGTCATATAACACTCTTTCACTGTTGTCTGGTGGCACGTTTTGTGTGATGCCAGGCTGGAAAGATACAATAACCGAATTTGGGATTCAAGCACGTTATAGTTCGTGGGATGCTGCTACGGAATGTTCGATGTTACCCAGTAGTAGATTAAAATTTCACAAATGTGAAAGGATATGCAATATCGAAGTGACTGCATTTACTTTGATTATTCTTTTGTTCTCAAATTAGAGTAAACTTTTTCTTAGTTTAGTAAAGCTATTTCTCTGATCGCCTATACTCTACGTTCACACTTCGCAGATATGAGGCAAAACATTTTCGAGTAGTTTGCATACAGGAAATACGTAACTGAAAAAGTATATCTGTGGAATAAACCCTGCAGTTTCTCGTTAAAATTATATCAAAATTGATACGTGTAGAGTTCCAACTTCAAATGCAAATTTCATGAAGTGTCAACTGCATAAAATGGCCTTTTAAGATAGCAAAATCTGCGGCAGTATATGCACTTTAGGAGCATTTATCTCTGTTCATATAACGAGTCTGGTTAGGAATCGCAAGTGTAAGAGTTTGCGTGAAACCTGTTTATTTGAAATGTGAAGCAAATGTAAGCCATCTTGTTTGTTTCAGGCCAACGTTTCGGTGGAATATATTTCTTTAACCGACCGGGTCTCGTGATAGTGGACCCAGATTTGATCCGTACAATTCTCGTCAAGGACTTCTGGACCTTCCAGGACAGAGGAGTGAAGACGGACGAAAATGAACCTCTGAACGGCCACCTTTTTCTACTTGGCGGGAACAAATGGAGGAGGCTGCGTGTAAAGCTGACACCCACGTTCACTTCTGGCAAGATGAAGATGATGTTCCAGGTAAGGTGGCTCTCTCAGTACTTTCAACACACGGCGACCTCTTCGCCTAATTTAGCAGTATGCAGAAATGCCCCTAGACTTGCGGAGGACGTTGCGGACTTTCGACATGTGGCTTATGCTCTGATGTCCCAAGGGCCCGCTTCTGGCTTTAGGGTGTGGGCAGCTACGCACAAGTACCTCAGAAACATCTCAAAGAGTGAATGAGGTTGAGCAGCGGTTTCTGGAGTGCTTTCCGGAGACAGTGTTTTCGTGTAGAAGATACTGTTACGCAAGTGACTCAGGCCTCAGTCGAACCCTGAAAAATGTTTCACATGTCATTCATTTCATCTTCAGATAACTACGGGAACTCTGTCCTAATAACACGTCCACAGCTGTTCTCCTGGCTATACGTCTGCCTCATCTTTTCCCTAGAAGGAAGATGTCCATAAATATCAATTAATTGGTTCCAGTCAGTGACGCGTATGTAATGTAGTTTGATGTTCAATTTGAGCCTAATATATTTTAGATTTATTCGTGATTTCTGATTATTTGTGGAGTCTCAGGTTCTCGTTAAGCTGTATAAGCGAAAGTTCGCCGCAGTTCCTTTTGCGATCTCACTGCAGAGTTTTGTTTTTGATGACGCGATGTGTTAAGCACCCTCTATTTATTTATTTACTCGACTTTTCCTCTGCTAACAAAGGATAATGAGATATAACTAGCAGGTTCTTACATCGTACCCAGTAAATGAATCACATTGCGTTGCTCTTCACATGATTCCGTATATATACTATGTTCTACTTCCTTTGTTTTGAGTTGTGTTCATTAATTAAGTTTGGTGTTCTTCATTACTTCATATGGTTGAGTTTTCGATTCATTGTTGGATGACAATGAAAACGTCCATCAGCCCAACTAACAACAACACCGAATTCAGTTAGTTCACCTGTGTGGACGAAATATCTTCGGAACATGCAACACGTGTCCAAATTTAGTCATTAGAATGACTTCCCTACAGAGACTCAGGTGATGGAATAATATGCCTTGTTACTTGCATTACTGCGTCGTTATCCTCCGAACCTTGCATTGCTTGAACTTTTGCCGTTCTCACCATTCAATAATTAAATAAAAAATAAAAGTGACACACAAGAAAGTCATGTTGTTAAACAACCAAACCGCTATCGTATTCATTTCACAAGTGCGAAACGTCAACCAAACAATAATTAAGAAAGCCGTTTAAATATCGAAGAAAAAGTTTCTACATCTAGTTCGTATATGGAAGCTATGAGACCTCAAATAGTTGTTTGCAGTGATCGAGAGCTTCTTAATAACGGATCAGAAATGAGTCTGCATCTCGTATCCGACTCAGCTAACAGTACAAAAAGAAGAAGGAGGAATTAGTGAAGCTTTTTGGTGTCTCCTCTTACCTTTAAACTGCAGGTAAGCTTCATTCAGTTCGATCGGCCGGGACGTCTTTCCCACGAAGCTGTTGTACACATTGCCGAAGGGGAAACGCGGCTCGAGGTAGGGCACGCCCTTCCTCTGCCAGTACTTATAAGAGTACGAGAACCACGCGTACACTGCCGCCACTACCAGCGACAGGGCTACCAACACCTCGGTTAGCCACGACTCTGCATAGAAAGCCATGATGGCGATTCTGCAAAATAACATACAGGCATTACATTGGTTCTCATGTGCTTAGGGAAAAATTACTGTCAAGAATTTCACAGAAAATTGTTGATACCACTCAAGCCTTCCTGTCACTCTCTCTCTCTCTCTCTCTCTCTCTCTCTCTCTTTGTGTGTGTGTGTGAGAGAGAGAGAGAGAGAGAGAGAGAGAGAGAGAGTCCGTGCGCGCCTTCCCCAACCACCACTTCGCGCCCTCCGCCTTTTTCTTAACACCCACCCACCCATTCACACACACATACTCACACACACATACACACACACACACACACGCGCGCGCGTGCGCGAGCGTGCTGGCACACACACACATACATGACAAATTACGAAAGAAACCCCGCTAGAGAGAAGACGAGTGTACCCTATAGACTATACTTTAAATATATATATTGGCGACATTGGTAAACAATGGAAAAACATGATCAACCGAGGCACTAAAACAGGTCCTCATAACTAGATGAACACCATGATGTTCGCTGAGGACAATCCGAAAAGCTCTATAAATTGTCTAGACTTCTCATAGAAAGAGTAAGACAACGAATTTTAATGTAAAAGACCATGCGCTGCTGGTCATATTTTAGAGCGTATTTCCCGTTTTAATTTCTTTGGTTGTGCTGTAAGTTACGAGCTTGAATATTATATCCACACTAAATTAAATCAACATCATAGGATACAAAGAACACTAGGCAACAGAGTGCGGAAGTAAATGACAGTAAAACTGTATAAGTAATAGTTGCACTTGTTAGCACTCCTCGTTCAGTCTCGTTTACAATAAGAAAGAAAGACCTAACACATACACAGGCCACAGAGATGACATTCACAAGACGCAAGAGACGTTGCCAATCTCGGGGGATCTGATAAGAAATGAAAACATCAGAATTACTTTCAAACAAGTAAATCTTTTTTTACACAAAACTTGACCTCAAGCTCGCTACTTTGATACCTCATTTGTCCATTACCCACTCTTCGTATGAAAAGTCGGACGAATATCCATTTTGTAATTTCTGAGAAGTTTTGTTTATCATATATCATTTCTGACTCACTACAGCACGAAGATGCTGGATAAGGCAAATATCATGAGATAAGAAGCTGATGCTGATAATATCCAACTCTTAGAAAAATGGCCAAGTGTAGGCCATTATGAAGAAACCCTTTGTGGTACGTTATGGAAACAATTGTCACAAGACTTACGGCAAGAAATAATAAAAATGTCGAGCATAAATAAAACTTCACAAAGATAGGCCATGGGAGCTATAGCAACAGAGAATATTTATGAAATCAGTATACAGTGTATCTTTGTGGATTACAGGTTGTCGTGACGTTCTCTGTGGTATAGCCTCACTTATATCTCGCATCTGTGACAACTAACACACCTTCATTGCTTCAAGCTGGCACTTTTCCTGTCACACAGCTGGCTTTCATAGCTCTTCAGTGCCTCGACGTCGACGGGACGTTAAACCCACCTTCCTTAGATCCATAGACTTTCACAGGCACTTCAGGACATTAATTTCTCTGCCAGAACCTCAGTGAAACCATGATTTTAATTATATGAAAGGAAAGACACATTGATAACAATTTTTCAACCAATACTTTATAATGTGAACAAAAAGGTAACGCCAGTATAGATTGTTCCGCTGACGCTAATGGAAGACAAATGGTTATTCACACGTTGGGAATTAAATCTCCCCCATGCTCAAGCAAACAACGAACTATGCTCATGTTATTTTAATACACGAAAGAGAAATTGAGTGAACAAAAGAATATGGATAAGATCCGATGATGATATATACAGATAAAAATTTCGGTTATCACACCTGTGTAGCGTGCATTTGTAAGAATTCATCCCTAATTACGTGTCGACTAGGAGTGAAAGTCAACATTTGTGCCTAACATGAAGCTTTCCCACCGTTCATCAAAAGTGAACAGAGAGCGTCAAATGAATCGCTAAGACGAAATGCTGAAAGTCTCTGTTAAAACGATTTGTGGTTATGACATTCAAATAACCTGTTAATTGCAAGTAGTGACATTCTACCAGTAATTGCGATATTTATATGTACTGAAACAAAATTAAAGGATCAGTTTATAAATGTACATGTCAGAAACGTAGACACCAATTTACTCTTGTGGCTGATCTAGCACCTGAAGGTAGGCAAAACCCACTTATGGGGAGTCGAACGTGTTGCCTAATCCTCAGGAGTTGGAGAAGCCTGGAGACGAAATTAGTGTCAAAATTTCCCACAGGTACATTTTTGATGTGTTCAACAAAAATGTGAGGGTGCCACTGAGGAAGTTGCGGAACTGACGCGTCTCAGAGGGACCGTTTGCCGTTTTATTCACGTACATGATAATGCAGCATCCCCCTGTGATCATGCCACAGAAGGGAAAAAACAGAAGCCCTGAAAAAACATAAAACCAGTTTGCTGCTTCGGATCGCGGTTTGGTTTTCATCGAATGGTTCTGAACGGTTCCTAATGATTCCAATGGGTGTAACGGAGCAAAAACTGTGGTCACACTACACCACATAGGGGCAGATCGCGTTCAGTGTGGTTGCGGCCCTACGATGTCCTTACAGTAGAGCTGCAGCGTCCAGGGCAGCAACGTCAAACGTTGTGAAGAACGTCATCTTGTTGCTCAATGCACTGCAAAATTGTCATATTCGACGGTGAAATGCGTGGGGATCTACGTTCCAAGGGAAGGGTGGTTTCATTGACTCTCCCTGTGCTACCCAATGGAACTTTTAAGTATGGATTCTGAGTGGCTTAATGTCTGTAAAGTTTCCATCGGCCACCCACAAGAGAACCGTATGATTTCAACGCTGGATATCGTTTTTCAATTGCAGAGGCGTCAACATGAGCTTGTACAAAGGGAGCTCTGTTATCAAAACAACAGTAATGCTGCAGCTCGACTTCGAGAATATCACCGGCTGAAAGGATTACAAAAGGGTCCTCTTTCTCCATCTGTTGTGCGGAGCATGATGAACAAGTTCGAATCAACTGGAGAACTGGGCGTCGCTCCAGGAAGAGGCCGACAGTCGCTTGCATCAGAGGTGGTTGATGAAATCGCTGTTGCTATGGCAGACAACGCTTCGTGCATTTCCCGATCGTCAGGCAGTGGGCATGTTGTGTCACGACAGTTGAACACCCCCTAGTCCACACTACGGAAGGTGCTTCGAAATATTCTCAAATAGTATCCGTGCAAGATCCATATCGTACAGCAGCTTGCATCACTGGACGCACAACGACGTGTTGACTTCGCTCTCCACATTCTCGCAAGGATTGAAGTTGACGAGGGCTGGCCCTGGACCATCCTATGGACAGACGAAGCGGAGTTTTCTCTGACGAGTGTGGTGAACACACAGAATTCCCGAGTGTGGGGATCTTCGCCTCCAAACACTGGGCATGAAGTTCCTCTGTTTGTTGAACGTGTCACCGTATGGTGTAACTTCACGGCTACATTCATTATTGGTCCATTCTTTTTTGAAGAGGTTGACGCTCAAGGACAAAGACGTGCTGTGTGACTGGCCAGCGTTACTGCGATATGCTTCACTATCGTGTCATATCCGCCCTACACGAGAGAGACGCATTGAACACAACAGTTTACCTGCAAAATGCGCCGCACATCGCTCGTGAAGTTCACCTGCTTTTCCGAGACACCTTTGGAAATGACCATATTATCATCATGCTTAGCCTGCACGATCACCTCACTCCCTGTGATTTCTCGTTGGTGGGACTGCCTGAAGGACAGGCTTTATCAGGGGAGCACTCACATATGTTCTGAACTGAAGTGCAGCATATCAAGAGAGGTAGGCAACGTACCTACGGACATTCTTCTTTCTGCTGTGCAGAATGCAATCATACGCTGTCAGACTCTTCTGGATACCGATGGGCACCATATTGAGCCCCTTTTGTAGCAGTAATGGTACTGGTATAATGGTTTGATGTACGATAGCAGCACATTAAAAGTGTTTCAGTTGAATTGATTCTGCATTATTTCTCTTCCCCATGCCATTGACATTAATACTGCCATGTTTGGTAGTCGTACGGTAATTAGTTTCCGTGTTATAACGTGCTAAGTAGGGAAAGTTTAATTATAACCACCCATTAGTTATTGGTTTTTCAGACGTAGGTTTCAAAGTGCTTGCGGTAGTAAGTGATAATAATCTTACAAAGAGTAGACCTATAACGTATTTCTCAAACAAGCCTGAACTGAGTGTTGTATGTTCTCTGTGCATTAACAGAAGTGTATTAGGAATAACTGACGTAACCGAAAACTGATCGGTATACTTTTAAATTCCCTTTATTAGGTGGAAGCTCAATTTCACTTTTGCCAGCTCTGTTTTCAGGAATGCAAAAACTCTGGAATTTAGAATCTGATAAATTATGGTTTGTCACTGAAGGCACTCTGTACTTTTTCTCTAATAAAGCAAAATGTGAAATTGGTAGATATTGCTTTCAGTGACAGCATTGTGGGAGCATTAAAGATATTGCATCCATCTAATAACTTGAATACTTATACATGTACAGTATAGTTTATCAGAATTATTTCTTTGTGGTTGGAGGTTTCAAGGTAAAGATTCCTCCCAAAGGAATGATCAATTTCCAGATGCCTTTGACTAGTTCAAACACAGGTAAGCAGTTTATCTTTCTAAACAATTTTCTGACTTGGCTATGTCAAAATCTGTAGCAATATTTACGAGATAAACATTATCTGCTCTGAAGTTGTCTATACATTCCGTTCTCGAGATTACAAATTACTGTGTATGTGAACATTCTTCAGAATACAAACATCGAAAGATTACACATCTTTGATTCTCTCTCTCCACTAGACTCTGAGATGACTGTGTTAGCAGTTACTCGCCTGTAGTAACATACCACAGTGGTTACTCTGCATAAATGGTCATGATAAAATTGAAATGTGATGTATGCAAAGATAGTTTAGATTTTCATAAAGTCATGCATTATGAAGAGTCCTCCATGCTTCCAAAAAACTTCCATCAAGAAGGCTTACTCTATTCACGTCCATTTGTTGTTAATGTTGCATATATGGGTATATATAGTAATATCGCTCTTTCTAAGCTTGTCAGTCCTGCGTTTGAAAAAAAGTTGCAGCAGGAGAAAAAACAAAGACAATAGGCTACATCTACATATATACTCCGCTAGCCACCAAGCGGTGTGTGGCGGAGGGCACAATTCGCGCCAAAGTCATATTCCCCCCCCCCCCCCCCTTCCCTCACCCTGTTCTACTCGCAATCGCGCGAGGGAAGAACGACTATCTGAACGCTTCAGTACGAGCTCTTATTTCCCTTATCTTTGAATCATGATCATTGCGCGATTTGCAGGTTGGTGGTAATAATATGTGCTCTACATCCTAGGTGAAGATCGGATTTCGGAATTTAGTGAGCAGCCCTTCTGTTTAGCGCGCCGTCTATCTGCAAGTGCGTCCCACTTCAAACATTCAGTGATATTTGTAACGCTCTCGCGATGGCTAAATGTACCACTCACGAATCTTGCCACTCTTCTTTGGACCTACTCAATCTCTTGAATCAGACATAACTGGTAAGGGTCCCATACAGACGAATAATACTCTAAGACTGGACGAAATAACGTATTGTAAGCTATTTCCTTTGTTGAAGGACTGCAACGCTTCAGGATTCTACCAATAAACCGCAATCTAGAGTTCGCCTTACCCGCAACTTGTGTAATCTGATAATTCCATTTGAGATCATTTAGAATAGTCACACCCAGATACTTGACGGACGTTACCGCTTCCAAAGACTGGGCATTTATTTTGTACTCGTACATTAATGCGGATTTTCGCTTTGTTATACGCAGTAGGTTACACTTACTAATATTGAGAGATAACTGCCAGTCATTACACCACGCATTTATTTTCTGCAAATCCTCATTGATTTGTTCACAACTTTCGTGTGATACTACTTTCCTGTAGACTACAGCATCATCGGCAAACAGTCTAAGGCCGCTGTCAATACCATCAACCAGATCGTTTATGTAAATCGTAAAAAGCAGAGGACCTATTACGCTGCCCTGGGGCAGACCTGAAATTACGCATGTTTCTGTTGAAGTCACCCCGTTCAGGACGACATACTGCTCCATGTCTGTTAGAAAACTTTCCATCCAACCGCATATGTCATCGGATAGGCCGTAAGCGCGCACTTTTTGTAGCAAGCGACAGTGCGGAACTAAGTCGAACGCCTTTCGAAAGTCGAGAAATATCGCATCAACTTGGGAGCCGGTATCTAGAGCCTGTTGTATATCACGCACATGACCGCTGTTTCCTAAAACCGTTTCTGCAGATGAGCTTCTCAGAGTCTAGAAAGGTCATTATGTCTGAACACAAAATATGTTCCAAGATTCTACAACAAATCGATGTCAGTGAAATTGGCCGGTAATTAAGTGCTTCCGATTTTCTGCCCTTTTTATAGATTGCTATGATCTGGGCCTTCTTCCAGTCCCGTGGAACTTTCCGCCTTTACAATGATCTCTGATAGATGACGGATAAGAATAGTGCTATATTTGTAGCATAGTCAACATAAAATCTTACGGGGATACCGTCTGGACCATATGCCTTCCTGGCGTCTAAGGATCTTAAATGTTTTACAATCCCAGATACACTAAACACTGTGTCAGCCATCCTTTCGTTTGTTAGATAATTGAAAGGGGGAATGGTGCTGCAGTCCTCTATCGTAAATGAGTTTTTGAAAAGCTAGGTTTAAAATTTAGGGCTTCTGTTTATCATCATCACTTACATTACCCGTACTGTCACCAAGAGAAGGTATTGAATTATTTGTAGCGTTCATAGATTTTACGTACGACCAAAATTTTTTGGGGTTATTTTTAGAATCTTCAGATAAAATATTGCTTTCAAATTCATTAAGAGAATCTCTCATTGCCCTTCTGACAGCTGCTTTCATTTCGCATAATTTCTGTTTGTCAGCGGAGCAGTGACTACGTTTAAAACGACTGTGCAAAATTCTCTGCTTTCTCAGCAACTTCCTAATATGCTACAAGACTGATACTACATTATTTGTCATAAAATTATGAGCAGCTTGATTTGTGCGACGATCAAGACTGTCACATTCTCAAAATGATAATCTGCTTTGCAAAAAATTCATTATTGATAAACTACTGAATAAAAAAATGAAGCACCACAGGTACGCAGGCAAAAAGCAGCAAGAAGAGGAAGCTAGAAACTCTATTAAAAAGATAATGACAATTGTTTTTCGTCTGCCTCTTCCAATGATGCTGCTACAGAACTGAATACTTTTTATGGGTTGTAAGCTCGTTCAATGAACCTATCATTGCTTTGCTTCTTGGCTAAAAATTCTTATTGCATGCAGAATGTTTAATTACAACCATTCGGTATGTGTTAATAATGTACTTTGTCACATACAAGTGTCGCGATGACTCCTGCGAAAACCACAATATATTAGTAGTATTTTTCTTTCTGTGTCGATTTGTGCACTAACTGTTTATTAAATAATTCTGATGCACTATGTTGTCAGTAGATTAAGTGTTGTTCTTCACAGGAGCTATTTAAGTTGTGTTAGATAGATGCATAAGAGGTAGATTAACTTCTGTGAAAGTAGTCTCATCACAGTATAAGAAAAACGACGGTTACCTGAATTTTGAATGAAGTTACCACACAAAATTGTGTTAAGGTAAATGATTTGCGATGGCATAGGTAGTGATATGTTGCTACACTCTGCTATATCTATAGCTCTTGGCAAGCTACAGTGCTTGGGTGGACACCAGGCATGGATGTGTTACTGGGAGATATCCCAGAAGCAGAGGTCTTCAGATACACATTTAAGAATATACATAATATTACTAAATGAGAGATAATCAACGTTAATGGTTCAAATGGCTCTGAGCACTATGGGACTCAACATCTTAGGTCATAAGTCCCCTAGAACTTAGAACTACTTAAACCTAACTAACCTAAGGACATCACACACACCCATGCCCGAGGCAGGATTCGAACCTGCGACCGTAGCAGTCCCGCGGTTCCGGACTGCAGCGCCAGAACCGCTAGACCACCGCGGCCGGCAATCAACGTTAAAATCCACACACAAGAGCTGGACATCTGGAGGCAAACTGAACTGTTTTAAGAAATGTAAAGGGATATTGCTGCTATGAGCTGAGTTGCACTTGCGGGTCTAGTGACTATATTCATCTTCATATCGTAAAAGTGGATGACTGGTGCATAGGTTGCGAAAAATAGTAAACTGGTCTGGAAGAGTACATGTGCTCTAGCCCAGAATCATGAAAGTTCTCTTACCTTGGGTGGCTGATGTGGACCAATGACTTCTGAGTGTGCGAGTCCTTTTTCTTCGTCACGTTTTTGCCTTGGTATTTTGACTGGTCTTTGGACTTCTGGAGGTTTGCCCTCTGTTCGCTTTTTTAACGCCTTTTCCCTCAGTTTTTGGTTTTAAATTGTGGTCCTCTCTTTGGGTTTGACATCTACTTTCCAAATTTTACAGAGGTGCAGGCAGGTTGGGGAAGGACGCCTTACTGTGGTGAATGAACTCTTCACTGTGCACTGTTATCTATTGCACCCATCTATCGAGTGTACATATCTCTGCACCCAAAGTACAACACAGTAGCCAGTCCATCGTAGTGTGGTTGTCTTGTGCCTTCTCGGTGGTAGCCCTGTGACAGTGAACGGACAGCACTGCTGTAGTACCCACGTCAGCCAAGGAGTAGGCACCTATCCACGTTAAATGTGTGTGTGAAATCTTTTGGACTTAACTGCTGCGGTCATTAGTCCCTAAGCTTACACACTACTTAACCTAAATTATCCTAAGGACAAACTCACACAACCATGCCCGAGGGAGGACTCGAACCTCCGCCGGGATCAGCCGCACAGTCCATGACTGCAGCGCCTCAGACCGCTCGGCTAATCCCGCGCGGCCTATCCAGGTTACCAGGACTCCGGCCAACAACTACTGTGGCTGGTTGCCTTTGCCTTGGCTGTGTGGCTGTGTGGCCCATGGGGAAAGTCTCCGAAGAGTGGCTAGTGTCAGGGCGGATGATACCACAGTGAAATGGATCAAACTTAATGGTGGCTGTGCCAACAGTGACGCCTCAACATTGAGGAACAGTGATTTCAATGCAGAGTTTTACAATCTTATGGCATTTCAGTCTTTGACCATGCCTCAGGACGTAAGGAGGAATGGAAGTGGACAGTTTGCTGAGTTCTTGATTTGTTCCTGAACTGATAGTGTGGCTCTCGCTACAACGGAGTCACTGTTTTCCGTTGAAAATATTGAAGATCGTTTTGGGGAGGTTGCTGCAATAGAGAAGATGAGAAATGGTTCTTTGCTGATCAAAATGTCGCACGTCAATCAGCTGTGGGCACTTCAGGCCTGTGTCAAGAAGGGAGATACACCTGTCACCATTTATCCTCATAACATGCTAAATAGGTTTCAGGTTGTTATCTTCCATTGAGACCTAACGCTACAAACTGATGAAGAGCTGTGTATTAATCTGGCGTGGCGTGGAGTCCATTTTGTTCACAGCATCTAGAGGGGACCCATGGATAATAAAGCTCTTTTATCCTGGCCTCTGAAGGCAACATTTTATCTGAGAAGGTTAAGGTCAATTTTTGTAACTTTGACGTTAGGCCTTATTTTCCTCCTCCAATGAAACGTTTTAGGTATCTAAGGTTTGGACATATGTCCTCCCATCCCGCGAGGGCAGCCCTTACGACAAACCCTCTCAATGTATAAACGGTCTGGAACTTCAGTCTCCTCGTTCACTGCAATGATCAGTGTTTAAGAGGGAAGAGAAAATTCAAGAGTATAAAATGCTTGAACGCGTGTCTTATTGAGATTCAAAAGAAAACTTTGAAAGACTTCATGCGACTGATTTCGTCTGAAATTTGGAGACTGCTACTCAACAGTCTATACCTTACGTGATGGAAAGTTCTCGCACGACACCACCGGGTCTTGGTCTTATTCCATGGCCTGCCGTATAGCTGGAGGAAGGAATGTCAGCCCGCTCGCCCTCTAGCCCTCTATACCATCGGTTCGGTCAGACATGTCTAGTCGTCTTCTGGTGTAGTCAGGGACAGGGACACCTGTCAAGATGCTCCCCTCTCAAGACAATGACCAGCCGCCACAGGCTGTGGACCGAAGAGAAGTACTGTTCTCTTCGCTCCCAAAATAGAAGATGGGAAAATCTTCACAGAAATGGCAGTTTCACAAGGATAAGAACGATAAGCAGAAAGATAAACTACTCTCTGAGGCTTCTGATGTTCCACACCCCATTCCTGCAGATGTCGAGCCTATCCACTGATGACGGATCACACAATCAGGTGGTCTACTACCTGGTAGCGAAGTAATCACACACATCTCTTCCGTTTGGATCTTCCTCAGACCTCAATCCATCGCTCCTTCAATGGAACTGTAATGGCTACTATCGCTATCTGACCGAACTCTGTCATTTAATGGCTACTTACTCTGTAATTGGCACAGCACTTCAGGGAACACAGTTTGCGAGAACACGTCTCCCTGCTCTGAAAAACTACAAATTCTACGGTACCATTAGCGTTAATGTCGAGAGAACGCCTGGTGGGATCTGTACCCTCATACGGTCTGATTCTTCCAGAGAACAGGTGCCCCTTAACCCTTTCCACCCTGAGAGGAAATCACTTAAAATTTTATCTGATATACCATACATTATTACGTGTAGAATCAGGTAAAAATACTGAAAAAATTCCCATAGTGATAGTTTGTTCAAGAAGTCATCAGCATTATCGTGCTACTCAAAATTCAAACATGTATAAAACGCAAGTAGCATTTCATGGAAGTGTCTAGACACCTTACACACCTTAAGTGAAACATTCGCAGTCTAAAATGAAACAGGATTTTCCTTAAACTAATGAAATGTAGGAAAACAGAATGCATTTATCTCGGTAACGCATGGCTTTGTCTTGTCGTTGAAGTTTTAAATGATCTGTTGCACTCTGGTGGTCACAGCATGAAATAAGACAGCTGCCAAATGGAAGCTGGGAGCTCGCATCATCGCTGCAGTCTGGAGTGACGCAGAAACGCGATGTAGCTGAAACACGAAAAATTTATAATCGAACCCGCACGATTGTGCGAGCCAGAGTGGAAAGGGCTAATACTCCACTAGAGGCCACGACTGTTAGTGTCAACCAGTCAGTTCGTAAGACAAAATCTAACATTTATTTACATCCAGACAGATGTTTCCAATATCACGAGTTAGAGTGACTGGAAAAGCCATCTGACCTCTTCCTCTTATTGGGGGACTTTAAACCCCCGGCAAGCGAGCGTTTTATTATTGCACGAGCAGTCGCGCGGCGCATTTTGTACGCCACTTTCGCTCTTCAATTCTATAGTATTGACATTAATTAATTGTTCTTAAGGGTAGGTATAGTACCACTCAAAGTGATATTAATAATATCGAAAAAATAAATTTTACTGTGCAGTTAATACAAATAATTTATTATGAGCACAGTGGAAAATATCAAGAAATAATGTTAAATATTTAGCCAAGAAATGTCTTTACACTGTTGCTCACTTGTAGTGGGAAAGAACGTTTCGTTATTTAAAATGGCTGCTAATTATATTTTATTTAGAAAAGTTGATATACATCCAAACACATAAATTACATAGTTCTAAAAATCTATATTTTGCTGTCAGCGTTGAAAATTAAGATATTCATAGTGAATGCATACGGAAGCCATATTGAAACAGCTTACAGACAGGCCATGTACACTACTTAGTAATTTAAGAGATGTCAAGATTCAAATCACTAATCATCAGCGTTTGCAGGTGTAACTTGGCACTTTTCACAGGTGTAACTAACACTTGTATGCATCCTGCAAACAAAACTATTACAAGAATCACACGTTATTGTTGTTTTAATATTCTTGGCTCTTCCACATTCTTGGCTCTTCCACAAATAACAAAGCGCCCCTGTTTCTTAGCCGAATGCTTCTCAACTTGCTCAGATGTTGACGGTACCTTTGAAGGAACAGCGATATGTCCTAGTGAAGGCTCTGAATTTTGGCTCTTTCTATTAGATGTAGTTTCATGAGGTCATAAGCCAGGTTCTTCAGAAATATTCTTCTCGCAACCTTTCGATTTTGTCCATTTGAGGATCTGGGCGTTGATACCAGCAATTTCCATTACAGCGAAAAAGATCACCAAAGGGCACCTTCTCGTTACACGAACCACAGAATATTTGCCACAAATCTGGGTGACTGTATCAACGCCACCCTTAGTGGGATTGTAATCTAACACAACCTCTGGCTTTCCAGAATCTTCGTCGATAGTACCTGAATCATTCAAAATTGACAACAACCAAACTGCCTTGTTCTTCTTCGGTACGAAGGAAACCAACGTCAGATAGTTTTTATATCCGAAGACGGATGAACCAGGTACTCGATTTTTCTTAGGCAGTAATTTCAAGGGAATTTCCTGTTTATTCTCTCAGAGTTTCCCAGTACACGTATGCCTTTTACCTAACAGCGACATAGCCAAGGGGCGACTTGTATACCAATTGTCGGTAGTTATGTTCCTGTTGGATCACTCTATATGATTCATAAGTCCGTGAACTATTTCCGACGCTGAATTTGAGACTGCATAAGGTCCTTCGGGCTGCTTTCTACAATATACCTCAAGGTTGCTCGTAAAAATACTTCCCCTTAATGCCATATATGGCAGGTTTGTTGGAGATATATTGCACAAATCCACAACGACCACGAAAAGCTTTGAAGTTTCTCATCAGTGGTTACAAACTCATCGATGCTGTACGTACTTTTGGAACTGGTTACAAACTCATCCAGAATTTAACGTACTGCGACCAACTGATCAGATCTTCTCCTCTCTTCTACATCTACATTTATACTCCGCAAGCCACCCGACCTGTCATTACCTCCCTTTCCTGTTCCAGTCGCGTATGGTTCGCGGAAGAACGACTGCCGGAAAGCCTCCGTGCGCGCTCGAATCTCTCTGATTTTACATTCGTGATCTCCTCGGGAGGTATAGGTAGGTGGAAGCAATATATTCGATACCTCATCCAGAAACGCACCCTCTCGAAACCTGGAAAGCAAGCTACACAGCGATGCAGAGCGTCTCTCATGAAGAGTCTGCCACTTGAGTTTGCTAAACATCTCCGTAACGCTATCACGGTTACCAAATAACCCTGTGACGAAACGCGCCGCTCTTCTTTGGATCTTCCCTATCTCCTGTGTCAACCCAACCTGGTACGGATCCCACACTGATGAGCAATACTCAAGTATAGGTAGAACGAGTGTTTTGTAAGCCACCTCCTTTGTTTATGGACTACATTTTCTAAGGACTCTCCCAGTGAATCTCAACCTGGCAACCGTCTTACCAACAATTAATTTTATACGATCATTACACTTCAAATCGCTCCTTACGCATACTCCCAGATATTTTACAGGAGTAACTGCTACCAGTGTTTGTTCCGTTATCATATAATCATACAATAAATGATCATTCTTTCTATGTATTCGCAATCCATTACATTTGTCTATGTTAAGGGACAGTTGCCACTCCCTGCACCAAGTGCCTATCCTCTGCAGATCTTCCTGCATTTCACTGCAATTTTCTAATGCTGCAGTTTCTCTGTATACTACAGCATCATCCGCGAAAAGCCGCATGGAACTTCCGTCACTATCTACTAGGACATTTATTGTGAAAAGCAATGGTCCCATAACACTCCCCTGTGGCACGCCAGAGGTTACTTTAACGTCTGTAAACGTCTCTCCATTGAGAACAACATGCTGAGTTCTGTTTGCTAAAAACTCTCAATCCAGCCACACAGCTGGTCTGATTCTCCGTAGGCTCTTACTTTATCAGGCGATAGTGCGGAACTGTATCGAACTCCTTCCGGAAGTCAAGGAAAATGGCATCTACCTGGGAGCCCGTATCTAAAATTTTCTGGGTCTCATAAACAAATAAAGCGAGTTGGGTCTCACACGATCGCTGTTTCGGAATCCATGTTGATTCCTAGAGAGTAGATTCTGGGTTTCCAGAAATGACACGATACGTGAGCAAAAAACATGTTCTAAAATTGTTCAACAGATCAATGTCGGATATAGGCCTATAGTTTTGCGCATCTGCTCGACGACCCTTCTTGAAAACTGGAACTACCTGTGCTCTTTTCCAATCATTTGGAACCTTCCGTTCCTCTAGAGACTTGCTTTACACGGCTGTTAGAAGGGGGCAAGTTCTTTCGCGTACTGTATGTAGAATCGAAATGGTATCCCGTCAGGTCCAGTGGACTTTCCTCTGTTGAGTGATTCCAGTTGCTTTTCTATTCCTTGGACGCTTATTTCGATGTCAGCCATTTTTTCGTTCGTGCGAGGATTTAGAGAAAGAACTGCAGTGCGGTCTTCCTCTGTGAAATAGCTTTGGAAAAAAGTGTTTAGTATTTCAGCTTTATGCGTGTAATCCTCTGTTTCAATGCCATTATCATCCCAGAGTGTCTGGATATGCTGTTTCGTTCCACTTACTGATTTAACTAAGACCAGAACTTCCTAGGATTTTCTGTCAAGTCGGTACATAGAATTTTACTTTCGAATTCACTGAACGCTTCACGCATAGGTTTTGGCTGCATTTAAATTTGCAGTGAAGCTCTCTTTGCTTTCGCAGTAGATTCCTAACTTTGTTGTTGAACAAAGGTGGGTTTTTCCCGTCCCTCACAGTTTTACTCGGCACGTACCTGTCTAAAACGCATTTTACGATTGCCTTGAACTTTTTCCATATACACTCAACATTGTCAATGTCGGAACATTTATTTTAGTTTTGATCTGTTAGGTGTTCTGAAATCTACCTCCTATTACTCTTGCTAAACAGATAAACCTTCCTCCCTTTTTTTATATTCCTATTTACTTTCGTATTAAGGGATGCTGCGACGGCCATATGATCACTGATTCCCTGATCTGTGCCTTTATCGTCGAAACAAATACAACGCAGCTAAAATAGAAACTACTTGTAGCTCATCACAGCATCCAATATCGATTCCTGATCCATCGGTATTCCTCCGTTCCATTACATTCGTGTGGTTAGCTTTCTTCATTCCGAAGAGATACAGGAACCCAAGGAGTGCTAGTATGTCACTTCTAGTCGTTTCTTTATTGTGTCTTTCTCTCTGATAATCAGAGAATTCTGCTTTGAGGTGAATATACACTACTGGAAATGGAAAAAAGAACACATTGACACCGGTGTGTCAGACCCACCATACTTGCTCCGGACACTGCGAGAGGGCTGTACAAGCAATGATCACACGCACGGCACAGCGGACACACCAGGAACCGCGGTGTTGGCCGTCGAATGGCGCTAGCTGCGCAGCATTTGTGCACCGCCGCCGTCAGTGTCAGCCAGTTTTCCGTGGCATACGGAGCTCCATCGCAGTCTTTAACACTGGTAGCATGCCGCGACAGCGTGGACGTGAACCGTATGTGCAGTTGACGGACTTTGAGCGAGGGCGTATAGTGGGCATGCGGGAGGCCGGGTGGACGTACCGCCGAATTGCTCAGCACGTGGGGCGTGAGGTCTCCACAGTACATCGATGTTGTCGCCAGTGGTCGGCGGAAGGTGCACGTGCCCGTCGACCTGGGACCGGACCGCAGCGACGCACGGATGCACGCCAAGACCGTAGGATCCTACGCAGTGCCGTAGGGGACCGCACCGCCACTTCCCAGCAAATTAGGGACACTGTTGCTCCTGGGGTATCGGCGAGGACCATTCGCAACCGTCTCCATGAAGCTGGGCTACGGTCCCGCACACCGTTAGGCCGTCTTCCGCTCACGCCCCAACATCGTGCAGCCCGCCTCCAGTGGTGTCGCGACAGGCGTAAATGGAGGGACGAATGGAGACGTGTCGTCTTCAGCGATGAGAGTCGCTTCTGCCTTGGTGCCAATGATGGTCGTATGCGTGTTTGGCGCCGTGCAGGTGAGCGCCACAATCAGGACTGCATACGACCGAGGCACACAGGGCCAACACCCGGCATCATGGTGTGGGGAGCGATCTCCTACACTGGCCGTACACCACTGGTGATCGTCGAGGGGACACTGAATAGTGCACGGTAGATCCAAACCGTCATCGAACCCATCGTTCTACCATTCCTAGACCGGCAAGGGAACTTGCTGTTCCAACAGGACAATGCACGTCCGCATGCATCCCGTGCCACCCAACGTGCTCTAGAAGGTGTAAGTCAACTACCCTGGCCAGCAAGATCTCCGGATCTGTCCCCCATTAAGCATGTTTGGGACTGGATGAAGCGTCGTCTCACGCGGTCTGCACGTCCAGCACGAACGCTGGTCCAACTGAGGCACCAGGTGGAAATGGCATGGCAAGCCGTTCCACAGGACTACATCCAGCATCTCTACGATCGTCTCCATGGGAGAATAGCAGCCTGCATTGCTGCGAAAGGTGGATATACACTGTTCTAGTGCCGACATTGTGCATGCTCTGTTGCCTGTGTCTATGTGCCTGTGGTTCTGTCAGTGTGATCATGTGATGTATCTGACCCCAGGAATGTGTCAATAAAGTTTCCCCTTCCTGGGACAATGAATTCACGGTGTTCTTATTTCAATTTCCAGGAGTGTATTTGTTTGTATATTTCACAATAGTATCTATCATTTTCATGTTAATCATCTTGAGGGATCCAGAAATCTCGGTTGTTACATCCCGGGCAATAGCCTTTGGAGCCAGGAAAAATGTTTACAATATTTTTCTTTCTCGCTTTGCTAGTCGCAGAGCTAGTACTTTTCCTCCATTTAGAAGTTTTTTCTCTTCCCACAGGCCAATCACCAACAGAACCTGACTGACAACTATTGTGTTCATTTTCGTCTGATTCATACTCTTGTTCCCTTTCAGTGTAATGGTCACTACGAGTAATTACCTCCACTTCCTCATCAGTATCATCGTCTGATGAATCTACATCTTTCGTAAACTCTGGATCTTCATTCAAGAGCCATTCGAGTTCCTCGTTTGTTAAACGCTTTCTTGCCCTAAAATAAGAATTTATATTGAATACGGACCATAGGAACGTTCTTGGTAGAACAACCACTACGTTCGAAGACATAACAAAATACTAACACGACCAGCGGCGCGGTGCGCTGAGTGCGCCAGAAGTGACAGCGTTACACTGAATTCTCCGTTCAACAAATTCCTTAGCACCGAGAATTACTGCACTGCTCGTAACAGTCGTCAGAACAATGAAGGTATCCATTGTTGCCAACACGTTGGATACGCCGATTATGTAAATTTGGCGTACCCCGTACGCCGGCGCACTTGCTCGAGGTTCAACGCCCACAATCCTCTGTGCGACGCCGACACTGTGACTCCTAGACGCTGAGCACTAGGACACCTCCTTTTGGAATTGTTTGTCTGCTACTAACACTGGAGCTGCAACACAGTGTAATACAACCCACGTAACATACTCAACTAGTAATCTCACAGTCTGCAGCCCCAGTATCTTACCCCTGATCCAATGGCGCATCCATGATGATGTTTGTGACAGCGACCATTTTCCTATCGTTTTCTTCACAGACACCTGGAACATGCTCGCTTTGGAATGCTGACAAGCAGGATTTCTCTTGTACTGCCACTTTTGAAGACATTTGGGTAACGGATTTCGATAAAGTTCTACAGAATACTTTGTTGCTATTATTCATGGTGCAGCAGCAGTGATACCCTACTCCTCCGGCTCATCCCAACGACCACCGGTGCCATGGTGGTCTGAAGATATAGCTACAGCTGTCAGGAAACACCGCAGAGCGCTTCAACGACACAAGCGCCATCCGTCTATGGATAATTTAATACGGACTTTCGGCGAAAGGGCGGTTTTTGATAAAGAAGAAGAAGCATGAGTGTAGCGCTGGGAGCAGTATGTATCATCTACGCAATCAAATACACCATCGTCCCAAGTATGGACTAAACTCCGCCGCATTTTCGGCCATCCACTACTCACGGCGATTCCTCGCATTCTTGCCAACGGTAACATCCGTACTGACACTGTGGTACTTGTCGTATGTTTTGTGGCACATTTCGCTGAACTGTCCGCTTGCAACGATAACCATCCACATTTCGTGACTTGGAAAAACATTACTAAGCGCTGCCCTTTTCCTTCCATGCACACTGCTCTCTATCATAATATAACACTCCGTCTTCAGGCCACAAGTGGCCCATCGGGACCGTCCGACCGCCGTGTCATCCTCAGATGAGGATGCGGATAGGAGGCACGTGTGGTCAGCACACTACTCTCCCGATCGTTATGATGGTTTTCTGAGACCAGAGCCGCTACTATTCGGTCGAGTAGCTCCTCAGTTGGCATCACGAGGCTGCGTAGACCCCGAAAAATGGCGACAGCGCACGGCGGCTCGGATGGTCACCCATCCAAGTGCCGGCCACGCCCGACAATGCTTAACTTCGGTGATCTGACGAGAACCTGTGTATCCACTGCGGCAAGGCCGTTGCCCTGCTCTCTATCATGCAACGTCCCTTTTACTGAATAGGAGCTTTGCAGCACTTTGGCAGTGTGGAAAAAAAAGTGGCTCTGAGCACTATGGGACTTAACTTCTGAGGTCATCAGTCCCCTATAACTTAGAACTACGTAAACCTAACTAACCTAAGGACATCACACGCAACCATGCTCGATGCAGGATTCAAACCTGCGACCATAGGGTCCTAGGCGCTACAGTCTGGAACCACGCGACCGCTACGGTCGCAGGTTCGAATCCTGCCTCGGGCATGGATGTGTGTGATGTCCTTAGGTTAGGTTTAAGTAGTTCTAAGTTCTAGGGGGCTGATGACCTCAGAAGTTAAGTCCCATAGTGCTCAGAGCCTTTTCTTTCTTTTTTTGCAACCGTAGCGGTGGCGCAGAGTGTCTAGATAGGGCCTCTGGAGCACACAAACACTCAAACATCTTAATGCTGACAGAATGAAACATATCCTTGGGCTTTTTAATCGTATTTGGCGGGAAGGAGAAATTCCCTCCCTATGGCGGGAAGATATTATTATTCTTGTCCTCGAACTGACAAAGGACCCCCAAATTTTAACTAACTCTCTAACGAATAGGCAGTGCAAGCTATTTAAACGAATGGTCAACTAGCGCCCCCAGGCAGGAGGGCATATATCTCTAGTCCGAAGTGGCTTTTGGGCTTTCCAGTCCACCACAAATTATCTAGTTCGTCTGGAATCTGCAGTGCGCAATGCGTCCGTGCATCGACAACATCTGACTGGTGTGTTCTTTGACCTGCAGAAGGCATACTACACCACCTGGCGACATCATATCCTATGTACACTGCATGAGCGAGGTTTCCTGGGCAGTTCAGCCATTTTTATCCAGAATTTCCTATCTCTGTGACTACTTCGGGTGTGGATAGGTTCGACTCTCAGCAACCAATATCTACAGGAAGCTGGAGTCCTTCAGGGATCGGTTCTGAGCGTAACACTTTTCGCTGCCGTCGTCAATGCAGTGGGCCCCACACTCGCTCCGTCACTGTATCTGGATGACCCCTGCAACTCTGTGCACCACTGAGCGCTAACTTCAGGGGGCTGTCTGGAGAGTACATGACTGGGCCCTGAAACACGGCTGATAATTTTCTTCTGCAAAATCACGAGTTGTGCATTTTTGCCGATTCCAGACTGTACACCCGCACCCAGAAATTTATTTTGGTGACCAGTTACTTGAAGTCATTGAAACTTTTCATTTTTACGTATTTTATTTGACAACAACCTAACTTGCCTGCCACATGTTCCCCAGCTGAACGCAGTTTCCATGAAGAAGCTAAATGCTCTTCATGTTCTTAGCAACTTCTCGTGGAGCACGAATTACGTAGCGCTTCTGAAATTTTACAAAGCCCTAATTTTATCCCACTTGGACTATGGATTTGTTGCCTATGGGTCGGCAACACCGTCTGTACCGAGCGTGCTGCACCCTGTTCACCATACTGGTGTGTGGTTGGAAACAGGGCCCTTCCGTATGAGCCCTCTTGACAGTCTCCTGGCAGAAGCTGGTGTCCCACCACATCTACATCTACATCTACGTCCATAATCCGCAAGCCACCTGACGGTGTGTGCCGGAGGGTACCTTGAGTACCTCTATCGGTTCTCCCTTCTATTCCAGTCTCGTATTGTTCGTGGAAAGAAGGATTGTCAGTATGCCTCTGTGTGGGCTCTAATCTCTCTGATTTTATCCTCGTGGTCTCTTCGCGAGATATACGTAGGAGGGAGCAATATACTGCTTGACTCTTCGGTGATGGGTGTTGTTTGATGTCCTTAGGTTAGTTAGGTTTAAGTAGTTCTAAGTCCTATGGGACTGATGACCATAGATGTTAAGTCCCATAGTGCTCAGAGCCATTTGAACCAACCAACTCTTCGGTGAAGGTGTGTTCTCGAGACTTCAACAAAAGCCCGTACCGAGCTACTGAGCGTCTCTCCTGCAGAGTCTTCCACTGGAGTTTATCTATCATCTCTGTAACGCTTTCGCGATTACTAAATGATCCTGTAACGAAGCGCGCTGCTCTCCGTTGGATCTTCTCTATCTCTTTTATCAACCCTATCTGGTTCAAATGGCTCTGAGCACTATGGGACTTAACATCTATGGTCATCAGTCCCCTAGAACTTAGAACTACTTAAACCTAACTAACGTAAGGACAGCACACAACACCCAGTCATCACGAGGCAGAGAAAATCCCTGACCCCGCCGGGAATCGAACCCGGGAACCCGGGCGTGGGAAGCGAGAACGCTACCGCACGACCAAACCCTATCTGGTACGGATCCCACACTGCTGAGCAGTATTCAAGCAGCGGGCGAACAAGCGTTGTGTAAGCTACTTTTTTTGTTTCCGGATTGCATTTCCGTAGGATTCTTCTCAGTCTGGCATCTGCTTTACCGCCGATCAACTTTATATGATCATTCCATTTTAAATTACTTCTAATGCGTACTCCCAGATAATGTATGGCATTAACTGCTTCCAGTTGCTGACCTGCTATATTGTAGCTAAATGATAAGGGATCTTTCTTTCTATGTATTCGCAGCACATTACACTTGTCTACATTGAGGTTCAATTGCCATCCCCTGCACCATGCGTCAATTCGCTGCAGATCCTTCTGCATTTCAGTACAATTTTCCATTGTTGCAACCTCTCGATATACCACAGCATCATCCGCAAAAAGCCTCAGTGAACTTACGGTGTCATCCACAAGGTCATTTATGTATATTGTGAATAGCAACGGTCCTACGACACTCCCCTGCGGCACACCTGAAATCACTCTTACTTCGGAAGACTTCTCTCCATTGAGAATGACATGGTGCGTTCTGTCATCTAGGAACTCTTCAATCCAATCACACAATTGGTCAGATAGTCCATATGCTCTTACTTTGTTCATTAAACGCCTGTGGGGAACTGTATCGAACGCCTTGCGGAAATCAAGAAGCACGACATCTACCTGTGAACCCGTGTCTCGTGGACGAATAGCGCGAGCTGGGTTTCACACGATCGTCTTTTTCGAAACCCATGCTGATTCCTACAGAGTAGATTTCTAGTCGCCAGAAAAGTCATTATACTCGAAGATAATACGTGTTCCAAAATTCTACAACTACAAGTTATATGACAATAGTTTCTGGCAAATTGCGCAGTCATAATCTGTAAGACGCCTACTCCCCCACGTCACTCAACTCTGTTCGACAACCAACGGTTCAAACTGTTTGCGCATTGCTCAAAACTGGGTAGACCAGCTGGGATCCGACCCGTTACTCCACTGAAGGACGTCTAACATCCTCCTTCAGTCTGTGTTCCTAGACTGCCCTCTTGACACCACCTGTGGTTTGTATCCTGTTCTGTGATGCGGATGGACTTCTTCTGTGGCTCCAAGACGGATGCTGATCCTACCCCACCCTGACACCCGTTTCGTTATATCCTCCTCGACTATTCTAATTTGGTACGCATCCACATGGACCGATCGCAAGTCAACGGCGAGGCTGGTTACGCTTTTGTACGTGCAAGGGGTCACGAGATGCAGTCTCTGCCAAGTGCCTGCAGTATATACACTGCAGAGTAGGTTTTCATGTCTCAGGCTTTGTGGTACGTCAAATAACTGGCCACGACGAACTTTCTGATCTGTAGTGATTCCGTGAATTGCGTAAAGGCATATCCCAGTACTATTCCAAAAATGTTTGGTCGCCAAGATCCAGAACCTACTGGTTGACCTCTACAACTCTGAAAAGACAGTGATTTTCATCTGGACACCAATATACATAGGCCTTCCAGGAAATGAACTTGTCGACTGTCTAGCTAAAGAGGCAACTACAGGAGATCAACTTGACATCGGAATACTGGGCACGATTACAATTTCGACGCAATATTTTGAGGCTGTTGGAATTGGAATGGCAGCCTACTACGACCCAAAACAAGTTGAGAGCAATTAAAAGCTCCACTAAAGTGTGGGAGACATCTTTCCTGGCCTCTCTGAAAGATGCCATTGTGTCGTGCCGACTACCCATCGGTCACACGACACTCACCCACGATTTCCTTCTGCCTCGGCAGGATCCTCCTTACTGTTGTTGCGGTAGTGTACTAACGATGGTGCATGTTCCTGTTGAGTGCGCCGTGCTGGCCGATCTGCGTCACGCTCTCAGTTTGCCTACCTCACTACCTCAGATGCTTGTAGATGATGAGACAGCCACAACCAAAGTGTTGCATTTCCTTAGGGAGAGCGGGTTTTACACTTCCCCCCTGCAACCGCAAGTTACGTACTTCCCCCCTCACTTTGCTTCTAGACACACGTGTGCAAGATGCTGCCTGGGTTATCTGTATTTACTTTTACCTCTCGTGTTAAAGTATCGTCACGCCAGTTTTAAAACTATTTGACTTGCTTATATAGTTGGAGCAGCCAAGTTCACACTTTTTTCGCTTTTTACCTTTTTACATATTTCTGTCATGAAATGGAGGGACTGATAACCCCTTTAAACACATAATCACCACCATCATTATCATAAAGTAATGGACGTGATTTCACGTTGGTTCTGCCACGTGCTGAAGACACCACAGCCGAGAACTCGGGCCGTCAGAACCTCCCCTCGGTTAAACTCACATCGCGCTCTTTCCACATTCTACACACTGACAGGACGCTCGCAGATATTACATGTAACGTGGGTGACTAGCAGTCATTCCTCCTCAGGTGACACTGCTGAGCTGATGGGTTTATATCGATAGCAGGTCAGTGGTCATAATGATCTGGCTATCAGGCTCCGTCCGAGAAAGTTGGACCGTAGGGTTGCGAGCAGAATTTCAGGTGGCGCAACATTGGGAGACTTGCATGTCGCTGAATGGATGACGAGAACAACACAACACCCAGTCCACGAGTGGAGAAAATCTCCAACCCGCCTGGGAATCGAACCCGGGCCCGCTGCATGGTAGGAAAACACATTACCACTCAGCTAAGCAGGTGGACAGTTCTATACATAGTGTTTACTAACTCACTCGCCTTCAGGAAATTTACACCTGATTTTTTTTCCTTATGCTTGTCATCTGCCTGTTGCATGTATCCGGCCATTGGGGATGGGGCCTAGTTGCCCTTCTCCATCCCTGAGTGTGCTTGCTGTTCACCAGACTACACACCCTTGACTCATGCACAAGAATGGTTCATCAGATAGATCCATGAAAGAACATTTTTTAACCAAAAGAATTTAATTCGTTTGCTGGCACTGTCAATATTAAAAAATATATCTGAACTCATTTTAAAGAAAAAAGATCATTGAACACATTGCATCTACTTATGTTATGCAAACATGGTTATGCTGACAAACTAAATTTCATAAATACCAATTCACTTCATACTGTATGTAAAAACAGCTGCTATTGAATTTCTACAGTCAAAGATAGCATACCGCACCATCTACACTACTGGCCATTAAAATTGCTACACCAGGAAGATGACGTGCTACAGACGCGAAATGTAACCGACAGGAAGAAGATGCTGTGATATGCAAATTATTAGCATTTCAGGGCATTCACACAAGGTTGGCGCCGGTGGCGACACCTACAACGCACTGACACGAGAAAAGTTTCCAACCGATTTCTCAAACAGCAGATGACCGGCGTTGCCTGATGAAACGCTGTTGTGATGCCTCGTGTAAGGAGGACAAATGCATACCATCACGTTTCCGACATTGATAAAGGTCGGATTGTAGCCTATCGCGATTGCTGTTTATCGTATCGCGACATTGTTGATCGCGTTGGTCGAGATCCGATGACTGTTAGCAGAATATGGAATCGGTGGGTTCAGGAGGGTAATACGGAACGCCGTGCTGGATCCCAACGGCCTCGTATCACTGGCAGTCGAGATGACAGGCATCTTATCCGCGTGGCTGTAACGGATCGTGCAGCCACGTCTCGATCCCCGAGTCAACAGATAGGGACGTTTGCAAGACAACAACCATCTGCACGAACAGTTGGACGACGTTTGCAGCGGCATGGACTATCAGCTCGGAGACCATGGCTGCGGCTACCCTTGACGCTGCATCGCAGACAGGAGCGCCTGCGATGGCGTACTCAACGAGGAACCTGGGTGCACGAATGGCAAAACGTCATTTTTTCGGATGAATCCAGGTTCTGTTTACAGCATCATGATTGTCGCATCCGTGTATGGCGACATCGCGGTGAACGCACGTCGGAAGCGTATATTCGTCATCGCTATACTGCCGTATCACCCGGCGTGATGGTATGGGGTGCCATTGGTTACACGTCTCGGTCACCTGTTGTTCACACTGACGGCACTTTGAACAGTGGACGTTACATTTCAGATGTGTTACGACCCGTGGCTCTACCCTTCATTCGATCCCTGCAAAACCCCACATTTCAGCGCGATAATGCACGACCGCATGTTGCAGGTCCTGTACGGGGCTTTTTGGATACAGGAAATGTTAGACTGCTTCCCTGGCCAGCACATTCTCCAGATCTCTCAGCAATTGAAAACGTCTGGTCAATGGTGGCCGAGCAACTGGCTCGTCACAATACGCCAGTCACTACTCTTGATGAACTGTGGTAGCGTGTTGAAGCTGCATGGGCAGCTGTACGTGTACACGCCATCCAAGCTCTGTTTGACTCAATGCCCAGGGGTATCAAGGCCGTTATTACGGCCAGGGGTGGTTGTTCTGGGTACTGATTTATCAGGATCTATGCACCCAAATTGCGTGAAAATATAGTCAGTTCTAGTATAATGTATTTGTCCAATTAATACCTGTTTATCACCTGCATTTCTTCTTGGTGTAGCAATTTGAATGGCCCGTTGTGTATGTACCAAAAATAGCAATATTCACTGTTTTGAAACTACAATGTGAACTTATGATTCATGAAGCAAATTTGTAACTGAGTCCAGAGCAAAAGATAAATCTAACCTTGAACAGCATAGACGTAGTCGAGTAAAACATTGTAATCACTGTTGCACGTAGTATGCAGTGAAAGGGAAAGAAATGAAATGCTAATTCCACTCTGATTCAAATCGTAATAAAGAAAAAAAATATTTCGACTATTACTGCTAATGACATGCACCGTTTAAGATGAAGTAATTATTAAATCGTAAATGTAGTTTCAAAAAAATAAAGCATCAATCGTACGGAAACAATTTATGGAACAATGAAAAATAAAATCACACAAATTATGGCTTTCAGCTAAGTATTTCAGACACTGAACAGTAATAGTAACATTTAAACACTTAACGATCCCTGCTCCCATTCCGTGCTGCACAACATCTTATGAACGTATTACGATTCTGTCGGAGTACGTATTGTGTCAGATGCGACGACCTAGTACGCTAGTGGCGGACAGTTCTCTTCGCTATTGATCCGAAATTCCGATCAAAAACGGAAGGACTTTGGTATTGTCGGTAGATATAGTGAGACGCGTCCCTTAATGAAAAGACGGAATAAATATTAATCTTGTTGTGAGACTAAAATTACGTAATTACTTGTATTCATTAGAATTACAAATTTGAATGTTAATCCTTTTATCATTACGAGAATTCTTGAATGGTATTGTATTCAATGCCGGTTCGTGGTAAGGCGCGAGAGCTTGTACCTTCAGAAATGATTTAATTTTGCTAGTTGCTCCAATCTACTGGAACTTCTCAGCGCTATCCAACGGCTGAACAATCGGGCACTCATTGCACTGCGTAAGACTCCGTGCCAGTTATCAGGCGTAATGAATTCTGCTTTTTAAACTGAAAAGAAAAGACAGCTGAAATTCTCAGTTTCACTGCATCATTACTCTGCAATTCACACTTCAGTGTCTGGCAGAGGGTTGATCGAACCACCTTCAACCGACACCACTGGCCATTAAAATTGCTACACCAAGAAGAAATGCAGATGATAAACGGGTATTCATTGGACAAATATATTATACCATAACTGAAATGTGATTACTTTTTCACGCAATTTGGGTGCATAGATCCTGAGAAATCAGTACCCAGAACAACCACCTCTGGCCGTAAAAACGGCCTTGATACTCCTGGGCATTGAGTCAAACAGAGCTTGGATGGCGTGTACAGGTACAGCTGCCCATGCAACTTCAACACGATACCACAGTTCATCAAGAGTAGTGACTGGCGTATTGTGACAAGGCAGTTGCTCGGCCACCATTTACCAGACGTTTTCAATTGGTGGGAGATCTGGAGAATGTGCTGGCCAGGGCAGCAGTCGAATATTTTCTGTATCCAGAAAGGCCCGTACAGGACCTGCAACATGCGGTCGTGCATTATCCTGCTGAAATGTAGGGTTTCCCAGGGATCGAATGAAGGGTAGAGCCACGGGCGGTAACACATCTGAAATGTAACGTCCACTGTTCAAAGTGGCGTCAATGCGAACACGAGGTGACTGAGACGTGTAACCAATAGCACCCCATACCATCACGACGGGTGATACGCCAGTATGGCGATGACGAATACACGCTTCCAATGTGCGTTCACCGCGATGCCACCAAACGCGGATGCGACCATTATGGTGCTGTAACCAGAACCTGTATTCATCTGAAAAAATGACGTTTTGCCATTGGTACACCCAGGTTCGTCGTTGTGTACACCATCGCAGGCGCTCCTGTCTGTGATGCAGCGTCAAGGGTAATCGCATCCATGTTCTCCGAGCTGATAGTCCATGCCGCTGCAAACGTCGTCGAACTGTTCGTGCAGATAGTTGTTGTCTTGCAAACGTCCCCATCTGTTGACTCGGGGATCGAGACGTGGCTGCACGATCCGTTACAGCCATGCGGATAAGGTGCCTGTCATCTCGACTGCTAATGATACGAGGCCGTTGGGATCCGGCACGGCGTTCCGTATTACCCTCCTGAACCCACCGATTCCATATTCTGCTAACAGTCATTGGATCTCGACCAACGCGAGCAGCAATGTCGCGACACGATAAACCGCAATCGCGATAGGCTACAATCCGACCTTTATCAAAGTCGGAAACGTGATGGTACGCATTTCTCCTCCTTACACGAGGCATCACAACAACGTTTCACCAGGTAACGCCGGTCAACTGCTGTTTGTGTATGAGAAATCGATCGGAAACTTTCCTCATGTCAGCACGTTGTAGGTGTCGCCACCGGGACCAACCTTGTGTGAATGCTCTGAAAAGCAAATCATTTGTATATCACAGCATCTTCTTCCTATCGGTTAAATTTCGCGTCTGTAACACATCTTCGTGGTGTAGCAATTTTAATGGCCATTAGTGTACTTTCTGACGTTGCACTCTCGAAGATCACGGGAAAAATCAATGCTTAAATTGTAAGTAGGCAGTTTAGGTCGTAGCGCTCTGTATGAAAATCACTGGCTGTGCTGTGTGCAGTCTGTGGCTGGTTTGCATTGTTGTTGGCCATTGTAGTGTTGGGCAGTTGGCTGTGAACAGCGCGTAGCGTTGCGCAGTTGGAGGTGAGCCGCCAGCCTTGGTGGATGTGGGGAGAGAAATGGCTGAGTTTTGAAATTTGTAAGACTGGATGTCATCAACTGCTATATATATATTATGACTTTTGAACAATATTAAGGTAAATAAATTGTTTGTTCTCTATTAAAGTCTTTCATTTGCTAACTATCCCTATCAGTAGTTAGTGCCTTCCGTGGTTTGAATCTTTTATTTAGCTGGCAGTAGTGGCCCTCGCTGTATTGCAGTAGTTCGAGTAACGAAGATTTTTGTGAGGTAAGTGATTTGTGAGAGGTATAGTTTAATGTTGGTCAGGGCCGTTCTTTTGTAGGGATTTCTGAAAGTCAGATTGCGTTGCGCTAAAAAAAAATATTGTGTGTCAGTTTTAGCACAGTCATGTATAATTTTTCAAAGGGGACGTTACATAATTCGACCCTTAGTCGAGGATACCTCACTGGAATCTTCTGATTTTTTCTTGTACTTTGTGTAATTGGAGTAGCTTTTGTTTATTCCTAGCGCGTAATTGTAGAGAGAATCTCCTTTGTAGTTGAAGTCTTTCATTGTTGTACAGTAAAACAGTTGTGGCACGCATGTAAATTTGCACCAGGTATTTCGTAGCTGCGCTTGCAATTAATTAGATATTATTTTCAGTGTTATGTTAATGTGTTTTCTTATTTTTGCTCTTCAAATTGTGCTTTTCTGTGTTTTCGTGTGAAATATTGTGACAATAATGGCTTGTGAGAAACGTAATACTAGGCTCCAAAGTAAACTTAGAAATGACAGTGAAGACGCAAGCAGTGTGTTAGCGCCACTGTGTAATGAATTAATTAATGTTCAACATAGTAATTTGGTAATTGTGCTTAGGGAAATGGAGCGGGCGGCAAACAATGGTGTAGACAGTGAAACAATTAGTGAACAGGGAAGCATTATCGGTCGATCGGTCGGCAACAGCCCGCCTCAGGAATCGGGAATGACAGGACACAATCTTGCAAATACTGCAGATTCAGGTTTTGGGTCCTCACCGTTTTCTCAAATAAGTCAAGACACATTTTCTGCTTGTCAAAATGTGAATGTTGCCGGTGCAACTTCACTGCCGAAAAGCACTGAGGAACATGTTTCAGACACCAGTGCATTGTTATTACAGTTAATGCAACAAATGGGACAAAGGCTACAAAAGTTAGACGCAACGCTTGAACAAAATCAGAAACAAATGGGACAAAATCTTCAAAAGTTAGACACAATGAACAAAATCTTCAAAAGTTAAACACAATGCAACAAAATTTTCAAAAGTTAGACACAATGGAACAACACCAGAGACCAACACAGCAACAGTTAGACACAATGGAACAAAATCAGAGACAAGCACAGCAAAAGCTTCAAAAGTTAGACACCACAATTGAACAAACACGTGAAGATTTAACTACTGAGTTACATAACATTGAATCGAAATGTCAAAAAGTCTGTAATGACGTAAAAACACAAATTTGTGAGCATTTCCAACCTATTTTTTCGCGTCATGAAAATGCATTACAGAATCACGAAGCAGCCATAAAAGAACTGCAAACTATTGTTCACGAAAATCATGAGACCTTGCAAACTAAAATTGACTCAATTGCATCTACCAATTTGGTTACGCAACTTGCAAAAACTCAGGACAACTTAAAGGACACAGTAGATACTATTTCAACACAAATGGACACTCTGAAACTTGGTTCAGAAAAACACACAGAGGAAATAATTTCACTATCGGATAAAGTAGCCGAACTTTCAGATCAGTTCACTAACTTATCCACAAAGGTAGATGATGATCAGCAGCATTAGTGGCAGAACAACTGAGAGAAAATTTGGAATACATTTCACATAAATTTTCTCAGCATGTTATAGTCTTAGGTGGAGATTTGAATTTACCAGATATAGACTGGGACACTCAGATGTTTAGGACGGGTGGTAGGGACAGAGCATCGAGTGACATTATACTGAGTGCACTATCCGAAAATTACCTCAAGCAATTAAACAGAGAACCGACTCGTGGAGATAACATCTTGGACCTACTGATAACAAACAGACCCGAACTTTTCGACTCTGTATGTGCAGAACAGGGAATCAGTGATCATAAGGCCGTTTCAGCATCCCTGAATATGGAAGTTAATAGGAATACAAAAAAAGGGAGGAAGGTTTATCTGTTTAGCAAGAGTAATAGAAGGCAGATTTCAGACTACCTAACAGATCAAAACGAAAATTTCTGTTCCGACACTGACAATGTTGAGTGTTTATGGAAAACGTTCAACGCAATCGTAAAATGCGTTTTAGACAGGTACGTGCCGAGTAAAACTGTGAGGGACGGGAAAAACCCACCGTGGTACAACAACAAAGTTAGGAAACTACTGCGAAAGCAAAGAGAGCTTCACTCCAAGTTTAAACGCAGCCAAAACCTCTCAGACAAACAGAAGCTAAACGATGTCAAAGTTTGCGTAAGGAGGGCTATGCGTGAAGCGTTCAGTGAATTCGAAAGTAAAATTCTATGTACCGACTTGACAGAAAATCCTAGGAAGTTTTGGTCTTACGTTAAATCAGTAAGTGGCTCGAAACAGCATATCCAGACACTCCGGGATGATGATGGCATTGAAACAGAGGATGACACGCGTAAAGCTGAAATACTAAACACCTATTTCCAAAGCTGTTTCACAGAGGAAGACCGCACTGCAGTTCCTTCTCTAAATCCTCGCACGAACGAAAAAATGGCTGACATCGAAATAAGTGTCCAAGGAATAGAAAAGCAACTGGAATCACTCAACAGAGGAAAGTCCACTGGACCTGACGGGATACCATTTCGATTCTACACAGAGTACGCGAAAGAACTTGCCCCCTTCTAACAGCCGTGTACCGCAAGTCTCTAGAGGAACGGAGGGTTCCAAATGATTGGAAAAGAGCACAGGTAGTCCCAGTCTTCAAGAAGGGTCGTCGAGCAGATGCGCAAAACTATAGACCTATATCTCTGACGTCGATCTGTTGTAGAATTTTAGAACATGTTTTTTGCTCGAGTATCATGTCGTTTTTGGAAACCCAGAATCTACTCTGTAGGAATCAACATGGATTCCGTAAACTGCGATCGTGTGAGACCCAACTCTCTTTATTTGTTCACGAGACCCAGAAAATATTAGATACCGGCGCCCAGGTAGATGCTATTTTTCTTGACTTCCGGAAGGCGTTCGATACAGTTCCGCACTGTCGCCTGATAAACAAAGTAAGAGCCTACGGAATATCAGACCAGCTGTGTGGCTGAAATGAAGAGTTTTTAGCAAACAGAACACAGCATGTTGTTATCAATGGAGAGACGTCTACAGACGTTAAAGTAACCTCTGGCGTGCCACAGGGGAGTGTTATGGGACCATTGCTTTTCACAATATATATAAATGTCCTAGTAGATAGTGTCGGAAGTTCCATGCGGCTTTTCGCGAATGATGCTGTAGTATACAGAGAAGTTGCAGCGTTGGAGAATTGTAGCGAAATGCAGGAAGATCTGCAACGGACAGGCACTTGGTGCAGGGAGTGGCAACTGTCCCTTAACATAGACAAATGTAATGTATTGCGAATACATAGAAAGAAGGATCCTTTATTGTATGATTATATGATAACGGAACAAACACTGGTAGCAGTTACTTCTGTAAAATATCTGGGAGTATGCGTGTGGAACGATTTTAAGTGGAATGATCATATAAAATTAATTGTTGGTAAGGCGGGTACCAGGTTGACATTCATTGGGAGAGTCCTTAGAAAATGTAGTCCATCAACAAAGGAGGTGGCTTACAAAACACTCGTTCTACCTATACTTGAGTATTGCTCATCAGTGTGGGATCCGTACCAGATCGGGTTGACGGAGGAGATAGAGAAGATCCAAAGAAGAGCGGCGCGTTTCGTCACAGGGTTATTTGGTAACCGTGATAGCGTTACGGAGATGTTTAATACACTCAAGTGGCAGACTCTGCAAGAGAGGCGCTCTGCATCGCGGTGTAGCTTGCTCGCCAGGTTTCGAGAGGGTGCGTTTCTGGATGAGGTATCGAATATATTGCTTCCCCCTACTTATACCTCCCGAGGAGATCACGAAGGTAAAATTAGGGAGATTAGAGCGCGCACGGAGGCTTTCAGACAGTCGTTATTCCCGCGAACCACACACGACTGGAACAGGAAAGGGAGGTAATGACAGTGGCACGTAAAGTGCCCTCCGCCACACACCGTTGGGTGGCTTGCGGAGTATAAATGTAGATGTAGATGTAGATGTAGATCTGAATGACACAAGACCTGTAGCCTTCACGGACACTGAAGAGTATGAACAAATTAGAAAATTCAAAGAAAATCAAAATCAAATTAATACACAGTACAAAAGAGAAATCTGGGAAGTACAAAATCAGTTGGCACAAATAATACAAGAATTACATATTTCAGAGGACACTCGCGCTCCAGTACGGGAAGAGGGACATAGAAATACGGAACAACCACAAAATAATAACACAGGACACTTCGGAAATTATGAAAGAAATTGGCAAGGCGCATTGGATTTTGAGATGGAACCGCCGAAACGAAGTAACAATGAGCGATGTGCGACTCGCCGACACGATGATTTTGACTATAAGCTGTTCATTACTACACGTAAATTCAAAACATTTAAGAATTCTGACAACGACATTCATCCACAAGCATGGCTTCATCAATTCTCTCATTGTTTTCCTCCCAACTGGTCATTAGAGCACAGATTAGAATTTATGTGTGGCTACTTAGAGAATGAACCAGCTGTAAGAATGCGATCGGTCATTCACGATTGCCACAGTGAAGGAGAATTTTATCATGCCTTCCTCTCAGCATATTGGTCTCAAGCCACACAAGACAGAGTAAAACATAGCATCATAATGATGAAACGTTTCGAACAATCTGAATTTTCCAGTGTTATAAAATATTTTGAAGACTTGTTGCATAAGAATCAGTATCTTTCAAACCCATACAGCCCCTCAGAACTCATCCGCATTTGCTTAATCAAATTACCTGAACATTTACGACATATTATTTTAGCAGGACGTTGCAAAGACGACATTGAAGCTTTTCAGGGACTGTTACAAGAATTGGAAATTGACACTGACAATCGCGGAACGCGAAAACAGGAACACAACAATTACAGGTCACATCCGTCGCAATTCTGCGATGAAAGAAATAAACTGGACACGACGAGGCTGTTCTCACAACACAAATCGTGACCAAAGCAGACACCACCCTTATGACAACCACTGGAGAGTAATAGTTAGAGAGAAAGTTCGTATTTCCGTAGTAATGAATATGACAGAGACAATCATAGAAACAGACAATATGGTAACCAGAATTATTATTATCAAGGGAAACAGAATAATTTCAGACATAACAGTTCAGTGCGCAGTTACGATTCAGGGAGAAATTCTCCACCACGTGACCAACAAGAAAGAAACTGTGGAATCTACCGACATGACGACAGACGATATAATCATAACGACAGACCTGAATTTTATCAGAACTGGCGGGATTCAAACAGAGCAGGGCACTCTCGACAAGGTGAATTTGTAGAAGTTAGGTCTCCTAATCCTAATAACGACGCGCGCCAACAAAGAGACAGACAATGACTCACACAGCAGGTAGTCACGTGCGCCGGCTGGCTCAGAGAAAAATAACATAGACGCTAACCTTGAGAAAAATTCCAGTATCTCTTACCGACGTATACCACATGATAATTGCGTTGAAACTGAAACTCTGCATACTGGGAAGAGTAGAGGTTTACACCATATTTCACGTGTAAAACCAATTACTGAGAGATAATCTGCCTTTTAACTTAGTCTTTGCGATAAAATTTTTCACTTTACATTACTAGTATGCTTTGTCAGACTTAGAATCTGTTAACATGCAACAATGTTTGAAGTTAAAGATCCAGTCAAGAACCAAGAGAACTTATTTCAACAGAAATTATCACTGCATTGTGATAGTGAACAGACGACACAGTGTTGTTATTTGTACATTCTTCCTTGTTAGTTGCACGATTATGTAACGAATATACGGCTCACATACTTAGAACATTTACCAGTACTGCTAATGAGATTTTAATGCAACATTTTGGTTTACTTGAAAATACATTCTGGATTTAAAGTACTTTCTGTGAGATACCAGATGGCACAGTGGTTAGTTTATGTGACAGCCACACGATTTTATCACGACGCTACTAATGAGTGACAATTTAGAATGTTGCTTTTGCGGTGTTTCTGTTTTATATCTGCACAGTTTTTCTGAATTCTACTGGAAAGTAAAACATGTTTTACTAGTAACTTTTGTGGTATAGCTACAAGGAGACAGCCTTTTCCGTAGCACAACACTACGTTACAGCACAGTACCTTCTTGATCACAGTAAGGTAGGTAATAACTACGATATCTTTACGCAAAGCATTTCACTTTTGTTTATCATGAGGTAAGTACATTGACTTCTACAGAACTTAGCTTTCGGAGGACGATAACTACGACACTTCCACAGAGATTATCTTACAACAAGACGCACAGTTTAGCGCTACAGTACACGTATTTGAGTGATTAATTTTGTACTTAAAACATTTATTTTTAAAGATATTTGAAGTACAATGATACAAAGCTTTTCTATGATGCATTTCATTCCATTGCAATAATCTGTAACACCTGAGGGTATAATTACATTAATCCTCAGGGGGGTACACGCTTACTTTGTGCACAAGGAGCCCTAGCTAATATGTTATTTGCTTATACAACTTTACACATCGGTACCATATTTCTCCAACACAAATTACACAGCTACCTGATTATTTAACAGAGAAACAAACATTTCTTTTACTACATCAGTGACATGTTTACGCAATTACACAGTTGGATAACTTCACACTTATGAAACTGTATTTTGTCTGTACTTTGTGAACTCTTAATATTTTTTTAGAACCATTGTGATACTATGAGAGCTTTGAATGATGTATTTGGTATGGGAACATGATTTTTAAAGTACGTTTGAGGTAGATGACACTACTGAAATGAGCAGAGAATTTTTTTTTAGGTTTTGACATTATTGAAGAAAGCTACGACATTTTTGAGCTTTGGCTGAGTTTTTATGATGTTATTATTATGATGACAATGTGTATTATGCTGTTGAGGTATGTTTATGATCAATAAGCTGATGCTATATGAGGAATGTGATTACGTGTTTATATATATATTAATAATGAATAGAAGTTAGGGACTCTGGTTTGTGAAAAAGGATGTTGGAAACCGAGAATCATACTTTAAGAGTTATGAAATGTGTGTATATGCATGAATGTATCACTATGCTGGCGAAAATTTTTTGGACACTGTTATATTTACAGGATTTTGTTTCTACAGTTTTGAAACGCAAATTCTCGACCTGTGAAATTTTTATATGAGACTGTCACTGTAGTGCAAACTGGTGTCGTAAATATTTCGGTAAGAAAGTTAAGTGACCACCTGCACGTAATGCGTCGTGGGCACCCAGCTGCACGACAGTCGCCTGGAAAAAAGCCATTAGTGTGTGCCTTTCAGAGGCACAGGTGGAGTAAAAAAAAGGAGGCCATTATCCCCGCTATTGACATTTCTTTGTAGAAAGCGTCGCAAATACGACACGCTCAAACTTGAAAACATATGATTATACTGTGGAGCTCTTAATTTATGATATTTACTAAAATGCCTAATGAAATAATGAGAAACATTTTACATCTATTGTCTTTCTAGTTGAGAGATTGCTCATTTTGTTTAATATCTGGTTTCCAGCTGTGTTGCAGCATTGCTTTTATAAAATAAAATTAAATGCATTTGCTAATGTGAACACTTTCTGTCAACAGATCTGTTAGATAATAATTTTATGATCCTCATTCTTACTTTTTATGGTAGAGTAGGTTGTGGTGCACCACTTTAATTACATAGACATTAAGATGTGAATATACATTTACCTTATCTGCGTTGTTGTCTTTAGTGTACTATTTTTTCTGCTTGAGCTTTGTCATGTTTAGGTATAAGTTATTTCATTTGCTGCTGCTGGTTGCCAGGCATAGTGTTACTGAATTTGACTTTGTATTACTCTGTTAAGCCAGATTTACTACTGATTTATTTTTCTTGTTGCTGCACATTGGCTCATATTAGATGTAATGTTTCATTTTCTCTGCTAATTTAGATTTACTGCTGCTAGCTTTGCCAATTTGCATTTTTTTGTCATTGCTGTTTGTGTTAATTGTTTTGTGCTGCTGCATTGCGTCGTCCCTTAGTTTAGTATCTGAGCTCAGTAGATTTAAGTTAGCTTAAGAGGGGGTAGACTATATAAGAAACTAACTATGATGAATTGGAAGAAATTCACTGAGAAGCTATAAGAAAATGGTTTTGCAAAAAAAAAAAAAAAAAAAAAGAGTAGTGTACAGTGTAGAAAAACTATTTTTGAAAGAGGATGTGAACAGAATACAGAAAGCAGGCTTAGATAGGACTTTTTGGGAATAATGATGAACGAAGAAAGATCTCCATGCAAAATACTGCAGTAAAACAAACCCTGTTCTTTCCTTTTGTGTCATCCCTCTATGTGTTTGTGTACCCTTGTGTATTTGTTTTTTTCCTGTCTTTATGTGTTTAGCTAATAAGATTTATGTTGTAGAATTTTTCTAGTACTAAGTTACATTCACTATGATGAGGAATACTGTTATCCTCAAATATAATTTGCATTAATAATGTGTTATTTTCTTTGTAAAGATGTTTATAGACATTATTAATTCTGTTTTGTTTCAATGCTCATGCGTGAAATTAATGTTTCGAAAACTATTCTCATTATTTTATGTATTTACTTATGTCTTAATTCCTGTAACACTGATGTATATGTCTATTTCTATTTTTTTGTAAAGCCTGTATTACTACAAATGTTATCTGTACTATTATGTTCGTTAATGATGTACTTTTTACCTTTGTAATTGCATTCTTATGTTGTAAATTTATAATTGTATAGACACCAGTTCTTCAAATTAAGTTACATTTCACTTATGTGAGAAGTAGGGACTGATAGTGTTTGCACGTGTGTTAATAATTCAGCAAGGGACTGGATAACAGCATTGCTGGTTCTAAGGACAATTCCAAAAACTTTGTGAGTGCGCAAGTGGTGGTTTATGGAGTTGCTATATTGTCCGCAAGACTCTTTGATGGTGATTGTGCAACTGCACAGTCGCAACAGATGGCTGCAGGCCGTCTCTACAAAGACTGAAGTGGGTCTGCACCTTCGATGGCCCACCGATACCATTATTTCTACAAGAACTGCAGTGGGTCTGCACCTCTGGTGGCCCACCAATACCATAATCTCTACAAGGACTGAAGTGGGTCTGCACCTTCGATTGCCCACCAATACCATTATTTCTACATGGACTGCACTGGGTCTGCACCTCTGGTGACCCACCAATACCGTAATCTCTACCAGGACTACAGTGGGTCTGCTCTGTAATGACCTGCTTACCAATATTCTTCTAAACTTCGACTGACTCTGCTGTGGGTTTGCTCTGTTGTGGCCCATTACCTGTCTGCATGCCAAGAGTCAGCACTGTCTTTCCGTTGGAAGGACAACACTACTTCTTCAAGACTGCATGGAAATCCACTACTTCCATGTGCATTTTCTTTTACTACTCAGACTTTGAGAAAGACAAACACTGCAATTTTACTGCGATAAATGATCAGGACTGTCTTTATGGACTGTGAGAAATTTTAGCTTTTGACCAACATTGTATCAATAAGTGTGTGCATTTGATTTCTTTGTTATTGTAAATGTGAAAAAATTTTAACAAATATGTATTGGCCAGTGCCCAAAACTATTTGTAAAATTTTTTGTGGGCAGCATGGGGGCTATGTAAGTAGGCTGTTTAGGTCGTAGCGCTCTGTATGAAAATCACTGGCTGTGCTGTGTGCAGTCTGTGGCTGGTTTGCATTGTTGTTGGCCATTGTAGTGTTGGGCAGTTGGCTGTGAACAGCGCGTAGCGTTGCGCAGTTGGAGGTGAGCCGCCAGCAGTGGTGGATGTGGGGAGAGAAATGGCGGAGTTTTGAAATTTGTAAGACTGGATGTCATGAACTGCTATATATATTATGACTTTTGAACACTATTCAGGTAAATACATTGTTTGTTCTCTATTAAAATCTTTCATTTGCTAACTATGCCTATCAGTAGTTAGTGCCTTCCGTGGTTTGAATCTTTTATTTAGCTGGCAGTAGTGGCCCTCGCTGTATTGCAGTAGTTCGAGTAACGAAGATTTTTGTGAGGTAAGTGATTTGTGAGAGGTATAATTTAATGTTAGTCAGGTCCATTCTTTTGTGGGGATTATTGAAAGTCAGACTGCGTTGCGCTAAAAAAAAAAAAATATTGTGTGTCAGTTTAAAGACAGTCATGTATAATTTTTCTAAGGGGACGTTTAAAAATCTTTCCGTGGGAGCTCTGATTTATCTTACTTTATTATGATGATCCTTTCACCCCACGTAGATGGGTGACAACAAAATCTTTTCACACTTTGAGGAGGATGCTGCTGGTTGAACTTTCATGTGGAGGTCCTGCCGCAGCAAAAAAACGTCTTTGTTTTAATATCCGCGGCACTCCTCCGTTATTCGCGATAATACTAAACGAACTGTCCTTCTTTGAACTTTTTCTGTGTCATCCATCAGTCCTGTCGGATGCGCTTCCCACAGCGCTCAGCAATACGACAGAAGAGGGCGGACAAGCGTGGTGTAAGCAGTCTCTTTAGTAGACCTGTTATATTGCCTAAGTGTTCTGCCAATATATCGTAGTCGCTTTCCCTGCGACATTATCTATGTGATCGTTCCAATTTATTTGTAATTTTAATCCATAAGTATTTAGTTGAGTTTACAGCTTTTAGATATGAGTGAGTTATCGTGTATATGAAATTTAGCAGATTCCTTTTTGTACTCATTTGAATTACTTCACAATTTTCATGATTTAGAGTAACTGCCGCTTTTTGCACCATACAGATGCCTGAATCATCCGGTTCCATCATTTGATGACATTACATTACGGTAAGCCTTCTGGGAATCTAAAAATATGGAATCAGTTTCACGTCCCCTGTCGATGGCACTCATTACGTCGTGAGAGTAAAAGAGCTAGTTGTGTTACAAAAGAAGGATATTTTCCCAATCTGTGTTGACAATTTGTCAATAAATCGTTTTCTTAGAAGTGATTCACAATCTTCGAGCACAGTACATGTTCCAAACTCCTATTGCAAATCGACGTTAGTGATAAGGGTCTGTAATTCAACGGATTACTCCTAGTACTATCTTGGCTATATAAGAAACTATTAGCCTCGATTGCGGTAGTGAAACCAACCTTTACCTAGGTTCCAGCCCAAGTTATTGAGCCTTCTTCAGAAGATAAACCTGATTCTATAATATGTCTAAGAGGGCATGGCCTAGAAATAAAACTAAAACAGTCTGAATAGGCGTAGTCACATTTTAAAAATGCTGTACATAGGTACTAAGTCATCACCAAAGCTGAAGCTCCGCCGAGCGCCTCGTCTCCATGGACGCCGTGCGGTAGGCCTCGGGAGCTCATCTGCATCTACATCTACGTGATTACTCTGCTATTCACAATAAAGTGCCTGGCAAGAGGGTTCAATGAACCACCTTCAAGCTGTCTCTTTACCGTTCCACTCTCGAACGGCACGCGGGGAAAAACGAGCACTTAAATTTTTCTGTGCTAGCCCTGATTTTTCTTATTTTATCATGGTGATCATTTCTCCCTATGTAGGTGGGTGCCAACAGAATGTTTTCGCTATCCCCTATTTCGCGATAATACAAAACGAGCTGCCCTTCTTTGTACTTTTTCGATGTCATCCGTCAGTCGCACCTAATGCGGATCCCACACCACACAGAAATACTCCAGAATAGGGCGGACAAGAGTGGTGTAAGCAGTCTCTATAGTACACCTGTTGCACCTTCTAAATGTTCTCCCAATGAATCGCAGTCTTAGCTTTTCTCTACCCACAATATTATCTATGTGATCGTACCAGTTTAGGTTATTTGTAATTGTAATCCATAAGTATTTAGTTGAATTTACAGCCTTCAGATTTGTGTGACTTATCGCGTAATCGAAATTTAGGGAATTTTTTTTAGTACTCATGTGAATAACTTCACACTTTTCCTTATTCAGGGTCAATTGCCACTTTACCCATCATACAGATATCGTATCTAAATCATTTTGCAAGTCGTTTTAATCATCTGATGACCTTACAAGACGGTAAATGACAAACATCATCTGCAAACAATGTAAGAGGGCTACTTAGATTGTCTCCTATGTCGTTAATATAGATCAGGAACGGTAGAGGGCCTATGACACTTCCTTGGGGAACGCCGGATATTAGTTCTGTTTCACTCGATAACTTTCCGTCTATTACTACGAACTGTGACCTTTCTGACAGGAAATCACGAATCCAGTCGCACAACTGAGGCGATACTCCGTAGGCACGCAGTTTGCTTAAAAGACGCTTGTGAGGAACAGTGTCGAAAGCTCACGTAAGCATCCATCATACTCAAAGATGGGACCACCTTTATGCTGAATGGTATCTTCAACTTTTATAACAGTCATCTGTGGGATAGTATGCAGAACCCGCATGTAATGGTGACAGCGAATCATCAGAATCGGTGCAACCGGAATATATGGGCCGGGATAATTGGCGCCCTATTTTGGGACCAATCTTCCTTCCACGTCGCCTAACAGGTCGGAACTATCGGAGTTTCTTGCGGATGACTTTGCCTCCCCTACTGAAAGAACTGCCATTGATGATTCGAACGGTTGTATGGCTGCTACATTATACGCTCCAGCCCACTTCGCCGTTAACGTCCGAACACATCTCTATCGTGTCTTCCCTGGTCGATGGATCGAACGAGGGAATCCAGTCGTATGGCCTGCTTATTCACCAGGGCTCAATCGGTGATATTTCTGGTTATGGATATCAGACGTATCGTGTATGGTGTGCCCATTCCAGATGTGAAGGCACTGGAGCAGCGAATCCATGCCGCTCTTGACAGTGTTCGGATGTAGCCTGGCCGATGTGAACGTGTGGGACAGAACATTTCTACGGCGCGTACACGCATCCGTTGAGGATCATGGAAACCATTTCTAACACATTCTGTAACTGTGGCTGCATGAAACAGCGCGTATAAGACCTCAGTCTCCGTAACAATGTATGACTGAATAAATGGAAACATGGAACTCATGCATTTCCTGACATAGGTTCATTAGACCTTTCTTGTTCCGTATCCTCTCATCGAACAATTCCTAGAGCTTGTACACGGTGGAAAAAATCACCCTACTTAAAAATAGAGGAAAATTTTTAGTGTGTGTGTGTGTGTGTGTGTGTGTCTACGCAAAAGAACTTTTAGTAATATATTTCTTTTTTGAGTTGAAATGTGTTTACTTGTATTTAACACACCGTTTATCCACAGTAAAAGTGAGTCTCTTTGTGTCATCACTCATGTTTAAGGGCATAACAACGTGTTTGTGTCAGTCACTATGTTTGGTCCTTTCTCCGTCGCTGTCCCTACTAGCATCTTCAAATTACGGTTGTTCACTCACTTTGCACTTTGGTCTGTGAATAAGCCAGAAAAGAGGGGAATCTAAGCGTTTGAAGTGTGGCGTTACAGAAGGCAAGGGTTGCGAAAGATCCGCGCAGAATGTGTGAAGCAAAAAATAAGTGAAAAACTCTGATTAGAAAAAGGACGGGACATGTGTTAAGACACGATGGAATAGAGTACCTGGTACTAGTCAGAGTCATAGAGGGTAAGGAATGTAGGAGAAAACAGAGGCTGTAGTTATCGTCATCATGAGACACTAAATGCAATGACTTGTTGATCTATCTCTATTTTCCCATCCTTCACCGTATTTATTATTCGGCTGTATTTGCTGCAGTTCATTTATTGGTGACACTTTGTAACATGTTTTTATGAAGCTGGAACACTGAATAGATAAATATAACAGACAAGCGAGGACAAACATTAAAATAGGAAATAGCGTGCGACCCAAGTACAAAATCAATTTACTCACGTTGATCAATCGAGAAGCAAGAAATAAATTCATTATATTTATATGTAGTGTTTTAAGAGTTGGTCGTAAAGGGTTGACTCCAGAGAAACCAGAAAGGGAAAAATTAGATGCATCAGAAATGAGGATACGGATAAGAGCCACAAAACACCCTAACCTGGGAAAAAATCTAACTAACGAATGTTACAATAACTTACTTCTTGTTTTTTGTGATACGGAAAAAAACTACATTAACTGTACACCTAATTCCACATTATTTTGGGTTGTCGGACATTATCACCAGTGACTGGAATACATACCACAAAATTTAGGGGTGTTAAGTGTAACTGCTGCTCTTTGATAAGGAGACTGACAATAGAGATGAAATAATGGTGGACCGCTTCAAATCAGTCAAAAAACTAACGGGATTGCAAGTAAAAATTGTTTCTTAGGCTTAAGTCCAGTTCTTCAGTAATCCTCCCCACCGCCATAAAGCCTTTCTTTGGGCTGCACAGTCAAATACCTGTCTCTGTGACTCTTTATAGAGGACATTTATTTTCTCATCAGCGTGAACGTATTGGTACACGCACGTCAAGACCTCTAGGCCCTTCGTTGATTTTAAGTCTCTTTTCAGCGGCTGTAATATTGTTTACAACTGCTTTGTTTGCTTCCTGCCTTGTTTATTTGTAATACGAAAAATATCCTGTTTTTAAATGTATTTCTTCTCAGTTTTCTACGCACTATTTTTAACGTTATGATGTCTTATTTTGCATTATTTAACTCCACATTTAGCCTCACTTATCTATCTTTGCGCGCTTCCGTTCAACAACTAACAGTATCCAATGATATTTCATCTAGTTTGCCTTTGATTGCAACTTGGTTTTCTTACTACTACTGTGCTTTCCTCAAACTGGATCGCTTTTCTCTACAAGATTACCCCTTCTTTATTTTTACTTAATGCGTTCCTGTGTCGAGCAGGGTGTTTATTTCAATTGTCCTTTTGCATCTTGCTTACTTTCGGCATTACGATATGCCGCTTGGACTTACATTTCAACATAGGAAGTTACGCTCTTGGAGATGAAATTAATGTTATCCGCATGGTCATAATCTTCTAAAGCGAATAGAAAAATATTGTTTCTTTACCTTACATATTATTCCAGCGTTGTAGAAGGTAGAAAAACATCGCAACAAATGAATCTGATGTTCAGTCTAGATCGATCAAAACACAAAGGTAAATCACACTAAGGTGGAGTTTCGTGATGTATAGCACTCAGGCCAACTTGAGTGCAATTTTTATGCGTTTTTCCACTTCCGTCCAGGAAAATGACGGACTTTATCCGTTCCCGTCCCCTGTCGTGTGCACAAAACATCACAAACATCGTTTATTTATTGCAATTGCATCCCACATGGCCTTGGTGGCAAAGGCGTCATTTAGGTTGTCAAAGAAAAATGAATTTTAAAAGTAGTAACAGATTTTGAGAATAAATTGTAAGTACATAAAATCGTGTCATACAGGTATTTCACAAAAGCATTGTTCTGTGTCAACCAAATGTACCGGTTTTGTACCATAGCTGGATCTCAACCTTGCAAGTGACATCTATGGGATTGGCACTCTTCCAGGAGGCTGTTGTCTAAAGCCGGCACTGGATGACAACACCTGACAATGGCCGCTGTGATTTTCCTTCTCGATAATCTTGCGAATAGCTGTTGTATTAACAATCATCAACTTACAAATGTTTGAGAGAAAAAGGTAGTGATATCTGTACCTGGTAGACTTGTTTATTTATTTACATTAAGTACATAAACATAATACATGCTGTTAAAGGTACAATACTCAAGATTTCAGGGTCACACAAGGATGTACAGTAGTCATTCATATTGTAAAGCCACAGTGTAAGCATTTTCTGCGAGTCATAATGCTTGATAACGTACACAACGCAAAACCACTAATCACACCTTCAGACACGAAAACTCATGATGTTGGACGTGACGATTGTTCTTCAGTGCTGTCCTCCTAGGAACGCTTTACAAACTTAAGATGGATTCCACTCTTAGTCATAAGAACAAAGGACCTAGGATGGTAATCCAGGTTAGTTACTGTCTTCTCTGTGGGTCGCACACTGTACTTTGACATGATGTTCACGAGACCCACTTTGGTTTGCAACAGGCCCATCCTCATACCTGAAATATACACAGAAATGTAATTATACAGCTGGATGAAGTGATTCTGAATCAACTGCCCCTATTCATTAGGAAGTAAAGGCCTTTCTTTGCCATGTCCCTTAAGTAGGACGACAGGCGCTTCAGAGAAAATATAACTGGAGCTACATTTCGACATGTAGATACACTTACTCAGTGAATTCTCTAAACTTGGCAAAAGCATCAAACTTTACTACTAGTTTTCCGCAAAGCATATAAGAACAAGTGCCCACATGTAAGATCTCATGAAATCACATAAGACAATAAGTGTCTGCCGCAGTTGTTAGGTCGGTTACTGCCTCTAAAATGGCAGGTTATCAAGATTTAAGTGCGTTTGAATATGGTGTTATAGCCGTCGCACGAGCAATGGGTCACAGCATCACCGAAGTAGCGATGAAGGGGATTTTTCCCTACGACGATTTCACGAGTGTACCGCGAACTTCAAGAATCTGGTAAAACATCAAATCTCCGACATCGCTGCGACCGGAAATAGGTACTGCAAGAACGGAACCAACGACGACTGAACGGAATCTTTCAATTTGACAGAAGTGCCACCCTTCCGCAATTTGCTGCAGATCTCAGTGCTGGCCTATCAAGAGTCAGCGTGCGAACCGTTCAACGGAACATCATCGATACGGGCTTTCGGAGCCGAAGACCCACTCGTGTATCCTTGATGACTGCACGACACCAACATTCGACTGTTGATGACTGGAAAGAAGTTGCCTGGTCGGACGAGTCTAGCTTCAAACTGTACTGAGTGGATGGACGTGTACGGATATGGAGACAACTTCATGAATCCATGGGCCCTGCATGTCAGAAGGAGACTGTTCTAGCTGATGGAGGCTTTGCAGTGGAGTGGGGCGTGTGCAGTTGGAATGATATGGGATCCCTGATATGTCTGTTTACGATTCTGACAGGTGACACGGACGTAACCAGCCTGTCTGATCACCTGCATCCCTTCACGTCCAGTGTGCATTCAGACGGACTTGGGCAATTCCATCAGGTCAATGTGACGCACCACACGTCCAGAATTGCTACAGAGTGGCTCCAGGAACACTCTTCTGAGTTTAAACACTTTTGCTGGCCACCAAATTCCCCAGACACCCACATTATTGAGCATATGTGGGATGCCTTGCAACGTGCTGTTCAGAAGCTCTCCCTTTGTACTCTCAAGGATTTATGGAGAGCTCTGCAGGGTTCATGGTGTCAGTTCCCTCCAGCACTACTTCAGACATTAGTCAAGTCCACGCCACGTCGTGTTGCGACATTTCTGAGTGCTCGCCTGGGCCCTACACGATATTAGACACGTGTTCAGTGTATATGACAGGCAGCGTGTTAAACCATGGTGCCTACAGTTCAGAAGTGTTAACCAAAGACTCGTCCCAAGATAAACCGAGGAAACGAGGAACGACTGTGACCCAACAACCTAGGCTGCATAAGTAATGGGGAATCAAACGCTGAGTGTCGATAAACGTGTAGGAACCGTGGAAGCACTGAACAATGACACAGCATCAAACCGCAGAACCACTGATAACCGAGAGCAGGGCATTTCCGGTGAAGTCTGCAGAGGAAGCAAACAATGAGCGCAACCATAGACAGGAGCAAGTTGTTACTGGGAGCTGGCCAATGGTGACAAAACGACGCAGATCAACAACCGCCCTGATATAATAACTCAAAACACGACCAGGCAGGGAAGATCAGAATAATACGCAAGGAATGATTGTACGCAGATCACAAGACATACAATGGCCACCGTTAACGAGTCCTGAGCGAAGCAACACTGCAATTAAAACCAACAGTTCTCAAGGTCCGTGCAAGCAGTCTGACAAGCAAAAGTAGAAGCGTGTGATGAAAACCGGCAAAACCAAACGCAAGTCGGGTAAACTGTCAAAAGGGGACATACATGACTTGGAAGAAAATGTAAACAGAATGAATCATTTACTGAGAAATGATGAAGGATGCACACGTCACAGGTCCCACAGCGGCGCTGACGTCGAAGTGGAAAATGAAAGACAAGATCCGGATCCAATGGAATTAAGAACACGAACCCACCTGTGGACATTGGGCAGATGAAACGAAGGAATGTCCCACCATGTACTTAGAAGAAATGACACAACATTATAAAAGTGTAACACTAAATACGTCGAAGTGGAAAATGAAAGACAAGATCCGGATCCAATGGAATTAAGAACACGAACCCACCTGTGGACATTGGGCAGATGAAACGAAGGAATGTCCCACCATGTACTTAGAAGAAATGACACAACATTATAAAACTGTAACACTAAATACGTCGAAGTGGAAAATGAAAGACAAGATCCGGATCCAATGGAATTAAGAACACGAACCCACCTGTGGACATTGGGCAGATGAAACGAAGGAATGTCCCACCATGTACTTAGAAGAAATGACACAACATTATAAAACTGTAACACTAAATACAGAATAGAATCGGAGACGAAACGAAAGTTTCAAACAATGCTTATATTTGGAAGATACGCACATTGCTCTGGTACAGGCAGTAGTCACATACAAAACAAATGAACTTACCGGATATGACGAAGCTACCAAAATAGGGAGCGCATGCGGAATAGGTGTCCTATAGAAACAACGTATTCAGTATACGACACGATCGCTGCTCGAATACCGAAGCGATAATATCACCATAAAAATTCATGATATGTTAATCATAAAGTATATAATCCAACGGGCAGCGTCGGTCGTAGGTAGAGAAAGGAATTTCTCAAGTAATCAGTTGCAGTTTTAATAATATGGACTTATAACAAAATTATTATCGAAGTCCCAATTTCAGTTTTTTCCAAGGATTCTAGTATTTAATAGAAGAACTTAAATAAGTGGACACCCGTATGTAAGTTCATGCCAATGCTACCAGTGCACCTACATCACCAATGTCGCTAAAATCGGGTTACATAGAATCTACGAGATGTGATAAAAAATACTGTGAATGAAGTTTTTAGCAGCGGCTAACCATTTGATGTAACTTGTCCGATAACTTGATCCGTTGAGACAGACAGTATCTGGTTGGAGCACGTCCTGACTTGTCACTCAGCGTCCAGCGACGCTAGAGTGAGGTTGTGTTTACCGACTGTGTCACGCGTCGTGAATTTCGAACAACGCGGGAATATTAAATTCCGTTTCGAGTTGCAAGGAAATGCCCAAGAAAGTCAAGAAATATTAAAACTGATGTGTAGCGATGATGATGTAACTCTGAGGACTGTTTACAAGTGTTACGAGCATTTTAAAAGCATAAATCAGTCGGTAGAAGGCGAGCATACAAAAAGTGGCAAAAATTGTGCGTTCAAGCAGGCGAAGAACTATTCGAGAGCTTACCGAAGAACTTAACACCTTGCACGGATCCGGGGAAAAGCATTCTAACTGATGATTTGCAAATGAGACAAGTGATTGTAAAATTTGTTCCCAGACTTTTGAGTGATGAACAGAAGAAAAATGGTGTGTCAGTTTGCGCGGAGTTGAAGGATCCTCTTTATGCAGGACCGTACTTCACATCCAAAATTCTAACTGGAGATGGAACTTGGGTTTATGGATTTGACCATGACACGAAAATTTAGAATACCTAATAGGAAAACTCAATTCCCTCGCTCTAACATGCCACGTCAGCCAAAATCGAATATCATAGTCATGCTCATTGTTTCTTTCGTTTTGAGGGCATAGGGCAATCGGAGTTCGTTACAAGGGTAACTATTGTAAACACCGAATTTTGCAAAGGCGTACTGCAACGTTTGCGAAACGGTATATGAAGAAAGAGTCCAGGAAAATGGGCCAATGGCTTCCTTCTTCATCGTGACATCACGCCGCGCCACACTTCGCTTTTGATTTCCGAGTTTTTGGTCGACGAAGGTTTTCCAGTCTGGGTTCAAAATGGTTCAAATGGCTCTGAGCACTATGGGACATAACATCTGAGGTCATCAGTCCCCTAGAACTTAGAACTCCTTAAACCTAACTAACCTAAGGACATCACACACATCCATGCCCGAGACAGGATTCGAACCTGCGACCGTAGCAGCAGCGCCGTTCCGGACTGAAGTGCGTAGAACAGCTCGGCCACCGAGGCCGGCTTTCCAGTTTGGGCACATCCGCCTTACTCACCATGCCGCGCGGAATTAGTCGAGCGGTCTCAGGCGCTGCAATCTTGGACTGTGCGGCTGATAGTTCAAATGGCTCTGAGCACTATGGGACTTAACTTCTCAGGTCATCAGTCCCCTAGAACTTAGAACTACTTAAACCTAACTAACCTAAGGACATCACACACATCCAAGCCCGAGGCAGGATTCGAACCTGCGACCGTAGCGGTCGCGCGGTTCCAGACTGTAGCGCCTAGAACCGCAACGGCCACTTCGGCCGGCTGTGCGGCTGATCTCGGCGGCGGTTCGAGTCCTCCCTCGAGCATGGGTGTGTGTTTTTGTCCTTAGGGTAATTGAGGTTAAGTAGTGTGTAAGCTTAGGGACTGATGACCTTAGCAGTTAAGCCCCATAAGATTTTACACACATTTTTTACTCACCAGATTTAGCACCATGCGAAATCTGGCTCTTTTCAAAACTTAAAACTGAGCTTAAAGGAAAACGTTTTGACACTATTTCTGTCATTGAGAGGGCCAGGACAACTGAACGCCCTTCCAAAAGTAGCCTTCGAGAAATGCTTCCAGTCAGGGATTCAGCGTTGAGATAGGTACATTGCCAGCCAATGCAAAGACTCTAAAGAAGATTAAATCAAATTCCATGTAAGCTTACACTTTGTTTCTAATAAAATTATTTACCATATTTTTGATCACACCTGTTATATTTTTGACAATGCCAAGAATTATCTGGTGGATAGAAGAACATAGCTAGTGGCCAATGAGGTTCTCTGATCACTCAGCTTACCATATCGAACTAAGTGATATACAGCAGGAAACGTTTCTAGCATATGAAGTATGGCATATGAACACAAATCTCTCAAACCAACCAGATATACAGAAATGCAGAACAAATGCCTACATATTCAAAACAAATATATCTATATATTTGAAACCAAGGTAGCTTGATTGAAATAGTTTATTTGATGACCAGTTTCGACACTAACAAGCTTTCAGCCTCAAACCTACAATGAACAGATAGAATAACGTCAATGGAGTAATCTGCATGGTCGTACAACAGTTGTACACCATGATACCTGAATAATAGAATTTAAATACTTCCCAGAAACACAATTATACATTAGTCTAGTCGACATACTGAGAACATGCTCCAACTGTAATAATACAGCTCCATCCTCGCTTGTCGTATAAAACTTGCTAAATGAAATATCTATAGCACCAACAAGGTGTACAGGAAATACAACAAGTGGTGCGTCCGCGACTAATGAGGAAGACTTGAGCCGCTATGCTGTAGCACCGATGTTATGTGGTTTCAAGCTTGGTCGCCAGGTGCCACCACTGCACTGAGGCAGCGATATAGACACAAACGTAGTTCCAACTGGACGATGAACACTGACTCGGCTCACCCTACAAAGCACATGACAATAACGTAGACCGAGATATTTTCTTATAAGATTCTTGATAGTCTGTCATCAGCTTTTTCACAAGGGTCATTGGTGTTAGTACGAAAAAGGCTCAACGCTTTCAAAATCCAAACACAGTGCAGTACTGGTTTCAAAATATGGACACGACTATTGAATAATAGGCTAATAGGAATTCTCGCTAAGATGCTACATCGATATGAAACAAGTGCGACAAAAAGATGCAATATTCCGAATATCGGGATATAGCGCTCCTAACATGGGTAGAAAAGAAAAGTTAGCATTAGCTTTAACGGTTTTGCCAAAGCCTACAACAGAGTTAATCAAGACTTATTAATTAATGTAATGGGCAAAATGGGATCTGAGGAAAGTTCGTTCGTATAATACAACAGCGCATCTCTGACACTCAATTTACAAAATAATGGTGAAACAGCTCGATCAATACTGGTGAAATGAGCTATACGAGAGGGCTGCCCATATCCTGTAGCTCTTTATACAATTACAGTAAAACCACTGATAAAAAAACTTACATGAAAATCTGCATTGTCTATAAACCCTCAATACCAAATCCGCATGTCACGTATATGCGGATGACATTAGTGTTATCATCAACAAACAAGTTTCTGCATACAAAAAGAAGAATCCTACAAAATTACACGAGAGCGACCGGTGCTACAACAAATCACATGTTGCCCTGAATGAAATTTTCACTCTCTAGCAGAGTGTGCGTTGATATGCAACTTCCTGACAAATTGAAAGTCTGTGTAGGACTGTGACTCGAACAAGGGATCTTTGCCGTTCTCGGTTAAGTGTTCTAACAACTGAGCTATCCAAGCACGACTCACGATCCCTACTCACAGCGTATGAAATGGTAAAATTTGGAGCCTCTGCCCACGAAAGGCAAAGATCGCGAGTTCGAGTCTCGGTCCGGCAAACAGTTTCAATCTGCCAGGAAGTTTCACATGTTGTCCTACTAGGTCCATTGAAGACTATATTCAGGACTCGTTTTTACTAACAAAAGAAAGAAGGGAAAGGCTAGGAATGACTATAGCGGCTGACCCGTGTGAAATGACTATGCAAACTGGCAGGATAAAATTCAGCACCATCCGAACAGCAATGAACGAACACACGGCCCGGGAATTAGAGCGACAGCAGAAGACAGCACTTATAAATGCACATATGCATAGTAAGGTATAGCATATTGCAACACACAGCGCTAACTATATCCATCGATACTGCACACAGACTCTTCGGAAGCGCCGGATGCTTTGCAGGGAGAGACAACATATTTAAGACCCCATTTCACACGACACATCTGCACCGTCAACGGGGAGCACTTGGACTGCGAACCATACAACCGCAATGCACGACGTTATTGATCAACAGAACATCAAAGATTCTTTAAAGCTGTCCAGATTTGATAACGAGCAAGTTATTCAACTGCCTCGAAACAGAAGAAAAAAAATCCCTGTAAATGCGGGTCAAATAGATATAAATATGGTTTATGTGCGAAGGTATTACAGTGCAATCAGCTATACTGCAGGTAACGAAAAAGCCCGCCGCCTAACCTAGACATTTTTTGACCACATTAGATGTCAACATCGATGCTACACATGCGGATCAGTTGTCTTTTGTTGCAAGGTATTCATCGAAAGATGGAGATCATGCTGAAAGATTTATCTGTTGTCTCAAATTGTTTCACAAATAGGAAGACTTAGCTAATTCATTAATAAATTTACTAGGCAAGACCTATGCAGGCATCAGTCACAGAGCAATGGAAGCAATACGCATGGTACTTAATCTGGTCTCCAAGCTAGAACTAATGAGATCAGCCCTCTCGCCGTGTCTGTTCCATGAGCGGCTCACTCTCCCTTTACTTGGAAGGGTCGTGCAGCAGAATATTGTTCTCAATCGGTTTCATTTTTCCGTTTGTTGCAACACTTTCTTCCGTTCTTCGAGACCCGTTGGAATATTTTTCAGTCAAAATTAAATTATTTTGTCTCTGTAAAACTACTTTCATAAACACGCCAGGCAGAGCGACACGATACAGAAGAGATCTAATGCTACAAATAAACTGTTGCCAAGTGTTGATACCGATATTGGGACTGTAATAAAGTTGTACGATTCTCTACTTGAATACTTTCGATACACTCGTTCAGTGAACGACACATGTGAAAACACTGGCGTCGAAAACATAACTACATAGGAAATAGTTGAGAAAAAGGAAAAAGTTAAGAAAACTGAAAGTAGACGAAACAGCGGACCTTGATACTACTTTTGAAGAAAAGGAAGATTTTCAGGTGGATATCTTTCTGGTTATTATTCACAGACTGATATCTGAACTGGAGAAAAGAAAAAAACGTTGGAAGAGAAATTTTGAGTTCCTAAGTAATTTACTTTGAAAAGACAACACAAAGATGACTTGGAAGAATTTTTGAGTGATGAGGTTATTGATTTTAAAGCGTACGGGAAGGGCAACGAATTAAAAACCGCCTCCCCAGATACTTTATGTAGTGTGTTGCGTGAAAGCCACGTTCAAGAAGTGTTCATTAATTTGGATATTACGCTACAAATACTTTTGCCAAGCGCGCAACCAATTATTCTTCCGAGTGTTTTTTCTCATTCCTCAAAAAATTCAAGAATTATTTGCGGTTACCGATGTTGCAGGATCGAGTCAACAGTCTTGCTGTACTCTCCATGTATTCTGATGTAACACAGCAGCTAGACTAGGAAGATGTTGTGCACGACTTTGTTACATTAAACATCTTTGCCTGATTTACAGTGAGTTTCACAAAAAAATGTGTACACCATACTTTTAAATGTCATTTCCGCAGCGACATCTCGCTGGTCTCGAATCTGTACACAGTGTGCTTTCGCACAGCGTATAGAGAAACACTGTGATAGTTGAATGTTTTGCTTTGTCGGTTGCAGTTTTGGCTATTTGCACTTACAGCCAGTTTAAACGCTGAAAATATGTGCAATATCAAAAATGTCTTGTGAGGTACGGTAAGAAGCTATATGGTTCGAACAAGGCAAACTGGGTGCTTCAATAGGATAATGATGCGAAACATCGCAGCCATCTCTGTACAGCGTGGAAACAAGACAATGGGGTGTCAACGATAGACTGGTCCTCGGTGTCTGTGGATGCAAATCCAATCGCAAATATTTGATCGTGTGTGAAAGGCTTATTTCAATACTGGTACAAGTCCATTTTTGTTCATTTTGAAATACAGAGTCCTGAAGTTAAATGAGCGCTGAAAAAGCTGCAGTTGAGGTACCAGAAATATTCAAGCATATGGCTTCTTGAAACTTACTGGCAGATTAAAACTGTGTGCCGGACCGAGACTCGAACTCGGGACCTTTGCCTTTCGCGGGCAAGTGCTCTACCAACTGCGCTACCCAAGCACGACTCACGCCCCGTCCTCACAGCTTTACTCCTGCCAGTACCTCGTCTCCTACCTAGGAAACTTAACAGAAGCTCTCCTGCGAATCTTGCAGAACTAGCACTCCTGAAAGAAAGGATATTGCGGAGACATGGCTTAGCCACAGCCCGGGGGACGTTTCCAGAATGAGATTTTTACTCTGCAGCGGAGTGTGCGCTGATATGAAACTTCCTGGCAGATTAAACTGTGTGCCGGACCGAGACTCGAAATCAGGACCTTTGCCTTTCGCGGGCAAGTGCTCTACCAAATGAGCTACCCAAGCACGACTCACGCCCCGTCCTCGCAGCTTGGGTAGCTCAGTTGGTAGAGCACTTGCCCGCGAAAGGCAAAGGCCCTGTTTTCGAGTCTCGGTCCGGCACACAGTTTAATCTGCCAGGAAGTTTCATATCAGCGCACACTCTGCTGCACAGTGTAAATCTCAATCTGGATATGGTTTCTTGCTAGAGATGAATCTTTCTTTCTGTTTGGATCATTAATTTCAGAAGCATTATAGACAGAAAAGTGGAGGTAATGGACTTGTACCACTATTGAAATAAGCCCTTCATATTGAGGTGGAACTTAAAGGAAAGCCAATATATACTTTGAAGCACCTTTCAAATAAAATCAGGACGATATGGACATCGTTACCGAGAGAATATGCAGAAAATCTCGTGAAAAGCACGCCAAAAAGGTGCCAAGCTATAATCGATAATGACGGCGATTGGATTAACTATTAGGTTACTGTACGATTACTAATAATATGTATTTTCATGTAAGTGTGATGAATTCAATATGCTTGTATTTATTATTATTACTATGCATTATTATTCGCAGCAGCAGCAGACGTCGTATTCAGTTACGTATAGATGCAAGTAACTTGGTGGTACATATATGTCGAAACGAGGGGCAGGAGCAATTTTCTCCCTCTCGGCGCGGCAGATAGCTACATTCTCTTCCACTTGTAACCCCAGACTTTTCGTAAATGATGAAGTTATCAATAATGAAGTATTGTCTACAAAAACGTATGCAGATATTCGGTCAGATCTTGGCAGGATTTTCAAGTGGTGCACGATTTTTTGGCTACTTCCGTTAAATGCCCAGAAGTGTAAGACTGTGCACATAATACAACTTAAAAAACAATTTATCGCATGGCTGCAGTATCATTTAGCTACAGTTGGGATGTATCAACTCATTCGAATATGTAGGTGTAAAAATTTGCAGTTATATAAATGGAATGATCACATAGGTTCTGCATGTCGCTGACTTTGGTTCATTGGTGGGATAGAGCTGCAGTCTGTCCACAAAGCAGATTCCTTACAAGACAGTCGTGTCACCCACCTTAGAATATCATTAAAGTGTGTAAGACCTTTACCAGACAGGGATAGAGGGATATACCAAACAGGCTGCATGAACGGCCACAGGTCTGTATGACACATGGTGGGCGCCACAGAGATGATGTAAGATGTAAACTGGCAAACGCCAGAAGACGGGCGCTAACTATCCCGTGAAAGACTAAATAGTAAGTTTCAAGGACCAACTTTAAGTGATGAATGTAGGAATACGTTGCAGCTTTCTACGTATCGCTCCTGTGGGAACCGCTAACACAAGATTAGATTCGTTGCAGTGCACACAGAGGTGTTTAGGCAGCCATTCTTGTTGGGCTCAATACGTGTATGAAACGGGAAACAGCTCTAATAGCTGGCGCCATTGGAAATACCGCCTGCCGTGCACTTCACAGTGGTTTGCTGCATATGGATGTAGACGCAGTTCGGTAAACGGTGTATGGAGTAACAAAATTTTCCTTTCTATGACTTGTAGTGAACAACAGAACCCACAGTGTGAGGTTAACAATACGAAAATATGTCAAGAATGGTCGCAGTGAAAATATGTGGTAGCATCAGTTACCAACATAGCTGTGAATATTAGTGCGTGCAGCAGCCGACAACGTACTCACCTATGCAAATGCGTGGTCCCTCCCCGAAAGGCAGGTAGACATAGGGGTGTCGCTTAGCTTTGGCCTCTTCGGAGAACCTCTCAGGGTCGAATCGGTCGGGGTCAGCAAAATATGCGGGGTCATAATGGAGGCCCAGCACAGACAGCGCTACTGGTGTTCCTTTCTCCAGAATGACGTCACTGTCTGGAATCTTGTAGTCTTGGTTGCACTCTCTGTTCAGCAATGGTACGGGTGGATATTTCCTGAGAGACTCTGAAATGGAAAAGAAAAAAATGGCAATTATGCTATGTCATACAGATCAGAAAATTCCGTCTTTTGCAACGGAATTTCTTCGAGTGTGCCATTATTGCCCATATCTGGGATGCCTTGCAACGTGCTGTTCACAAGAAACCTCCATCCCCTCGTACGCTTACGGATTTATGGAGAGCCCTGCCATGGTGTCAGTTCCCTCCAGCACTACTTCAGACATTAGTCGAGTGCATGTCACGTCATGTTGCGGCAGTTCTGCGTGCCTGGGGGAGCCCTACACGATATTGGACAGGTGTAACGGTTTCTTTGGCTCTTCAGTGTAGTTTCCGCGTTCAGGGGATGCAAATATCGCAGATTATTAAAAATAGTTTTAATGCTACAAAATTAATGTTTATCTTTAAATGATGTGGGTTAAAAACAAAGTAGCACATCTAAGTGTGGTAGACCCGTAGTTGGGGGGGGGAGGAGGGGGGGTAGTAAATTGTGTTCCAGGGATGTCACAGAATGGAGGGGCAAACGTGTGGGGTAGAATTGGGAGGAAAGGTAGATCACTTGACTGTGGTCATGCAGATCCCTGCTTCATAGGTGTGCAGACTGGAGCTCAAGCAGGTAATTCCTCACTCTCTTTATGCCACTACGTCACAACAAACAACTACCGGGTGTTTTAGAATGCTAAACGTGGCACTCACAGCACGCCTTATGAATCACTGGCAACGTAGTGCGCAGACATACCCCGGCGAGTGTTTATTTTGCACGAAATGGGTTAACACTGGAAGGAATGCAGGTATGAGTTACTGATAATACATATTCAGGTAATGCATATGGACAGAATTTCCGTATTGTATTGTATGGGACTGAGGACCTACAAACGGCGGAGAGGCTTCATCCCCGCCGTAGCCCTCAGTGGTTCACAAACCCACAACAGGCTACAGCAGTCCACTCACACCACCGCCGCCCCACACCGACCCCAGGGTTATTGTGCGGTTCGACCCCTAGTGGACCCCACCGGGAACGTCTCACACCAGACGAGTGTAACTCCAATGTTTGCGTGGCAGAGTAATAACGGTGTACGCGTACGTGGAGAAAATGTCTGCGCAGCAACTCAGGCGGAATAAGGGGAACCAGCCGGCATTCGCTGAGGCAGATGGAAAACCGCCTTAAAAACCATCCACAGGATGGCCGGCACACCGGAACTCGACACTAATCCGCCGGATCGATTCGTGCCGGGGACCGGCACGCCTTCCAGCCCGGAAAGCCAAGCGTTAGACCGCATGGCTAGCCGGGCGGGCGAATTTGTGAAAGTCGCTGCACAGTGTTGTACCGCGCTAGAGGAGAAATTGAGTCTTAGTCGTCCTGTACGATAGCAGTAGTGTTCCTCCTGCAAAGGCAACGTCCTCCACCGAGAGTACTGCCCACTTTTCAGTTTACACACAGACTACACCTCCCCAGCATTTCCTATCCAGTTCTCTTATGGGAGTAGACACTCAGCTAGTCTTTATGTAGTGGAAGTACTTTCAGTTTATCTGTAAAGAAAACAAAAAAATGGTTCAAATGGCTCTGAGCACAATGGGACTCAACTGCTGTGGTCATCAGTCCCCTAGAACTGAGAACTACTTAAACCTAACTACCTAAGGACATCACACACATCCATGCCCGAGGCAGGATTCGAACCTGCGACCGTAGCAGTCTCACGGTTCCGGACTGCGCGCCTAGAACCGCGAGACCACCGCGGCCGGCTGTAAAGAAAACAATCCGGCACATTGTTTTATATACGTTTTGTGTTTGAAATTTGTATATGGAAAAAGAAAGTAATTGGTGTCTCTCCTAGGGATCGTCAAGGTGCTTTTTCTCTGTTATTTCAGCTGGTACCTGCAGTTTCGTTTTTGCATTGTATAGCTAAAGTCTACCCTACCGAGTATTGCTTCACACTTGTTTCATGCGTCACGCACCGTTTTTCCTATAACACATCAGCACACCACAGGGTTAATACAGCATAATTATTGCATCCAGGTTAAATTTTCTGACAAATGCTGCCTATATCAGTGAGGATTGTACTTTGGAAAAGAAAAATTTGCTGCAAGTAAGCTGCGTGGCTAGTTTATTACAATAACATGGTAATGTTTAAGGTACGCCAATAAAAATCTGATGGAGAGTAAGATGACATACAAAGATTTACAGTGTCTTTTTGCTCTCCTAAGAATGTAAAGTGTTGTAAAGGAGATTTATTTGTCGCCAATACTTCAATTTCTATGGTTACGGGGTTTTAGCACTGGATAGTGGGACAGCCAGAGTTCAAATGTCGGTCTTTGAAAACACTGCAGACTGGCGAATTTGTAAATGTGTAAATGTTGTCATTTTACGCACTGTTTTGGCAGATTCTCTAGTTGCTTTCCTTAGATGGGTCGGGAGCAGACATGTATTGCTCCCAGTCTGAATCGTAGCCAACACTTTGCATATATTAACTAGGCTGCAGGTTCGAAACATTGGAGAGTTTCTTGAAATTTGCTTGTATTATTTGTGAACGGGATTGTTCTTCAAGTAAGACTGAATGTGAAGCCCTTCTTCAAGCATTTCAATACGAGATAAATGTTTACATCGAGAGGACTTTCCACTGGTAGCCTTTTAATCTGTGATTTTTCTCCATGTGGGTGAACTGCCTGACTCTCTCTAACCTGTATGCTGACGGTATATGGTGAGAAAGGCAAACACAGTTAGCCAGTTGCTATAAAAACCTGAGACAGGTGGTTCTGTTCTGTTCTTATTTATTTGAACAAGGTGTAATAAATGTAATTAAAAGTGGAATCCAAATTGAAGATTGATTTTCCTTACCGGCTACAACCTTGTCGAGGTAAGTCATTTTGCCGATGGTGTCGTAGGATATTTCGTTGTCGTTTTCTTTCAGCACGGAGTCGATTTCGTCGTGCAGCTTGCTCTGCACGTCAGGGTTGAGCGCCAGTTCATGCAAAGTGAAGCTCGTCGCCGTTGAGGACGTCTCGAAGCCTGCAATGAAGAAGACGAAGGCCTGCGCTGCCAAGTCATCCATCGACAATTCTGTGGAAAGGTAAAACAAAGTTAAGAGTCACAGCTGACTGCACCAAAAATGTGAAAGAGAATAACGTTCGGTTAAGTAATAGCACTCATGCAAATCACAATGTGTAAAAAGTGCCAGGAATTTTTATTGTAGGTTAAAATCACACCTTCAAGCAAGTTAATCAACCAAATCAGACATGCCACCATTGTCGTTGAGGTAGTAAAAATATCAATTCCTTCATTATTTTGCATTATTCTCCTGAAACTTGCATGATTTTTTAAAACATATGTGAGCAATCAAAAAGAAACATTGCAGTATGGCATTATTGACAGAGAGAGCCGTAGGGGCAGGCACAGCTGTCTAATCGGAAAGTCTTTGTTTCCTCCGAGCACGATGGCTTCTTTGCGCAAGATTTATTTGTGTTTCATCTTAGGCGAATCTGTTGGTTAATTTCGTCTCGCTCAGCGGCTGAGTGGAAGTATTTGAAATGGACGTCACTGTGGGCGACTTGTGTGTTTCTGATCTACGCCAGCTGTCCAGTGGGGGAAAGGTTGTTGTGACGAGCTGTCCGTGACTAAGTCACCTCAGGTGACTCCACAATACAGCTGCTACGGAATACTTTGAAATAGTGTTACAGGCCCATCGTATTACAAATCCGAGCATATCAAGGCAATCACATCACTCAGGAGTGTGTTTTGCTGTTTTGATAACAATTTTTTTGTAGAAACTATAGGACTTACTTTCAGATTGCTTATGAATGGCAGCGTTACACAAACCTTTATATACTTATATCCCACAGAGACTACGAATTATATTTACAGCCTAAGTGTTGGACGATTCCTGCGGTCCCTAGCAACCAATACTTAAGATCACACTTCAATATCCATTTTACATTCTGTTCTGAATCATACGATGTTTGATTCGATGTTAATTATGCAAATGAATTAGGACATCAATTTTTCCACATTTATACTTAAAGTGAACGCAACGTGATATACCTTGAACCTCAACCTACACTGATGTCCAAAGTTAAAGCAACAAACCGTTATTTTCCCGACCTGTGTCTAGTTCACGAAATAGTCATACAAACTATCAACCAGGTGTCCGTACAATCTTCTGCACGGAAGATGGCATTCGGTCAACAGACAACCATGCCAGCGATGACGCCAGGGCACCTCTGAAACGAAGGTAATGTTTGCCAAGTAGCCCCACATCCACAATCGCCGTGTACACAGCCACAGGTGGTACAGTATGGCGCAGAGAAACTCTCTGCAGAGAAACTCTCTGCCGTGGAGAGCCATAGAAAGAATGGAAGCAGGGCACTCACAAACTGATGTGAGCCGATGGCTTGATGTGAATCGTTCTGTTGCTTCTCGGATGTGGCAATAGTTTATAGAAACCGAAACTGTATCCCGAAGACCAGGTCAGGACCGACCACGTGTGACTTCATTTGGCTGTGAAGGCATGACAGTACCGCCTTAGTACTGTGTGGCAACTTGCATGTGAGCTCGCAGCATCCACTGGGTGTGTTGTACCGAGTCAGACGGTGTGCACAAGGTTTCGGCAGAGTGGCCTCTTTTGTCGGCAGACCTGTTGTATGTTTGCCTCTGACGCGTCTTCACAGAAGGGAACATCTAGAGTGGAGTCATCAACATGCCACCTGGGCAGTCGAACAATGGGCCAACGCTGTTTTCACAGATGAGTCCTAATTTTGTCTGGAAAGTGATTTTCGATGGATACGCATCTGGAGGAAACGTGGAACAGGATTTTGGAATCCAGACATTGTGGGAAGAGACCGACATCGACGACGATCCCAAATGGTGTGGGCAGGGATTATGTTTACCACTGGAACTCCTCTTCATGAAATTGTACGGGTGAATCAATAAGATTTAACTGATGTCATCCGTCGTGACAAGATCTAGGTACCTCATCTGCGGTTGTTGCAAGGTGCTGTGGGCTCAGACTTCGTACTGATGGACAATAATGCTCGACCTTATAGAGCACGGGTGATTGACGTATTCCTGGGAACGGAAGATATTGCACGCATGTTAGGGCCTGCGATGGTCCTTAACAAGAATGGAAGCAGGACAGTTCCAAACTGATGTGACCCAATGGCTTAATGTGAACTATTCTGTTGTTTCTCGGATGTGGCGACAATTTATAGAGACCGAAACAGCATTCCAAGACCAGGACAGGGCCGAACACGTGTGATGCCAAAAGATTGGACCCTTATTAGGTCGTAAGGGCACGACGGTAACGCCTTAGTACTGCACGGCAACTGGCATCTCACCTCGCACCTCGCAGCATCCACTAGACGTGTTGTACTGAGACAAGCAGTGTACAGAAGGTTTCGGAAGAATAGCGTTTATCGCCGGAGACCTTCTGCTTGTGTACCTCTGATGCGTATTCACAGAAGGGAGTGTCTAGAGTGGAGTCGTCAATACGCCAACTGGACGGTCGAACAGTTTGTTAATATTCTGCTCACACCTGAGTCGATTTGGTCTCTAGAGTGATTCTCGACGCCTTTGCATCTGTAGGAAACGTGAAACACGATTTCGGAATCCAAACATTGTGGAAAGAGACCGATACCGAGGAGAATCCTTAATGGTGTCAGAAAGGATTATGTTGACCACTCGAACGCCACTTCATGAAACTGTATGGGTGAATCGGCTCAGGTACCGCGACGAGGTCTTGGGACCACATGTACAGTTGTTGCGAGGTGGTGTAGGCCCAGACTTCGTATTGATGGACGATAATGCTAGACCTCATAGAGCACAGGTGATTGACGTTTTCCTGGGAACGGAAGGTATTGCATGCATGGGATGGCCTGCTCGCTCTCCCGGTTTGAATTCCATAGAGCATGTGTCGAATGCGCTAGGGAGAAGCTTTGCATCACGTCAGCATCCACCGACCACCCTCCAAGACGTGTGAGCAGCTCTGCAGGATGAATGGGCGGTATTGCCTCAACATGAGACTGATGACATCATTCGCAGCATACCCCGTCGTTGTCAGGCCTCTTTTGCTGACAAAGGGAGTCAACCCCATACTGAGCAGATTAACCAGTTGTCGGAATGTTTGTACAAATCCGTTAAGTTGGAAGAAACGAAGAAATTTTTGTCCACCGTTATGCATGTTGCAGTTGTTTCCGTTCTAATTCATTGTATTGTTTCTACTTTACTATCACTTGTTTATTCTGTTCTGTGCCAAAATGAAAGCAACCTTGCAAAATTTTCGTTTGTTGATCTAATTTTGGACACCCGTGTATATATCTGCGTATTATGTGTATATTTTATAAAGTGATTCCTTTATTAGTTGATTAAATATTTGTTGTAATGAAAAAAATCACTCTAGATCGCAAAGTAGAAGATAACTCGTGCTGAAAGATTTCAATGTATCTATATCTTCTCCAGACCAGATGACAAATGTGAATTCTGTCATGCAGTTCATCTCCACTCAGTGAACCTATAACTAATTATAGTAGATGTCTTATGGTCTGAAGATGATCTGTGTGGATTGAAACTAGTCTCCACTAATAAATTATGTTTCATTTTGCGATGGAGACTGATTTTTTTATGACTACTGAATTTATATCGCTATATCCCAAATATGTTATCAAGAATCATTAATTTAATATTCACTTCGACTCTAACAAAGATGTAAAAGTGGCACTTAGTACCTAAATTCTGATAGCATCATTCAATTGAGCAAAATGAGCCATTTCTATTGACCATGCCATCCTTACTGTTCATTCTTTATGTATAATGTTTTATTTGTTATTAATGTTGACCATATGTCCTCAGAATTCATGCTTAAATTGTGCCAAAAATATTATGCCTAGAATACTGTGTGTGGTCTGAAGTGCACCGGAGGAGAGAGGCGTTTCTTTCAACATATACATTGTATCTGTAAAATCTTTATATTTTATGTGCTTCTCCATTGTTGATTTTGTTTATTCTTGTAACTTTTGGCTTGCTTAGAAGAAGCACAAAAAAGGTGAACGAACAGTCACTTGTCTTGCTCTTCAGAGGCGTGGAAGAGGCAACTTCTGTATTGAAGATCTTTGTGGGTGGTTTCAGACCAGTGAATTTTAGGTTTTAGGTGGCCATGTGAATACTTTAACTTTCGTACGGAACTGGAATATTTTGGTGCTAAGCTTACAGTTTGCAAGTATTTAGGTCAGTAACCTCTCACAAGTGTCTGGTGATATGCTGCCTTTGGACTTGCTACAGATTAGCATTACAGGATATACCACTGTTTGCGGGAATTCTGATATTTTAACTGCACCACTGAACTTTGAATAGTTATGAATTTGCAGTTCCATTAGTGAACAGTTAAGTGGCATGGAACATTCTACGTTGTTCACTGCAGATGATTATTTGAACTCTGGGGACCTGTTACCACTTCATTTCCGTTATCAGTAATCTTAACTGCACTTATTTTATTAGTGTTATTTATTTTATGCTTTATAAGGATACATTGTGGGACCACCATATCGTTGTTGTATGTTTTATTAAACAAATATATCGTCAGTTTGTTAGGATCAGATCATTGGTTTAGGCTGTAATTAATCCATAAGGACACAATCATTTATCATAACCAGTTATTTTACTTTTTATCAAACTTGTCATTTTGATTAACACTAAGAACTTTCTGAACATAAATAATTTAGCACGTAGGAGTTAATGTAAAGTATCAATATTTTGCAGAAAGCTTACGTTCTGGGCATAAAGCACACACGAACGTCTCACCGCTGTGACAGTAGCGAGCAACTGCTTGAAACTCTGTCATGTACTTACCCAAAGGTGAGTATAAAATCATACCATCACAAGGGGAGCGACAATTTAACATGGAACCATGTGTTCTTCCTGGGGACTCCTCACACCGTTGATAAGTGAAATCTAGGTTGAAAGCAAAGAGGAAATTTCCAGAGTCGAATTGTGTTCCAAATGCATAGCCTCTCAGTTCCCAGGCACACCTTTATCACTAGACCAGCAAGGATGCAGCAGACTATAATGGGTGCATGTAGAGTATGGTGTCACATTTGTGATATGTGATAATAAAAGAAAGGGAGAGTGAAGACGATGATGAGAAGAGGGAGAGGGTGAAGATCATAATGAGAGAAGGGAGAGGGTGAAGATCATAATGAGAGAAGGGAGAGGCTGAAGATGATAGTGAGAGAAGGGAGAGGGTGAAGATGATAATGAGAGAAGAGAGAGGATGAAGATGATGATGAGAGAAGGAACAGGGTGAAGATGATAATGAGAGAAGGCAAAGTGTGAAGATGAGAGAAGGGAGAGGGTAAAGCTGATAATCAGAAAAGAAAGAGGGTGAAGATGATGATGAGAGAAGGGAGAGGGCGACGATGATAATGAGAGAAGGGAGACGGTGAAACCAAATGCCGACACACAGCCCAGTCCTCTCGAATAGCAGCAATGGGCTGCCTGGCTTAACGTCCTCATCTGATGAACAGATCACCACCGACAATATCACGTGCTCTCCCTACATGAAATGTGGTGAAAAGGTGGGGAGTTAAATTGTGGTACACTGGAACACGGCGCAAAGTGTGGTCATCAGGAACCTTACGTCATTATTATATCAAAAATCCGCCTCAGTTTCGAAATGTTACTGGTCTTTACCTAGGTTTCAGCTATAGTAGTCTAGCCTTCTTCAGAAGCATAAAATAAACTAGTGCATCCCAGAATAAGGCACGGTCAAACATAAAAAGCTCAAGTACCGCGGTACCATGTCAGGCTACGTTACTTAGCTGAGGAACAGCCACGGTCCCACTTTGTGGAAACCGGTCGGTTAGCCGCGGACGCTACGTTGGAATTTACTGTGGCACGCGGATATGTACCGAGCAAGACGGCGGATAACGCGTATGCGAGCACGGAAAGTCAAAGGTGCCTGCCATTGGCTGTCTTTATGTTATGTACTGGGAAATTACCTATAATGTTAAACCGTAAATTTGTGAGAGAACAAGGCACTAAGTGGTTAGAATCCCCATGAGCGTTAACTGTAAGCCGAGACCTTATTAACAAATAAAAAATTTTACTTAGACGCTAAGTTAAGCTTGTTAGATTAAGAACCCACATATTATCACCGCTATGTTGTATGGTTCTGCACGATCTCACGAGGGGATGAACAAGGTTATACTTCTCAGGGTCAGAAATTAAGGAATCTGAAGGAAGACTGCATCATGCAGGTACACATCAGATGAAAAATTAAATACTAATTCCAGTACGAGTAAAAACTTGTTTAGTGACTACAGTTTATCTTACATCCATATTTGCGTTTATACTCCTCAAGCCAGCATACGGTGCATGGCGGAAGGTACGGGGGGAAATCGACTGTCTATATGCTTCCAAACGAACCCTGATTTCACCTATCTGGTGTTCGTGCTTCTTACGCGAGATGTATCTTAGCGGCAGTAAAATCGTTCTTGAGGCAGCCAAAATAAACCTAAGTCGACCGTTTACCTTCCCTACAATCTGTCTTACATGCTCGTTCCACTTCATGTCGATTTTCAATACTATGTCTAAATATTTAATCGACACAACAATGCCATGTAGGACAGCACCAAATACAGTTTTCTAACGTTACAGGATTGTCTTTCCTATCCATTTGTCTTAACTCACTTTGTCCGACCTTAAGGGCAAGTTGCGAATCCTCACACCAAACAGAAATCCTCTCCAGCACTTCCTGTATCCTGTAGCTGCTCACTTTCCCGTACACTAAAGCCTCATCAGCTAACAGCCGTACTTTCCTCCTCATACTGTTAGTAGGCTCATTTCTGGCTGCAGAGAATAAGAGTTGTTCCGTCGCAATAAGAACAGTACGTTTCACAGTTCGCTTTTAGAACAACAATCCAGTGCCTGAAATTGTTTGGACTTATAAGTGAGCGACACCGTGGCAAAACTAACCACCCATTCTCGATAGTGGGAACGGTATTCTGGGTAGTCTGTGTGTAGTTTTAGGTTCCCTACATGTGTTAAGCCAAACACTAGACAGGCCCATCATATCAAGAACTGAGTGGAAGAAAATGCCAACCCATAAGAAATTATTTTTGTTATGCATATTATATTTTTGGTTATATTCAAAGTCAAGAATATAAATACAACAATACGGAGCAGTTTATCTAGTAGGCAGCATTTTCCAGTTGTACATATAGAGCTACTCATTACTAGCATGTGATGCAGTCAGAAACGCAACAGAGAACGTGATCAGAACAATTCTTACTCAAGTTAAAGCTAGCACTTTGTTCCCCTGACGCAATACACCAAAATTAGAACATAGAGTGAGAAATTATATGATTTGTAGGCTCATGGTGAATAAGACAACTCCTCTCTAAGGTAATTACGTCAATGTGCCATCAAAGAGAGCGGGCACTGTGAGTGTACCTGAACAGCAAGAAAAAGAAGGAGGACTTACTCTCAGGAGTGCCGATGCCTTTCTGATGCCCGTTCTCCACTGTCTCTCCTTTGTCAGGGTCGACATATCCTTTGTTTTTTAGCTGAATAAGGAGATCCATGAAGTCTTTCCTTCTGTAGTTATTCTTCTCTCTGTAAGCAACGGTGTCTGCAACCATTTTTCGGAAATATTTGCTGACAGCCGTAAATCCTCCTTTAATCCTACAAAAAAAGTAACAATTATTTGATGTTAACGCAAGCACTCCTAAAAATAGTTGCCTCTTTTGACTATGGAAGGAGATTACTGTTCTAACATTTCCAACATATTACGTATTAAAGCCAATGAAAAAGACATGGTGTCGTTCTAGTCACAATAAACCTTCTAGCATGCCGAGGTCAACGAGGAGTGTAGAAACGTTTTCCTCAAGACAAATACACAGTTTTTGGTTACTTATCCACTCATTGGAAGTCCAGTATCTATTGTATGACTATGAGATGTATCATGGACAGATTGGAGTTTGGCAACTGTTTATTTTTCCCCTTTTTCTTAGATACTGTCATATTAGAAGGTAGTTCATAATTGATAAATGTAAACACGGTCCGTAGTAGGCTCTAACGTGATTTTTATTTAGTCGTTCTAATTTCGACTACTTGTCATTGTCACGCATTTCTAAAACCGTTTATTGTCTGCATGCATCGCAAGAAATGATATAAAATGTGTCCATTGGAGGCACCTGTAATTTTGGCCAATACAAAAAGCACGATTAAATAAAAATCACGTTACAGTCTGCTACGGACCATGTTTACGTTTATTAAGCATCTGGAGGCTGTGGATCTCCACAAAAACAAACATTTAGTTGACAATTAAATCGACTTTGATCAGTCTTCCAAATGCAGTGTGGCTGTATATGAAAATGTGCTGTTCTCTTGTCTACTTCTTCGGGAAAACAGGTCGTAGGCTGGCGAATATCATGGTCTTCCTGTACATCTCTGGCTGTCACGGAAACAGTGATGTGTCTACGGCACTTTCTGTATTGTTTTTCGTTAGACGTGCTATGAAAAGAGCAGAACATTTAAAGCTCGTGCGCCCAGTTTCTCTTGCTGTTTGTATTGTCCAAAATTTCAGGCGCTTATTATGTAAACATTTTATTTCATTCATTGATATGCCAAATTTGGGGTGCATGTGTTATTTTATCACTTGTTCTTTGATTTCCTGGAAATGGATGTTCATACGACCTTTTTCCTCCAGCCGGCCGAAGTGGCCGCGCGGTTCTGGCGCTGCAGTCTGGAACCGCGAGACCGCTACGGTCGCAGGTTCGAATCCTGCCTCGGGCATGGATGTGTGTGCTGTCCTTAGGTTAGTTAGGTTTAACTAGTTCTAAGTTCTAGGGGACTAATGACCTCAGCAGTTGAGTCCCATAGTGCTCAGAGCCATTTATTTTTTTTTTCCTCCACATCATCAAACATTATTTTGATGTTTGATAGGCTTGGATGTCTCTTCAATAATGAGATGCACGTCACAACGAGGAGACGTGTGTTAACGATTATAAATACATTCAAAATGTTATTTCGAAAATTTTGTTAAAATACTAACAGTATTGGACTTAGAAAGAGATTTTCACTCTGCAGCGGAGTGTGCGCTGATATGAAACTTCCTGGCAGATTAAAACTGTGTGGCGGACCGAGACTCGAACTCGGGACCTTTGCCTTTCGCGGGCAAGTGCTCTACCACCTTAGCTACCCAAGCACGACTCACGCCCCGTCCTCACAGCTTTACTTCCGCCAGTACTTCGTCTCCTACCTTCCAAACTTTACAGAAGCTCTCCTGCGAACCATGCAGGACTAGCACTCCTGAAAGAAAGGATATTGCGGAGACATGGTTAAGCCATCTGCCAGGAAGTTTCATATCAGGGCACACTCCGCTGCAGAGTGAAAATCTCATTCTGGAAACATCCCCTAGGCTGTGGCTAAGCCATGTCTCCGCAATATCCTTTCTTTCAGGAGTGCTAGTCCTGCATGGTTTGCAGGAGAGCTTCTGTAAAGTTTGGAAGGTAGGAGACGAGGTACTGGCGGAAGTAGAGCTGTGAGGACGGGGCGTTAGTCGTGCTTGGGTAGCTCAGTTGGTAGAGCACTTGCCCGGAAAAGGCAAAGGTCCCGAGTTCGCGTCTCGGTCCGGCACACAGTTTTAATCTGCCAGGAAGTTTCAGTATTCGATTTCTGCTTTTGTGAAGGCTCATTGTCACTAGAACTGCTAGTTTCTCTTCGAGGAGTACTGTTTCCGTCACTGACACTTGTCCTACAATCGATTTATCGTCTGTAAAGTCGTTTTCTTCATTCGCTATCCTATCCGATGGGACTTCAGTTGAGTATCCAAATGAATAATCATGTTTCTGAATAATCATATTCACGAAAAAATATTACGAAAGTTACATTATCCTGTCCTAGATGGTCTTCTTAAATGCCACAGTATTTAAAAGATTGCAAAAATTAATGGCTTCGTTGGTTTTTGCTATGTACGACAATACTGACACACGTGTACTAAGGAAGTCAACTAGGTGCGCTGTTGCGCAAAGCCCAAAAGCAACACTATCACAATCCGTGGAGGGCGTGGTTACTAATTGGGGAGATGGCTTTGTGTAATGTTTAAATGTTTAAATACAAATTTCCTTCTGAGTGGTAATTGTAACACCCACACTCAGGCCAGTACACATTGATTTTTTCCGTGACGGGAGTCCCTATCATTTGTTGTCCAGCCGGCCGAAGTGGCCGTGCGGTTCTAGGCGCTGCAGTCTGGAACCGCGAGACCGCTACGGTTGCAGGTTCGAATCCTGCCTCGGGCATGGATCTGTGTGATGTCCTTGGGTTATTTTGGTTTAACTAATTCTAAGTTCTAGGGGACTAATGACCTCAGAAGTTGAGCCCCATAGTGCTGAGTGCCATTTTGAACCATTTGTTGTCCTCGTTCTTTGCACCAATTTCTTTGTTTCCGCTACGCAAACGTTTTGCAGAAGAGTGTGAAACTCTGATACACGGCACGATACGACGTGTCAATTTCTCTAAAGGTTCCATTTGATTGTCCGTGGACAAAAATCATGTCGGCTGATCCCGTAAATTGGTGGGTCGCTGTTTAATTTAGGTTTACCGAGTGAACACTTCAACTTGTAAATTCAGACTGTACTCTAATAACCCTTGATATCAGGCCTAAACACGCGCATTCTGTAGTATGGTTTCCTGTGTCAATTCCTAGAAAGTCGCTTTTTCTTACAGTAGTTTCTGACATAAATGTTATGAGATTATGGGACTAATTTCCGAAACTCGTAGTGAAATTGCGTGTTTATGGAATATCGTCCCAGTTATGTGATTTCCTGTCAGAGAGGTCACAGTTCGTAGTAACTGACGGAAAGTCATCGAGTAAAACAAGTGATTTCTGGCGTTCCGCGAGGTAGTGTTATAGGCCCTTTGCTGTTCCTTATCTATATAAAAGATTTTGGGGACAATCTGAGCAGCCGTCTTCGGTTGTTTTCAGATGACGCTGTTGTTTATCGACTGATGAAGTCATCAGAAGATTAAAACAAACTGCAAAACGATTTGAAAAAGATATTTGAATAGTGCTAAAAGTGGCAGTTGACCCTAAATAACGAAAAGTGTGAGGTCATCTACATGAGTGCTGAAAGGAACTCGTTAAACTTCGGTTACACGATAAATCAGTCTAATCCAAAAGCCGTAAATTCAACTAAATACCTAGTAATTACAATAACGAACAACTGCGTTTTATTGGCAGGACACTTAAAAAATTAACAGACCTACTAAGGAGATTGCGTACACTACTTTTGTCCGTCCTGCGCGGTTGGGATCCTTACCAGATAGGACTGACGAATTACATCATAAAACTTAAAAGAAAGACAGCATGTATGGGAGAGAGTGTCACAGAAATGATACAGGATTTGAGTTGGAAATCATTAAAAGAAAGGCGTTTTTCGTTGCGACGGAATCTTCTCACGAAATCCAATCACCAACTTTCTCCTCCGAATGCGAAAATATTTTTTTGACACCGACCTACATGGGAAGAACGATCAGCACGATAAAATAAGGGAAATCAGAGCTCGTACGGAAAGATATAGGTGTCCATTCTTTCTGCAGCTATACGAGATTGGAATAATAGAGAATTGTGAAGCTGGTTCGATGAACCCTCTGTCAGGTACTTGAATGTGATTTGCAGAGTACCCGTGTAGATGTAGATGTAGAAACTATGTGGTTACCGAAGTTGGGCCGAGCTGGGAAGTTCAATGAGTCTATAAATACGTAAACAGCGCATAATCGGAAAAGTACGTGGAGCAATTAAGTGAATCCAAGTAACACTAGCCCACACTGTAGAACAGCCAGTAGAGGAAGAAGAAAATAGCGCAGTGAAGGTCGATGGCCGACTCCAAGTTCCTGGTCGAAGTCCAGGTGATGGGGAACGCAGGCAGCAGAGCCGGCTACCTTGGTTGGTGACGGCCTGTGTGGTACGAAGTCGTACGTAGAGGAGGTTCCGATCGCGACATTGGGTGCAGGCTCAAAGCTTGGCGGGAGATGCATTGGAGTGGCTTTGCGTCACCCTAAATAGCAAAACAATGGTTCAAATGGCTCTGAGCACTATGGGACTCAACTGCTGTGGTCTTAAGTCCCCTAGAACTTAGAACTACTTAAACCTAAATAACCTAAGGACAGCACACAACACCCAGCCATCACGAGGCAGAGAAAATCCCTGACCCCGCCGGGAATCGAGAACGCTACCGCACGACCACGAGATGCGGGCCCCTAAATAGCCAGACAGTATAGAGATACTGGAGGAGCTATATGTGATCACGTGGCCTGCAGAGGCATAGAGATCCGTGGGGCCCGCGATCTGACCTTCGACGTCAGAGCGTCGATCCACCATTGGCGCGAGAAGGATTGCTCGTTTATGTGATGTACAGCCCATACACAGCAACTTCCATGGTCAGCTTCCGTTTCATCCAGTGTCAGAAACTTAAAACACTGTGCGTGCAAAGTAATACGTCTATGAACTGTGAACTTAAGCCCCAGACAATGTAGTAGTTTGATTAGGAGATAGTACCACTAAGAAAACGAAATTATTGAAACCATTAAATAATGTAAAACCATGTGTAGCAATATGTGCAAATCATTACAAATGATCGTCATCGGAGATGCACCCCTGCAGATAACGTCCAGCAGAGCAGTTGAAGATAGTTAGGAATGAGAGGAAGTAGGGACTGGATGTTGTGAGTGGGAAGTGGAAAGTGCCGAGGAAGGTCGAACTATATGAAGGAATAATGTAGCAATCAATGAATTGAAGACAGAATATTGAGGGCGGAAGGTAGTACTGAATAGCGAATATCAAAGTACTCCAACAAGCTTATTTTTGACAAAGTGCAACATAGTAGTGTAACAGGTAATAACAGTATATGGTAACGATAGGTGTGGTATTGTAAGTAGGCCGTTCAGGGTTTTATGTTGGTGACGCCACGTAGTGCTTTGTATGAAAATCGCGGACTGTGCTGTGTGCAGTCTGTGACTGGTTTGCATTGTTGGAATTTTTGCTATTGTAGTGTTGGGCTGATGGATGTGAACAGCGTGTAGCGTTGCGCAGTTGGCCGTGAGCCGCCAGCAGTGGTGGATGTGAGGAGAGAGACGACCGAGCGGACGACCTGTACGTGTGTCCGTCAGAAAAAGGAAATTTGTAAGACTGGATGTCATTAACTGCTATATATTTTATGACTTTTGAACACTATTAATGTAAATACATTGTTTGTTCTCTACCAACTATGCCTATCAGTTGTTAGTGCCTTCAGTAGTTAGAACCTTTTTTTTAGCTGGCAGTATTGGCGCTCACTGTATGGCAGTAGTTCGAGTAACGAAGATTTTTGTGAGGTAAGTGATTCATGAAAGGTATAGGTTATTGTTAGTCAGGGCCATTCTTTTGTAGGGTTTATTGAAAATCAGATTGCGTTGAGGAAAAACAAATATTGTGTGTCAGTTTAGTGATGATCAGAATAAGTAAAGAGAGAAATGTCTGAGTACGTTCAGTTTTGCTCAGCTGTTTGAAAATCAAATAACGTAGAGGTTTTCCAGCACCGTCATTTATAAATTTTTCTAAGCGGATGTTTCAGTATTATAACGGAGAAAAAATAGGTGATATATCAAAGGCAATGTTTAGGTCTCTCTTATTTCAATAAATCATTTACCTACAAACTTACCTCAAGAAAGGATCGATCCACGCCATCGCAGCTGAACTCATCTTAAAATTGCAAAGAACTGATTTGTATAGCAGGGGTTGCAGCATAGTTCTTCGGACGAAGGAAACATCTTGGGTCTGTAAGCGTTGTTTGCATGTCGCAGAATCTCTACTTAGATTTCCTTGCACTTAGATTCCATTGAAAACCGCAGTTAGATGCAGTAGCAAGGACAGACGTATAAATTAGCAAGGCTCATAGCCATTAAAATTTAACAGACAGAGAACAGTAGACAAGCAACCGTCTGACTTCATAACTTCGACTTGGACATTTCCGGAACCTCAGACCACCAGATTTCTCTCTGGCACTATTCCTGAAAGCCTGGACCATTTTCAACGAAACCTCATGTAGGTGGAGATGCTGCTCGCTGAAGTAATGCTAGACTGTAAGAACTCAGTTTTACGATCAGGTCCAGCCATTATATAATAACTGACAGCCCTGTAACAGTTCGTGAAATGGTGAAAACTTGAGAACCCAGGCATGGCGAGTGAGAGAATACGAAATGTTTCGTTCGAGGACCTGACAAGTGGTATCGGTAGCAAGGCAGTGGAGGTGTTCTAAGTTAATGGTGTGCAGCGTTTTGCCTTCAACACATCCAAGTCATGATAGAGACTATTAAGGCTTAACGTTCCATCCACAAAGAGGTCATAACAGACGAATTGATAGTTGCGGGTCTTACCGTGCATAGTTCATGACCGTTGGACTGATGAAGTTCAGAATGGACGAGATGCCTGCACGCAAAGAGGGCTCGAAGATCTTGCGCCCCCATTGGCGGAACTCGTGCTCCGGGTTCCGCTGGCAGTTGCACTCCTGGCCGAAGGCGACGGAGGAGATGACGTCAGTGGTGAACCGCGCAATCAGCTCGCGCACCTCCACCGACTGCCCGCGGTCCACCATTTCCCCCACCACGTCTGCCATCTCGCGCCCGTTGTCCTGGATAGTCTATCACATAAATGCATACACCTTGTCAGTGGCCGTAAGAGAGAAGCGTGTTTCAGCAAACTACCGTGTTCCTATTGCTGGATTCAGGACTTTTTAGGAGATAGAACTTGAGACGTAATTTTTAACAGAACAAAATCGACAGAAATGAAGGTAATTTCCGCGTTACCCCTTGGGAGTGTTACAGGGCCATTTTTGTTTGCAGTGTATAAATATGATCTTGTGGATATCGTCGGAAGCTCCGTCAAGCTTCTTGCAGATGACGCCGTTGCCTACAGCAAGATGGTAACGCCATACGACTGTAGCGAAATGCAGGAAGATATCCGGAGGGGCTACGGCTGTTTCGGGGACTGGCAGTTGATACTAAACGTAAATAAATGTAAGTAGGCGGAGAAATCCACCACTATCCGATTAGGACTTCCGATGCGACCTAAAGTGAATCGACCACATAACAGAAATTGTAGGAAAAGCCGATGTCAGGCTGAGATTCAGTGGACATATACACCGAAGAGCCAAAGAAACTAGTGGTTGGGTTGTTTGGGGGAGAAGACCAGACGGCGAGGTCAACGGTCTCATCGGATTAGGGAAGGACGGGGAAGGAAGTAGCCGTGCCCTTTCAAGGGAATCATCCCGGCATTTGCCTGGAGCGGTTTAGGGAAATCACGGAAAACCTAAATCAGGATGGTCGGACGCGGGATTGAACCGTCGTCCTCCCGAATGCGAGTCCAGTGTGCTAGCCACTGCGCCACCTCGCTCGGTGAAACTATTGCATCTGCTTGATATCGTGTACTGCCCCAGCGAGCAATCAGAAGTGCCGCAACACGACGTGGTATGGACTCGACTAATTTATGAAGTAGTGCTTGAGGGAACTGTAGTGTCGGCAGACTTGCCAACACTACGCACACTAATTGAAAGAGGCGTCCATGATGCACGCGCTAACTCACGAAGGATGGAGTGAGGTCTGAAACAGGAGACTTAATGAATGCTATAAAGAAAAGTACGTAGCTTCTGGACTACTTAACTTTTAATCCGTCCTTGTATACATCGTTCTTGATTATACATCTGGAGATTGTGGCGATACAAATGAGACTCGTATGATACATGCACTGATACAATTGGCGCCTTGCTAAGTCGTAGCCATTAACTTAGCTGAAGGCTATTCTAACTGTCTCTCGGCAAATGAGAGCAAAGGCTTCGTCCGTATAGTCGCTAGCAACGTCGTCGTACAACTGGGGCGAGTTCTCGTACGTCTCTCGAGACCTGCCGTGTGGTGGCGCTCGGTCTGCGATCACACAGTGGCGGCACGCGGGTCCGACATGTACTAATGGACCGCGGCCGATTTAAGCTACCACCTAGCAAGTGTGGTGTCTGGCAGTGACACCACAGGAACTGACACCATGAACCCTGGAGGGCTGTCCATAAATCCCTAAGAGTACGAGGGAGTGGAGATCTCTTCTGAATGGCACGTTCCAAGGCACCCAGATGTGCTCAATAATGTTCATGTGTGGGGAGTTTGGTGGCCAGCGGAAGTGTTTAAACTCAAAAGAGTGTTCCTGGAGCTACTCTGTAACAATTATGGACATGTGGCGTGTTGCATTATCATGCTGGAATTGCCCAAGTTCAACAATGAACATGAATGGATGCAGGTGATCAGACAGGATGCTTACTTACATGTCACCTGTCAGAGTCTTATCTAGACGTATCAAGGTCCCATACCACTCGAGGTGGACGGGCCCCACACCATTACAGGGCCTCCACCAGCTTGAACAGTCCCCTGATGACATGCAGGGTCCACGGATTCATGAAGTTGTCTCCATAACCGTATACGTCCATTCGCTCGACACAATTTGCAACGAGACTCGTCCGACTAGGCAACATGTTTCCAGTCCAATGTTGGTGTTGACGGGACTAGGCAAGGCGTAAAGCTTTGTGTCTTGCAGTCACCAAGCTAACGCGAGTGCGTCTTCGGCTTCGAAAGCCCACACCGAATATATTTTGTTGAATGGTTCACACGCTGACACTTGTTCATGGCCCAGCACAGAAATCTGCAGCAATTTGCGGAAGGGTTGCACTTGTGTCACGTTGAACGATTACCTTCAGTTGTCGTTGGTCCCGTTCTTGAAGGTTCTTTTTCCGGCCGCAGCGATGTCGGAGCTTTGGAGTTTTACCGGTTTCCTGATATTCGCGGTACACTCTCGAAATGGTCGCACGGGAAAATCCACACTTCATCGCTACATCGGAGATGCTGTGTCCCATCGGTTCTGTGCCGACTATAGAACCACGTTCAAACTCACTTAAACTTTGATAACCTGCCATTGTAGCAGCAGTAACCTATCTAACAACTGATATTCTGCCTGTTTACATATCTCTGTATTTGAATAGCATGCCTATAGCAGTTTCCTTGGCGCTTCAGTGTAATTTATCCACGAAACAAAGGCTGAAAAAACCCTTGTTTGACAGATTTTTGGATAATGTTCATTGACCTGGACTCTTTTACCAAGTATGATTAAGGCAACCAATGGCGAATATTCGACAAAGGATTCACGTTTCGCACTGGGATCGTTTAGTCGGGGCGTGTCCGTTACGGAAATGCCTTGTGTATCACGGAGAATTTTGCTGTCGAAATTCCCAGAAATCAGAGCTCGTACGGACTGCAACTGTTCCCAAGCGCCGTTCGCGATTCGAACAGAGAAGCGGGTAAGCGATGGTGGTCTGAGATCTACCATCTGCCACACAGTATGGGGTGACTTTGAAGAGGATAGACGTAGATGTTGCAAAATTAAAAAGAAGTCTGTAAATCTTTTTATTACAAAAATTTATGCTTTCATACGCAGTTTACCTCACGTAATGTGTTGAGGATTTTCTGACGTCCCAACTACATACAAACAACAGGAGGCACGTAAAGCTTAATGGTGGCGGCGCAACGGAAACGAAATCTCTCCGTGCAGAACAGACATCAGAGAGGATCAAAACAGGTAATTAGTGCAACTGAAGAGGTAGTTCACGTAGTAAATGCTCAATTTTTTTCCGGTAGTCTTGATAAAGTTGCAATCAGATGCCAAATAGTTTAACCACACTATGAACTAGAAGATTTTAAAAATGATCGATCAATGCGATTTCGCTAAAATTTGGTTACTTCCATTGTTGCTCCTCGTTTCACCGCTTCGAGAATTATAATGTTCTTGAATTGCAAGGATACTGTATTTCACGTTATCAAAGCTATTACATTTTGAAGAACAAGGAACTAAAACTGGGAAACAGAAGAAAATTCACCACCTGCTCTGCTCAATCTCCAACAAGGAATAAAGACATTATGAGAGTTACTTTTCTCGTGTTGCACTTGCAGGGTATGGTTCGACAAGGCGTTAAAAGCCCGCAGCATACAGTGTTCGCATTTAACGAGTTACCTCTCGGGATGGAGCAAGTTTATTTGGTTCCTTAAATTCCTGCAACCCACAAGACATGTGTCCAGGCGGCAGCTACATACCCCTACACGAGGCAACAAAGTGCCTGAGCAGGATAAGAAGCGGGCCCGAAGCGCTCTTTGCTTGTGAATTTTTACTGTCATTTGCTGTATTCCTGTATCCAATCGAGCACAGATTTCCTTGAAATGCAGTTCTAACCAAGTACGACACGCAGTTCGCTGTGAACGAGCTCTCCCGGATTACAAAAATTGCATTTCTTTAGTCGGGGACACACTCATAACACGCCTGCCACATTTGTCTGACTTCAGATCATTAACTAATGGCCGCTGAATACTGTGTATCGGCTATCTTCCACCCAACATGTGCTGCGACCTTCTAGATAAGTATAGGCGTGAAATTTAAAACGATATGCGGTATTTTGGAGTTTGTGACTTACTTACGACTCAGCCTCTTAGTACTACACTCATGCTCATAAATTAAGGATAATGCTGATATATGGTGTAATAACGCTCTGGTGGGCGGATTGCGGGTTTAAATCACCTCGGGGTATAACTACGTGGTGCATTTGAGCTGCGGTCGTCACACGGTGGCGCTGGCAGCAGTCCACACACGCAGAGGTATGTTGGTGCATGTCAGAGTACAGTGCAGCGAGTAAGTGTGCTGACGTTTCAGACGTGCTAATGGTGACTGTGTGTTGAAAATGGCTCAAAGAACCCATACTGATAACGTTATGAGGGGTAGAATATTGGGCAACTGGAGGCTGGTCAAAAACAGCAGGTCGTAGCACGGGCCCTCCGTGTGCCACAAAGTGTGATCTCAAGATAATGGCAACGATTCCAGCAAACAGGAAACGTGTCCAGGCGCTACAGTACGGGACGTCCACAGTGCGCAACACCACAAGAAGACTGATATCTCAGCATCAGTGCCCGCAGACGGCCACGGAGTACTGCAGGTAGCCTTGCTTGGGACCTTACTGCAGGCACTGGAACAGTTGTCTCCAGACACACAGTCTACAGACGACTGAACAGACATGGTTTATTCGCCCGGAGATCTACAAGGTGCATTCCACTAACCCCTGGTCACAGGAGCCTGGTGTCAAGAACACAGCACATGGTCATTGGAACCGTGGTCCCAGGTTACTTTCACGGACGAGACCAGGTGTAGTCTGAGCAGTGATTCTCACCGGGTTTTAATCTGGCGTGAGCCGGCCGAAGTGGCCGTGCGGTTAAAGGCGCTGCAGTCTGGAACCGCAAGACCGCTACGGTCGCAGGTTCGAATCCTGCCTCGGTCATGGATGTTTGTGATGTCCTTAGGTTAGTTAGGTTTAACTAGTTCTAAGTTCTAGGGGACTAATAACCTCAGCAGTTGAGTCCCATAGTGCTCAGAGCCATTTGAACCATTTTTTTAATCTGGCGTGAACCAGGAACCAGATACCAACCCCTTAATGTCTTTGAAAGGGGCCAGTATGGCGGTCATGGTTTGATGGTGTGGGGTGGGATTATGATTGGTGCACGTACACCCCTGCATGTCTTTGACAGAGGAACTGTAATAGGCCAGGTGTATCGGGACGTCATTTTGCACCAGTATGTCCGCCTTTTCAGGGTGGCAGTGGGTCCCACCTTCCTCCTGATGGATGATAACGCACGGGCCCGCCGACCTGACATCGTGGAGGAGTACCTCGAAACAGAAGATATCAGTCGAATGGCCTGCCTGTTCTCCAGACCTAAGCCCCATCGAGCACGTCTGGGATGCTCTCGGTCGACGTATCGCTACACGTCCTCAAACGCAGAGGACACTTCAGGAGTTCCGACAGGCACTGGTGCAAGAATGGGAGGCTGTACCCCAGCAGCTGCTCGACCACCTGATCCAGAGTATGCCAACCCGTTGTGCGGTCTGTGTACGTGCGCATGGTGATCATATCCCTTACTGATGTTGGGGTACATGCGCAGGAAACGGTGGCGTTTTGTAGCACATGTGTTTCGGGACGGTTTTCTCAACTTATGACCAATACCGTGGACTTACAGATCTGTGTCGTGTGTGTTCCCTATGTGCCTATGCTATTAGCGCCACGTTGTGTGGCACCACATTCGTCACGTATCCTTAATTTATGAGGATTAATGTAGTAAGCCCCTATGACCAATCACTGTTATATAAAGAATTGCACGCAAAAGTACGTGACACTCTGCGTTTTGTACTAAACTACCTGGATAATACCTTGACCTTCAGCCTAGACTACCATTATGCAAAGTTATCATGTCGCTACTATGACATATAGCTGGGCGCACAGTTCGTGTCAGTAGTCTGTGTGCCACCGTCCAGCGTTACATTGCAATCCAGACTTTATAGTCATCAGGATTAACCGTTATGGGGTAACAACAGGGTGAGGGTGGAAAAAGCTCTCAATTTTTTTTACTACGAAATTCCAATGTATATACATTGAAGAATTATTTCCCAAAATATTTAAAAAGTAGCGATTCTGTGAGCGTTTGAAGCTCAGCGTTCACGGCACGCCTCGGCGTTAGAGAACCGGTTCCCCGCTCACGCTCCCCATTTAAAGCGATTCGAGTAAACCTGATTTGCTGGAGCGTCGTTTGAGCGGTTTCACTCAAAATGTGAACGAAAGTTTCAGTAGTCTCATTTGAAGATACGCTCTAAAATCAGCGTTCAACCGTAGCGAAATTGTCACCATTGCTTCCAATTTGGCCGTATGTACATTCAATGTAGACCGTACTGCATTAATACACTTGGCAAATGCTCTTTAAGTCAAAATCGGTGACGAAATGCGTCGATTCCGTAAGAATAGAGACGGTAGGGGCGATACGTTCAGCGACGAAAAGACCGTTGAGGACGAAAATGAGGGTTTATCAGGTAAAAGTAACAGAAATCGGCCATCCGCTAGCAGGGGGCGACAATTATGTGGAGCAGGCATCGATGATATCCCGTAAGTTTCAAGCTTTGTCCCTTTTCTTATATGATAAATACCTGTCAAACTTTAAACGGGTTTTTCTCAAAACCATGTTTTTCGGCATGGTTGTCGTCGCCCACCCTACAATTTTCATTCTATTTTAATGATTTTTGGCCTTCCTTGAAGGAAACTGAATGCTCTTCGTCGTAGCAGATTTTTTTATGTATTTTGTATTTTTTTCAACCAAGAAAGAGGTGTCCAAAAATGGCCATATTTTTCAAATTTGACTCTTTTTTTCAAATCCCTACGATGAAGTGAAATTACATCTGTAAGGATCAGGGTGATATGCAAGTTTCGTGTTTCAGAAAATCACAACGAGATTTACAGCGACAACCGTCTATCTACCTCATTTCGGAGCTACCTCGGGAAAATCCCAATTACAGTGAAGATATTAATATTTTTCAATAAAAATACCAATTGTAGCAAATCTAATTTCTCTACTACATTCCAGTACGAAGAAATTCCTGAATTTGAGCAATATTTTCGTCCATCACCCTGTCCTTCGCCCTTAAGGTTTGTGAATGGAAGAACATGAATAGTACGGGGACGTTACGCTCTGTACGAGACTATCAGCCTCCTGAGAGGACCTAACTGTGCGCGGGCAGTTGGCGAGTTTTTGACGTAATATTAAGTGGAAACGGTGAATAGTCAATACTGCTACATCTTCAGCGAGATCAATCAGATCAGACGTGACGTTTGAAACTACTGATTTTTAGTAAAAAAACACGTCACGAACGTCGGTTTTTCATTATTGTGTCTCCCTCCATAAAGACAAAAATTCCGTAAGGGTGAGGTTCCATTTACACGACTGGAACATATAGCGTAAATGAAGTTTCCAATATGAAACATCAGTGTGTGATGAAACAAAACGTTCTGTACGGAGAAAAATCCAAGAAGACTAAACGGCATTGTTATGAAGTCATGTTTTCTTAATGTAGTGGTAATCGATTGTGAACCTATAGGCTGCGACAGTGTTCAAACTAGTCTGTATTGTCGTCGACCGCTTTGGAGGCCATCTCCACATAAGGGAAATATTTATAGCTTTAGAGAGACAATTTTCGCATCAAAGCCGTTGGGTTTGTAGCACAAAACGATTACGCCGTGGAACCGCATCACGCATCAACTCACCTTGAACATCACCTTTAGTTTTCCAGATGTGAACGTAGGGCTCAACTTGATTCTCAGCTGGCGCCACTTCTTTCCTCCCAACGCAAAGAGATGTTGGTTGAGAGGTTCTTCGTCGTCGATGAACAGTCCCCTGTCGTGGAACGTCCCGAAATCCTTGACAAGGACGTGGCGAATGAGTTCAGGGTCACGGATAAGCAGCAATGGTCGACGGAACCCGTAAAACCCGACATACCTCTCTCCTGAAATGAAAACAGAGCAGAGTTACGACATAAACTGACGGCGCACATCTTTCTGATGTAATAAAAGATGCCACCACAACGATCGTACCGATTCTCAGTGTTAGCTAGATCCGCAATTGAGACAAATAGAAAATCGTGTGGAACGTGACGCTACATTTCGAAGCCCACACGAGCCCTATGGTGAGGATCCCGTCTGTGCTTGATACGACTTAGGCCAACCAGATCTGCTGCTGACTATCACTGGCCTGCTTTGTTATCTAACAGCGACACGGATAATGGAATACTGGCTTTTATGCTGGCATTACACTATCATATTGCTGTGTCAAAGCTGATATGTCAAATATTTATGTCAAAGAAATTTGATGGTGTAATAGGGAACTTTGTCAAATCTCGCCTGTCGTCAAATAAATATGATCAAATCTAGGGCCTCGCGATAGATTTGAAAAGTCGTTTGTCGCCTGTTCACTGCAATGTGACATGTAATCTCTTTGAGCGCTGGCGTCGCTACAGCTATTTGACGTCTGTGTGTTACGTTTCTAAATATGGCTTCAAAGTTGGTGTGTTTCTTCGACTCTTATGGATTTTTTTTTATATAAACTTACTCCGACTAGTGTTGGGAGTGACAAAGGGGCTCAATGTATGCTATTAATTGTGTCTTGATGGGCAGGTGGAATGCCCTGCAGGCAACTTCATGTCCACAATCACAGATACAGCCATCCACCTCTACCTCTCGAAACACCCAGGTTGCTTTTCAACACGCCGGAATAGAGGATGTGGTCACACTCTAAAATAAAAAGTTCTTTCTTAGCTATTCCTTCTACTTCGTTTATGTTTGAATTCTGAATGCCACAAGCTAGAAAGCGCTCCATCCGTTTCGCACTTTTTATTAATTTTATATTTGTTGGAACACGGATTCCATTAATTAAATTATTCAAAAATAGAAATAGTTCTTATTGCCCATATAGTGTACTAAACATTTACTTATCTTCACGTATTTCGCCTTCCGTGCTTTATAAATCGCTTCAAACGTTTCTGGAATTACTTTGGTTAATGTGAAACGTAATATTCGAGTGCTGTGTTGTGGAGTAACTCTCTCTGCATCAAGAAATCGCAGTCTCACAGTTTGTCTGTCTTCTGCACATATAGCATTTCTCAAGAGAGTACTCTGTTTTGCAATATGAGAAGCCCCTTTACCGAGTAAATACTGAAATACTCTCTCATCCACTCGTAAGTAATTTATGTATTAATACCCGAATTCCTCGACTTGTAGCTCTCATAACAACTTTTGCACAATGCTTTTATTATATCGAAGTAATACCTAAGGCTTCATCCCAGTATGTTTCCTTTTCTTCCGTTGCTTTCTTCCAAATACACACACAATACAATTGTGGTACTAAAAACTGCAACGCATAACAACAAGCTGTTGTCCACCATCTCGAAATTTGACGAAGTATTTGACGACAGTGTAATACCCCTTTTTAGCGCCACGTCATAGATCTTTGTCAAAGAAATTTCGCGAATATTTTATCATATTCCATTGTCACCGATGTTGCGTGTACGCTAAACACCTCTACAAGAATAGAAGAAAAAAAACACACACACAAAATGCGCTGCACGTCGCTGGAGTGTACGGCTGCTAAGGACAAACAGTCGTTAGCAAAACTACTTCTGGACCACCATCCGGATCTCAGTTGTAGCTGGCTTGTTCAGGTACGTGGGGATCTGACCGAGGGTAGTGTTTACCTAGGTAATAATGAGACCAAAATGATAACTTCGCTACTGCATCGAGACTATCTCTAAGGTTCAAAATGGTTCAAATGGCTCTGAGCACTATGGGACTTAACGTCTGAGGTCATCAGTCCCCTAGAACTTAGAACTACTTAAACCGAACTAACCTAAGGACATCACACACATCCATGCCCCAGGCAGGATTCGAACCCACGACCGTAGCGGTCGTGCGGATCCAGACTGTAGCGCCTAGAACCGCTCGGCCACTCTGGCCGGCTATCTCTAAGGTCTGGAGTAGATATCGTTATGGTGTTTTGAGGCCATTCCATGTATTTGTGGTCTGGTTCACAGCAAGCCTGCCGATCGCCTGTGTAGGCCGATATTGTGGGCAGGCTAGTAACCATCGACACTGCCTCGTAGTTCCAGGTGTCTACGAGAACATGTCTGCTTTTCTTTAGCTGTCTGTTACTGGTCTGGAGTCTCCCTCTCTTCTCTACATTAATCATTTAATTTCAACCAGATCGAAATCACTGCAGCATGTGAAGAAGAAACGGACGCCGTCACAGTTCAGAGAGAAGCAGACCATCAGGTGGTTGGGATGGTTAGGACGACTTTGACAGGGAAAATTCATTAATTTAGATCCCTCCAAAGAACAAGAAAGCAACAGCTCCGAATACAGAACACTACCTTCGGAGTGACGACTGTTCTTATCAAAGGTAAACTGAAGAGCGAAAGAAACTGGTACACCTACCTAATATCGTGTAGGGCACCCGCGAACACGCTGAAATACTGCAAAACGACGTGGCAAGAACTCGACTAAAGTCTGAAGTAGTGCTGGAGGGAACTGACATCATGAATCCTGTAGGGCTATCCATAAATCCGTCAGAGGGATTGGAGAGCTCATCTCAACAGCATGTTGCAAGGCATCGAAGATATGCTCAATAATGCTCATATCTGGGGAGTTGGTGGCCAGCAGAAGTGTTTAAACTCAGAAGAGTGTCCCTCGAGCCACTCTGGAGCAATTCTGGACGGTGGGGTGTCGCATTGTCCTGCTGAAGTTGCCCAAGTCCGTCGGAATGCACAATGGACACGAATGGATGCAAGTGACCAGATAGGCTGATTACATACGTGTCACCTGTCAGAGTTGTAACTAGACATATCAGGCGTCCCATATCACTCAACTGCACACGCCCTACAGCATCACAGAACCTCCACAAGCTTGAACAGTCCCCCGCTGACTCTTAAGGTCCATAGATTCATCAGGTTGCCTCCATACTCGAACACGTCCAACCGCTGGAGAAAATCTGAAACGAGACTCATCTGACCGGGCAACATGTTTCCAATCATCAACAGTCCAATGTAGGTGTTGGGCCGGGGAGAAGCGTAAAGCTTTGTGTCGTACAGTAATTAAGGGTGCACGAGTGATCCCTCGTGTCCGAAAGCCCATATTTCCATATCGATGATATTTCTTTCAATTCTGCCTGTTAACAGATCTCTGTATTTGAATACGCATGACTACACCAGTTTCTTTGGCGCTTCCTCACTGCTACATATCTGCGGCTGTGTAGCCATTTTCAGGGATGGGCAGTATAACCTGACAAAAAAAAAAAAAAAAAAATGGTCGCAGAAAAACTATCGTCCAGTCATACGTTCTTAAAATGTAACTCTCTGGCGATGGCACATAGCTGGCAGAACTTGGAAATTAGCTATGAAACAATAACAAATAATAAGTATACCGTAGCTGAAACACCATATCGGCGTGCAGCAATCGCTCCTGGGTAGGTGTATTATAATTTGTGCCAGATGATTTCAGTCAAAGTGGAATGCTACAGCCATCCATTACTATGTTTTCTAAAATATGTTTGTATCTGATTTTTTTTGTAGATATCTGATGATCGAACATACACTATTTGATCAAAAGTATCCGGACACCCCCAAACACATACGTTTTTCATATTAGGTGCATTGTGCTGCCACCTACTGCCAGGTACTCCATATCAGCGACCTCAGTAGACATTAGACATTGTGAGAGCAGAATGGGGCGTTCCGCGGAACTCATAGACTTCGAACGCGGTCAGGTGATTGGGTGACTTGTGTCATACGTCTGTACGCCAGATTTCCACACTACTAAAAATCCCTAGGTCCACTGTTTCCGATGTGGTAGTGAAGTGGAAACGTGAAGGGACACGTACAGCACAAAAGCGTACAGGCCGACCTCGACTGTTGACTGCAGAGACCGCCTACAGTTGAATTGGGTCATAATGTGTAATAGGCAGATATCTATCGAGACCATCACACAGGAATTCCAAACTGTATCAGGATCCCTTGCGAGTACTATGACAGTTAGGTCGGAAATGAGAAAACGTCGAACGGCTGCTCATAAGCCACACATCACGCCGGTAAATGCCAACGACGCCTCGCTTGGTGTAAGGAGCGTAAACATTAGACGTCTGAACAGTGGAAAAACGTTGTGTGGAGTGACGAATCGCGGTGCACAATGTGACGATCCGATGGCAGGGTGTGGGTATGGCGAATGCCCTGTGAACGTCATCTGCCAGCGTGTGTAGTGCCAACAGTAAAATTCGGAGGCGGTGGTGTTATAGTGTGGTCGTGTTTTTCAGGGAGGGGGCTTGCAGCCCTTGTTGTTTTGCGTGACACTATCACAGCACAGGCCTACCTTGATGGTTTGGTTGGGTTGTTTTGCGGGAAGAGACCAAACAGCGAGGTCATCGGTCTCATCGGATTAGGGAAGGACAGGGAAGGAAGTCGGCCGTGCCCTTTGAAAGGAACCATCCCGGCAGTTGCCTGGAGCGGTTTAGGGAAATCACGGAAAACCTAAATTAGGATGTGGGGACGCGGGACTTGATGTTTTAAGCACCTTCTTGCTTTCCACTGTTGAAGAGCAATTCGGGATGGCGATTACATCTTTCAACCGATCGAATACCTGTTCGTAATGCACGGCCTGTGGTGGAGTGGTTACACGGCAATAACATCCCTATAATGGACTGGCTTGCACTGAGTCATGACCTGAATCCTACAGAACACCCTTGGGATGTTTTGGAACGCCGAATTCGTGCCAGGCCTTACCGACCGTTATCGATACCTCTCCTCAGTGCAGAACTCCGTGAAGAAAGGGCTGCCATTCCCCAAGAAACCTTCCAGCACCTGTTTGAACGTGTGCCTGCGAGAGTGGAATCTGTCATCAAGGCTAAGAGTGGGCCAACACCGTACTGAATTCCAGCATTAGCGATGGAGGGCACAACGAACTTGTAAGTCATTTTCCGTCAGGTGCCCGGATACTTTTGATCACATAGTGTATATTGTGTTCGAACATTATGAATTGCATCGAAGAAAACGGTCTATTGACACACAGTCAACACTGATTTAGAAAACATCGTTCTTGTGAAACACAACTAGCTCTTTACTCACACTGTGTTGAGTGCTATTGACAAGGGATTTTAAATTCATTCCGTATTTCTAGATTTCCGGAAGGTTTTTGACACTGTACTACACAAGCGGCGTGTAGTGAAATTGCGTGCTTATGAAATATCGCCTCAGCTATATGACTAGATTCGTGATTTCCTGTCAGAGAGGTCACAGTTCGTAGTAGTTGACGGAAAGTCATCGAGTAAAAGTAGTGTTATAAGCCCTTTGCTGTTCCCTATCTATGTAAACGATCTGTGAGAGAACCTCAGCAGCCGTCTTCGGTTGATTGCAGATGACGCAGTCGTTTATCGACTAGTAAAGGCATCAGAAGATCAAAACAAATTGCAGAACGATTTAGAAAAAATATCTGTATGGTGCGAAAATTGGCAATTGACTCCACATAACGAAAAGTGTGAGGTCGCCCACATGAGTGCTAAAAGGCATCCGCTCAACTTCGGCTACACGATAAAGTGCAGCGGCAGCAGCCGAGCCGACAGGACGCAGCACTTGTCTGATAAACTGTAAACTAATTGAGTCTTTGTTTTTTGTTCACGTACTTCTGCCAAGAAGTGAGCTGTACGTGTGTATTTTACTGTGTAGACTAGTGGTTAGAAAATTAATAGTAGTTTTTGTTTTTGCGTAAGTCTTATGAATATCCTTGTGCAGTGTAAATTTTCCCGTCGCCAGAAACTCTGTGGCGCTACGAAGTTTTAATTTTGTGCTAGTAGACAGCACACAGTTTAGATCACTGAATTCTAGTTTGAATATTTATCTCGCGCAGTCACTTTTCGGCAAACAGAATTTCTAATAACTGGTATCTTTAAATACATCATCTTCAGTAGAGAATTTTATTTCTGTTTAATAGTTTGCGGTCCTGCTTCGATCGGGTCGCGGTCCGTCTTGCACCAACCGCATCTTGTCGAAATCAGGTTCACTTTGGATAAAGAGGGAGAAATCATCTTCCGAAATCTTCACATACCGTTCGGCAGCCACAGTGCCATCAAGGAATATCGCACCGATTACTCTCTGACTGGTTCAAATGGCTCTGAGCACTATGCGACTTAACTTCTGGGGTCATCAGTCGCCTAGAACTTAGAACTAATTAAACCTAACCAACCTAAGGTCATCACAAACATCCATCACACACAACCATTTGCTGTTCGCCGGCAGGTTTTCCAGAAAGTGGTGACAAACTCCTTCCATCCTCTGGCAATCACTCGCTCTACAGCCAGTCCTCTCGGCCACCACCGAAACTCGTTTAGAAGTATCCGGAGAAGTCCGTGATTTTCTGGCTCCAGAGAGCCTCTTCCTCCCCCTCCTCCCTAGATACCGGTGAACCAGCTGTGGCATCCACAATACCCACAGGACGAACTCATAGACCAAGCAGAAAATAGTGTGTTGCAAATGCACAAAGCATGTCTAGAGGGGATAGGCAAAATAATGTGAAGAGTGGTAATAATGGGATGGTTGTGTCTGACGGTCAGCAACGCAGGTAATGCAGGTGTCGCACTGGACTGTGCGTGTTCAATACGGACTACGCATCAGTGCAGGTTGTTTACGAGTAGTGCACACTTCGTATTTCCATCCAGAGGCTGAGGTCGACGTGCAATGAAAGACCTAACAGAGTTCTAAAGAAGGCAGATTGTGGAGGTCCGATTAGATGCAGCATCAGTAACCAAGACAGTCAACTTACTGAATGTTCCAAGAGCAACTGTTTCAACAGTCATGAGAGCGTACACAAAAATATTACAGACGTCACCGTGTAAACGTAATAGTGGGCGAAAATGCAAAACTAAATGTCAGAGATCGTCGTACACTAACACGGATTGTGTCAAAACAACACAAACCTACAGCGGTTAAAGTGACTGCAGAGCTCAGTAGCCTTTTTAGATACCCCGTATCTATCGACACTGTCCGCCAAGAACTCCATAAAGCGAATATTCATGGACGAGCTGCTATACCGAAACCATTAGTGACGACAAGCAATGCAAAGAAGCGTAAAACATTGTGTCAGGGACATAAATCTGGACGTCTGACCTGAGGAAATACATCATATTTTCCTACGAGTCGGGTTTACGTCTGGAGAACCCCAAAAGAAGCCTACAATCCTGACTACTTGATTCCAACAGTTAAGTGTGGAGGTGGTTGTGTGATTATGTAGGCAGCCATATCATGATATTCTGGTGGTCCCAACATTACTCTCAAAGGCCGTGTTACAGCCATCGATTACGTGAACATTTTAGGTGATCAGGTGCACTCCATGATTCAAATGTTGTTCCACAACAATGCTGACATATTTCAGGACGATAACGCACCCATTCACACAGCCAGGACAGTACAATAACGGTGTGAGGAGCATGCAACTGAACAACGTCTTCCCCACCCAGCACAGCCCCGGACTTGAACGTTATCGAACCCTTGTGGGCGCTATCGGAGCGCAGATTCCGGAGCAAATTTCCGTCTCTCTCGTCACTACAGGAATTAGAAGAGTCTCTGATCGAAGAGTGGCACAACATTCCACTGGAGACTATACAATCGTTATATTCCAGTATTCCAAGAAGAAACGCAGCTGTATTACGGATAAATGGGCGTCCAACTCCCTATTAACAAAACCATTCCCAAGTAAGTGTGGGTGTTCACATAGTTTTCCCTATCCCCTGTTTATTATCACAGCTTATAGCACAGACTCGCTTAATTAGTAATGAACAGTTTCATATACAGGTAACTGACGAAAATTTAAAATTCCTTACTTGGCAGCTGATTGTACATTTTCTGCAGTGTCTCGCCGAGAGATTCTTGGCCTAGGATGCTTCTCCGGAAGTTTCCAAACGGAACTGTAGGTTCCGCGTACGGCACCCCCTTGTTCTTCCAGTATCTGTAGCTACTGGAGAACCACAGGTAGAGGGAGAGCACGGCCGCCGACAAGACGACCACCAACTCGGCGATCCAAGAGTCCAGGAGCAGCGCCATCTTCAGTCTAAAAAAAAAGGAAGCAGGGAGCGTGTAACACTATTATCGAGTATGAGTGGTTAGTACAGTGTAATTAACTGTATTTAATTATGAAGTGTTTATTCTTTACGCGTTAAGTCCTTTGAATTGTTGGAGGGAAATGGAAAATTGTGATGCATTTTTTGATTTAACAGTGTCCTAAAATAATGAAACTTTATTAAATATGTCTGTTTGTGAAAACAAGATTGTATGTAGAAAACTGGTTCATACTTATGGATCTTGCATTGTGAAACAGAAAAGACGTACGGAACCCCCTCCACTACCGAAGGGGTTGGCGCGCGAGAAAAGGTGGAAGTGGCGGCCAGTTTGGGCGGCAACAGAGAGACCACGTGACGCAGTCAGTGGCTAGCAGTCGCATAGTCAACACCACAGGTGCCAAGTGAGGTATTCCGAAACCAAATCTATGATGGAATGGCCTCGGATGGTGCTCCGGCTTTAAAAAGGTGCTGCCGCATTTGAAAAGGCGCTAAAGATAATGAATACACCGCCAAGAAGAAATAAATAGAGTTTAAAACCGCCAGAAGGAAATCTGATAGCCACCACGTGCTTGCCACCACTATTGCTCCACGGCTTCTCCTACTTTGGAAAACCTATGTATGCCAATACGAACCAGTGTGCTTGTGTGTGCTTTTGCAATAATAATTCAAGTGTTGTAAAATTTGTGTTTGGATTTTGAAACTGTTCTCTTCATGATACCAAGCAGGGTCCTATCCTAAAAGCAATAAAGACCGAGTATCCTGTTTATGAGGAAATGCAAATTTGTTCCTATTTAAATGTGCCTAAATTTCAGTTTTAAAGTATATAAAAGTTGTTAGTTAAATCATTTGTTTTATAGATAAAGAGAGAGGCACATTACTTTAAACTTCTTAAAAAAAGCTTTATTTTGCTTTGAATTGCTACTACTTTTATTGTGCCAAAGTTAGTGCTAAAGAGTTTAAATGTTGATAATTAAAATCTCTTGCTTACCAAGTAATGAAAAAGGCACATGATGCTAAACCTATTTGAAACTTTACTTTACCCTGAATTTATTTCCGAAGCTAAATAAGAATACTGCTAGTGTAAATTGTTATAAAGCATTGAGGACTAAATAATCTTAAGTGGGGTTGTAATTCAGCATTTATGTGAAGCAAATAGTTTCTGAAATGTGTACATAGTTGCTTATAAAGGAAGGGACAGTTTAAGCGCCCCCACTTTAATCTTTGCTAGTATGAAAAGGTTAATTTCAATTTTGTTTCTGCTATTTAAATCTGAAACATTACTAGAGTGAAATGAATATGAAATGTGATAGTATATTGTTATTTTATTGCATTTGTGATGTGTATGTTTTTGGTCCAACTTGAACTCTTGTCTGGTGCCACTTAGTCTTGTGAGATATTTGATAACATTTAGTGCTGACTTAGTTAAAGGTTGAGGTAATGACTGTTATTAATAAGGGGAAGTCCCATTTACATTGCTGCAACTGATTATCTGCACAATTGATAACTACTGCTACCGACTGTGCAGTTCGGCTCGTTGTTGTGTGTGTGTCCATTGCACTTTACTAATAAAAAATTTATGAAAGTCCCTTTTGAAAGAATATATATACAGGGTGGTCCATTGATCGTGACCGGGCCAAATATCTCACGAAAAAACTACAAAGAACGAAGGGGGAGACCAGATGGCGCTATGGTTGGCCCGCTAGATGGCGCTGCCATAGATCAAACGGATATCAACTGCGTTTTTTAAAATAGGAACTCCCATTTTTTATTACATATTCGTGTAGTACGTAAAGAAATATGAATGTTTTAGTTGGACCACTTTTTTCGCTTTGTGATAGATGGCGCTGTAATAGTCACAAACGTATAAGCACGTGGTATCACGTAACATTCCGCCAGTGCGGACGGTATTTGCTTCGTGACACATTACCCGTGTTAAAATGGACCGTTTACCAATTGCGGAAAAGGTCGATATCTATCCGGCGAACGGTCCGGACACTTGGATGATGTCTTGCAGGATACCGAGCAGCATACATAGCACACGCCCGTTGGGCTTTTTGATCACAATAGCCATACATCAACACGATATCGACCTTTTCCGCGAAACACAACTAGCTCTTTATAGTCATCAAGTAATGAGTGCTATCGACAGGGGATGTCAAATTGATTCCATATTTTTAGATTTCCAGAAGGCTTTCGACACCGTTCCTCACAAGCGTCTTCTAACCAAACAGCGTGCCTATGAAATATCGCGTCAGTTGTGCGGCTGGATTCGTAATTTCCTGTCAGAAAGGTCACAGTTCGTAGTAACAGACGGAAAGTCATCGATTAAAACAGAAGTAATATCCGGCGTTTCTCAAAGAAGTGTTACAGGCCATCTACTCTTCCTGGTCTATATTAACGACATAGGAGACAACTGAGTAGCCGTCTTACATTGTTTGCAGATGATGCTGTGATTTACCATCTTGTAAAGTCATCAGATGACTATAACGAATTGAAAAATGATTTAGATAAGATATCTGAATGGTGCTAAAAGTGGCAATTGACCCTGAATAAAGAAAAGTGTAAAGTTATTCGCATGAGTAATAAAAGAAATCAGATAAATTTCGATTACGCGGTAAGCCACACAAATCTGAAGGCTGTAAATTCAACTAAATACTTAGATATTACAATTACAAATAACCTACATTGGAACGATCACATAGATAATATTGTGGGCAGAGCAAACCAAAGACTGCGATTCATTGGCAGAACACTTAGAAGGTGCAACAGGTCTACCAAAGAGACTGCTTACACTACACTTTTCCGCCCGGTTCTGGAGTACTGCTGTGTGGTGTGGGATCCGCATCAGGTGGGACTGATAGATGACACCGAAAAAGTACAAAGAAGGGCAGCTCGTTTTGTATTATCGCGAAATAGGGGAGATAGTGTCACAGACATGATACGTGAGTTGGAGTGGAATCATTAAAACAAAGGCATTTTTCGTTCTGACGGGAACTTCTCATGAAATTTCAATCACCAGTTTTCTGCTGCGATTGCGGAAACATTCTATTGGTACCCACCTACATAGGGAGAAATGATCATCTCGATAAAATAAGTGAAATCAGGTCTCGCACAGAAAAATTTAAGTGCTCGTTTTTCCCGCGCGCCGTTCGAGAGTGGAACGGTAGAGAGACAGCTTGGAGGTGGTTCATTGAACCATCTGCCAGGCACTTTATTGTGAATAGCAGAGTAATCACGTAGATGTAGATGTAAAGTAGACAGGCGAATGCGACTTGGTTCATAGGACGGGGCCGCCCTTCTAGAACGCTCCGAACTGGACAAACAGAGTTTTAAAGTGAAGTGGTTTGAGATGAGAGAGGAGCAAAACATGTGAGCATATGAGGCTATATTAGCAACAAGGTGTACGTTTTGGAAGCCGCCATCTTGAATGCACCTCGTAGTTTTCAGTGGTGAGGGGTGGGGTTGGGGGGCGGGGAGGGGTCGTGTGGCACATCAGAGAAAGAAGAACTACGAGAGAAAAAACTTGGTGCCTTTCATTTTAGCATAGCATTTGTCATTATAGACTTAAGACGGTTTCTTCCTTACAAATCAACATCAAGCGTGACCCACGAAGCGGCGGTGAAACTCGCCGGGAATTTCCGTGAAACTGGCTCTGTTGGAGACAAAACTGGACGTTCGAAAACGGCTACTGATGAAGCAGCGGTAGAGTCCAAAGAGCGTACTCGCCGCCTCTCGCGGGAAAACGAGCCAGCCGCGCCCCAGGGAGCGGACTGTTGGTGCTAGTGCTAGCTTACCTGTACGTGAGTTGGTTAGCGCCCATGAGGAATGGATGAAAGGGATAACAATGACACTACAAAGTTCTGAAAACTCATGAAACATAAGCTGTAGCCTTTATGCGTTATCACCAACGTTTTGGAATGACTCTTGGTAGTACACTATCTTTGAGCAGATATCTCAACAAAAACTTATTGGAAAATAAACACACGGAAAAACCTTACAAAGAAACTTTGCAGTACTAACTGGGGAGCTTCAGCAGACACGCTCCGAACTTACGTGCTCGGTTAAGTGTATTGTACCGCCGAATATTATGCTCCGGTGTGGTTCAAGACTCCACACGTAAATAAGACGGACACTTGGCTCAATAGAACAATAAAACCATGAGAATCATCACCGACTGCATAAGAACTACTCCACTGCACTGTTCCGTTAAGAAGACAACAATAAATATCTCCAACTTCCCATCCATGAAGATATTCCCTGGATGACAAGAAACCGACTTAGTTGCAGAAATCCACCCGTGCGACTGCTCCAACAACTTGCTGATAGAAATTTGGTGTACAGGTGGGAGAAAGTCGAGGAAAATTTTAGAGAATTTGTTTAAAATAAATTATTTCAAAAGACCCAATCAAATCTTTAAAAGTTTTCTCCTAGAGCAACTCCCTCTGTATCTACGTCACACAAGTTGCCTGCCTTTCAGAATCGAGGCAGCTCTTCCCAATTGTAGCTACTGACAAGGGACGCCTTGAGCCCTCTGCTGAAACTGCTAGCGAATTCTCGCCATTGGTTTTAGTCAACAGCGTGCGTGGGATACTTCGACTAGAACAGACGTCTTATTTTGGCTCTGCACGCCATGACTGACCCGCCATCAACAAGAACCGCTTACTCTCTCGTTACCCACTTTATTTAGTTGTTCGTCCTCCTAGTCTGGCCTACACCCGCTAACTTCCGACCCTAGGCGCGCCCCTTGTGTTCCGTACATGGAAATATATTCCCTTTGTTTGACTTAATTTCCTGTTCTGTCATTTAACGGCATCCCTCGATGCCCACACGATAATTCATGAGCGCTCGAACTCCTGTACATTGTCGTCATAAGCCGTAGGCAACAACGTTCTTCATTATTCCGGCCCATGTACATTGGGGTCAAAAAGCGACAAACCATGGATTCTGACGATCCTGGTATTGTACATAATTTACTATTGATACTAGGCGACTTGAGGTCCCAAGCACATACACAGTAATAATGACACGATTAACACTTGTGTTGTCGAAATCGATAGGACGCTGTGTGACATACAGGATTGCGGAAGGAAAGGAATGAACTTTTTCTGCCTTCCCTCTTCTTTCTCATCTCTCTACATTCTCTTTCCCGAACTTTTATTCTTTTTTTCTCCATGCCTTCTGTCTTTCGTAAGTGGTAGTTCTTGTTCTTGTTCTTGTTTTTGGAGAAGAAGACCAGACAGCGAGGTCATCGGTCTCATCGGATTAGGGAAGTATGGGGAACGAAGTCGGCCGTGCCCTTTCAAAGGAACTATCCCGGCATTTGCCTGGAGTGATTTAGGGAAATCACGGAAAACCTAAATCAGGATGGCCGGACGCGGGATTGAACCGCCGTCCTCCCGAATGCGAGTCCAAAGTGGTAGTTGTTTGACTGGTTAACTCAATGCACGAAGCTAAGATTTGTTAAGTAATGTACCGCAATAAGAATTGTAATGAATAATGGAGGAGAATTAATCTGTCCTACCACTGTAAGTTGGTAAGTGGGGATATGACGACTTTCGACTGTTATCCCCCAGAGGACAGCGAAGTTTTGGTTCAAATGGCTCTGAGCACAATGGGACTTAACGTCTCAGGTCATCAGTCCCCTAGAACGTAGAACTACTTAAACCTAACCAACCTAAGGACAACACACACATCCATGCCCGAGGCAGGATTCGAACCTGCGACAGTAGCGGTCGCGCAATTCCAGACTGAAGCCCCTAGAACCGCTAGGCCACACCGGCCGGCAGCGAAGTTTTGTTGGTATAAACTGATGTATGATGTTATTTTATTGAGGTTCTGTGGTTAATGTAGTTGAAGGTAATTATGTGCAGGCAAGAGCTCCTATGATAGTTGTTTTAAGTGTTGTTATTTCAGTTGTATATATAATGTTTTGTTGTGGAAACTGAGGGGGATCCGATGAATGTTAATTATATTTCTAATTGTTTGAGAGGAGATGATTCGCTCATGTTAAATAGTCTATTTTATGCTGTCGCCCCAAGAGGTCAGAGTAGAACAGTTAACCATGATTCATTCTGCCATGCAGTGAGTATCCAGTCGAGACAGCTGTGTTTTTGGAGTCGTTTTAAGTCGCAGCTTCTGTCACCTGCGTACGCTTACCGTAAGCCTAGACCTCATAGTACAAACACGTGGACCGGCACAGCTGTCACCTTGCGATAAGCAAGCCACGTAAACAAGTTACCGTTTCTAAATGGTTCAAATGGCTCTAGACACTATCGGACTTAACATCCATGCCCAAGCCAGGATTAGAACCTGCGACCATAGCAGCAGCGCGGTTCGGGAATGAAGCGCCTAGAACCGCTCGGTCACAACGGCCGGCAAGCTACCGTTTCTCTTCCCCTTCTTCGTCTGGTCAGTCATAAAGTAAGTCTAATTTTCATTTGATTTTTAAGTCAATTATTGCATAGGTTTTGAGTGACCCTAAACTATAATGAATTTTGTGGGAAACTATTCCATCACATTTAGTTAGGTCTTTTCTTCACTACCTTTGTTTTCAGTTATAGTTCTTCTTTAACTACGAATTTATTTGGGACAAAGCACTTGCTCACTTGAGTATTGATTAGTATATCCTAAGTTCTAAGTGGTTATGGGTAAACGTTAATAACTTTGTGAGAAGGATGTCCAAGTACGTATCCATTGTATTACGTGGAAAGTTTAGCTATTTCTGAAGATTTTGAGATCGGATGATAGTACGTAATTTGTATTATTCAGCTTTCTTGTACAAGTTTGATGTGCGGGTCACCTGTAAATGCATTAAGTATACCTTGCTAAGGCCTTTTTATAACGCTACTTTAAAAGTCCGCTTTGTCGAGTGTTTCGTTTGTTGCCAAATACAGAATCAGCAGTCTCTCTTTGCTATGTCTATTCTGTTTGTCTTTTATTGTCCAATACTATGTCTATTCTGTTTGTCTTTCATTGGTCAACAGCTGTGTGATACTTTGAATTTTCATGTAATTTTTCTAACTAATGTTCCGCTGCTCAGCAGGCAAGCTAATTTCACTGTCGGTTCAGAGTATTTATTTCCCTATTTTCTTTCAAGGCGCCGCTCGTAAGGGTTAAAAATAATTGCGCGTTTTTAATTCTGATTGATGCCCGTTGAATACCGTTTCCCTCCAGTGTCTCTTTATAAAACTTTCCTGCTCTGTCTCCAGTGAAATTACTAACATTCACTTTTTTCCTTACGTACGTGTTTACGTAGTATATTAAGTCCTGCAGTACTTTGCCATGCTGTGACCCTTGAGTATCAGAATTTTCGCGTCTTGAGATGATTCTGTTGTAGTACGTACGCAAACAACAACTTCCTGAAACTACTGGCCAGCGTCTTCTGAGTTTTTTGTTTGCTGAAAATCGACACAGAGATTGATCCTGTCGTCCTATTTCTGTTTCAAAATTGGACCAAATACAGTATTGACGGTCTGAACTAAGGCTTGCTAAACATTATTTTCTGTGCTGCCTTGCATCTGGTTTTGTCATACAAAAGTTTCATGTACACATTTGGTGCCCGCTCTGTGCTTGGTGTTTAGCCTGCTGGCAGACAGCTTTATCTCCCTCTCTTTCTGGGCGTACTTAGTGTTATATATCGCCCGTGCACGCCACCTGTTGTGCTTCAGAAAACGTTTTCGTCAAGATCGCATTAGCAAGGATACGTGTGCTGTGCCGAGGGCTGAAAATCTCGTCTCCCCCTCTCCCCTCACTCCCTCCAACCTCGCGTGTGCCTACCTCTCCGCTCTTTCCCCTCCCGCAAGACGTGCGATATGCCTGCATATAATACCCCCCCCCCCCCGCCGAGGGCTGAAAATCTCGTCTCCCCCTCTCCCCTCTCTCCATCCAACCACGCGTGCGCCTACCTCTCCGCTCTTTCCCCTCCCGCAAGACGTGCGATATGCCTGCATATAATACCCGCCCCGCCGAGGGCTGAAAATCTCGTCTCCCCCTCGCCCCTCACTCCCTCCAACCTCGCGTGCGCCTACCTCTCCGCTCTTTCCCCTCCCGCTAGACGTGCGATATGCCTGCATATAATACCCGCCCCGCCCATCACCCTATTGGAGAGGAGCGCCATTACAGATTGTCGACGTCACACATGCTCCGCTTGGAAGCCACGTGCTCATCTCCCATCAGCTGGAAGTTTCTTTACAAACACGCGCTCCTGTCGCACTGAGCACAGTCTACCTGCAAATCTTTTCGTATTTTATGAACTGGTTATAAACTCACAGCATTCTTTCTCATTTTTTATGTGAAATTTTATGTATAGGACGAGGATTTTGGCGTTTTCCGAAGATGTATCGAAGCTGAGGCAGTGAAAGCTCATCAGATGTTCTGGCTAGTTTATGCTACAATTTCTCTACTTGAAACTACTGAGTAATTTTGAACTAAGTGTAATATTTCGCCGCGCTGGATTAGCCGAGTGGCTTAAGGCGCTGCAGTCGTGGACTGTGCGGCTGGTCCCGGCGGAGGTTCGAGTCCTCCATCGGGTATGGGTGTGTGTGTTTGTCCTTAGGATGATTTAGGTTAAACAGTGTGTAAGCTTAGGGACTGATGACCCTAGCAGTTAAGTCCCATAAGGTTTCACACACATTTGAAAATTTTTTGTAATATTTCACTGTCTTTCACTCTTACAGTGTACTTCTAAGAGCCCCACTGTGTGTTATATTTTGAAGGACTCTTACTCTATGACGTGATATAAGGTATTTTAATTTGAGTAGGTAGACTGTTAATAGTAGAAATTCATGAGTCCTGACATGTAGCCTTTGCTATCCCCTGATTTCACCCATATTTACAGTATTTTGTCAGCGCAAGAAAATGCTTTGTACTCTGTATTTTAACATGGGCTAATACAGATAAAAGTTTTCATGTGAATTATGGTACATAATCTCTTCAACGTACCAATTACATTCAACATTTTACTGAATTATCTTAATATTTTGTAGCCTGTGGAACTTTGTGCAACTGTCACCTGCACAAATAGTCAGATGACGTAGAAAGATTTTACTTAGATTATCACTCTTTTTCAAATTTACTTAATCCAGTTCCAATGTACGTCAGGTGATAATGTTCTGCAGGAAGCTGATTTGCCGGCCGCGGTGGTCTAGCGGTTCTGGGGCTGCAGTCCGGAACCGCGGGACTGCTACGGTCGCAGGTTCGAATCCTGCCTCGGGCATGGGTGTGTGTGATGTCCTTAGGTTAGTTAGGTTTAAGTAGTTCTAAGTTCTAGGGGACTTATGACCTAAGATGTTGAGTCCCATAGTGCTCAGAGCCATTTGAACCAGCCATTTGAAGCTGATTTACAATGTTTTTAACCCAAATACTTTGATTATCATAGAATTAACTATTCTGTTATGTTGTTTATGCATTTTACGTTTTGGTATTAGATCCACTATGTAGCAACTAGATTAATATTTGCCAGACACTACAAACAAGTTCACGTTTCTAGGGACGCCTGTAAACCACTAAAAGGTCAGTGCTGTTTAGTTCAGCCAGCATCTACTTTCTGTGACACTTAGTTTAGTACCAGAACAGTTAATTAATAATGGATTTTTCCCTTAAAATTAGCAAAAGCCATAATAGTTCATGACGGTGATTTTGAATCGATTTCAGTATTTCATCGTCCAGTTTTGGTCATTTTGCATTCATTCCTCTTCTTGCACATTTAGTTTTCCTCATATTTGGTTCAAATGGCTCTGAGCACTATGGGACTTAACTTCTAAGGTCATCAGTCCCCTACAACTTAGAACTACTTAAACCTAACTAACCTAAGGACATCACAAACATCCATGCCCGAGGCAGGATTCGAACCTGCGACCGTAGCGGTCGCGCGGTTCCAGACTGTAGCGCCTATAACCGCTCGGCCACCACGGCCGGCTTCCTCATATTTCTCAGTTCTTCTTTACTAGCCCGTCAATCGCGAATGGTTTTTTTTCGGTTGGTGGAGGGCCGAAATAGTGCTCAGCTACACTCTTTCCATGTTCTTCTGCATATACTATTACTCTCAATTTACAGCGAGCGTCATATGAATTCCTTTTATTTTTTCTATTACGAATCTAGCTATTAGCAAAAATATTGCACTGTTACCGATAACACAAATCACTTTCAATTCCAATTCACTGGCACCGTAGACTGAAATGCCGTGTCACAGGCTAGACAGTGGACAGTGTTTTGGGATTGTGATGGCGGGGTGGGAGAGAGACAGTGTTAGCAAGCTTGTGAATCCCTGCAACTCATTTTCGTCGCATCGATGCACGGTTGTCAGATAGGTATACGTTTCCCACGGCACTGAATATATGGCCATTTTAAGACTAGTGGGAACACTGGCTGTTTTTATTTTAATTTCGTGTGTAAGAGACACCGAATTTCGGAGGAAATTTTTCGAAGGAAAAAGTGCGTTTTGTAGTCCGTAAGATACGGTAAATGAATCCGTAAGATACGGTAAATGAACCGGCGGGCTGCTGACAGCGAAATTTAGACTGAAGGGGTAGCCCTGCTATCAGGTGCGGCGGAACATAAAGAGCAAACAGCGGCGACGAGCGAAAATGTGTACCGGACCGGATTCGAATACGGGTTCTTCTACTTACATAGGCAGGAGATCCCAGGTTCGAGTCCCGGTCCGTTACACATTTTCGCAGGTCGTCAGTGTTTCCGCTTACTGTGCCGCTACAGCTGATAGCAGTGATCTCCCTTCAATTGACATACAGTGTTGCGGGGTCAGCGTGGTGTCTGTTCTTTGGCAAGAACAGACACCACGCATTCAAATAAGTGTACGTTGACCTGTAAGGATGATGGTGATGGTGGTGGTGGTGGTGGTGTGGTGTGGTGTGTATTGGACGTCCAAAGCGATCTTCAGCGCCCTTACTCAACTAATGGGATACGATTGTGATTTTCTGTGTGGAAAGTATGCACCAGAAGGTAAAATATAAAATACAAACCTCAGCCACGCTGAGGCACTTCCACTCACACTCACACGCGCGCATGGCTCAAGGCAGTTCGTGATTAAAATATGCAGACTATAACTACACAACAAGTAAATCACTGCAACGGGGAACTGTATCTGGTTGAACAATGGGAAAATAATAGATGAAGCAGTGACCCTGGAAACACATTAAAATTTTGTAGCTAAGATACTATTGAGCAGATCGGACATCACACAGAGGTAGGGCCAGGTACCTGGGTCTGTGACGACGACTTCTGCACTGTCCGGGGTGTGAACTGCTGCTGCAGCTGCCCGCGGATGACTGTGGCGGCGTCTGCCCGCCAACCGCGCTTTTAAGTCTGCGAGCAGGCGGCGTGCTGTGACGTTTCACACGCCGTCGGCGATAGAGGCGGCGGATCACATCAAGGTCAGCTTCCGCGGGCGATACCCCCCCCCCCCACCCCCCCACTCACAGGAGGGACTGCGGGAACTTTAATAGTCCACACTCTCCTGAAATATCGGAACGAAATTCACTTGACTTCACCTACACGCACAACAAGTACGAGGGCTATTCGGAAAGTAAGGCCCGATCGATCGCGAAATGTAAACCACAATTAAAATCCGATTACATTTTCCATAGATGTGCTGGGCAGTATCTGTTGTACGACTGTAGAACGCGTCACGTCGCTCTTTTCAGCTCTGAGCGCACGTAAAAATGTCTAGGATGTAATGACTCCCGACAAATATGAGTGCCTGTTACAGATTTCGCCTCATTTCATACGGCCCACGCAGCTTGACTGTCACGCATTTCCTTCTTCATGACAATTTTCGGCCGCACACTGCAGCGGTAATGAGGGTGCTCTTGCAGCGTTTTCGGTGGTTAGTGTTTGATCATCCACCATACAGCCAGGACATGGCTCCCTCGATTTTCACCTCTGCTCACATGACCTGCAGGCTAAGAAGACAACATTTCGGCACAGACAACAAGCTGCAGATCAACATAGCGAACTGTTAGAAAGCACAAGCGGTTGCCTTCTATGATGATCTTCTTCTTCTTCTTCTTCATCTTTTGCTGGTGCCTTTGTCTTGCAGTTTCGCGGGTTCGGCATGGTTACGATCGGATTTCGCATGGTTAATTGAAGGGTTAGCCAGGTGCCCTTCCTGGCACCAACCCGTACCCCCCAGGACAGAAACAGTGTACCCCAGCTGTCTGCGTCTAGTGTAATCATGAAATAGTGAGAATGTGTTGCAAATGTCTGCGAGTCGTGTAAATAAGGCGGGATGTGGGGACCAGCCCGGTATTCACCTATTGGGATGTGGAAAACCGCCTAAAAACCACGTTCAGGCTCGCCATCACACCGGCACTCGTCGTTAATCCGGCTGGCGGATTCGAACTGGGGCCAGCGTGCCTACCCGAGACCAGAAAGCAGCGCAATATTGCTCTCGGCTAACCTGGCAGGTTTACCTTCTATGATGATGATATTGGAAAATTGGTACAGCGCTACGATAGATGTCTAACTTAGAGTGGTGCTATGTAGAGAAGTAGCTCGAAGGTGTAGGTAACTGTTGCTAATAAAATATTTTTGAATGTCACTGTGGTTTCCATTTCGCCACCGATCGGATCTTTGCTTTCCGAATAGCCCGCGTACTTGGCCTTGGTACAAAGTAACGCTCCAGCCCGCCTTCTCACGCGCAGCGCTAAATACCTGCGACGTTGCCGTAGTAAACTGTATACACAAAAATCCTCCCTCTTGAATCAGTCTGTCTGTTACCGAAAACAACTGCGACCTGAGAACCATAAGGGCTCAAAGCACTGAAACAAAGTTATGAGAAAAATAAAAGTCTGTGAAAATCAAATTTATAGACATAACACCAATCTCACGAGACTTGTGTCTTGGCTATAAATTTGATTTGGACTGAATTGTCTCAATTTCCCATAGTTCCTATGAAACAATACACACTTTATTTTATGAAACCTTGATTAATATTTAAGATTGTAGTTATTATTATTGTTAATTGACGAAATTTCGATATGTAAGCTAGTGACCATACTGACTTTTGAAAGCTGTTTGATGGTGTGGTCTTGGAATCTCACCTGAAGGACAAACGTGTCAGGCAGGAGTCATTCTGTCGTTTCAATTTTTCTTTTTTTATAGTAATTAGATTCGTTCTTCTTCTCCGTGGTTAACTGGTGCAATGTTCTTAGTTCAGATTGGAACACAGATGTCTTCAGAGGTCATAACATACCTCTAATCACGTCACAGCGATTAATCTGTTATTGGGATTGTATGTTTTAGTGAGCAGAGTCTCGGCAAGCTTTGGCAGCATCAGGGTGTCATGCTCACTGAACGACGCCCCCCTCTCCCCACCACAATACGAACGTGCCACCGGCCTGGAGACCGACTTTCACGACGCTAAGAGATTTGCTGAGACAGAACCTGGCTGCCACACGTACTAGGCCAGGGACCGATCCACTGAGCTTGGCCTGCTGCGAGCTGCTTTGGCGACGCAGGCAGATTTTTCCACAGAAACTGAGGAGATGTCTGACAGACGGTCTCAGCAAAATAGCCCATGGCTGCATAGAATAAAGAAATTCTTGGAACTGCACAGGACCCGCGTGTTTCTTTACAATCTGTTCTATTGATCGAAACTGCACGGTGTTTGCTGGCCACAGGCTGGACACTAGTCATAGACACACATATTATTGGCGGTCGACATGCGAGGTAACATCGCCACGTTCATGGCAGTGTTAAACTTGTGGAATGTTCGACACACATTGTGTAGCAGTGCGCTCAGTTTTTCTGTCACCTGGACTCGGAGACTCTTTGAACCATCTCGTGTTGTAAAGAGCGGGACACGCTACGATTGGTCACTACCTGAAAAAATAAACGGAGTAGGAATCAGGGACACTTTTTCTCGGAAAGCGCAGCGTGGGTCTGCTCACATTGATGTGAACAATATATTTCGAGAGTGGGAGTCTGTACCAGATTGTTAACATCTTGTTTAAACTTGAAACATTCAGAAACTGGCTAGGGGACAAATAAACGTTTTCGGAAGAGGGGGGGGGGGCAGGGTTGATTACACAGCATGCCACTGGAGTTCGTGTCACAACCTTTGGGACTGGCAAATAGTTCGAGGCAGCATCTCCCTGCAGAGGTCTGACGAGTGTCTTTCTTCACATTTTCGTCCTGGTCGCTGTTCTGAGGACTGACTGCAGATCGATCCTACTGCCGCCAACATGCATTTCACGTAACGCTTATCAAGATACGACAAATTCGGGCTCATACGCAGGCACATAGTCGTTTTTCCTTCGCTCCATCTGCGGGCGGACCAGGAAAGGATACGACAGGGTACCCTCCACCACGGACCGTATGGTAACCTTCTGAGTATGTAGACACTTGCTCGAGGCCTCTGATGACATTTCTTCACATAAACTTCGACTGCAGCTGTGTCTTCAATTTCAGCCAGTGCAACTACTTAGGTTGCAGTCTAGCATCTTGAACCACAGCATCATTTTATGTTCACACCGCCAGCGTGATTGCGGACTGATATCGCCGAGTCAGTGTCAGGCGCGTGGTACTAAAGTTGTGGAGATTGTAGTGTCGGCAGACTTGCCAACACTACGCACAGTAATTGAAAGAGGCGGCCAAGATGCACGCGCTAACTCACGAAGGATGGAGTGAGGTCTGAAACAGGAGACTTAATGAATGTGATAAAGAAAATACGTATCTTTGGAATATACTTAACTTTTAATACATCCTAGTATACATCGTTCTTGATGAGACATCTGGAGATTGTGGCGATACAAGTGACTATATACAAGCTATTTAAGGCTAATGGCGCCTTGCTAAGTCGTAGCCATTAACTTAGCTGAAGGCTATTCTAACTGTCTCTCGGCAAATGAGAGAAATGGCTTCGTCGGTATAGTCGCTAGCAACGTCGTCGTACAACTGGGGCGAGTTCTCGTACGTCTCTCGAGACCTGCCGTGTGGTGGCGCTCGGTCTGCGATCACACAGTGGCGACACGCGGGTCCGACATGTACTAATGGACCGCGGCCGATTTAAGCTACCACCTAGCAAGTGTGGTGTCTGGCAGTGACACCACAGAGATCATGCTTGAAATTACGTTCAACGCGATGGCTCACTCATGACTTAATTAGCTACGTTCCTGCACGTGTTTCCCTTTATCCCACAATGACCGATGCAGGCACCCTGTCCGACTCCCAGACGTATGTTTAATTGTTTCAAATATAATGCGGGTTTAGTGCCAGATGCTTTCCTTCTCCCGCGGACTTTGCCCCTCACTGCTGTCTTGTGTTAACTGAATGTATGGTACGAGCTCTGTGGTCCAAATTTCTCTTATCTTTTGGTTTGGAGAATTTATCATTTCCTTCACGAGTAATGTCTTTTGGTTCTCGTCTTCCATTTTGTAGTAATAAATTTGATTTCAGTAATTAAATGAACACTTTAATTATTATTAATTTCTGGCAACAAGCACGCCCACGACTCGTTTGTTAAGACCATTAATTTCCCAATCGTTTCCGTAGGACACAGACTGCCACGTCACATCTGAGTCGGTGTAGAGCGATCTTCGTATCGAGAGGGTTCACTCGATTCAGATCACAGGCACGGCTTCCTTTAGCTATTGCCCTGTGGCGCCTTGAATTCTCACTCTCGACGTCGGTGTTTTGCAAAGGTAGTTACACTGCGTTTAATTATTGACTTTACAGTTGCGAGAATTTTAAAGTGGTCTCGAGGAGTAAGCTGGTTTTCACATGATTAGCACAGCATAGAATTGTTCAACGTCCGTCCATAAACGTTTCCGACTATATCATCGGTGCAGTGCGTCGCGTAGTTCATCACACGGGCCACGCAAATTGATTCCGGCCGCTGCCGTGAATGTGATTTCGTCCGACGCCACTGAAGCCTCTACGATTTATTCAGTCAGTGTGTAAGGATATGTATAAACCGATTTAAAACGAAAGTCGTGAACCGAATTAGTACTGAACGTATTTCAAAAATAATAATAATAATTCGAAACGAAATATGAGACTTCCTGTCAGATTAAAACTGTGTGCCGGACCGAGACTCGAACTCCCAGAGGTGGAGAGCTTCTGCGAAGTTTGGAAGGTAGGAGACGAGGTATAGGCGGAACTGAAGCTGTGAGAACAAGTCGTGTGTGGTGCTATGGTAGTTCAAATTGTGTAGGACGTGCCTGCGAAAGGCAAAGATCCCGAGTCCGAGTCTCGGTCGGACACACTGTTTTAATCTGTCAGGAAGTTTCATATCAGTGCACACTCCGCGTCAGAGTGAAAATTTCATTCTCGAAACGAAATATGTTTTTCCCGTGCTCCACATCAGATCGTGGATGCAGAATGCTAATCAAAGTCTAAGACTCTTAATGCTTTGTGCTGTAAGAAGGTCAACAAAAGCGTTCAGCAAGCAGCGGTGACTCAGCAACCGAGTCAAGATAAAGTAGCAACTGAAGAGTCAGCAGGCTTAAATCTGCTTGTCACTATGAGCCTCGTGACTGATATGGCGTTCTTGTGCTCAGCGTGAACACGCATTCCTCTGCCAAGGCACGTTACAGGAAACGGGGAACGTGGGTGGGGAAGGGGGAGGAAGGAGGGCCTCTTTTGTATAACACCATTCAACGCTTATGTGTCCGCCCCCGAGTTGTCAGCGCGGCGGAATCCCCCGCCAAGGGGCCCGGGTTCGATTCCCGGCTGGGGCAGGAGATTTCCTCCGCTCAGGGAGCGGGTGTTGCGTTGTCCTCATCATCATTTCATACCCATCTCCTATGCGCAAGTCGTCCAATGTGGCGTAGAATGGAATAAGTACTTGCCCTTGGTGGCAAGGTATCCTGTGCCTAATGATTTCTTGCACTGTGCTGTCTTTTGTTAACTAATATGTGGATGGGGTAGTAAAAACCAGTTGGCAGTGACCTGAACGTAAATACGGAGTTAGTTACTTGACAATCCGAGTGGGTCTTGTTGGGTACAACTACTCGCCCTTCGCTGGCGATTTTGCTGTCTCCGCCTCCAGGTGACAGCAAAACTGAGCGGCACTTCTACACAATATGTGTGAAATTGTCGGCAGCCTACATAATTAATTAACAAATTTGAAATGCGCTTTACTCGTGTATTATTTACCGCTTATTTCACTTTTTTTTTCAAGAACATAAATCATATATGTGATAAATTGGTGTTTACTAAAGAGAAATCTGTCTCGACGTCCATCCTAAGAATCGTCGCATGCTTTGTCTCTTGTACCCACCTCAGAAACCGAAGTCGCTAAGGCAAAGTTATGCGGTGGCGTTCGACTCGGACGTGAGCCTGTTCGAATCCTGATTGTGCAGAAAATTTTCATCGCCAGTATGTACAGTGTGTGCAGACCACTGTGAAGCGCGTGGCAAAGAATCCTTCAAATTGCACCAGTTAATAGGGCGTCATCCCTTTCCGTTCCCGTACGGAGCGCGGCAAAAATGATTACATTACCTGTGTGTACTCGCTGTCATTATTCTAATCTTGTCCTCGTGGTCCGTAGGTGTGCGATACCTAGCGAGTTGTGCTATTTTCCTAGATTCGTCACTTAAAGCTTGTTCAGAAAGCTTTGTGCGTACGCTTCCATACGACAGTTTGCGTATATTTTCAAGCGGCTAGCAGTTCAGTTTCTTCATCATCTCAACTATCCTCTCCCGCGCGTCGAAGAAACCTGGGGCCCTACGTGCTGCTCTCCTTCGTATACGTTCTCTGTCCCTTATTAGTCCTATCTGGTGAGGGTCCCAGACTTTTGGACAATATTCTACGACCGGTTTCGCTGGTATAACTTGCCACAATACAATATTTAAGCAAATACACTCTTGCTACATGCGAAATATGTATCTAATGTACATTATTAATGTGTTTGTGACGTGGTAGTGTGTATAAAAAATAGAGGCATTGTCCTATAGGCAGAAATATAGCAATATAATGATGTCACAGGGAGCGAAAAGTTATTTACAATTTGTACAGAAACTAAAAGGCAGTTATTAGAGTCGGGGGGCACGAATGGGAAGCAGTGGTTGAGAGGGGAGTGAGACAGCGTTGTAGCCTATTCCCAATGTTATTAAATCTTTATATTGAGCAAGCAGTAAACAAAACAAAAGAAAAGTTTGGGGTAGGAATTAGATTTCAGGGAGAAGAAATAAAAATTATGAGCTTTGTCGATGACATTGTAATTGGTGTCAGAGATAGCAAAGGACTTGGAAGAGCAGTTGAATGGAATGGACACTATCTTGAAAGGAGCATATAAGACGGACATCGACAAAAGCTAGTCGAGGGTAATGGGATATATTCGAATTATCAGGTGATCCTGAGGGGATTAGATTAGTAAATGAGAACTTAAAGAAGTAAATGAGTCTTGCTATTTGAGCAACAAAATAACTGACGATGGTCGACGTAGGGAGGATATAAAACGTAGACTGGCAATGGCAAGAAAAGCTTTTCTGAAGAAGAGATATTTGTTAACAACGAGTGTAGATTTAAGTGTATGGATGTCCGTCCTGAATGTATTTGTATGGATTGTTGCCATGTATGGAAGTGAAATGTGGGGTCCTGCCAACTCGTCTCTTATAGGGTGCCTAAAAGATGCTGCTTTCTCGGATAACTATACAACAATTCAAGCAAATCACATTAATGGTTTTATTGCAATAAAGTAGACTGACAATAATTAACTTTGGTTTACTATGTCGTGTCGCAACCCATTGGCGACATGCAAATAATCAATGTCTTTCGCTATATAGAATGTCCATGCAAGCAATGGATATGGATCACAAGTAACAGCTCCACTAGTGCCCCTCTTCTACTATCTGGTCGTGGCTGGGAGGAGCGGCGTTTACGTTCTCTTCAGCTAGAGGGCGTTTCGTTGTGCGGTCCTTGTCAACGAACTATTGGCTGACGTCGTCTCACAACCTTCTCTGCTCTTGCGTTCTTCATCTTCATGCCGGCGCTTATCATAACGCCGGAACATGAAAACATGAAACATACACGATAAACAGTTTAGACAAGAAGAGAACAGAAGCTTTTGAAATGTGGCGTTACAGAAAAGAGCTGAAGATGAGATGGGTAGATCACATAACTAATGAGGGGATACTGAAAAGAATAGGCAGAAGAGAAATCTGTGGTACGACCTAAATTAAAGAAGGGATCGGTTGATGGACACATTCGGAGACATCAAGGGATCACCAATTTGGTATTGGAGGGAAGCATGACGGGTAAAAATCGTAGAGGGAGACCAAGAGATGAATACAGTAAGCAGATTGAGAGGGATGTAGGTTGCAGTAGTTACTCGTATATGAAGAGGCTTGCACAAGATAGAGTAGCATGGAGAGCTGTATCAAACCAGTCTCTGGACTGAAGATTATAACAAAAACAATGATCTTTAAGATCTCTCCTGTACCTACTACATGTGTGACCCCAACATTCCAAAACATTTACGGGACACTTGCATATTTAATAAATGCATTATTTAATAACACCAGTAAATAGTAACCCCTTGAGAGAAGTACAGTTTTTAGATGTTCTGGCCAGGTGTGGCGTCTGTATCACAGTTGGATGCTAAAGAGACTTTTCAGTTTGTGCAGTAAGAGTGTAGCCAGGTGCTTACACATTTGCATATGGACTATGGGTAAAGTAGAAAATATGGAAAAAAATGGAAAAAGGATGATATAATATGCTTGGTAGATGAACCTAAAACAGACATAAACAATTTACACAAGAACATAAAGTTCACAATACAAGAAAACACACTCTACTTTCTAGACATAACCATAAGAAAAGACAATGACAAACACACATTTGATGTATACAGTAAACCCACAACAAGTGAGACCATCTTAAATGCAAACTCAAATCACCTGCAGAATCAGAAACAGGCTCCAGTCAGACACATGTTAAACTGAACTGAATCCCCCTAAACACTTTTGATTACCAAAAGAGCTGGCAATTGTAAAACAAAAGGCATTAAAAATGAATAATGAAAAAAACTAACCAAACCACAAATAATGAGAAAAACTAACCAAACCATTCAACACATACAGCCTGCACTACTATAAAAAACGGCATACAATGATCTACCATAACAAATCCACCCACCCACAAAATAGGTTAGATGTTCAAAAAACTGGGCATAAACATCACTTACAAAACAAATAACTCAATTCAAAAGCGCATCCCAAAACTGAAATAAAAACCACCCAGATACCAACAATATAGTATCTTACAGCTTAGTTGCAGAGATTGTGGAAAAATATCCTTTGGAATGACCGACAGAACATTCAACATAAGAAATAAAGAGCACATGGTTGGTACAAACCATTCATCATTTTCAGATCACCTGAACAGAAATACCATAGAGTAGGTAATACTGAAAGAGATATGAACATCATAAGAATCAGTTAAGACAGGCACCTCCTTCCTTTCTAAGAAAATTTCCACATACACAAATCATTAACACTAAATAAACAATTTCTCAATGGCCAAATAAATCTTGGAAACCAGACACTCATAATCATTTTCAAATGGTTCAAATGGCTCTGAGCACTATGGGACTTAACTTCTGAGGTCACCAGTCCCCTAGAACTTAGAACTACTTAAACCTAACTAACCTAAGGACACCACACACATCCATGCCCGAGGCAGGATTCGAACCTGCGACCGTAGCTATCGCGCGGTTCCAGTCTGTAGCGACTAGAACCGCTCGGCCACTCCGACCGGCCATCATAATTTTCTTTCGCCCTTTGCCCCCCCCCCCCCCCCCCATCCTCCGTTCAACGCTAGGTCGGCCTTGTTACTATGGATTTGGCGATGTTGGTGTCAGAGGGTAGCCGTCTGTCCTTCCCGTCGCCACCCCGAATACCCCAGCACGGAATTAGTGTACTCCAGCTGTCTGCATTTATTGTAAGCCATGAAACAGCGCGAACGTTTTCAAATATCAGCGAGTCGTGTAACTGAGGCGGAACGTGGGTATCATCCCGGTATTCACCAAGCAGGGTGTGGAAAACCGCCTGAAAACCACATCCATGCTGGCCTGCATACTGGCCCTCGTCGTTAATCCGCCCAGCGGATTCCATTCGCGGCAAGCGCGCGTTAGTGCACTTGGTTACCCTATCGGGTCTGGAAACCAGACACTATAAAAAATAATTTTAAAAATATGTTTCATTTCAATTTCACTTCTTGCTCCTTACCTTTTCATCCAACTCAATCTCCATTACACTACTCCTGTCCTCTCATAAAAAAATGCTCCATCAATATACCCTTACAACTCTTACATAGTACATAAATACACAGCAACATAATTAAGTAGAAAAACACAGAAATAATTAACTAAAGAATATAGATGATGACTAACTGAAAACCTCAGCTGCCGACAGGTGTTGTTGTTATACTTCGATGTGGACAGCTGCAAATGTGTGCCCCGACCGGGACGCGAACCCGTGATCTCCTGCTTACATAGCAGACGCTCTATCCATCTGAGCCACCGACAACACAGATGAATAACGCGACTACAGGGATTTATCCCTTGCACACTTCCCGTGAGACTAACATTCCCAACTGTCCACAATTCTATGTATGTATTGTACCTTATAGACATTTGCCCACTCACTCATTACTCGCGCACGCTTTGGCGCTTCCCGTAAGAGTTTGGGCAAGCTGTGCGCATTCGCACAGACGAAGGTCAATGGCTGGGTAGCCTTTAACTATATATACGAAGACAGTAACTTGTTCTCGAAAGAACAATTACTGTTGATGACTGTGCAGCTTTTCCCTGGACTAACTTTTCCCTGATGACTAACTGAAAACCTCAGCTGCCGACAGGTGTTGTTGATATACCTCGATGTGGATGTCCTCTTACGGGAATCGCCAAAGAGTGCGCGAGTAATGAGTGGGTGGGCAAATGTCTATAAAGTATAATAAATATATAGAATTGTGGACAGTTGGGAATGTGAGTCTCACGGGAAGCGTGCAAGGAATAAGTCCCTGCAGTCGCGCTGTTCATCTGTGTCCTCGGTGGCTCAGATGGACAGAGTGTCTGCCATGTAAGCAGGAGATCGGGGGTTCGAGTCCCGGTGGGGGCACACATTTTCAGCTGTCCACATCGAGGTATATCAACAACACCTGTCGGCAGCTGAGGTTTTCAGTTAGTCATCATTTATTCCAGGGAAAAGCTGCACGGTCATCAACAGTAATTGTTCTTTCGAGAACAAGTTACTGTCTTCGTATAGATAAAAAATATAGGTCAAGACAAACTAAGGTCAATGTTATATTGGCAACACTAAAAAACACAAAAGTCACTTAGAAGTATAAAAATAATTGAATTGCAGAGAAATAATAGTGTATCAGGTCATTTGAAAACAATTCGGTAAGTAAATATTTCACCTAAGAGCATTGTGCCTATTTTTATTTAAAGTGTATAAAATAGTTTACTTGTTGTCTGGGCAATGCACTAAGCGATCAGAAACTGTAGTCATAAATTTGCATCTGGCACACAGAGAGCAGCAAGCACCACATTTCCAAGCAATTACATTACGAGACAAGATATTTTCATTTCAGGATCAGTTTACTACGAAAAGTATCGGCGCACAGGGACATTTCATGAACAGTATCATTAACGCACAGGGCCCACTTGTTTGATTGGTGAGATTAATAGCAAAGTTCAGGATATAATCAGTCTGCGCATTTCTTTAGAAATATTTAAAACGGGGAAAAATTCGTGTTATATTCTCACAGGCAGATGTATTTGGTTTCTCTCGCAGCTGGAAATGCAGAAACTCACACAGAGCTAAACAACAGCAAAGGTACAATCAACGAAACAAGCCAGTTCAAAACTCAAAACAAACGAAAACAGTTTTTACAGGAAACTTTCACTGTTAGGAAGTTATGTGTGGCAGGTGCGAATTTTCACAGTCGCCATAGTTGTGATTGCTCTCCACACTTACCCTAATAGTCAGATGCTTCTACAATTCTAGGCTAATCAGCTAATTGTGAGTGGATTTAGTTAAGTCCCCTTTTGTATAAGATCTTTTTGGATCAATGACAACGAGCGCATCGAAGTTCGGTAGGGCCTTTTGGTGGAGTTGAAGTCGATTGCACTTGCACAAAGTTAATCAGAGCCCCTGAGTGGCCAAGATCTTGTCCATTAATAGTGAAGAGAGAATTCATGAGGAAGATGTGTACTTCATCTCTCTGGCGAGTTGCCACCGGTAGGTGTCGTTTTCATAAGGTTCTTCCTTAACTAAATGTTGTAGCTAATAACTGAGACATTCCTTTCATTTGTAACGTCTTTGGTCTCTAGAAATTTGGCCTCAGATCTTGTAACCATACCAGACACGCGGTTTGGGGCGAAACGGCTGCAAGAGCGTCAAAAAGCCGCTGAGACAGATAATGTCGTTCTCACCCAGGAGCAGGTTAGTGAATTGTTATTACAGAAAAAGAAACAGATACAGGAACAGAACGCCGACCTTGTACATCGGCGTTAACGTGAAACTTGACGGGTGTCAAGTCAAACTACTGTAAGCACATCTAGGGCCTCTGCAGTGGAAAATGAAACATGTTTCAAATGTAACTAGTATGCTTCCTGCAGTTTCGTTTTTCCGACCATAGAAGATGCTACTGCCCATGTGCTTTCCCTGACTACCTATATGGAAGAAGGCTATATAAAAAAAGCATCAACAGCTTTCATAGACCTGAGCACAGTTTTTGACGCAGCCTGGAGAAAACAGCTATTGTACAAACTAATTCAAATAATTCCGTGTAGCAGCACTATCACTCTGATCGATGCTTGCTGGGAGAACTTCGAAAGTGTTTAATGAGGAAAGAAAGAGCTCAATCAAAGCCGCAACAACGGGCTACCACAGGGTTCAGTTCTTGCCCCACTGTTCTGCAATCTCTACATTTCCAGCATTCAGAACATACAATATAGGAAGTTAGGCTACACAGCCGACTGGGTCCCAGCTGCACTACACAGATCACTTGAGGCCACTAAAGGCATCCTGTGCCCATATCAGAAAGAACTGAGTGACTACTTTTTCAAATGGAGACTGTAGCCAAACCTGAAAACACTGAGGTATCATGCTTCCACTTTTGCAACCATGAAGTAAGAAGAGAGCTCAACATTATCTTTCAAGGAGAATGCCTTAACCATAATAACTACCACAAATATCTAGAAGTCACACTGGACAGGAGGCTGTCTTACAATGAGCACCCGACAAAGAGTGCAGGCAAAATGAGGACAAGAAACAACATCATCCATAAATTGTGCAGCACTACTGGAGGTTCAACAGAAAACGCACTCCGCACGTCAGCATTTATCTGAGTCGGAACAGAATAGTTTGTAGTCAGTTTTGCACTAATATGTGTGCCTATTTGAGGAATAGCAATATCTGGCAGCAGCTAACCTCATACAGCACGAAATCCCCATGGGAGACTAGACCATCTGCCCAGAAACTGTATAGGCAATCATTTCATCTACAGTATGTCGTTAAGGAACATATTTAACAGCAGCTGTCCGCAGGGGTAATCAACCCTCTGCAAGGCCCTGGTTGTCAACTGTAGTCATGGACCGCAAGAAAGTCAATGGAGAAAGGTCGTATCGTCTGTGTGTCGATATGAGAGCATAAATGTGGTCACAAACCCTGACTCATACCCTCTACCCAATTCTGATGGAACACTAGACAGATTAGGAAATTGTTGGTAATTTACCACCCTTGACATGTTCTCTGAGTACCACAAAATTCCAATTGCACCACAAAATCGAAGCAAATCCGCTGGATTATAAGAGTTCCTGTGTATATCTGTTCGTTTAAGGAATGTGTCTGCTACTTTTCAAGGATTGGTTGACTGGTTATTGAGAGATTTGAACCCACTATGTCTCATATACATCGGTGATACAGTAATTTTTTCAAGAAAAGTTGGGGAACATAGAGAGAGGCTACAAAGTGTGTTTTCCAAGTTGCAAAGCGCTCATTTGAGCCTGAAAATAAAGAACTGTTCGTTTATGAAGTCACAGATGTAGTACCGAGGACATATCATTAGCACAGAAGGAGTTAAGCCAGACCCAAGGTTCTAAGGTTGACAGAACCAGTTGAGAATTTTCCATATCCTACTAATGTTAAGGAGCTACAGTCATTCCTTGTCATAGGTAATTACTATCATCATTATGTGGAGAAGTATGTTAGGGTGCCGAATTTCTTGAAGTTATTGAACAAAAATGCTCAATTTGAGGGACAGAAGAGTGTGAGGTAGCCATGAGACAAATTAAGGAGGTTTTGACAAGTTCGCCTTTGCTGGTCCGTTCAGATTTTTTAATAACTCTTTATTCTTTCCAGGTATCTTTTCAGAGCTGTCGTAAGTCAGGAGTATAATGGAGAAGAAAGACTAATAAATTAAGCTTCAAAAGTAAACTGCAGTATTACTGAGGAAAAATGTTTGACCCTTGTTCTGGAGTAAATTATTTCAAATGCTATTGGTTTCGGTGGAAGCACAGTGTGGTCAGTGATCACAGTATCGTGGTTTGGATGCTAAGCCTTAGGGACCCCAGTAGTAGCATAACATGGTGGGCACTGAAACTGCCGGAATATGATTGTAATGTACACCATAAAAAACATATTTTGTGTCATAACTCTGGTGAGTTAAGCTCTAAAGTAAGGGTTGTTCAGATAGATGATGTTTCCAGTGAAGAAAGAAGAACCGAAAAGACATGAATAATTTCACCAGTATGCTTAACACACAGATTTTGTCACAGAGGATGCTACCTTACACTGTAAGACGTCACTGGGTAACAGACTAGTAATATCTAAAGGGCTGCAACAGCGCATCGTGGGACAATAACATGACACTTTACAGCCATGCCATAATGGGTAGTGTGCAACAAACGCTAGGACAGCCTCCACCAAGGACCAATTTTCGTTTGCAGACTCTCCTAGAAGCTACCAAACTATTTCAAAATATTGCTCTCGACGTCATTGGCCCCTTTCCACAAAGCACACAAATAACAAATACATACTGTCTATAATAGATCAGTTTTCTAGGTACATTATACTTGTACCACTTCCAGATACGACTGCAGAAACTGTCATGTGAAATTTTGTCAATCATTTAATCCTCCCCTGTGGAAGTCCGCATGCAGTCTTAACCAAACAAGAAGCTAATTTCATGTCTGCTTTGTTCGTACAAGTATGAAAATAGTTAAGAATTAAAAAAAGGGCGCACATCATCTTTTCACCCCAAGGCACGTGGCTTTCTCGAACATATCCAGAAGATAATCGTTCGACTGCTCTCCTCATACATAAACCAAGCACATTTGGACTGGGAGGGATACGTGGCTGACACAGCTACTGCGTATAACATTAGTATGCATGAATAAACTGGATATAAGCCCTGCGTGGCAGTTTATGGGAAACCCACGAATTCGCAGTTTCAACTTGATAAGTTGCCTTCTTGCGTTGATATGTAAAAGGACTGGCCCGCTGCCTTAAAGGCATCTGGAAGCAAGTTAAGCAAAATACTTCCAAAGCTACTCAGAAACAACTACAGCACAGGAACTGCTTCCCCAATATAAACCTGAAGACCTTGTTTTGTTCTGAAATCCAATGGTTAAGAACGGAAAAAGAAATTTAAACCTCAGTATTAGAGCCCCTACCCTATTATGTGGGTAACTTCTACCATGAATTCAGAGATCCAGTTGTCTGATCGTACTGTGTGGTGCCATATTAACTTTGAAGAAAGTAAAACAGAAAAAAATTGTACATTATTGCCAGCACAATCTACGTATGTTTTAAGCAACAAGCCTCCTTCTGCCCTGAGGTTGAGGGTCTAATTGTGTTTTGTTTTCAGAACAGATACATGTCTTGTTACATTTGCAGAGTTGTTGAGAAGTAATTCATTTGTGCATGTGAAGAGTAGTAAATAGGTTTGAGCTTAATACTTTGTTCCTATGGTTCGGTTAGTCATTTTGTATGTAGAATTCTGCATAGATTAATAGCCTTGTTCTCAGTCAGAGTTACCTGTTATTTCATTTTGTGGTTTCGTTTATTAGGTTGATACTTGTGCTGACCTACCGTCTGTAAATGTCCAATGATATTTAAATGGTTCAAATGGCTCTAAGCACTATGGGGCTTAACGCCTGAGATCGTCAGTCCCTTAGACTTAGAACTATTTAAACCTAACTAACCTAAGGGCATCACACACATCCATGCCCAAGGCAGGATTCGAAACTGAGACCGTAGCAGCAGCGCGGTTCCGGACTGAAGAGGCTGAAAGCGCTCGGCCTCAACGGCCGGCTGCAATGGTGTTCCATAAGTCTTATTGCTAATTGCCAGTAACCAAAATTGTGGAAATTGCTAATGTAATTGTTTGCAATGTGAAGTAGTGGTAACTATATAAACAATGAACAGTCAAGCAATATGAGGTAAACGGCTGAAATTGAATGTACCACCACAGTTACACTATTAGGAATTAGTGTAAAATAGTAAAAGTACACTGGAGTATGGCTAAGGAAGATACTCTAAATTACTATAAAGATTGGACAGATGAAGTTGTAAACAGTGAACCTTTATATACCAGGAAGAGCAGGTTTTCGAAGATCAGCTTACGTCACTACAAATCGAATTTGATGAATTGAGTGATTACTGTGTGTTAGAGAGAGTAATTCTAAAGCAGGTGACCACTTCGAAGTATCCATTACTATACAATTTAAGGAGAAGAAGGTTGTTGAACGTTGTATTGAAGTGCACCTCAAGTGCTTTCCAGAAACAAACTTGACACCTATTCTGCTAAAGTTACATTTATGTCTTCAACTATGAACCAACATTGGTTGTTAACCACTATCATGGAATCTACTGAACATTGCTCCTATTTTACAACTTTTGAAACAGACAGGAGACCTGTTATTGTAGTTTGTGTGATAAGTAATTGAAATGTTTGCTGAAGACAATTTTGTTCTAGAGAGACAGAGGATTAAGTTGTTACACCTTCCACTGATTTATGTGACATGCGTGAAGCCATCTACGACACACTTTATTAATTGTTATCAGAAAGCTCATCACACAGTTAAAGGAAGCCTCACTGAACAGACTAAATTGTTAAAGAAAAGAAACCACACGATTGGAACTACCTGTCTCGTTTGGTTAAAACACAAGCGAACACACCTACTGATGACTTCTAAAACATAACGATTGAAAGTAAGTCAGGTAGAACAGTTGTACTCGTTTCAACCTGTGTGGAAAAAGATTATGAAAAGTTAACTGAAGGAGTTAACAGAACTTTCTCCCTTTTACAAGTAAATGCACCATCTAAGCGTTGCTTAAGTCATTAGACAGACAACAAGTAGAAGTGTTATGGACGACTGAAGGGAACCAGTAAAGATAAACTCTGTCTTCATTGTTAGTAATGAGTGCCATCTTCAATGGAAATAGGATGAGTAAATCAAGATTTACTGCAGGAACGTTTGTGCTACATTCTGTAAAACCTTTTGATGTCACCCGTCATGAGTAGAAAGTGGAGTTACAAACTGAAAATTTTATTACGTTAGCGACGCGACAGAACGATGTTACCTCAGTCAGAACGATAGTCCACGCCACATGTGCCCGTCAACTGACCGCAGCCATGACGCTGAGGTGACGAAACTCGTGCGATAGCAATATGCACATGTACAGGTGGCGGCGGTGTCGAGTACACAAGGTAGAGAAGAGCAGCGCACTGGCGGGACAGTCGTTTGTACTGAGGCGACTCGTGTGGAGAGGTTCCCGACCTGATTATGGCCGAACGGTAGAGATTAAGAGACTTCGAACGTGGAATGCTGGTTGGAGCTATGTGCATGGGTTATTACATTTTGGGAATCGTTAGGGAATTCAATATTGCGAGATGCACAATGTCAAGAATGTGCTGAGTCTGCAGTCCTAAAGCATCTACTACACAGACCAGCACAGTGTTGCAGAACGGCATCAAGAAGGCGCTGATCCACGTGCCAGTGGAAAGAGCGGGCATCGCCACACCTCCACAAAGACAGAGTTCAGCGCCCTCTGTCAACGCTGACCTAACTAGCCACCCATCGCCGGTAAGCCCAGTTCGGACGCAGTCTTCGAGAGCACCAGTACTGACTAATAGGAAGACAGTATTTCTGTCAGTAGTAGTAGACATAGGGGACACAAGAAGATAAGCTACTTTTCTTTTCAGAAATAATTTAATCTTCAAGTTTTATGTACAGATCATTGTGGATTCCTGCCACTGGCCATCCGAAATTCTCTCCTATCAGTGGGGGGAGGAGCAAACTTATCCTATCCATGAAACTTCCTGGCAGATTAAAACTGTGTGCCCGACCGAGACTCGAACTCGGGACTTTGCCTTTCGCGGGCAAGTGCTCTACCATCTGACCTACCCAAGCACGACTCATGCGCGGTCCTCACAGCTTTACTTCTGCCAGTATCTCGTCTCCTTTGGAAGGTAGGAGACGAGATACTGTCATGAAGTTTCATATCAGCGCACACTCCGCGGCGGAGTGAAAATCTCATTCTTACCCTATTCATCTTTACCAAAACATAAAGCCTGATAGAGTACTTGCAATCTAATACCGTTCCATGATTATCTAACTAATGACCTGACGAAGCACGTACCATGCCACAGGACAGACACGACGGTGATCCACAATCCTCACCGAAAGCAGTCAGGTTGTAATTCGTGTATTTCGAATGGGAGAACAATGGAATTGAAAGCTTCAAAATTCGGATATCAATTTATAACGCACTGAATACCCAGGAGGAGACTCTGTTTGATGTTGCCACAATTACCATTAATGACTATTTTTGTGAATTACTGAATAGCGGTACCGTATCCGTATGCACAACCGTACTAGTGAATTCTATAACCGACCTTCACATGTTACTGTGGGTCTCTCTTATACCCCCATGACTGAGTGTGCCATTTCCGATGTTAAGCAGTCATGAATAAAAATATTCATGACTGCTTATCATCGGAAATGGCACACTCAGTCATAGGGGCATAAGAGAGGCCCACAGTTGTTGAGGGGCTTCACGTCGCTGACAAGCTCCCGACCGCGCGCCGTGCTGTCTGGTGTGACCTCGGTCCTGAGATGCAGCGGCACTCACCTGGATCTCTGATAAGGATACTCTAAGACCGGCTTAAGGAAGGACGCCTACCGCGCAGCCACTGCTCACCGACTGTCACCGTAGCAACGACGTACACTTCGTTATAAAGCTCTCCCTACTAAACCCGTGCGAGGGGCTCGGTGAAGGACCGTTGTAACATTCTTTACTAGCAAACCCTTTCCTCAAGTAGCCTCCACAGTCTCTTGCCTAATTGGTGACAAGAATGTTTGCAACAAAATCCACATCCCAGACGATTTCCACCACGCTTGGACGCCACAACTGTGCTCGGTCACCCTGTCCTCCTGGCGAGCTATCTGCTCTTTGTTCAGACAACGTTGCGGACCGCGCTGCTGCGGGGGCTGAGACAGACCAGATGCCTCCCTCTGTGGCAGAGACGCCTACTGCGTCTTTCTGTTCCACACCCTCTAGAGCAGGCTGTTCCAGCTCGTCGGCTCTGTTGTGATCCGCGGAGCGCTCCCTGCTCCAGGGAGCCGCGTCGCTCGCTGTGACCATTCAAGTGGGCCGGCACGCCGGCACGTGGCGCTGCTTGCTGAGGCAGGCGGCAAGGCAAGCGTTTTGATGTGCCAGCTGCGTCTTACAAGATCGACAGCCTCATACTCTTAGCTGCTAAGACGTGGAGACATGTTACACCAGGAAATACGATGTTCAGGAAATAAATAAGAAACAACTGTTTTACAAGAAATTGCATGCTAAATTTATTGTTCCTGTGTAGCTTGACATTTTCTTTTCATCACAAGATCGGAAATATCAGGCGTCAAAGTGTTCGCAGCGTTAATGGGGAGGATGGCCTTCATTGTTGCATCCTGAAGAAACGATCGTTCCTTACTTTTTACTCTTTTCATTGCTGAGAAAAGCTACTCACAACAATACGTAGATCCAAACATGCACATGATCTGAGCGGCATTGTTGTGAAGCTTGGGAAATGTTTTTGGCTGTAATGAACGATACCATCGTGACAAATCCAACGTGTTGTAGTACCTCTCTTTCAGCAAAGTTGAATTTTACAGATCAATAATCTCCAATTGAAGTGACGATGACAAGTCATCAGGGGAAACTGAAACAGGAGTGCTGAACACCTTAAGTTCCATTTCCAAACTAGTAAGGGCTCGGAATCGTGCTTCAAACAACGTCATGAGCTGCTTTAACTTTGCTTGGTAATCGCCGAAAGTAGTACCTTCAGGTAGTTTTAAAGAAGCAAGACGATTGAAGAAAAATGTCCATTACTCACCTGCCTCTCAAATGAACGTAACTTTTCCATGAACGCTTTGATCTGGTCGTGCATGTCAACGATTAGCTGCCCTTTAACCTGCAATGACAGATTTAAATTATTCAGATGCATAGTTATGTTAGCTAGGAACGCCAGGTCTGATATCCATTTTATATCTTTCAGACAACGCATTTCTTCCCCTTTCATTTCGAGAAAAACGGATATTTGCTCACAAATGGCAAAGATAACATCAAGTGGCTTGGTTCAAATGGCTCTGAGCACTATGGGACTTAACATCTGAGGCCATCAGTCCCCTAGAACTTAGAACTACTTAAACTTAACTAACCTAAGGACATCACACACATCCATGCCCGAGGCAGGATTCGAACCTGTGACCGTAGCAGTCGCGTGGTTCCAAACTGAAGCGCCTAGAACCGCTCGGCCACCGCGGCCGGCTAACATCAAGTATTCCTCCACTCGGTCAACGAACTGTACTGTGGTAAGGTATATACCCATACTCCGCTTCCATATCTTTCAGGAATCCTTTGAGTTGGCGATGATTCATACCGTGACGCCGCACAAAATTCGCACACTTCCGTTCCTACCAAAAACACCTTACCAGCAAACTCAAGATGCAGTGATATCTGCTGTACATTAGACCCGGAAACTTCTCAGCACAGCACAGGAAATACCCAGGGGCAGATTGAGAATATTTTTTTGGTGGGGAAGGGACACAAGATTTCACATTCAATAATTATCCAAGTCACAACAGAGCACAATGTATCCGTCTATGGTAAGCTACTTATACACTTATACACTTGGAACAAGTATGATTATTCAAATACAGGGATATGTAACAGGCGGTCGGCAACGCCTATATAAGACAAGAAGTGTCGCGCAGTTGTTACATTGGTTACTGCTGCTACGATGAGAGGGTATCAAGATTTAAGTGAATTTCAAAATGGTTCAAAAGGCTCTGAGCACTATGGGACTTAACTGCTGAGGTCATCAGTCCCTTAGAACTTAGAACTACTTAAACCTAGCTAACCTGAGGACATCATACACATCCATGCCCGAGACAGGATTCGAACCTGCGACCGTACCGGTCCCGCGGTTCCAGACTGTAGCGCCTAGAACCGCTCGGCCACTCCGGCCGGCTAAGTGAGTTTCAGCGTGGTGTTATAATCGGCGCACGAGCGATGGGACACAGCATGTCCGAGGTAGCAATGAAGTGGGAATTTTCCCGTACGACCGTTACACGAGTGTTCCATGAATATCAGGAATACGGTAAAACATCAAATCTCCGACATCGCTGCAGCCGGAAAAAGATCCTGCAAGAACAGAACCAATGACGACTCAGGGGAATCGTTCAACGCGAAAGAAGTGCAACTCTCCGCAAAATGCAGCAGATCTTAATGCTGGGCCATCAACAAGTGTCAACGTGCGAACCATTCAACGAAACATCATCGATATGGGCTTTCAGAGCCGAAGGCCCTCTCATGAACCCTTGATGACTGCACGAAAAAAAGCTTTATTCTTCGCCTGGGCCTGTCAACACCGACATTGGACTGTCGATGACTGGAAACATGTTGCCTGGTCGGACAAGTCTCATTTCAGACTGTAGCGGATCGATATGGGCTTTCAGAGCCGAAGGCCGCCTCGTATACCCTTGATGACTGCACGACACAAAGCTTTACTCCTCGCCTGGGCCTGTCAACACCGACATTGGATTGTTGATGACTGGAAACATGTTGCCTCATCGGACGAGTCTCGTTTCAGACTGTACCGAGTGGATTTACGAGTACGGGAATGGAGACAACATCATGAACGCATGTCAGCAGGGTATTGTTCAAACTAGTGGAGGCTCCGTAATGGTGTGGGGCGTGTGCGGTTGGAGTGGTATGAGACCCCAGATACGTCTAGATACGACTGAGACAGGTGACGCCATCCTATCTGATCCCTTGTATCCGTTCATGTCGATTGTGCATTCCGACGGACTTGGGCATTTCCAGCAGGACAATGCGACACCCCACACGTCCAGAATTGTTACAGAGTGGCGCCAGGAACACTCTACTGAGTTTAAATATTTCCGTTGCTTGCCAAACTCCCCAGACGAGAACATTATTGAGCATATCTGGGATGAGTTTCAACGTGTTGTTCACAAGAGATCTCCACCCCGTCGTACTCTTACTGATATATAGACAACCTTGCAGGATTCACTGTGTCAATGCCCACCAGCACTACTTCAGACATTATTCGAGTCGATGCCACGTCGTGTTGCGGCACTTCTGCGTGTCGCGGATGCCCTACACGATATTAGACGGGTGTACCAGTTCCCTTGACTCTTCAGTATATAATTATTCACGCGCTTTCAGAAGTGATAGTCAATATTCAGGGATATGACAGGAATGATCTTCGAAAGAAAGGTCAAGTAAACATGGGCTTTAAAACGCTTACCGTAAGAGTTATCAAGAATTTTTGATCTTCCATACTGCGAAACAAATACATTTTAAAACTAAATCGTCATTATTTAACCCCTTCGATACAAATCATTATTTCAATTTCCGTTATTTAACAACTCATTTGTAAACGTGCTCCAGATTCGAAATCACTATTTTCTTTCAATATCCTTGTACATCTGCATCTTCGTGATTGCTAACTGTTGCAATTTTAATCCATCACCTCACACTTACTGAATTCGCGTTCACTATACTAACAACGTAGTTTAACTTACTAGCAGCTTTTTTGCGAGCAATAAATCTATACATCCTTCTGTCAATCTTTAAATTTCACTCTGTGAAACGATTTGTTCGCCACTGCAACACGTTGTGCTACCATTTTTTAGGTAGACGGGCTTGCGCTAACTAGTACCACCATTGGGACACTACAGACTGGTGATAATCTCATTTGCCAAGGTATCCCGAACTGTTGTACCCTCATATGGCGTGCCGTTTTATGTTGCTCGACTTACTGATGTTATGGACGCTCCACAGTTTCAGGCCACCCTTCATTGTATAATTTTCGAACGCGTGGACAACTTGTTGTCCGCTTCTCACTAGATTGTTATATTAGCTGACATAAGCTTAACTGGGCTGAAAGAAGAGCACGTAGTGTTGCAGCGAATCACCAATCAATTAATAGCATATGAATCCCTTATAAGGAGGCGGGGACAAAGCGAACACTCCATACTCTATGCGATGTCAAACGAGGAAGATCGGAAGGAAGATTGGGCAAAGCGTCTCATCGACATGGAGGTCTTTTGAGAGGGGGGCACAAGCTCAGATTGTGTCGAGGATGGTGAAGGAAATCGGCCATGCATTTTCAAAGGAACCATATCGTCTTGGAGCTATTTAGGGAAAATGCCGAAAACCTAAATCTTAATGGGCGGAACCGGATTTGAACTGTCGTCCTCCCGAATGCAAGTCCAGTGTGCTAATCACTGCTCCACCTCGCTCGGTGGACGTCAAACACGTGCTTATCACTACTCAGGAGCAGCTGCGAAGTGCTTCGGAAGGTGTATCATTTCATTGCGCCAAGTGAGCCTATCGCAAAGGAGGCGGAGTTGTGCTAAAGACACCATTCGGTAGCACCGACCAAGCTGTCGCTGATCATCAGAATACAGCCCTCCAGCGGGCCCCGTCTTCCGCTGCTCAGAAACAATAGATCCTCGTCCACCAGTAGATGCGACTTTCGCAAATTGAAGATAACCTTCTGGCTGCTACCAGAAGCATTGGGAATGTAGCTAACAAGCTGGGACGACAATGCGAAGACTTACAAACTCAGTCCAACGTGAAGTAGTCACATTATACAGGGAATTAACAAAACTGAGTGTTGCCCTGGAAGTAACCAAAGCATTAGAAATCTTGTTATACAATGGCCATGCAACCGAGTTATGTGACAGCACATTACATTCTGTCATTCAGCTAAGATAGCACAGCCTTTTAACCACCGAAATCCTTTTGCAAACAGTAACAAACACTTCATTTAGCGACTCCTATGCAGATGTTTTACCTCATATGGGAATCGACTCTGCCATATTACTTCTCAGCTGCCAGGGTACAATTGTCACAGTTCCTGGATGCCCTAAACGTGCAGATCTTACTGACTGTCACTTGCGCAGACTGTGAATTCGAATGTTACTGTCTTCGCTCCTTCCAAGTTGCATGGGCAGTTACACAGAAATACGTCCTTGTGCAAACCAAGGGTATCTTGATCGTTAGTGTAGACCACTAGATGCTGCGTCACTTGATACACATCAACCTTGTACTCACAGCAGTTACTACATGCGTCCTATCCTGTCATTTAGGACTGAGTAAATAACTGCGCAATTGCACTATTTTTAGAAGAAACTAAAGTTCCTCCCTACCCCCATGCGTTGAAGTGATACACGAAATCCGGTTCGCACCTGTCGGTAACAGCTTACTGTATTCTGTTCCACAACCCATTAGATTGGCCTTAATTTGTTATGCTCACGCATTTATGTCTCAGACGTATCGGGTTGCATTGGCTAATAGTGGACTTGTATTTAACAGTTCCACCTGTGGCAAAGTAGCGCCCACCGCCAAACTATATGCTCGTCTTACATGTGCACAAAATGCTGGTACTAAGCGTTTTCTGTGTTACTTCCGCCGGCCGAAGTGGCCGTGCGGTTAAAGGCGCTGCAGTCTGGAACCGCAAGACCACTACGGTCGCAGGTTCGAATCCTGCCTCGGGCATGGATGTTTGTGATGTCCTTAGGTTAGTTAGGTTTAACTAGTTCTAAGTTCTAGGGGACTAATGACCTCAGTAGTTGAGTCCCATAGTGCTCAGAGCCATTTGAACCATTTTTGTGTTACTTCACCCTGACTGCCCCCCTGTACTGCCAAACAACACCAAAACGCGTCTCGTGGAGTCTATAAATGATTTGTTTGCTCGAGAACGGGGGCAGTTTACCGCGGCCAGTGTTAAGGAACGCTAAGCATTACAGCACCGAGTAGACATTTCCAGTGCTACATCTGTTCCTCTAACACTGATGATGGCCTGTTTCATTATATGGGTTCTGTGTACCCAAGGACACTGCAGATGTTATAAAACGCAACCTCAACCAACAGTCCGCAAATAATAGCCCACGCATTGCTACCAATCGGTCAGTAATCTGAAGAAGCACAAGAAGCGAGAAAGAAAGATGTTAAAAGGCGTCGCGAAAACTTTTCCAGAGACTGTTAACTAGTGGAAACAATGGAAGGCGTTTTCAAGCGGCTTCTGGTAATTTGCAATCTATATATTTCCAGTATTAGAAAACTGCCACAAAAATACCTGAAACGTTTGTCGAAGGAGGCAAGACAGCTATTACTGTCCCCTGCAATTCTACTCACACCACGATCGACTATAATACTGTGGTGGGGATATAATATCATGGACACGGCTCAATGAATTTTCTCGCAGTTGTCAACGTACAATTGTGGAACTGATCATTATTGATTTCATATCCACTCGAAATGACTGATGTTATGAGAGAAGACGTATTCGAGTTTTCAGAAATGCATCGAGCTGTATTTCCATTGTTGGGACTTCCGTAGCCAGGTTTCGAATGATCGGCCATAAGTCCCAATGTTGAGTTGAATCCATTTTGAATGATCTTCTTTTGTGTTTCTGCCGTTTCTTTCTCTTCGGCTTTGCATGCTCGTCACTTTTTAATCCCAAGTTTGTATGAGAAATGGAAGCAGCATTCGAAAAACCTGATGCAAGGATCTAATGGCGATAATCCAAACCTCAGATTCTGTTCCTTGACTTGCTTTTGTGAAACACCATCGAGGTTATTGAATTATTTACTAGTACTTCCACATACATAGCATCATTACGAAGAGTTTGTGGATGCGAGTGCACTGTATAGTTACTATCGATCATGTATAGTGATCAAATATATATGTGGCTGATTACGTAGGACGACTCCGTCTATGCGTGGTTGGCGTGGCGGCGACGGTGGCCTGTGGCGGGAATGATTCACATTTCCCACTAACGGCAGGAGCTGACCGAATGGAGAATCCTGCTGGGACGCAGGAATGTAGTTGACTTAACCATGTCGTCCTCTAGACGGCCGAACTGCAGACTAATACTACGTGTTGCACAGCTTTCTTGATCGCGTGGAAATTTCTGAAGATTCAATATGGACGTGTATTTGCGCTGGACCATTATTCCCTCCCATGTAAATTATTCGAATGACTGCTTCTTAACATTTCCTATCTTTATTTGGTTGAAAGATCGATTGTGGAGTGTGCTGAGTGCATCTAGCAGGTGAAGGATGGGTGGAAGACACGTTTGCTGGTTCTCTAGACATGAGAAACGCCTTAGGGTTCTCTGTAAAAGAAATGGTTGAAATGGCTCTGAGCACTATGGGACGTAACATCTATGGTCATCAGTCCCCTAGAACTTAGAACTACTTAAACCTAACTAACCTAAGGACAGCACACAACACCCAGCCATCACGAGGAAGACAAAATCCCTGACCCCGCCGGGAATCGAACCCTGGAACCCGGGCGTGGGAAGCGAGAACGCTACCGCACGACCACGAGATGCGGGCGTTCTCTGTAAATTATAAGTATGATTTGGAATCTGTTACATCGCCGACATCGGTATTCGTGAGTGGAAATATCAGTTTCCTCTATTTTTTTTTCGAGGTATCACGTAAAGGTCTTCGCAGACGGGAAAAGTGTCTAGTTACTCAATGGCTCAAAATGATTTCTTAGTCAGGGGAGAACGGAGATACAAATAAGAAAAGTACCAAGGTAAGGAACACAAACCACCACGTCTTGCTACATAGACGCGTATCATCAGAGTATAGTATGGTAGATGATACATGGTACATAGTGAAGTAGATAACAGTTTGTATTTGTAAAAACAACCGTAAGCAAAGGATGATTTCGTGATGTTAAAAGTAGTAACCATTTTTATTGATGAAATTAGTCTGCATTTGTAGCCTAGAGTAAGTTTTGTAATGAGTAAAATGACTTTATTGACATGATGGGTCAAGTTGGACTAGTTTTGGAGTTACAACCAGATAATAATACCAATATTACGAAAATGTTCAGTTGTTGAGTGAAATGGTTAGGGGTACGGAGATGTTAGATGTTGAGAGTGATCTAAGGGGTGAGAACGTAGATACTGTAGTTTCCTGTGAAATGTCAGAAAGTAGTCAGCACACTGCAGGATTAGAACCGGTAGCTGCTACTAGCAGGGGCAGTGCCAATGTTCAAAGGAGTGGAGTAACAACTACACCAGTATGTTCACCGATACCAGATCCATTTGCAGAATTTCTCCGGAAATTAGAAGAAAGAGATGGATTAAGGAGAAAGGAAAGAGAAGAAAAAGCTTGATTAAGGGAAGCAGAAAGAGAAGAAAAGGATTGATTAAGGGAAGAAAAAGCTAAAGAGAGATAAGGTTTTAACGGAAAGTATAAATATGCCGTTTGAAAAGGTACAGTTGGAAATAAACGAAATAAAGAAAGCCTATACCAAATTGCCGAACATAGTCAGCAACGTAGCACAAGATGTGCAAACGCTGCAAACGGCACACACAGTTATGAGAGACGAAGTAGCGCAACTCACCAACCATATGGGAAGTTTAGAAGCACAGACAGTAGAAAAGGAATTCGAAGATTGGATAACTGAGAAAGAATGTCAGATCTCGGAACAAATAGAGAGTAAAGTACAGTCTGCGATGCAGGAAGTAACTAGCGTAGTAGCTGTATGTAAACAAACCACAGGCGAAACACGACAACCCGCAGGTGAAAAAACCGAAGTGAGGTATAAATTGCAAATACTGCTTTGGCAATCAGATATCACTCATCGGATTTCGATACTCGTGCCTGAGAATTCGGATTCCAACACAACGGGGCTTCTAGACCTCCGTCAAAAGAAACTCAATGACAGCTCTCTGCTTTGAACGCAACTACATTGCAAACGCCATTTTGAGGACTGAAAAGAAACTCAATGACAGCTCTCTGCTTAGAACGCAACTACATTGCAAACACCATTTTGAGGACTGCGTATAGAGCTGCTACCTACAGGAAATTCGTGAAACTATAGGTGCTGAAGCGGGTTTTTTCAACAGAAATTGGCCGAGAGAAAAATTTGTTGCATTGATTACTGGGCGCCCATCGTATAAATATGCACGAATTATATACAGCGAAATGAGCAAATAAACTTTTAACTACGCAACTACATTGCAAACGCCATTTTGAGGACTGAAAAGAAACTCAATGACAGCTCTCTGCTTAGAACGCAACTACATTGCAAACACCATTTTGAGGACTGCGTATAGAGCTGCTACCTACAGGAAATTCGTGAAACTATAGGTGCTGAAGCGGGTTTTTTCAACAGAAATTGGCCGAGAGAAAAATTTGTTGCATTGATTACTGGGCGCCCATCGTATAAATATGCACGAATTATATACAGCGAAATGAGCAAATAAACTTTTAACTGTTCTCTTAGGTGTCAGCTTTACCACCACTTCGTAAATCGCGTATAGAGCTGCTACCTACAGGAAATTCGTGAAACTATAGGGGCTGAAGCGGGTTTTTTCAACAGAAATTGGCCGAGAGAAAAATTTGTTGCATTGATTATTGGGCGCCCATCGTATAAATATGCACGAATTATATACAGCGAAATGAGCAAATAAACTTTAACTGTTCTCTTAGGTGTCAGCTTTACCACCACTTCGTAAATCGCAAAAGACTCCGAAAAATAAAACCGTATGCGCTAAACCATATAACGTCTCGCTCTTAACCGAAAATATTGCGTTTTCTTACGAACTAATACGCCAAGAAAATGCATTTAGTTCGTTTGTTTTCCTCAAGGAGGAACTACAACTGCAACCATTCGACACTAGTTCCTAGATTATCTAGAAGAGTCGCACCGCAGTTCTGGTTCACCGTATGCTTACCTACCGCCCAGACTAATACAGTTGTTCAGATGCAGTTAATATACAGGATTTGTGCTGGCAGAAGCTGTCGCCAGCATACCGGTAGACAAAGATGTAGCTCGAAGATCGATAGTAGACGCAGGATGAAGCGCGCCTATCACGAGAGAGGCCAGAGACACACCGGCAACGCCCTCTCGACATGTATTTAGGCCGCCGACGCTGACCAGAGTGCCTCACTGTCTCAGGCTACGACCAGAGTTGTGACTATACCAGTGGGACTAAAGTTTTTAATACTCAGATTACCGATATGTCTGCAACAGGACTACTGCTGTGGAGCTTGTAGTACGAACATGAACTCTATTAAAATTGAGTAGCAGCTTCAGGTAAGGAAAGAACCATATTAATCCACGTGTGCATTTGTGTTGTAGAAAGAGGATGCAGACCACCCATAACAACGTCCTCTCCCTTGATTCCTTACAGTACAAGACTCTACAGAAATATTTTCCTGTGTAAAGTACCAGAACCAGTGCTGCACGTATTCTCTGCAACGCAGGCCAGCGTGATTAGAGTCAAAAATGTTGCGACAGAAATTGCTATGTACCTGCAACGACTTTTTCGAGGTAGGGCATGCTATTGACTGCCTCATAGGTGATTTGTCCACCGTGTTGCTTCAGAACTGCGTCTATTTCCGTCTGCAGACGCGCTTGGACTTCCGGATGGTGGGCGAGTTCGTGGAGGGCGAAGCTCATGGTAGTTGAGGACGTCTCGAAGCCCGCGATGAAGAAGACGAACGCATGGGCAGCGACTTCGTCAGTGGACAGTCCTGGAACAGTACGCGGTATTCTTTTACTCTCCCATCTCACGGTGTTCAAATGGTTCATATGGTTCTAAGCACTATGGGACTTAACATCTGATGTCATCAGTCCCCTAGACTTAAAACTACTTAAACCTAACTAACCTAAGGACATCACACACATCCATGCTCCAGGCAGGATTCGAACCTGCGACCGTAGTAGCAGCGCAGTTCCGGACTGAAGCGCCTAGAACCGTTCGGCCACAGCGGCCGACATCTCACGGTGTCCAGAAAAATTTTCTGCACCGACATTTCAGCGTTGCAAGAATTTCTAATGTCATTTTGTTTTCAGCATAAGAACTGGTAAATGAAGATTTGTAAGAGTAAGCATTAACACTATACACCTCTTGTGCATTTTTAACTTCTCGCGCGTAATGAATAATCCATTAAATTTCGGGCATGCAGCCGCCGTATATGGGAAACCAACGCACACAAATCTATATCTTCATGCCAGTAGCTGCCATCACCCTTCACAGACCATGGATGTCCTTAAGACCTTAGTGCATCGGGCGCACTGTATATCCGATAATGACAATTTGCAAGAAGAGCTAACATACCTCAAGAGCATTTTTAAATCGAATGGATATTCCCCGCAACAAATTCGTAGAGCATTCGATGAAAAACCTAAAAAGCAGATATGTGATGGGGAAGAAGATAGTAATTTCTTCAGATCTAATGCGTTTTTGCCGCATGTGGGTGCTCTTTCTTCAAAGATAGGCCGTATTCTTAAGAAACACTGTGTTAAGGTGATCTTCCGGCCCCCCACGAAGATTGCAGCTTTACTCGGCTCTGTGAAGGACGATTGACTGCTTCGTAAAGCGGGTGTGTACCAGATTCCTTGCGGAAATTGTGAGCAGTCATACATAGGTCAAACAACACGCACCGTTCATGAGAGGTGTGTGGAGCACCGAAGATGCACACGCTTATTACAACCAGACAAGTCAGCTGTGGCCGAACATTGTATTGATACGGGTCATTCCATGAATTACAGTGATGTGAAGATTTTAACATCCACTTCATCTTTTTGGGAATCTGTATTCTAGGAAGCTATAGAAATTCGATTAGCCAACAATTTAATGAACAGAGATAATGGTTTTAATTTAGACAAAGCATGGAACCCGGCTCTTGGAGTAATTAAACTGCAGAGAAGTCGTCATTGTGTCACCGCCGCCGATCAACATCGATAAGCGAATCTAAAGTCTGTACGTCTTCGCCACAGGCGGCGCATGTGTAAGCGTATGTCTCTGTCGGCTACCAGCATCTGTGACCCGCATGCGCAGTACCGCCGCTGTGGAGCATATAAGGCCGCGCTGGGCACCTTGTCGATTCCACTTGCTCCTACTCTCCAGTACTTGGGGCAGTTGCCCCCCTCCGACATAAACACTCCCATCACAGCAGAAGACATTAAACTTATCCTCCGGTCCAAACGCAACACGGCCCCTGGTCACGACTGTGTCACCTACCGTTACCTTCGAGAAAGCCCCTATTCCTTCCTGACTGTCCTCGCCCATCTCTACAATGTCATCCTCTCTACTGGCTTCTACCCTGACCTGTGGAAGACCTCCCTCATCCTCTTATTCCTCAAACCCAACAAATCCCCTTCTGCCACCTCTTCCTATCGTCCCCTCACCTCCGTCTTCAGTAAGGTCCTTGAATCCAGCCTCTCCCACCGTATCCATCAGCACCTTGCTCAACAACACCTCCTCCCCCTTACCCAGTGTGGCTTCTGACCCTCCTTCTCTGCTGAAGACCAGCTCCTCAACCTTGTTCACCTTCTGTCCCTCCAGCTCAACTCCCGTCGCTCCGCCATTTTTGTTTCCCTTGACCCCCAAAATGCCTATGACCGTGTATGGCGTCCCGGTCTCCGCTTTAAACTCCAAACCTACACCCTGCCTATCAATTTTGTCCGTCTGGTCGCTTCCTTCCTCTCGCACCGTCCTTCCTATGTCACCCTCCTCAACACCAACTCCCGTATCTTTTATCCCACGGTTGGCGTCCCCCAGGGTTCTGTCCTCTCCCCTCTCCTTTATCTCTTGTACACAGCTGATATGCCCAAGCCACCCCCACCAGTCCACCTTCTCCAGTATGCTGATGACACCGCCTTCCTGGCTCTCTATCCTACCCTTCAACGGTCTCAACGTACCTTCCAAACCCACCTTCACCAGTTCACCACTTGGTGTAACCAGTGGTTCCTCCATCTCAACCCCTCAAAAACCCAGGCAATCATCATAGGCCGCACCACTCGCTCCTTTCGCCTCCATGATTTCTACCTCACCCTTCATGGTCGTCCTATCCAGCTCACCCCCACCCTGAAATACCTTGGCCTCACCCTCTACCGACACCTCACCTGGACCCCTCATCTCCAGACCATCCAGCAGAAAGCCTATTCCCGCCTCCGCCTTCTGAAACTCCTGTCTGGCTGGACATGGGGATTGCATCCTTCTACCATCCTCCACACCTACAAATCCTTCATCCGTCCTATCCTCTGTTATCCCAGCGTTGCCTGGATCTCCGCCCCCACCTGCATTTACAAGGCCCTTCAAATCCTTGAACGCCATGTGCTCCGCCTTGCCTTCCATACCCGCCTTCCTTCCCCCACACGGCTCCTGTATGAACTGATCCCCTTCCCCCACCTCCTCCTGTTCCTCCAACATCTCCGCATCCTTTACATTGTCCGCAGGCTTGATCCCCCCCACCCTCTGGTTTCCTCCTTCCTCTCCACCCCCCGCCCATTGCCGCGCCTCTATCGCTGTATCCCTCCCTCTCTCCACCTCCACACCCTCCATCTCCTTCATCAGGGCAATTTACAATGTCTCCCCCTCCCGGATGACGAACTTCGCCGTGACATCTACCCTTCCTTCCAACTATAACCTGGCCTTGTTCCCCCCCCCCCTCCCCAGGGCTCCCTTTTTTTCCCCTTCCCTCCTTCTCCCAGAGCGGATTTTCCTCCCTCCCCCGCCCCCTCCCCTGAGACCCTGCACCCCCTACTTGCCTCTCTCCTTCCCACATCCCTCCCTACCTGGCCCTCTTCAGCGCGCCCCCCGCTCATCTCCCCCATCTCTTCCCCTCCCTCCCTTCTTCCAGTCTCCCTCATCTCCTTGCGCCTGGCAGATCCTCTGTTTTGATCATCGTCAGTGTGCCACATCAGTGTTGTGTTTAGTGCTGTTTCTCCTGTGCGTCAAGAGGTGTGATTTTAATTGTGTACTGCCTTGAGGTTCGCCGTCAGTGTTTGTTATGTGCTACACCATCTGTCGATACCTTTCGTGCTCCACTCATACTGTGCCTTGTGTTCTTTTAATTGTCCCAGTGTGTGGCTTTTTGTGCGTGCTACTTTTAAACAGTTTTAACAGTTTTTTTATCTCCATTTTACGATCACCCCGTTTTTTGTCTATTGCCTTCCATGATGTTCCCCCTTTTTTATATCTATGTTCACCATATTCTCTCCTTTGTTCTTTTTAAATGTCTTCTATTGTTTGTTCTATGTCTTTCGGCTGCCAACCCGCCCTGGTGGGGAATTGAAATACAATAAAGAAAAAAAAAACCTTGTCGTCAGTCTTGTGACTAGCTCTGAAGATGGCCAGACGACACGCGGCCGAAATATCAGTAGAGGAAATTTTATTTGCGCGGCTGCATGCCCGAAATGTAATGGATTACTATACACCTCTTAGTTTTAAGGTTCAAAGCACGTAAAGTTTGGTATTACCTTTCCTACAACATGCACGACTCGAAATAAACGAATACCTAACAAATGTACATTCATTCAACCATTACCTCTTTCTATAACGGTCAATTACATTGATAAAACGAACTTCTTCGCGGAAGCTTCCACTTGTTTTCGTCATTTTAATCTTTTGAATGACGATTCTCGTTTCTGTCAAATGTCTTATTGCCTCGAATGAAAGTCGCGAAAAATTACTCTGTGTCTTCTCTGTATGATTATTTTCCTTTCATCAATATCCCTAGTGTTTGGAAATAAATTCCTGTAATTAAGGTAACGATATAACTGTCTCCTGTTGTTGAAGTTTCGTTTAGGCAATGTTTCTTATAGTGACCACAGTTCCGTTATCTTTCACGAACATGGATTCACAGTTTCCTGCGAGTAAGGAATAAAGCTTAATGCGCACCTGTGAGTGGTAACTTTGAAAGAAAATCATCTACAAACTTAGAAGTTTAGCGCATTTATGAAATCCGTTTCAAACTCGCAATTATCAGTTTAGTGAAGTGTACGCCTAAGTGTGGTTTGGATAAACCAAATACGATGGAGAATAAACTGCAAGCTGTCGTTTCATCAAGGAAATTCTACAGAGGACCGAAACCTGGGAAATGTGCTGAACTTGAAGCTGTGGTTCCTTCCTTTGTACAAGGTAACTGAAAAAAATGTGATACCTTTTTCTCGACAAACAGGCGTTCGAAATGGCGATTTCGTTTATAAGTGAACACGATAATCGTCCTTGAAAATGTTCAGGTAACCGAAGATACCAGAAGACCCTGAAGAACCATTCCAACAGAAAGATCGAAACGTCGATCGTGAAGAAAGAGTTTTAAGAGGAACTTGAAGCTGTCTGACAACTTAGATTATTTTCCGTTCAATGAGGGCTGCTACGAAAACCTGCAGACGAACAAAGAACGCTCGTATGGGCAAGACGTTTAGACCATTCTTGGAGGGCAGAAGAACCTCCGAAGAACGGGACGTAAATTACTTAGTAATCAGGTTCTTTTCTCCTTCTTTTCTCCTGTTGTCGTGATGACGACGTTATCGCCAATTTCATCAGAACTAATCACCAAGTTCACACAAACGATGCCTTGACGATCTATAAAAGGATAACACAGATCTGCTCTATTTTAATTGCTTTGCAATTTCCACTGGCGAGAATTCTTTCTCCTCAAGACTTGGATAATGTTCAACCATTCTACAAGGCTATGGGGTTAAAAAGATACGAACCAAAACGAGATGTTCAAGAAACCGACGTACAAAGTGTACAGAAACGACGGTATTCTGGATCCAAAACGAGTAGTGGTTGTTGGGTGAGTTCGATGAAGGAGAGACATCTCTGTTGTGGGCAGAAGTCTGAATTTCGCAGCCACACCTAAGAGATCCCCCGCAGAAGAAATTGTCAGTGCTATCGATGTATCCTTGTTTTACTTCCCAAGGTAGAAGTAAGACAGGACCTATTGAGAATTCTACGGAAAACGAAACCGCTCAAGGGCAACACATCGGTGCGGGAAGGAGAAGGTCTTGATTTCCTAAAGAGCGACGAACGTACCATGGTCACCAAACCCGACAACGAAGGTGCCCCGCGACTATTAGCTGATCCTGCGTACAGAAAAACAAAAAGAGATCTCATGAAATAATACACAGAAAACGTGTAATCTGATGAGAAATCGACCCAGCTTTCCCGAGTAAATAAACAGGGTTATAACCAGACAATACGAGAGAGTGAAATGTTTCTTACCTCCATTGAATAGAAAGAGAATTATTTCTTTCTCTGCAGTTTAAAACGTGCACATCTCCCTGTAGTACTATTGCTACGACTGAAGTTATTTCATGATGCCTTAATAGATGTCCTACCATCGTGTACCTTCCTCGTTACAGATTGTTTTCCATATATTCCTTTCCTCGCTGATTCTGCGGAGAACTTTCTCATTGCACTCATTGTCAGCTCATCTAATTTTTAACATTCTTTTTTGGCACTACATATCAAATGGCTCGATTCTGTTCTGTTCTGTTTTTCCCAGAGTCCATGTTTCACTATCATACAATTCTGTACGCCAAACGTACATTCTCACAAATTTGTTCCTCAAATTAACGTCCATTTTTGAAACTAGCAGACTTCTACTGGCCATGAATGTTCTTTTTGACGGCGCTAGTCTGCTTTTTATGTCCTCCTTGCTCCGTAGATTGTGGGATATTTTGCTGCCTAGGTAGCAGAACTTCTTAACTTCATCTACTTTGTGATCCTCAATCCTGATGTTAAGTTTCTCGTTGTCCTCGTTTCTGCTACTTCTCATTACTTTCGTCTTTTTCGATTTACTCAATCCATATTCTGTATTGATTGTACTGTTCATTCCATTCAGAAGGTCCTGTAATTCTTCTTCACTTTCACTGAGAGTAACAATGTCATCAGGAAATCTTACCACTGACAACCCTTCACCTTGAATTTTAACTTTGTCCTCGAGTTGTTCTTTAATTTCCGTTATTGCTTTTTCGATGTATATATTGAACAATAGAGAAGAAAAACTGCATCTCTCGTTTACATCATTTTCAATCCGAGCATTTCTTTCTTGGTCGACCACTCTTACTGTTACATCTTGACTCATGTACATACTGAGTACTACCCGTTTTTCCCTAAAGCGTACCCCTCTTTTTCTCAGAATTTCGAACATCGTGTACCATTTTACATTGTCGAACCCTTTTTCCAGGTCGACAGATCTTATGAACGCGTCTTTGTTTTTCTTTAGTCTTACTTCCATTATCAGCCACAGCGTCAGAATTGTTTCTCTGGTGCCTTTTACCTTTCCTACAGCTAAAGTGATCGTCATCTAGCACATCCTCAGTTTTCTACTCCATTCTTCTGTATATTATTCTTGTCAGCAACTTGGATGCATGAGCTGTTAAGCTAAATGTGCGATAATTCTCGCACTTGTCAGCTCTTGCACTCTTCGGAACTGTGTGGATGATATTTTTCCAAAAGTCAGATGGTATATTGCCAGGTTCATGCAGTCTACACAGAAACGTGAGTAGTCGTTTTGTTATCACTTCCTCAAATGATTTTAGAAATTCTGATTTGATGTTATATATCCCTTATTTGATCTTAAGTCTTCCGAAGATCTTTTAAATTGTTTCTCTGATACTGGTAACAATCGCGACTTCTTTTTTTGGTGCTGTATTAAAGACAACTGTGCAGCAATAACCCCAAAACGAATCCCGAGCTGAAAATAGCCATACAGGAGGTCATCGACAGCATAGATGTTCCGACACTTGAGCGGGTCATGCAGAATTTCGTTATTCGTCTGCCTCACATCATCGCCAACCATATAGAACATGTCATGACCTAAATCCGAATCTGTAGTGACGTTTAAATGTCGAATAAAGGTAAAATTTGGAAATTTGTGGTAAGGTCTTATGGGACGAAACTGCTGATGTCATCGGTCCCTAAGCTTACACAGTATTTAATCTAACTTAAACTAAGTTACGCTAAGGACGACACACTTACCCAAGCTCGCGGGAGGGAGGACTCGAACCTCCGACGGGTGGGGGGGGGGGGGAGCTCGAATAAAGTGTGTGCACGCCGTAGTTGGTAACTAATATACGTTTTTTTCCATATAGTTCAGTAATGCTCAGCCTGTAGTTTTAGTGTTTCATTTACAGTAACACCGTTGCATTTCAGCTGCTAAATTTAATGTAAGCTATCAGTATATTACGCAGGATAGCCTGAGAAGGACGCCATCAGAAGAACATTTGTGCAGACAGTGAGAGTGCTCTGTTGGAAGGGCTCCTCAGATACAACACGGCACTGACGAAGAAACACACCCGCTTCGTGAGCACCGGTCCAGTCCATCCCTCTGTTCCGAAAGGGTGGCCGCCCCAGTTGAGCGTCGACTGCCAAATTGCTGTGCAGCTCGAGTATTCTCGTTGCTATCTCTTTTCAACATAGCGTGGCACCACAGGTGCAGGGAAAGTTGTGCATAATCTGGCGCGTGTCATTGTATGCAGTGCCGTTGTAGTAGAGGCAACGTTAGAGGCAAAAGACAAAACAATAAGTCGCATTAAAGACTATGAATGACAGGGTTCCAGGAACCACTAGCTATTCCAATCGGTCAGTAAAGAAAATAAAGCACAGTTACAAGTGCTTCCCTACGTTGCATTATTTTGAAAAGCTGCGGAAGAAGAAGAATTCTTTAATCGAAGGTAATACTTCCAAGCAGGTTGTCACTGGGCAGACCGATAACTACCATGTATTCTACATTGTCAGCAATGCAGAAAGACATGTTGTACACTACACTCCCATCTGTTTCTACACTACACTGTTATCTGGCGATCGCAGCATGCTCAGTCTGTTTTGACGCTTCTGCATCTCACGGGAGGTAATGAAAGAATAGGTACTTTATTTCAGTTTCCGTAGTAATGTGTGACATCACCAACAACTTTAATATTGGCAGAATTAAGAGCTCCTTTAAGCTGTACGGGCACAGACTCTGGCCGCTTATTTTAAGATGATTCCTCGTCCTGAGAACCAACGGCATTCTAGACATATAATAAGATGTACCTCTATGTCAGTTATAGACTTAACATACCTGAAATGTCCAATAGTCAATACTTTATCGAACGTTAAAAGTCTCCAGCCTGGTACGTGTCTACTTACGGACCACGGACTATGGCCACGGTAACCCAATCATTACCATGTCCATTAGCGTCTGCGTTCGTAAGCGTGAAATTCAATACGCATCCGCAAAAGACTGAAGGGCCATGCAAAACCACTTGGGCCCCTACTCCATTCTTCGTACTAATAGCAATATTATGAATAGATTTATATACTGCAAGGCGCGATTCCTTCTCCTCCTAAAATAACGCGGCTTAACTGGTCTGTGTCGATGCTGCTGCAAGTGCGGCTGCTCCACAACTAACGCCGTCTTAAGAGAAACGTCACTTGCATAGCACTTCCTTATCTAACCGCAGCGCGGCTTACGCAACCGCCGGAAGCGAATTTTAACCCGACAGAGCTATTCTTCTTAAGTATCGCAGATAAGCATAGTGTGGTGTCACTGCCAGACACCACACTTGCTAGGTGGTAGCCTTTAAATCGGCCGCGGTCCATTAGTATACGTCGGACCCACGTGTCGCCACTGTCAGTGATCGCAGACCGAGCGCCGCCACACGGCAGGTCTAGAGAGACGTCCTTGCACTCGCCCCAGTTGTACAGCCGACGTTCATAGCAGTGGTTCACTGACAAATACGCTCTCATTTGCCGAGACAATAGTTAGCATAGCCTTCAGCTACGTCATTTGCTACGACGTAGCAATGCGCCATTACCAGTTATATTGAGCTTATTATAAAACCTGTACCGTCAAGAGCGATGTACACCAATTATGGTTTAAAGTTAAGTATTACATCATCTACGTACTTTATTTGCAATTCTCAAGACATTGTCCTGTTCCAGACCTCACGCCAGTCTGCGAGTAATTAAACGCGTGCATTTCGGCCTCCTCTAGCAACATGGTGTTGGCTCTTCTGCCAACACTTCATATGGCGACGAAGATTTAACGGTCGTATTGCTCCAATTTACATGTGTCATGGCTTCGCCACAATCTCCAGATGTACTGTCCGAATTTTATCGCTTGCAGAATCAGCAGACGCAGGCCTTATTGGATGCCCTTGGACAGCTCGTCCAGGGTCAACGTGCAATGCAAAACAATGCGGCCGCCACCGCTCCACCACTACCACAGCCACAACACGCAGTTGCACCACCTTTTCGTCCATATGATGCGGCACTGGAAAGCTGGACGGAGTGGTCACGCCAATTTGGATTCCATCTCGCCGCCTACAGAATTCAAGGTAACGAGCGGCAGCCTTTTTTGTTAGCATCCGTCGGGGTGCACACGTACCGAGTGATAGTGAAATTATTTCCCCGACGCGACATAGCAACTCCGTCCTACGACGAAATTTTGTCTGCATTAGATGCATATTTCAAAGAATCAGTCAATGTAGTTGCCAAACGGTATACGTTCTTGCGTACCAAACATACAGCCGGTCAAACTAATCGGGAGTGGGTTGCAACTTTACAAGGCCTTACTAGGGATTGTGCTTTTGAGTGTGAATGTGGACTCCCTTATTAAGATACTATGGTGCATGATGCAATTGCACAGAACGTTTCTGATGTTCGTATAAGGGAACAGATTTTGAAACTAGTCAATCCCTCCCTTCAACAAGTGATGGACATATTGGATCGGCAGGACACACTTCACTTGACTTTGCTCAGGAATCGTTTGCAACTTCGCCAGCTGTGTGTCACATTAACTGGCCCGCCGGGCGCGCTGCACGGAACTGTAAACAGCCCTCGCGCCCGTTCGCGCAGCTGCCGACAAGCTCTCCATATCGTGTGCCGCGCAAGCACGCAAATTCAGTGCTAAAATCATGCCAGCGGTGTGCTACTAGACATTCGCGTGAGAATTGCTCGTCACGCCAAGCTATTTGCTTTTTCTGTAACATAAAAGGACATGTTCAAAGTGTTTGCCAGAAAATGCTTAGATCGGACACTCACAACCATTCCAGGCCCTTTGCTTCGCGCCGGAATCGAACCAAGACTACACGGGCTCGTGAACCTTCGCCCATGGACATTCATGTAGTTCATTCCACTCCGCCCAGTGCCACTCTCTCTACCAGTGACTGTGTTCGTCCCACGAAAAGTGTACATCGACGTCGCAGGAAATCACGTCAAGTAGCAAATGATTCTGTCCCAGTGTCTGTTCACGTTGCACGAGACAGTCGCTCTTGTCGTCAGCATGACAATAAACTTTCTGTAGATTTGGACTTTCATGGCAAGGTCATACCATTTCAGCTCGATACCGGAGCTGCAGTTTCATTGATCAATCACGACACGTACAAACAACTGGGCACACCTCCCTTGTGTGCTGCAAATGTTCAGTTAAATAGTTATTCAGGACAAGCTATCCCTGTGTTAGGACAGTGCAGCCTTCTTGCAACATACAAGGGACAAACAAAACTTGTGTCATTTTACGTACTTCGTGCTTCTTCTGCAGTGAACTTGTTTGGTTTAGATTTATTTCAGTTGTTTAACTTGTCTATAGTAAATCAGGTCTTATCAGTGAACCAGACTGTGCCTTCAGCCAGTGTTTCTCGTCTATGTGAAGAATTTGCAGACATTTTTGCACCGGGCCTTGGTTGCGCTAAGAACTATAAAGCACATTTGGAACTGAAAGTCAACGCGCAGCCGAAATTTTTCAAAGCGCGCAATGTTCCCCACGCATTGCGTGATGAGGTCGCAAAAACATTACACGATTTGGAATCACAAGGTGTGATTGAACGTGTGCAGGCTTCTCTCTGGGCATCACCCTTAGTCATTTTGCCGAAACCTTCCGGAAAATTGAGACTTTGTGTGGACTTCAAGGCAACGGTGAATCCACAACTAGTGATTGCAACTTATCCTTTACCCCGCCCGGAAGATCTTTTTGACAGACTGTGCCCGGGTAAATATTTTTCGAAGTTGGACCTCGCAGATGTGTACTTGCAAATACCGGTGGACGAAGAATCCCAGCGCGTTTTGGTGGTTAACACGCATCTTGCTTTGTATAGATTTAAAAGACTGCCATTCGGGTGTGCATCCGCCCCTGCATTGTTTCAGCAATATCTGCAAACTGTTTGTGCGTCGGTCCCTACTGCAGCAAACTATCTGGACGATATTGTGATCTCCGGAAAGATGGAAGAAGAACATTTAGCCAATCTCCGAACATTATTTCAGGTCTTGCGACAAAATGGTCTTAGCTTGCGGAAGTACAAATGTGTGTTGTTTGCTCGTGACTTACCCTATCTGGGACATGTAATCAATGCCCAAGGCATCCATCCGAGTCCAGAGCACCTCCGTGCCATACAGGACTCTCCTTCGCCGCAGAATTTGAAGCAGCTACAGAGTGTGCTGGGAAAAATAAATTACTATAACAAATTTGTGTGCCAGGCCTCTTCCATTTCAGCTCCGCTTCATAGCTTACGCCGTAAAGGTGTTCCGTTCGTCTGGACGACGGAATGCGAACGCGCCTTTCGCCAGTTGAAATCGGCGTTGCTTTCCAATACTTGCCTTACGCCATTCGATCCCCAGAAACTCCTTTTGTTGATGGTCGATGCATCAGATTTCGGGATCGGTGCTGTGCTTGCGCACAAGGAGGGATCGCATGATCGCCCTATTGCCTTTGCGTCCAAATTGCTCTCGTCTGCGCAAAGAAATTATTCACAGATTGAGAAAGAAGCTTTGGCCCTCGTATTTGGTGTTACTAAGTTTCATGATTTCTTGTATGGTCGTCACTTTACCATCATCACAGACCACAAACCTTTGACGTCGCTTTTTCATCCAAACAAACCTGTACCTCCACGTACAGTGCAGAAATTCATTCGCTGGTCTATTTTCCTCTTGCAGTACCGCTACGATATCTTGTATCGGTCCTCTGCTAAACACGGAAACGCCGATGCGTTGTCCCGTTTGCCTGTTGCTTAGGATAGAGCATTCGATTCTTCCGAACTTGCTTGCATGTTCATTGAGTCGGAAACCGATGCCGTGGTCGAATCGTTTCCGATTGATTTTCGTCGTGTAGCTACAGCCACAGCTGCTGACCCTGTCCTTGCTACCGTTCTGCGTTTTGTTGCTATGCAATGGCCCTTGTCAAAGTCACGGATCGAGGATCCGTTGGTTCGCCGATTTTTTGCTCACAAGGAGAGACTTTGCTCGACGTGGTGTTTTGCTGTTGCGTTCTGATAATGATCACTCCAGGGTCGTGGTCCCACGTTCATTACAGTCCTCTGTCTTACGGCTTCTCCACCAAGGACATTGGGGTATAGTCAGAACGAAACAACTTGCTCGTCAGCACTGTACTTGGTTCGGAATCGATGCTGCGATTACGAATCTGTGCTCTTCTTGCATGGCGTGTGCCGAACAACATTCCGCGCCACCGCGGAAATTCTTTGCATGGCCAAAAGCCACTTCCCCTTGGCAACGCTTACACATCGATTTTGCTGGTTTATTCTGGAATGCTCGATGGTTGGTTGTGGTAGATTCATTCAGTAATTTTCCTTTTGTTGTACGGCTGTCTTCCACGACGTCATCTGCCTCCATCCAAGCGTTATCCACTATCTTTTGCATTGAAGGTCTTCCGCAGACTATTGTTTCCGACAATGGCCCACAATTCATGTCCGCCGAATTTCAGTCATTCTGCAAGGCCAATGGTATCAACATCTGACATCCGCGCCGTTTTCGCCTCAGTCAAACGGTGCTGCTGAACGAGTGGTCCGGACTTTCAAGTCACAGATGTTGAAGTTGAAAGAGTCTCATTCTCGGGAGGACGCGTTATTGCTCTTTTTGTCCTCGTATCGCTCTCAGCCCCGAGATGGTCGCTCGCCGGCTGAGTTGCTCCACGGTCGTCCTCATCGAACCTTGATGTCTTTGCTAAATCCGCCGCATCAGGTTCCTGTGCAGCGGCAGCCACCTGCTTTTGCTCCAGGCGACGTTGTATACTATCGCAAGTATCGAGGTTCTCGCGCGTTGGCTCGCAGGGCACATTCTTCGCTGCCTCGGCCGCGCTATGTATCTGGTTTTGGGGGCCTCTGGTGAGGTGCGTCGGCATCTCAATCAGCTGCGCCTTTGTCGTCGCCTGGGTTCTGCCCCTCCCCGTGTGCTTTCAGCGACAGTGCCGTCCGGTCAGCGCCCTGGGGACCCATCTACTGGCTCGCCTCATCCCCAGGTGTTACCGACGATGCCTTCCATTTTGCCACATGGCGACGCGCCGCCGCCGTCGCCGGTCCTCCCGCCGGCGCCGCCCGCAGTGGACGCGTCGCTGCAGCCGCCAAGCGCTTCCCTGGGTCACGAGCCGCCGATCGCTTCCCGTGACCAGCTGTCCTCCGCCATGGAACTCTTTCCCGTTCCGGACCAGATGTCGTCTTCGCCCGTCGGCTGCCCCGACGCGATGGAGGTCGAATCTTCGGCCCCTCCTATCTCTCTACGGGCGCATACACCGCATGTTGGCGTGCACCCTGGACTAGGTTTTCAGGCGTTTCCTAGCTCCCCTCGGACCGAATGGCAGGGTGCGGTTGGCACAGCCTCGCCTGTTGTTAGGCTCCCCACCTCGTCGCATTCGTCAACATGGGGTCCTCCCCATGGCGGGCGGAAGCCTTATAGCACAACCGTTCGCCGATTTGCGGGGGAGGTATGTGGTGTCACTGCCAGACACCACACTTGCTAGGTGGTAGCCTTTAAATCGGCCGCGGTCCATTAGTATACGTCGGACCCACGTGTCGCCACTGTCAGTGATTGCAGACCGAGCGCCGCCACACGGCAGGTCTAGAGAGACGTCCTTGCAATCGCCCCAGTTGTACAGCCGACGTTCGTAGCAGTGGTTCACTGACAAATACGCTCTCATTTGCCGAGACGATAGTTAGCATAGCCTTCAGCTACGTCATTTGCTACGACCTAGCAAGGCGCCATTACCAGTTATATTGAGCTTATTATAAATCCTGTACCGTCAAGAGCGATGTACACCAATTATGGAATAAAGTTAAGTATTACATCATCTACATACTTTATTTGCAATTGTCAAGACATTGTCCTGTTCCAGACCGCACGCCAGTCTGCGTGTAATTAAACGCGTGCATTTCGGCCTCCTCTAGCAACACAGTGTTGGCTCTTCTGCCAACACTTCACATAGTATACTATTGTATCGAAGATATAAATCAAATGTGTAGCAGCTGCAGGATATGTAACTATACTTACTACAGAAACTGAAGCCTTTTGCAGATGCGTATTGAATTTCACGCTTACGAACGCAGACGCTAATGGACATGGTATTGATTGGGTTACTGTAGCTGTAGTTCGTGGTCCTAAAGTAGAGACTGTAGCAGGCCTGGAGACTCTTTGCACTCGAGAAGTTATTGCTTATCTGGCATTTCAGGTACGTGAAGTCCATAACAGAGATAGAGGTACACCTTATTATATGTCTACTATGCCACTGGTTCTCAGGACGAGGAATCATCGTAAAATAAGTGAGTCCGAGTCTGTGTCTGTACTACAGAAACTGAAATACAGTACCTGTCGTTTCCTATTCCTATAGAATCTTCTTTCTACGCATGGTCATCTTGTTTTGCTTTGACTGATCATTTGTTGATGCAACTATTTCTAATCTACATTCTAGTGAGAAACTATTGACCACACTGACATAAGCTATTAATAAGATCGTTTGCTGAATTTCTAGCTGTAGCTTATAAGTACCACGAAATAAATTTTAACATTAAAATAAAATAAAATAGCTTCACAAATTGGGCAAATCAATAACGCGTTGGTACACCTCTGGCACTTTTGCAAGCCGTTATTCCGCTTGTCGAGAGAGAGTGAGGGGAGGAGAGAGAGACAGAGGGAGGGAAAAGAAAGAATGGGGAGGAAGGGTGGAAAAAGAGAGAGAGAGAGAAGAAAGGAAAGGAAGGAATGGGAGAGAGGTAGTGAGAGGGAGAGATAGAGAAAGAGAGAGAAGAAAGAAAGGAGAAGAAAGTGGAGAGAGAGAAGGACAGAGAGAGACAGTAGAAAGAAAGGGGAGGAACGCACATGGAGAGAGGGAAGAGAGAAGAAGCAAAGGGGTGGATGAGTGGGGGAGAGAGAGAGAGAAGAATGAAAAGGGAGGAAGGGGGAGTGGGAGTGAGAGAGAAAAAAATAAAGGGAAAGATGGAGGAGAGTGAAGGAGAGAGGCAGAGAGAAGAAAGAAAGGGGAGAGAGAGAGAGAGAGGGAGTAGAAATAAAAGGGAGGAAGGGTGGAGAAAAAGAGAAGAAAGAAAGGGGAGGAAGGGTGGGCAGAGAGAGAGAGAGAGTAGAAATAAAAGGGAGGAAGGGTGGAGAAAAAGAGAAGAAAGAAAGGGGAGGAAGGGTGGGCAGAGAGAGAGAGAGAGAGAGAGAGAGAGAAAGAATGGCCGTGAATTTGTGCAACACTGTGCGACGAGGCGAGGCGTGACGTCAGCAAAGAGCGGTCGTGCTTGGTAATTCGCATATCCGGAGTCTGGACAACAGACATGAAGCGAGTGTGTGACAGAGCAAGCAGTCATGTGGGACCGGCGACTAACTGCTAGGTCTCCCCTTGAGCAGGCGCAGCCGCATCGTACCTCGTCAAACACAGAGCGTTGCAGCACTCCAGTGCTTACCTTAAGAGGGTGAGCAGCTTGGGGTTGATGGCCATGAGGACGGAGTTGAGCGTGTTGCGGAAGTTTTGCTGGAAGAAGCGGCGGCCCCACTGCCTGAACGCCGCCTCCGGGTTGCGCTGGCAGTTCACCTCGACGCCGAACGCGACGGACGCGATGACGTCAGTGGTGAAGCGAGCACTCAGCTCGCGCATCTCGACCACCTGCCCTCTGGACGCGGGCTCCTCCAGCACCTCCCCCATCTCGCGGCCGCAGTCCGCTAGCGTCTGCAAGGCCGAGGGCGCACCACCATAGTAACTATGTCAAGCTTTTCATCACCAATAGCTGGGCGGACCGCAACTGGAATACTGTGCAAAACAGCATTTTACAACTCTACCGAAATGAATGCGACATTTCAGGCACAGACAGGAGAGCATTTGAATTTTTCACTGACATCAGACTGGTCGTGGCCTGTATGGCACCCAACTGTACAAAATCAAAAGACACACGAACTATAGCTGCACCTGTGCCAGGGTGTGAACTACCTGCTGTCACGGATCCACGATTCGGTTGTGAGTGTCTACAGTTCGTCACTGTCTCTCCATTTTCCCCCTACCGAAAACATAACTTGCTGTCACCCTCGTCGTTAAATGAGCCATAGGCACCTGCGACTTCATTAACAGAAACAGCCAAGTATGTACACGGACTGAGCCAAATCCATATGACTACTTTTCAGAACGAGACCGACAGTCCCATGGTGGCGTCGTGGGCACATGTCGTAATAAGGAAAGTATATAAACTGGGCAGAGACAAATGAGGAATCACACTAGTGATGATAAGAGCCGCGAATGGGGATATCGACTGACATAAGAGACTTTAACAAAGGGAAGACTGCTATGCAGCCGCCGAATGGGAACGAACTTCGAGCAAACAGCTAGTCGGCACTTAGAGCTACTCTGTCGTGACCGTCAAGGAAAATGGTTGAAGGTAACAAGGCGTTGGACGCCCATGCCTCATCGCAGAACTTTGATGATGTTTGCTTTCCCTATAAAACAGGACTCCAACGTCCTTCAAAAAAATGGTTCAAATGGCTCTGAGCACTATGGGACTTAACATCTATGGTCATCAGTCCCCTAGAACTTAGAACTACTTAAACCTAACTAACCTAAGGACATCACACAACACCCAGCCATCACGAGGCAGAGAAAATCCCTGACCCCGCCGGGAATCAAACCCGGGAACCCGGGAGTGGGAAGCGAGAACGCTACCGCACGACCACGAGATGCGGACGCAACGTCCTTCCATGTTGACCCAACCACATCGTCAGTTATGTTTGTAGTGGACACATTATCATTGACATGGAAACGTATCGCACAGTCAGATGAATCACGTTTCGTGTTAAACCAGATTGATGGTCGTGACTGGAAACGCCATCATCCCAGCGAACAGCTGCACCAATCATGAAGTGCACCATAGATCGCAGACTGATAACGTCAGTTTTATGCTATGCAGGACATTCACCTGGGCTTCCGTAGGACTTTCGGCAGTAACCGAAAACAGCGAGACAGCTGTAGACTACGTCAACGTTGGCGAGGACCACCTGCATCCCTTCATAGCTGGTGTATTTTCCGATGGCTATGGCATCTTTCAGCAGGACAACTGTTGTGTAAGAAGGGCAGAATCGTACTGCACGGGTTAGAGGAGCACGATGGTGAATTCACGTTGTTGTCCTTGCCTCCAAATTAGCCTGACCTGAAGCTGGTGACATACATTTGGGAAGCTGTCGTAAACTATCCGCGTCCTCAGACCACTGACTTGTAATGTACGGGAACTGCATGACCCGTGTGTAGGCGTCTGTTGGCACGTCCCTCTGGACACCTAACGAGGGCTTGTCACAACCACGCCACACAAAATCACTGATGTATTGCGTTCTATAAGTCGACCAACCCGTTATTACAACGGTTTGGCCCATCAGTGCAGATGTTTTCGTTTCATCATTCTAGGGGCGTCCGAAATTGTTTTATACTTTATTTTTTCCCATCGTTCGTGGTGGGGTGACGCATCATTACAGTTGCAAGTCTGCAACACTTTTGTCTAACTGTCGGTGGCAGCACAGTCACTAGAAGGGTTATTCCTGCACAGTACAGCTCCTTTTTTCCACCTGCTGTCCATACGTGTGTAAACCCCCATGGTTCTTTTGTAACATACAGTGCGTATATGTGGCTTGCTAATGTTGTCTCTGCAGCTGAATCCTCACACCCGTAAATGATAAAATCGACCCTGCCATCGAGAGCCTACATCTAGGGACTTACATAAAACGAATAACGAAATACTGTGTTATGGTTTTACTTCATTTTAGTCTACTGAATGAAACCAACTATTCCTATCGGGGAGCTACCAAAATGAATCACAACTTGACTACTGTAACTGATCAATTTAAAAAAATTGGGTGCCAAAAGTAGCAGAAATATGAAGAAATGACAGATTCTACCCTAAATGTAGAGTGGAGATTGGATGAACATTAGAGCAGGCTCCCCATCATTAGACGGACACAAAGAGCGTTGATGCTGATTTTTCTTTTTTTGAGTCATCGGTCTTCTGAATGGTTTGATGCGGCCTGCCACGAATTCCTCTGCTGTGCCAACCTCTTCAACTCAGAGTAGCACTTGCAACCTTACATCCTCAATTGTTTGCTCGATGTATTCCAATCACGCCAGTTTTTGCCCGCTACAGCCTCCTCTAGTACCATGGGAGTCATTCGTTGAAGTCTTAACATATGTCCTATCATCCTCTCCCTTCTCCTTATCAGTGTTTCCCATATATTCCTTTCCTCTCCGATTCTGTGCAGGACCTCTTCATTTGTTACCTTATCAGCCAACCTAATTTTCGACATTCTTTTGTAAAACCACATCTCAAATTCCTCGATTCTCTTCTGTTCCAGAGTCCATGTCTCACTACCATACAATGCTGTGCTCCAAACGTACATTCTCAGAAGTTTCTTACTCAAATTAATTCCTATGTTTGATACTAGTAGACTTCTGTTGGCCAGGAATGCCATTTTTGCCAGTGCTAGTCGGCTTTTGGTGTACTCCTTGCTCCGTCTGTCATTAGTTATTGTGGTATCCAGGTAGCAGAATTACTTAACTTCATCTACTTCGTGACCATGTATCCTGGTTTTAACTTTCTCGCTCTTCTCATTTCTACAACCTTTCATTACTTTCGTCTTTCTTCGATTTACTCTCAGTCTGTATTCTGTACTCATTAGACGGTTCATTCCGTTCAGCACTAAGGACAGCAATGTGATCCATTAGCGAAAAAGTGTCATTGATATCCTTTCACCTTGAATTTTAATTCTAGTCCTGAACATTTCTTTTATTTCCATCATTACTTCTTCCATGTACAGATTGAACAGTAGGGGCAAAAGACAACATCCCTGTCTTATACCATTGTTAATCCGACACTTCGTTCTCAGTCGTCCACTCTTATTCCCTCTTGTCTCTTGTACATACTGTATATTATCCTTCTCTCCCCATGACGTACCCCTATTTTTCTCTGAATTTCGAACATCTTGCACCATTTTACATTGTCGAACGCTTTTTCCAGGTCGACAAATCCTATGAACGAGTCTTAATTTTTCTTTAGTCATGCTTCTATTATCAACTACTGATTAGCTGTGAGAAAGGTAAGACGTAAACCCTGACTGGCACATCCAGAAGCAGCTCAGTGGACAATTGGGTGTAATTCAACACATTTACTGTGAGTGTTTTCCTATCTGCCGAACCGAAGCGCACATATCTCCTTTTGCAGTATGGCTAGCATTTATACAGCACCGATGATCTGCTCGTTGGTGCGTTGGTCACACTGCAGACAATGCGGCGTACTTGTAATTGTCTGCCTACACAGTGGACGCAATATGCAGTCGGCAACCTCGTAGGGCTGAAATTACGAGAATGCAATCTCCCACCTGCACTGCCCATGCTACAAGAGTTCTGTGGCCTCCAGCATTGTAAAGTACCGCCACCTCGCTCAGCTCTCTCAGGGCAGTAAATGTCCACCCCTGCAGGACATGACAACTGCCTTCCCAGCCCCTCTTGAGCCGAATGTGGCTTCTGAGGAATGTCTTGCCCGCATTGCCCTTTCTGTCAGCACTCAGCTCTATATAACTCCCAGGCGTGCAGTACTTCACAGCTTATTGGCAGGCCTACGTGATTATAGCCAATACCGACCACTGAATTAACTAACAATCCGATTGTACGTAGTGAAAAGTGACCTAATACAAATATAAATCGAAAAGAAGTTGTTATTGTTGATGTGCTCTTCAGTTTGAAACTCGTTTGATGCAGCTATCCATGCTACTCTATCTTGTGCGAGCCTCTTCAACTCCGAGTAACTACTGCAACCTACATCTATTTGAATCTGCTTACTGTTTTCATCTCTTGGTCTCCCGTTACGATTTTTATCACCGACACTTCTCACCAATACAAAATTGGTGATCCCTTGCATGTCTCAGAACGTGTCCCGTCAACCGATTCCTTCTTTTCAACAAAGTTGGGTCACAAATTCCTTGTCTCCCTAATTCCATTCATACCTCCTCATTACTTACTTGATCTACCCACCTAAATTACAACATACTTCTGTAGCACCACATTTCGAAACCTTCTATTGTCTTTCAGTCCATGCTGTTTATTGTCCATGTTTCACTTCCATTCACGGCTACACTCCCGACAAATACCTTCAGAAAAGACTTCCTGACACTTGAATCTGTATTCGATGATAACAAATTTCTCTTCTTCAGAAATGCTTTTTTTGCCGTTGACAGTCTACATTTTATATCCTCTCCACTTCAGCCATCATCAGTTATTTTGTTGCCCAAATAGCAAAACTAATCTACTATTTTAAATGTCTCGTTTCCTAATCTAATTCTCTTAACATCATAGGACTTTATTCGAGTACATTACGTTATCATTGTTTTACTTTTCTTGATGTTCCTCTTATATCTTCCTTTTAAGACACTGTCCATTACATTTAGCTGTTCTTCCAAGTTCTCTGCAGTGTCTGACAGAATTACAATGTCATTAGCAAACCTGAAAGTTTGTATGTGTTCTCCCTCAACTTTAATTCCTATACCAAATTTTTCTTTGGTTTCTTGTACTAGTTGTTCAATGTACATACTGAATAGCACCAGGGACAGGCTACAACCGTATATCACTCCCTTCTGAACTACTGCTTCCCTTTCATGCCCCTCGCCTCTTATAACTGCCGTCTGGTTTCGGTATATTACTCCTGCTATCTTCAGCATTTCAAACATGGTATTCCAGTCAACGTTGCCAAATGGCTTCTCCAAGTACACAAATGCTATAAATGTACGTTTGTCTTTCCTTAACCAATCCTCTAAGGTAAGTCGGAGGGTTGGTATTGGCTAGCGTGTTCCTGTATTTCTCCGGAATCCAAACTGATCTTCCCTGAGATCTGCTTCTACAAGTTTTTTCACTCTTCTGTGAAGAATTCGTATTAGTATTATGCAACAATGAATTAATAAACTGATTGTCCAGTAATTTTCACATCTGTCAGCAACTGCTTTCTATGGAATTGAATTACTACATTTTTCTTGAATTCTGAGGGTGCTTCGCCTGTCTCATATATCTTTCACACCAGATAGAAGAATTTGGTCATGGCTCTGTCATCGAAGGCTCTTCCAGAAGTTCTGAGGGAATATCGTGTACACCTGGGCCCTAGTTTATACTGACGTCTTTGACAGCTTTGTAAAATTCTTCTCGCATTGTAATAAGTCTCAACTCATCTTCTAGTACGTCCACTTTCCTTGCAATAACATTGCTTTCAAGTTCATTTCCCTTGTGTAGGCCCTGTATAAACTGCTTCCATTTTTCAGCTTTCCCTTCTTTGCTTAGGACCTGTTTCTCATCTGAGCTTCTGATTTTTATACAAGTGCTTCTCTATACCCCAAAGGTCTCATTAATTTTCCTGTAGACGGTATGTGTCTTTGCCCTAGTGAAGTATGCTTCTAAATCCTTGCATTGGTCATGTAGCCATTCCTGCTTAGCAAATCTGTACTTCCTGTCAGTGTCTTAGACGTTTGTATTCGCTTTCGCCTACCTAATTTAAGTCAAGAGACTCAATCTCAGTGACGGCACCTCACCACTTGACTTACAAATAGAGGGCGTTCGACAATATGTACTAGTAGCTCTCAAGTCTCTGTCACGTAAAACACGGAATCCCAGCACGGGTGGCCGAGTTAATTACAACTGCATTCCACGAAAGGCCTAAAATAGTGGCTCCTAACAAGTGGTTAACAAGTATGTTTTACCACAAGTAGGAGTTTTCAAGGAATTCATAATAAGGCAGGGCAAAATAACTGGGAATGACGAGGCACGTTATTCCATCACATGCCTCTTACGCAGAACTAGTAATCCGCAGAGTGGAGAACAGACTCGGCTTGATAAGGTTGATCACCGTTGTAGAACAAACGAAGTACCCTAGGAAACACTAATCAATAACCGTCCATAAAACCTACAATACAGCATGCAAAGCCCGTACACATGAACAGCCACATATATGGCACCTGTATAGAGAGGCGCATATTGCCGCTATGCAACAGATACAAGAAGGCCAATACAAAAAAAAAGGCTGGACATTAATTTCCTACACTATTATGCACCACAGACGCCTCGGTAGTACATTGATTACGGGAGTGAAGAGATCATCATAGATGACACCAACGTGCTAGGGACTAAGAATCTGTGCATTCCTCTACAGAAAAAAAAGACAACGAATCAGACACGATAGAGTAAGAGCTGAATAAAAGAGTACACCACACATTAAACATGAAAGCACCAGCTATCCAATCCAAGATGAGATTTTAAAGAGGTTTCCCTCACCTCTAAGAAAAATACAAGTATTGTGAAACTTCTTGAAACCAACCGAAGCAACTTTAGAGTTACAAAACTCTAATCTGACCTCATGAAATTGAATAACAGAACAAAACATCTTGGATGAAGAGAATTTTGCGGCACGGTAGCCCGCCTACTCCCATAAGGAGATGGAGGTGGAGTTGGAGCTTAGAGTTGGTTTGAGTGTGTGCTGTGAACAACCATAGCTCTCCAGAATGAAATCCAGAATCCGTAGATCTGTGCTCCACACTCTTGAGAAAGCTAATTAGAGAGACTGTCGGAAGCTCACACTAGTTTGCCTACAACCTTCCAGACCTTGAGATTAAAACAGCATATTTATATTAATGTTATGTTATTGCTGGTTTAGTTTCAGGGTCAACAAAAGCATTATTCGAATACTTCCGTGAATTGTGCAGCTGAAATTTCGTAACGAATCTCCGTATAAAACGACCTGCTTGTCGTTAAACAGTCAATCCATTAACCATCGCAATTGGTGGAAGTTCCGTTACATGATTAGATTACACACGCTTCAGGTTCAGGAGTAGGGACTAGCACATTACGGACCTTTTCAGCAATAGTAAAAAATAGCAAACAGCATTTCAGAGAACAGACATTTTCCTTGATTTTATGTGGAACTTCAAGGTCTCGTTCAATATAACACCTTTTGAGATGGCCGGGACCGTAAAGACGGCAAGGTCTGATGACGAGCTCCTTCGCAGCGGAACACAAGCTCCAGATGCGAATAAATCAGACTGTGGGTTTGAAAAGAAATAAAGTTTTAGCGAAACCACTGGAAATCGGAATCTGGGTGGTCTGAATAGGAATTTGAAGCGCTGTCTCCGGAAAGCACTCCAGAAACCGCTGCTCAACCTCATTCACTCTTTGAGATGTTTCTTACTTGTGCGTAGCTGCCCACACCCTAAAGCCAGAAGCGGGCCCTTGGGACATCAGAGCATAAGCCACATGCCGAAAGTCCGCAACGTGCTCCACAAGTCTAGGGGCATTTCTGCATACTGCAAAATTAGGCGAAGAGGTCGCTGAGAGAGCCACCTCACCTGGAACATCATCTTCATCTTGCCAGAAGTGAACGTGGGTGTCAGCTTCACACGCAGCCTCCTCCATTTGTTCCCGCCAAGTCGAAAAAGGTGGCCGTTCAGAGGTTCATTTTCGTTCGTCTTCATTCCTGTGTGCTGGAAGGTCCAGAAGTCCTTGACGAGAATTGTACGGATCAAATCTGGGTCCACTATCACGAGACCCGGTCGGTTAAAGAAATATATTCCGCCGAAACGTTGGCCTGAAAGAAACAAGATGGCTTACATTTGCTTCACATTTCAAATAAACAGGTTTCACGCAAACTCTTACACTTGCGATTCCTAACCAGACTCGTTATATGAACAGAGATAAATGCTCCTAAAGTGCATATACTGCCGCAGATTTTGCTATCTTAAAAGGCCATTTTATGCAGTTGACACTTCATGAAATTTGCATTTGACGTTGGAACTCTACACGTATCAATTTTGATGTAATTTTAACGAGAAACTGCAGGGTTTATTTCACAGATATACTTTTTCAGTTACGTATTTCCGGTATGCAAACTACTCGAAAATGTTTTGCTCATATCTGCGAACTCGTGTGAACGTAGAGTATAGGCGATCAGAGAAATAGCTTTACTAAACTAAAAAAAAGTTTACTCTAATTTGAGAACAAAAGAATAATCAAAGTAAATGCAGTCACTTCGATATTGCATATCCTTTCACATTTGTGAAATTTTAATCTACCACTGGGTAACATCGAACATTCCGTAGCAGCATCCCACGAACTATAACGTGCTTGAATCCCAAATTCAGTTATTGTATCTTTCCAGCCTGGAATCACACAAAACGTGCCACCAGACAACAGTGAAAGAGTGTTATATGACTCATGCTTACAAACCCAATCTTCTGTACAACAGCGTGATCTAATGTGCTTGTAGAATCATGGGATAACGACTTTATTAAAAAAATGAAACTAAATATCTTTGTTCTCTAGAAAGTCAGTGTGATCCTCTAGGGCAGAATGCTTGGTTTACGTGCGACTGTATCCTCCTTGGCCTGCTGTTCTGAAAGTGGTGGAGGTGTTGGGGCACAAGACTCCAGTTCTTTTCGATGGTGGCCCATTCTGACCACAGGTCATATTGTCCTCACACTACACAGTCCTCAAATGACCCTCGATAGCGAAGAGAAGCGTCCAGCATCCAGTCATGATATTGGCCTCAAACATGCGTGACCCATCACACTAATGAACCTGTGATACTGCATGCCTGTAACGTGCATTGCTACCTGGGCGTCTTCGTATTTATTTAAGTCGATAATCAGAGTTGAAATAAATCCTGCACACGTCAGTGAAGAGAACCCACAGCCACTGATCCTGATACTATTCCAAGACTTCCCTTGCCCAGTGTCATTGTGCACCACAAAGCTGGGGAACAGTGACTTTTTCAGTTGTTTATAGTGGACGTGTAGAGCTCAGAGTGATAGTGTGTGGATGGTTATGAGGTTTATGTTGTTACTAAACTGGGACTGTTACACAGTATCTCAGTTGTACCAAGTCGTTTAGTATTGATGATAGTGTGGGGATGGTTACATATTATCTGGGCTGTTACCAAGTTATTTAGTGAGGACAGTGAAAGCTGTATTCGAATTCGCCCTTGCTTGGGGAGTCCTCTGATGAAAGCTCCAAGTGGTGCTAGCTTCGGTCGCACAGCTTGACGTTGTTGCCACTAGAGATCTGTGTGAGAAATTAGATGTGGGGAGCCAATGGATGTGCAGCACGTCCCACGTTCTCCCTGACTGGTCAGCTGCTGTGGTGGGCCCGGTTTCTGCCAGAACTGAGCGCCCTTACACGTGGTTGAGTGGGAGTTCGTTTCGAGGCGTGACAGACAGTGAATGATTCTCTGGCAGGTCGACAAAGAGTCTTCGGGTGCTATCTGTGACTGATAAAATAACGTTAGGCGTATGGTGGAGTTCTTTTGGGGGATAGGGCTCACATGGAGTGAAAGAAATCCATAGGACACTCTTTGTGCGTAGCAGGGGGAAACACTTCAGATGTGGAGCCGTTCATTCCAGATTCTTTCAGCAATGAGTTAACTCGACGGCGAGTAGATCTTGTGGAGCACAAAATTCAGAACGCCACACTTGGTTAGAAATTTTTTTCTGGTTCTTGGATAGCCAATACAGAAAGCTTCCCATCATCCGTTAGCAGATTATCAGTGCAAAGTAAACCGATATTTGAAAAAAAAATACAAAAAGAATCTTCAAGTATTTTGTTACAATTAGATTGAGTGTTTTCGTGTAGAAGATACTGTTACGCAAGTGACTCAGGCCTCAGTCGAACCCTGAAAAATGTTTCACATGTCATTCATTTCATCTTCAGATAACTACGGGAACTCTGTCCTAATAACACGTCCACAGCTGTTCTCCTGGCTATACGTTTGCCTCATCTTTTCCCTAGAAGGAAGATGTCCATAAATATCAATTAATTGGTTCCAGTCAGTGACGCGTACGTAATGTAGTTTGATGTTCAATTTGAGCCTAATATATTTCAGATTTATTCGTGATTTCTGATTATTTGTGGAGTCTCAGGTTCTGGTTAAGCTGTATAAGCGAAAGTTCGCCGCAGTTCCTTTTGCGATGTCACTGCAGAGTTTTGTTTTTGATGACGCGATGTGTTAAGCACCCTCTATTTATTTATTTACTCGACTTTTCCTCTGCTAACAAAGGATAATGAGAGATAACTAGCAGGTTCTTACATCGTACCCAGTAAATGAATCACATTCCGTTGCTCTTCACATGATTCCGTATATATACTATGTTCTACTTCCTTTGTTTTGAGTTGTGTTCATTAATTAAGGTTGGTGTTCTTCATTACTTCATATGGTTGAGTTTTCGATTCATTGTTGGATGACAATGAAAACGTCCATCAGCCCAACTAACAACAACACCGAATTCAGTTAGTTCACCTGTGTGGACGAAATATCTTCGGAACATGCAACACGTGTCCAAATTTAGTCATTAGAATGACTTCCCTACAGAGACTCAGGTGATGGAATAATATGCCTTGTTACTTGCATTACTGCGTCGCTATCCTCCGAACCTTGCATTGCTTGAACTTTTGCCGTTCTCACCATTCAATAATTAAATAAAAAATAAAAGTGACACACTAAGAAAGTCATGTTGTTAAACAACCAAACCGATATCGTATTCATTTCACAAGTGCGAAACGTCAACCAAACAATAATTAAGAAAGCCGCTTAAATATCGAAGAAAAAGTTTCTCCATCTAGTTCGTATATGGAAGCTATGAGACCTCAAATAGTTGTTTGCAGTGATCGAGAGCTTCTTAATAACGGATCAGAAATGAGTCTACATCTCTGAAACTAATTATAAGGTTCGTATCCGACTCAGCTAACAGTACAAAAAGAAGAAGGAGGAATTAGTGAAGCTTTTTGGTGTCTCCTCTTACCTTTAAACTGCAGGTAAGCTTCATTCAGTTCCATCGGCCGGGACGTCTTTCCCACGAAGCTGTTGTAGACATTGCCGAAGGGGAAACGCGGCTCGAGGTAGGGCACGCCCTTCCTCTGCCAGTACTTATAAAGAGTACGAGAACCACGCGTACACTGCCGCCACTACCAGCGACAGGGCTACCAACACCTCAGTTAGCCACGACTCTGCATAGAAAGCCATGATGGCGATTCTGCAAAATAACATACGGGCATTGCATTGGTTCTCATGTGCTTAGGGAAAAATTACTGTCAAGAATTTCACAGAAAATTGTTGATACCACTCAAGCCTTCCTGTCACTCTCTCTCTCTCTCTCTCTCTCTCTCTCACTCTCTCTCTCTCTCTCTTTGTGTGTGTGTGTGAGAGAGAGAGAGAGAGAGAGAGAGAGAGAGAGAGTCCGTGCGCGCCTTCCCCAACCACCACTTCGCGCCCTCCGGCTTTTTCTTAACACCCACCCACCCATTCACACACACATACTCACACACACATACAATACACACACACACACACACACACACACACACAAACACACACAAACGCACACGCGCGCGCGTGCGCAAGCGCGTGCGCGAGCGTGCTAGCACACACACACATACATGACAAATTACGAAAGAAACCCCGCTAGAGAGAAGACGAGTGTACCCTATAGACAATACTTTAAATATATATATTAGCGACATTGGTAAACAATGGAAAAACATGATCAACTGACGCACTAAAACAGGTCCTCATAACTAGATGAACACCATGATGTTCGCTGAGGACAATCCGAAAAGCTCTGTAAATTGTCTAGACTTCTCATAGAAAGAGTAAGACAACGAATTTTAATGTAAAAGACCATGCGCTGCTGGTCATATTTTAGAGCGTATTTCCCGTTTTAATTTCTTTGGTTGTGCTGTAAGTTACGAGCTTGAATATTATATCCACACTAAATTAAATCAACATCATAGGATACAAAGAACACTAGGCAACAGAGTGCGGAAGTAAATGACAGTAAATCTGTATAAGTAAGAGTTGCACTTGTTAGCACTCCTCGTTCAGTCTCGTTTACAATAAGAAAGAAAGACCTAACACATACACAGGCCACAGAGATGACATTCACAAGACGCAAGAGACGTTGCCAATCTCGGGGGATCTGATAAGAAATGAAAACATCAGAATTACTTTCAAACAAGTAAATCTTTTTTTCACAAACCTAGACCTCAAGCTCGCTACTTTGATACCTCATTTGTCCATTACCCACTCTTCGTTTAGCGTAGACACCAATTTACTCTTGTGGCTGATCTAGCACCTGAAGGTAGGTAAAACCCACTTATGGGGAGTCGAACGTGTTGCCTAATCCTCAGGAGTTAGAGAAGCCTGGAGACGAAATTAGTGTCGAAATTTCCCACAGGTACATTTTTGATGTGTTCAACAAAAATGTGAGGGTGCCACTGAGGAAGTTGCGGAACTGACGCGTCTCAGAGGGACCGTTTGCAGTTTTATTCACGTACATGATAATGCAGCATCCCCCTGTGATCATGCCACGGAAGGGAAAAAACAGAAGCCCTGAAAAAACATAAAACCAGTTTGCTGCTTCGGATCGCGGTTTGGTTTTCATCGAATGGTTCTGAACGGTTCCTAATGATTCCAATGGGTGTAACGGAGCAAAAACTGTGGTCACACTACACCACATAGGGGCAGATCGCGTTCAGTGTGGTTGCGGCCCTACGATGTCCTTACAGTAGAGCTGCAGCGTCCAGGGCAGCAACGTCAAACGTTGTGAAGAACGTCATCTTGTTGCTCAATGCACTGCAAAATTGTCATATTCGACGGTGAAATGCGTGGGCATCTACGTTCCAAGGGAAGGGGTGGTTTCATTGACTCTCCCTGTGCTACCCAATGGAACTTTTAAGTATGGATTCTGAGTGGCTTAATGTCTGTAAAGTTTCCATCGGCCACCCACAAGAAAACCGTATGATTTCAACGCTGGATATCGTTTTTCAATTGCAGAGGCGTCACAGTAAGCGTTGAAACATGGCTAACGGGGATGTCATGATAGACCACGGATTTTTGGGTCGTAAAAAAATGTGTTTTAGGCAACTAAAATAGGCTTCTTCAGTAGTTCATTTAGGCTATATAAAACCTAAAATTGGCTCTAATAAAAATGATGCAAAGAAAATAAAAATAAATTAAAATACACAGTGTTGACAGTATGAACATCTTATTAGTCATTAAAACAAGGAGAATGAATATTTACACTGTTACAAGAGCACAGCCATCTACAACATTAATGTTGAACGTAACACGAAAAGTTTTTGAGTTCCTCCAAGATAAGGATCTCCGTAAAAAATATGTGGCAATGGTTTAATTAATACATTCGTAGTTTCACATATTCTGACCATAGTTGGCTTCACAATAAATAACCAAAATCTTTTCTACGTTTTCTAGTGAAAAACTGCGGCGCTTGTCAGTCAGAATCAATTTATATGCTGAAAAAGAACGTTCTACATCAACAGATGTGACAGGGGCGTACTTCATTTTTGGCACATGTTGGACTGGAAAGCTGCAGTCATGAGTGCTGGATTTTCCACTAAGTATGTCGGCAGCTGCACACAACTCCGTCAGGCCAGTGTTCTTCTGCAAAACCGTTTGCATTTCTGCCCGTACTTTTTCCCCTACTTCACCTGGCGCTTCATTAATTTCCATTTTGGCTTCATCAAGAAAAGAAATATTGTCGTAGATAGGTCTCCCTGAGCCTTCTAATTGTGAAATTATTCTTTCAAAATATGTAGTGGGCCCTAATGTAAGATACGCCCCGTTTTAAAGAAGAATCTTTGAGTAATTCCATTGCTGCAGTTACGGATGCAGCATCCTCCGGTATATTTTCAACCTCCTTCTGGACAGCTGAGAGATGCATACTATAGTAATCTGCTGCTATCAGCCACGTGCCCCAGCGGATGACAACAGACTCTGGCGGCAATGGGACATCTGGAAGTTGTTCTTTGAGTGCCTGTATTCTTGATGGTGCCTTGACAAAAATTTTCTTCACCGTAGATATTACTTTATTTACTTTAGGAAATTGTAGCCTTACTTGCTCTGCTATGCGGTTGATCCCATGCACTACACAAGTTACGTGCAGCATCAATGGGTAGAATACTTTTAATAGTTGAAACGCTGCTATCATATATGCAGCAGCATCAGTGACAGCCAGAATCAGCTTATTCTCATCCACTTCGTTTGGGTGTAGCACCTTAAGCCCACTGTTCACAAACTTTGCTTTTGTTTGTCGGTTAGTTTTTGCAAGCTGTTTTGAGTAAATCAAATGATCCCTGGATGGAGCATCTGGATCTAGCTTGCCAGTAATGAGGTTTGCAATGTAACGGCCAAGCGGCCAAGACTGTCAGTAGTTTCATCCACAGAAATACATATACAAGATTTGTAAGTAGGCTGTTTAGGTTTTTTTTTATTGGTAACGCCACCTCTGTATGAAAATCACTGGCTGTGCTGTGTGCAGTCTGTGGCTGCTTTTCATTGTTGTAATACTCGCCATTGTAGTGTTAGGCAGCTGGCTGTGAACAGCGCGTAGCGTTGGGCAGTTGGAGGTGAGCCGCCAGCAGTGGTGGATGTGGGGAGAGAGATGGCGGAGTTTTGAAATTTGTCATGAACTGCTATATATATTATGACTATTGAGGTAAATACATTGGTTGTTCTCTATTAATATCTTTCATTTGCTAACTATCCCTATCAGTAGTTAGTGCCTTCCATAGTTTGAATCTTTTATTTAGCTGGCAGTAGTGGCGCTCGCTGTATTGCAGTAGTGGGAGTAACCAAGATTTTTGTGAGGTAAGTGATTTGTGAAAAGTGCAGGTTAATGTTAGTCAGGGCCATTCTCTTGAAGAGATTATTGAAAGTCAGATTGTGTTGCGCTAAAAATATTGTGCGTCAGTTTAAGCACAGTCCTGTATAAATTGTTCAAAAGGGGACGTTTCACATGTCGACCCTTAGCCTAGGATACCTCACTGGAATCTTCTGTTTTTTTTTCTTGTAGTTTGTGTAATTAGTGTAGCTTTTGTTTATTGCTAGCGCGTAATTGTAGAGAAAATCTCCTTTGTAGTTGCAGTCTTTCATTGTTGTACAGTATAACAGTTGTGGCATGCATGTAGATTTGCACCAAGTATTTCGCAGCTGCAATTAACTAGATATTATTTTCAGTGTTATGTTAATGTGTTCTCTTATTTTTGCTCTTCAAGTTGTGTTTTTCTGTGTTGTCGTGTGAAATACTGTGACAATAATGGCGTGTGAAAAACGTAACACTAGGCTCCAAAGCAAACTGAGAAATAATAGTGACGACGAACGTAGCTTGCCAGCACCACTGTGTAATGAATTAACAGACGTTCAAAGTAGTAATTTGGTAACTGTGCATAGGGAAATGGAGCGGGCTGCAAACAATGGCGTAGGCAGTGAAACAATTAGTGAGCAGGGAAGCACTATCGATCGATCGGTCGGCAATAGCTCGGCTCAGGAATCCGAAATGACACGACACGATCTCGCAAATACTGTAGATTCAGGTTTTGGATCCTCACCGTTTTCTCAAATAAGTCAAGACACATTTTCTGCTTGTCAAAATGTGAATGTTTCCGGTGCAAATTCACTGCCGAAAAGCACTGAGGAACATGTTCCAGACACCAGTGCATTGTTATTACAATTAATACAACAAATGGGACAAACACAACAAAAGCTTCAAAAGTTAGACACAATGGAACAAAATCTTCAAAAGTTAGACGCAATGGAACAAAATCTTCAAAAGTTAGACGCAATGGAACAAAATCTTCAAAAGTTAGACTCATTGTAGCAAACTCTTGAACAAACACGTGAGGATTTAACTACTGAGTTACATCACATTGAATCGAAATGTCAAAAAGTCTGTAATGACGTAAAAACACAAATTTGTGAGCATTTCCAACCTTTTTTTTCGCGTCATGAAAATGCACTACAGAATCACGAAGCAGCCATAAAAGAACTGCAAACTACTGTTCATGAAAATCATGAGACCTTGCAAGCTAAATTTGACTCAGTTTCATCTACCGATTCGGTTACGCAACTTGCAAAAACCCAGGAAAACTTGAAGGACACAGTAGATTCGATTTCAACACAAATGGACACTCTGAAACTTAGTTCAGAAAAACACACTGACGAAATGTGTTCACTATCGGAGAAAGTAGCCGAACTTTCGGATCAGGTCACTGACTTATCTACAAAGGTAGATGATGATCTGAATGACACAAGACCTGTAGCCTTCACTGACACAGAAGAGTATGAACAAATTAGAAAATTCAAACAAAATCAAAATCAAATCAATACACAGTACAAAAGAGAAATCCGGGAAGTACAAGATCAGTTGACGCAGGTAATACAAGAATTACATATTTCAGAGGACACTCGCGCTCCAGTACAGGAAGAGGGACATAGAAATACGTAACAGCCACAAAATAATAACACAGCGCATTTCGGAAATTATGAAAGAAATTGGCAAGGTGCACCGAATTTTGAAGTGGAACCGCCGAAACGACGTAACAATGACTGATATGCGACTCGCCGACATGATGACTTTGACTATAAGCTGTTCATTACTACACGTAAATTCAAAACATTTAAGAATTCTGCCAACGACATTCATCCAGAAGCGTGGCTCCATCAATTCTCTCATTGTTTTCCCCCCAACTGGTCATTGGAGCACAGGTTAGAATTTATGTGTGGCTACTTGGAGAATGAACCAGCTGTAAGAATGCGATCGGTCATTCACGATTGTCACAGTGAAGGAGATTTTTATCATGCCTTCCTCTCAGCATATTGGTCTCAAGCTACACAAGACCGAGTAAAACATAGCATCATGATGATGAAACACTTTGAACAATCTGAATTTTCCAGTATTATGAAATATTTTGAAGACATGTTGCATAAGAATCAGTATCTTTCAAACCCATACAGCCCCTCAGAACTCATCCGAATTTGCTTAATCAAATTACCTGAACATTTACGGCGTATTATTTTAGCAGGACGTTGCAAAGACGACATTGAAGCTTTTCAGGGACTGTTACAAGAACTAGAAAATGACACTGATAATCGCGGAACGCGAAAACACGAACACAACAATGACAGGTCACATCCGTCGCAATTCCGCTATGAAAGAAATAATAACTGCTCACGACAAGGCTATTCTCACAACACAAATCGTGACCGAAACAGACACCATCCGTATGACAACCGTTGGCAGAGTAGTAATAACTACAGGGAAAGATCACCTCTCCGTGGTAATGACTATCACAGAGACAATCAGAGAAACAGACAATATGGGAACCAAAATAAATATTATCAAGGGAGACAGAATAACTTTAGATGCAACGGACCAGCGAGCAGTTACGATTCAGGGAGAAATTCTCCACCACATGACCGACAATCAAGAAACTATGTAAACTACCGACATGACGACAGACGATATATTCGTAACGACAGACCTGAATTGCATCAGAACTGGCGGGATTCTAACAGAGCTGGGCCCTCTCGGCAAGGCGAATTTGTAGAAGTTCGGTCTCCTAATCCCAATAACGATGCGCGCCAACAAAGAAACAGACAATGACCCGCACCACAGGCAGCCACCTGCGCCGGCTGGCTCCGAGAAAAATAACATAGACGCTAACCTTGAGAAAAATTCCAGTATTCTTTACCGACGTATACCGCTTGACAATTGCGTTAAAGTTGAAACTCTGCGTACTAGGAAGAGCAAAGGTTTACACCACATTTCACACTTAAAACCGTTTATTGAGAGATAATGTGCTTTTTTAACTTGAGATTTTAATGCAACATTTTGGTTTACTTGAAAATACATTCTGGAGTTTATGTGACAACTACACGGTTTTATCACGACGCTACTAATGAGTGACAATTTACAATGTTGGTTTTGCGGTGTATCTGTTTTATATCTGCACAATTTTTCTGAATTCTTCTGGAAAGTAAAACATGTTTTAGTAGTAACTTTTGTGGTATAGCTACAAGGAGACAGCCTTTTCTGTAGCACAACAATACGTTACAGCACAGTACTTTCTTCATCACGGTAATAAGCGTAATAACTAAGATATCTATACACAAAGCATTTCACTTTTGTTTATCATGAGGTAAGTACATTGACTTCTGCAGAACTTAGCTTTTGGAGGACGATAAATACGAGACTTCCACAGAGATTATCTTACAACATGACGCACAGTTTAGCGCTACAGTACACGTATTTGAGTGATTAATTTCGCACTTAAAACATTTATTTTTTTTAAGATATTTGAAGTGCAATGATACAAGGGTTTTCCGTGATACATTTCATTCCATTGCTGTAATCTGTAACACCTGAGGGTATTATTCATTTATCCTCAGGGGGGTACACGCCTACTTTGTGTACCATGTGTTTGGCAAGCACAAGAGCCCTAGCTATTATGGTATTTGCTTATACAACTTTACACATCGGTACCATATTTCTCTAACACATAAATTACACTGCTATCTGATTATTTAACAAAGAAACAAAAATTTTTTTACTACCTCAGTGACAGATGTTTATGTAATTATACCGTTGGATAACTTCACACTTTGAAATTGCATTTTGTCAGTACTTTGTGAATTGTTCATATTTTTTCAGAACCATTGTGATACTGTGAGAGCTTTGAATGATGTATTTGGTATGAGATCATGATTTTTAAGGTACGTTTGAGGTAGATGATACTATTGAAATGAGCAGAGAATATTTTTTAGGGTTTGAAATTATTGCAGAAAGCTATGACATTTTTGAGATTTGACTGAGGTGTTATGATGTTATTTTTACGACGATGATGTGTATTATGCTGTTGAGGTATGTTTATGATCAATAAGCTGATGCTATATAAGCAATGTGATTACGTGTTTATATGAATATGAATAATGAATAGAAGTTAGGGACTATGGTTTGTGAAAAAGGTTGTTGGAAACCAAGAATCGTACTTTAAGAGTTATGAAATGTGTGTATATGCTTGAATGTATCACAATGCTGGCGAAAATTTTTTGGACGCTGTTATATTTATAGGATTTTGTTTCTACAAATTTGTAACCCAAATTCTTGACCTGTGAAATATATTTATATGAGACTGTCACTGTAGCGGAAACTGGTGTCATAAATATTTCGGTAAGAAAGTTCAGTGACCACCTGCACGTAATGCGTCGTGGGCACCCAGCTGAGCGGCCAGGTGTGTCAGACGCCTGGAAAAAAAGCCATTATTGCGAGCCCTTTTCAGCGGCACAGGTAGAAACAAAAAAGGGAGGCCATTATCCTCGCTATTGACGTTTCTTTGTAGAGAGCATCGCAAAAACGACATGGTCGAACTTGAAAACATATGTTGACACAGTGGAGCTCTTAATTTATGATATTTACAGAAATGCCTAATGAAATGACGAGAAATATTTTTACATCTGCACACCTGATTCTGACAAGCGTCCTTCTACGAGAGTTGAGAGAATTTCTACTAACTTATGAAATGTCACATGACTATTGAATGATATTTTTATGCTTTGGTTTGCGTAATTGCTTATTTCATTTGATATCTGGTTTCCAGCTGTCTTGCAGCATTGGTTTCATAAAATAAAATTAAATGCATTTGCTAATGTGAACACTTTCTGTCAACAGATCTATTAAATAATTACTTTATGATACACATTCTTCGAAAAAGGAGCTCTTGGAATGGAAAGAACAATAAGAAGGGACTAGTAACAGGAACTGCATACATAATTTTCTTTTCAACTACTTGGTAATTTTTTTTGGCAGAGTAAGTTATTGTGATGCATCACTCTAGTGTTAAGATGCGACATAGGTATTAGACATGGCCATTTTTAGTGTAATATTTTTTCTGCTTGAGCTATGTCATGTTTAGAGATAAGTTTTTTTTTTTTTTTTTTTGCTGCTGCTGTTTGCCAGGCATAGTGCTACTGAATTTTAATTTGTGTTACTCTGTTAAGCCAGTTTTACTACTGATTTATTTTTCTTGTTTGCTGCTCATTGCCTTATATTAGTTATAATTTATGTTGCTTGCTTCGCCATTTGTATTTTTGATCATTGCTGTTTGTGTTAATTGTTTTGTGCTGCTGCATTGCCTCGCCCCTTAGTTTAGCATCTGAGCTCAGTAGATTTAAGTTAGCTTAAGAGGGGGTGGACTATATAAGAAACTATGATGAATTGGAAGAAATGCATTAAGAAGCTATAAGAAAATGGTTTGGCCAAAAAAGAATTTTGAAAGAGGATGTGAACAGAATACAGAAAGCATGCTCGGATAGGATATTTTTCTGATGGAAACAAATGTTGAAATAAGGGGAAAGATCTACAGAACGAAGTTTTGGGTTGGACTGCAGTACCAAATGTCACACTGAAAACGAACCCCGTCTTTCCTTTTGTATTATTCCGCTATATGTTTGTGTACCCTTGGGTATTTATGTTTTTTTTCCTGTCTTTATATTTTTATCTGATAAGACTTATGTTTTAGAATTTTTCAACTACTATGTTATTTTCTTTGTAAAGATATTTAGACATTATTTATTCTGTTCTGTTTTAATGCTCATGTGTAAAGTTGATGTTTCAAAAGTTATTCTGATCTTTTATGTATCTACTTATGTCATAATTCCTGTAACACTGATGTATATGTTATTTCGATTCTTTTGTAAAGCCCATATTACTACAAATGTTATCTGTATTGTTATGTTCTTTAATGATGTATTTTGTACCTTTGTAATTGTATTCTCATGTTATAATATTGTAATTGACACCAGTTCTTCAAATTAAGTATCATTTCACTGCACACGTTTCTGTTGGTCATAGTACATGGACAATATGTGAGAAGTAGGGACTGTTAGTGTTTGCACGTGTGTTAATAATTCAGCAAGGGACTGGATAACAGCATTGCTGGTTCTAAGGACAATTCCAAAAACATTGTGAGTGCACAAGTGGTGGTTATGGACTTGCTATATTATCCGCAAGACTCTTCAATGGTGATTGTGCACCTGCACAGTCACAACGGATGGCTGCTGGCCATCTCTACAAGGACTAAAGTGGGTCTGCATCTTTGATGATCCATCAATACCATTATTTCTACAAGGACTGCAGTGGGTCTGCACCCCTGGTGGCCCACCAATACCGTAATCTCTACCCGGACTACAGTGGGTCTGCTCTGTGATGACCTACCCACCAATACTCTTCAAAACTTCGACTGACTCCGCTGTGGGTTTGCTCTGTTGTGGCCCATTACCTGTCAGCATGTCAAGAGTCAGCACTGTCTTTCCGTTGGAAGGACAACGCTACTTCTTCAAGACTGCATGGAAATCCACTACTTCTGTGTGCATTTTCTTTTACTGCTCAGACTTTGAGAAAAACACTGCAATGTGATGAATGATCAGGACTGTCTTTATGGACTGTGAGAAAATTTTAGCTTTTGACCAACATTGTATCAATAAGTGTGTGCATTTGATTTCTTTGTTATTGTAATTATGAAAAATATTTTCAAATCTGTATTGGCCACTGCCCAAACCAATTTCTAAAATTTTTTGTGGGGAGCATGGGGGCTATGTAAGTAGGCTGTTTAGGTTTTTTTATTGGTAACGCCACCTCTGTATGAAAATCACTGGTTGTGCTGTGTGCAGTCTGTGGCTGCTTCTCATTGTTGTAATACTCGCCATTGTAGTGTTAGGCAGCTGGCTGTGAACAGCGCGTAGCGTTGGGCAGTTGGAGGTGAGCCGCCAGCAGTGGTGGATGTGGGGAGAGAGATGGTGGAGTTTTGAAATTTGTCATGAACTGCTATATATATTATGACTATTGAGGTAAATACATTGGTTGTTCTCTATTAATATCTTTCATTTGCTAACTATCCCTATCAGTAGTTAGTGCCTTCCATAGTTTGAATCTTTTATTTAGCTGGCAGTAGTGGCGCTCGCTGTATTGCAGTAGTGGGAGTAACCAAGATTTTTGTGAGGTAAGTGATTTGTGAAAAGTACAGGTTAATGTTAGTCAGGGCCATTCTCTTGAAGAGATTATTGAAAGTCAGACTGCGTTGCGCTAAAAATATTGTGCGTCAGTTTAAGCACAGACCTGTATAAATTGTTCAAAAGGGGACGTTTCAGATTCTCCAACATCTTCTCGGATTCTGTGCAATGCAGCATTGTAAGCTGAATCCACATAATTCTTACGTAAAGTTGACTCTGGAGGAATAGACTGATGGTAGTACTTCTCAAGAAAACCTCTGAAAATAGGGTTTTCTAGTTTCCGGAAGGGAATGTTTGCTGCCACAAGTGCATGACACAAATCACTGCAGAACTTGTTTTTTGGGGGGATTCACCAGATTTATTGGTTAAAAGTGATGTGTTGGCAGAAGAGCCAACACCGTGTTGCTAGAGGAGGCCGAAATGCACGCTATAAGCTCACGCAGACTGGCGTGAGGTCTGGAACATGACAATGTCTTGAGAATTGCAAATAAAGTGCGAAGATCTTGGAATACTTTAATCCGTAATTGGTGTACATCGCTCTTGATGATACATAAAACAGTCTCACTATAAACTTTTAATGGCGCCTTGTTAGGTCGTAGCCAATGACGTAGCTGAAGGCTATGCTAACTATCGTCTCGGCAAATGAGAGCGTATGGGTCAGTGTAGCATCGCTAGCAAAGTCGGCTGTACAACTGGGGCGAGTGCTAGGACGTCACTCTAGACCTGCCGTGTGGTGGCGCTCGGACTGCAATCTGACAGAAGCGACACGCGGGTCCGACGTATACTAATGGACCGCGGCCGATTTAAAGGCTACCACCTAGCAAATGTGGTGTCTGGCGGTGACACCACATTCCTCCCCCGCACATCGGCATACGGTTGTGTTATAAGGCTTCCGCCCGCCGTGGGGAGGACCCCATGTTGACGTATGCGACGAGGTGGGGAGCCTAACAACAGGCGAGGCTGCGCCACCCGCACCCGGCCATTCGGTCCGAGGGGAGCTAGGAAACGCCTGAAAACCTAGTCCAGGGTGCACGCCAATATGCGGTGTATGCGCCCGCAGAGAGACAGGAGGGGCCGAAGGGTCGACCTCCATCGCGTTGGGGTACCCGACGGGCGAAGACGCCATCTGGTCTGGAACAGGCAAGAGTTCCATGTCGGAGGACCGCTGGTCACGGTAAGCGATCGGCGGCGCGTGACCCAGGGAGGCGTCCGGCGGCTGCAGCGAAGCGTCCACTGCGGGCGTCGCCGGCGGGAGAACAGGCGGCGGCGGCGGAGGCGGCGCGTCGCCATGGGGCAAAATGGAAGGCATCGTCGGTAACACCTGGGGATGAGGCGAGCCAGTAGATGGGTCCCCAAGGCGCTGAACGGACGGCACCGTTGCTGAAAGCAGACGGGGAGCGGCAGAACCCGTGCGACGACAGAGGTGCAGCTGATTGAGATGCCGACGCACCTCACCAGAGGCCCCCAAAACCAGATACATAGCGCGGCCGAGGCAGCGAAGAATGCGCCCTTCCAGCCAACGCCGTGAACGTCGATAGTTGCGATAGTATACAACGTCGCCTGGAGCAAAAGCAGGCGTCTGCCGCTGCACAGGAACCTGATGCGGCAGATGTAGCAAAGACATCAAGGTTCGATGAGGACGACCGTGCAACAACTCAGCCGGCGAGCGACCATCTCGGGGCTGAGAGCGATACGTGGACAAAAAGAGCAATAACGCGTCCTCCCAAGAATGAGACTCTTTCAACTTTAACATCTGTGACTTGAAAGTCCTGACCAAACGTTCAGCGGCACCGTTTGACTGAGGCGAAAACGGCGCGGATGTCAGATGTTGAATACCATTGGCCTTGCAGAATGACTGAAATTCTGCGGACATGAATTGTGGGCCATTGTCGGAAACAATAGTCTGTGGAAGACCTTCAATGCAAAAGATAGCAGATAACGCTTGGATGGTGGCAGATGACGTCGTGGAAGACATCCAGACAACAAAAGGTAAATTACTGAAGGAATCTACCACAACCAACCATCGAGCATTCCAGAATGGACCAGCAAAATCTATGTGTAAGCGTTGCCAAGGGGAAGTGGCTTTTGGCCATGCAAAGAATTTCCGCGGTGGTGCGGATTGTTGTTCGGCACACGCCATGCAAGAAGAGCACATATTCGTAATCGCAGCATCGATTCCAAACCAAGTACAGTGCTGACGAGCAAGTTGTTTCGTTCTCAATATACCCCAATGTCCTTGGTGGAGAAGCTGTAAGACAGAGGACTGTAACGAATGTGGGACCTGACCCTGGACTGATCATTATCAGAACGCAACAGCTAAACACCACGTCGAACAAAGAGTCTCTCCCTGTGAGCAAAAAATCGGCGAACCAACGGATCCCCGATCCGTGACTTTGACAAAGGCCATTGCGTAGCAACAAAACGCAGAACGGTAGCATCAATGAACATGCAAGCAAGTTCAGAGGAATCGAATGCTCTATCCTCAGCAACAGGCAAACGGGACAACGCATCGGCGTTTCCGTGCTTAGCAGTGGACCGATACAAGATATCGTAGCGGTACTGCGAGAGGAAAATAGACCAGCGAATGAATTTCTGCGCTGTACGTGGAGGTACAGGCTTGTTCGGATGAAAAAGCGATGTCAAATGTTTGTGGTCTGTCATTATGGTAAAGTGACGACCATACAAGAAATCATGAAACTTTGTAACACCAAATACGAGAGCCAATGCTTCTTTCTCGATCTGTGAATAATTTCTTTGCGCAGACGAGAGCAATTTTGACGTAAAGGCAATAGGGCGATCGTGCGATCCATCTTTGTGCGCAAGCACAGCACCAATCCCGAAGTCCGATGCATCTACCATCAACAAAAGGGGCTTCTGGGGATCGAATGGCGTAAGGCAAGTATTGGAAAGCAACGCCGATTTCAACTGGCGAAGGCGCGTTCGCATTCCGTCGTCCAGACGAACGGGACACCTTTACGGTGTAAGCGCTGAAGCGGAGCTGAAATGGAAGAGGCATGCGTCACATATTTATGATAATAGTTGATTTTTCCCAGCCCACTCTGTAGCTGCTTCAAATTCTGCGGCGAAGGCAAGTCTTGTATGGCACGGAGGTGCTCGGGACTGGGATGTATGCCTTGGGCATTGAGTACATGTCCCAGATAGGGCAAGTCACGAGTAAAAAACACACATTTGTCCTTCCGCAAGCGAAGACCATTTTGTCGCAAGACCTGAAATAATGTTCTGAGATTGACTAAATGTTCTTCTTCCGTCTTTCCGGAGATCACAATATGGTCCAGATAGTTTGCTGCAGTAGGGACCGACGCACAAACAGTTTGTAGATATTGCTGAAATAATGCAGGGGCGGATGCACACCCGAATGGCAGTCGTTTGAATCGATATAAACCAAGATGCGTGTTAACCACCAAAACGCGCTGGGATTCTTCGTCCACTGGTATTTGCAAGTACGAATCTGCTAGGTCCAACTTCGAAAAATATTTACCCGGGCACAGTGTGTCAAAAAGATCTTCCGGGCGGGGTAAAGGAAAAGTTGCAATCACTAGTTGTGTATTCACTGTTGCCTTGAAGTCCACACAAAGTCTCAATTTTCCCGAAGGTTTTGGCAAAATTACTAATGGTGATGCCCAGAGAGAAGCCTGCACACGTTCAATTACACCTTGTGATTCCAAATCGTGTAATGTTTTTGCGATAGCATCACGCAATGCGTGGGGAACATTTCGCGCTCTGAAAAATTTCGTTTGCGTGTTTACTTTCAGTTCCAAATGTGCTTTGTAGTTGTTAGCGCAACCAAGGCCCGGTGCAAAAATGTCTGCAAATTCTTCACATAGACGAGAAACACTGTCTGAAGGCACAGTCTAGTTCACTGATAGGACCTGATTTACTATAGACAAGTTAAACAACTGAAAGAAATCGAAACCAAACAAGTTCACTGCAGAAGAAGAACGAAGGATGTAAAATGACACCAGTTTTGTTTGTCCTTTGTATGTTGCAAGAAAGCTGCACTGTCCTAACACAGGGAGCCCGTGACCTGAATAGGTAGTTAGCTTAACATTTGCGGCACGTAACGGAGGTTTGCCCAGCTGTTTGTACATGTCTTGATTGATCAGTGAAACTGCAGCTCCGGTATCGAGCTGGAATGGTATCACTTTGCCGTTAATGTCCAAGTCTACAAAAAGTTTATTGTCCTGCTGAAGACAAGAGCGACTGTCTTGTGCAACGTGAACTGACACTGGTACATAATCAATTGCGACTTGACGGGATTTCCGGCGATGTCGACGCACACTATTTGTGGGAGGAACACAGTCACTGTTAGAGAGAGTAGCTCTGGGCGGAGTGGAATGAACTACATGAGTTTCCATGGGCGAAGTTTCACGAGCCTGAGTATCGTTGGTTCGAATGCGGCGTGAAGCAAAGGGCCTGGAATGGTTGTGAGTTTCCGATCTGAGCTTTTTCTGGCGAACACTCTGAACATGTCCTTTCTTATTACAGAAAAAGCAAATAGCCTGGCGTGATGGGCAATTCTCACGCGAATGTCTAGTAGCACACCGTGGGCATGATTTTAGCACTGCATTTGCGTGCCTGTGCGGCACACGTGGCTGAGAGCTGTGTGGCAGCGGCGGGACCGGGCACGAGGGCTGTTTACTGCTCCGTGCAGCTCGCCCGGCGGGCCGGTTAACCTGACACACGGCTGGTGAAGTTTCAAATGATTAGTGAGCTAAGTCAAGTGTGTCCTGCCGATCCAATATGTCCGTCACTTGTTGAAGGGAGGGATTGACTAGTTTCAAAATCTGTTCCCATATACGAACATCAGAAACGTTCTGTGCAATTGCATCACGTAGCATAGTATCTGAATAAGGGAGTCCACATTGACACTCAAAAGCACAATCAAAATGGTTCAAAAGGCTCTGAGCACTATGGGACTTAACAGCCATGGTCATCAGTCCCCTAGAACTTAGAACTACTTAAACCTAACTAACCTAAGGACATCACACAACACCCAGTCATCATGAGGCAGAGAAAATCCCTGACCCAGCCGTTAATCGAACCCGGAAACCCGGGCGCGGGAAGCGAGAACGCTACCGCACGACCACGAGCTGCGGACAAAGCACAATCCCTAGTAAGGCCTTGCAAGGTTGCAACCCACTCCCGATTAGTCTGACCTGCCGTACGTTTTGTACGAAAGAAGGTGTACCTTTTCGCAACTTCATTGACTGATTCTTTGAAATATGCATCTAATGCAGACAAAATTTCGTCGTAGGACAGAGTTGCTACGTCGCGTCGGGGAAATAATTTGACTATAACACGGTACGTTTGGACGCCGACTGATGATAACAAATATGGCTGCCGCTCGTTACCTTGAATTCTGTAGGCGGCGAGATGGAATCCAAATTGGCGTGACCACTCCGTCAGCTTTCCAGTGCAGCATCAAAAGGTCGAAAAGTTGGTGCAACAGCGTGTTGTGGCTTGTCGCTAATGTTTTGGTTTGCAGGAGATCCAACACCGTGTTACCAGAGGAAGCCGAAAGGCACGCGTTTTATCTCACCCAGGCTGGCGTGAGGTCTGGAACAGGACAAGGAAATTAGAATTTAGAAAAACAGACGTAGCTGGTGGAATACTTAACTTTAATCCGTAATGGTGAACGTCGGTCTGGTCGGTACATGATTTACAATTGTAGTGGACTGTTAAGGCAGCCAGTCCACAGTGAAGTAGCCGAAAGGGCACACGTACACACACGCCGACTGGCGCAAAGTCTGGAACAGGATACGTGATGAATGTGATAAAGAAAAGAACGTAGCTACTAGAACACTTAACTTTTATATTGTCCTTTGGTATACAGCATTCTGGATGATACAAGTGAGACTCTATCTTGAGGTACATGCAACGTTACAAATGGTTAATGGCGCCTTGCTAGGTTGTAGCCATTAACTTAGATGAAGGCTATTCTGTCTCTCGGCAAATGAGAGAAAGGCTTCGTCAGTGTAGTCGCTAGCAACGTCGTCGTACAACTGGGGCGAGTGCTAGTCCGTCTCTCGAGACCTGCCGTGTGGTGGCGCTCGGTCTACGATCACACAGTGGCGACACGCGGGTCCGACATGTACTAATGGACCGCGGCCGATTTAAGCTACCACCTAGCAAGTGTGGTGTCTAGCGGTGACACCACAACAATATCAATAGTAACTGATAATGACGCCTTGCTAGGTCGTAGCAAATGACGTAGCTGAAGGCTACGTTAAACTATCGTCTCGGCAAATGAGAGCGTATTTTGTCAGTGAACCATCGCTATAAAAGTCGGTTGTACAACTGGGGTGAGTGCTAGGAAGTCTCTCTAGACCTGCCGTGTGGCGGCGCTCGGTCTGCAATCACTGATAGTGGCGACACGCGGGTCCGACGTATACTAACGGACCGCGGCCGATTTAAAGGCTACCACCTAGAAAGTGTGGTGTCTGGCGGTGACACCACAGTTACAATTCAGAGTTTTTTTTTTTTGCAGTGTAGTGATACATTTCAGTTTTCCCTGACTGCACAGAGTAGAAGTTGTGTTACAGCCACTTAGACTGTATGCAAAAACACGATATTTTCTCAAGTGGGGTGGTCTCTCTGGTTTCATCAGTAGTACAACACTTTCTTGGTTGAGGCCTGTTCAAATGTCGGTAAGACACACATCTTCCCTAGCAACTACGACGGATAAATGTGTGGGAGGCCAAAGATAGATCAGTGTTGATAATCAAGATATCAGTATCTTCCACAGCTTACAGCCACTGAGACTGTATGCAAAAACACGATATTTTCTCAAGTGGGGTGGTCTCTCTGATTTCATCAGTAGTACAACACTTTCTTGGTTGAGGCCTGTTCAAATGTCGGTAAGACACACATCTTCCCTAGCAACTATGACGGATGAATGTGTGGGAGGCCAAAGAAGGGCAGTGTTGAGAATCAAGATGTCAGTATCTTCCACAGCTTGCTTCTCTGCAAACCTGCCTTGCCAGTTTGTCTATTAAGGACAACATTAAGCCGTCCTTGATCTTCGAATTAGAGCAGAAGTTTTCCTGAAGATTACTTCTACAGAGCTGTGTTTGTGGGACCTTCTCCGAAGCTCGTTCTCCTTGGTGCTGGTGCTTAACTTGTAAAGGTTACCACCAAATACTGCAACAGATCTTGAGATGTACTTTGACTGAATAGAGGAAACGTAGCTGGCAAAGATATCTTATAATGACTACCATTATACCTAACAACTCGATGCAACAGTTATCCCACATCAGAGAGTGCCGGTCATCGTCATGTCACAAACATCTTACCCCTCCCTACCAGCCACTCCAAGAATGTAATGACAAACCTGGAGGATGGAATGTGTAATGGGTGTGCAAGAAAGTACGGTAATGAAGGGCCCGGCTGGAGATGGGAGTGTCCTGAGACAGCCCATATCAGCTTTGCAATGGCGCTAACTTCAACACTCGTTGAAGAAAAACGTCATTTAGACCTATTTTGTGGTAGATTTTATCCTCTTTATTCTCATAAATAGTCGACTGTCCAGTCGCATTCTGGTCCAAGCTGCCAGAGATGGTAGTCAAACGTGCGTGATTGGTGCTTACTTGTGTGAATGAATGTGTGTTTGTTTCTCTTTCGCTTTCTTTTTCTGAGGAAAGCTGTGGCTGAAAGCTAATATGTTTATGTCTTTTAATTGTAATAAATGATGACTAACTGACAACCTCAGCTGCCGACAGGTGTTGTTGTTATACCTCGATGTGGACAGGTGAAAATGTGTGCCCCGACCGGGACTCGAACCCGGGATCTCCTGCTTACATGGCAGAAAGAGGTTCCTACTCAATGGTCTGAAGATGACCACAGTAGTGGTCGAAACCGGTCACCTTGTTAAATAAATCGTGATCAAGACTGTTTTTAATAGTAATAACATGAAACAGATGTACTGTGAATTCGATAGCAAATTATTTGTCTGTGTGTAATGTTTATATGCCAGCAATAAAGCGTCTTCATTAGGCATGTTTAGATTAAGATGAGGAAAAGTACAATTATTCAGAATCATAAATGCTGGCTCAGCCATAACATTTAGAGAGAAATTTTTACTTGAAGAGTGGGAGGAAGTTTATGGCAGACACTTGGAAGACGAAAATTGAATAGCTGTTCAGAAAACTTTTCTTACAATGCTACGAATCCAATTTTCCTTTACAACATTAGGGAGGTAAATGAAGTGGAAACAGAGAAAAAGTTACTAGCATACTATCACATAAAAGTGTAACGTTACTGGAAGACGTCACATACATATTCAAAACAACCTGAAAGAATATCTTACTAGCCACTCCAACATTTTATATGAATATTTGGACTCAGATATCTAACTTGTAGTTCACACTATTGCGCAGTTTTTAACTATTCCAGAGTGTAGACAGGTGATGGATTTCTCTGAAATTACTAAGGTTACATAAATCATTAGCACAAAGTAGCAGATAAAAACAGCAACCAGGAACTACAAAGCTGCATGCAGTGACTTTTTTTCAAAGCAGCTACTTTTCTCGTCTCATGATCTGTATCTTACACTTCACACGAATAGTCTAAAGTAGCTCCTTCTGGCTGTTAATAAATGTCTTGACGCCGGCCGGTGTGGCCGAGCAGTTCTAGGCGCTTCAGTCTGGAACCGCGCCTTTAGTCTGAAGCGCCTAGAATCACGCGACCGCTACGGTCGCGGGTTCGAATTCTGCCTCGGGCATGGATGTGTGTGATGTCCTTAGGTTAGTCAGGTTTAAGTAGTTCTAAGTTCTAGGGGACTAATGACCTCAGATGTTAAGTCCCATAGTGCTCAGAGCCATTTGAACCATTTTAAATATCTTGACTTGTTCAGCAGAATAATATTTATGGAATACCATCTGTCAATGAATAGATAAAGACAATAACAAAAAGTACATAGAAAATTACTTAAAACACAGAAACACAAGAGAACGAAACGTGAAAACCAACCCTTCCTCACCTAATCTTTTCTCATCACACCAAGATTTGTAGCTACTGCAGTTGATACAATGAACTCTTAACAACAGAGTACTAGTTATGGAATTTTATACAAAAAGAGTTAATAATAAACCAGCTGTTTCCTGGAGTTCTAATTATGTATTTAGAAAAATTACTAAGTTAGACTACATCTGTTCAAACAAGACCAAAAAATGTTGTGCAAGCAAGTAACAACGAAGGCAAACCTAGCGAAAGAAAAAATGGGTTATACTAGTAACCTGAAAAAATTGATATGCATTGTATCACTGTTACATTATTTCTTCGAAGCAGCAACAGATTCCAGCTGAAGAGGAAGTTTAATTGTAACCACCCAGAACAACCGGGCATACACTGTATATCACGCACAAAGAGTTAGATACTAGTGTACATACAATTATGGTACATAACAGATCATCTCCATTGAAAGATGCTCTACGCATTTTGCATGTTCTCACTATAATCGCACTATTTTAGAGAAAGTAATGGGTGGTTAAAATTAAATTTTCCGTATTTAACACATAATAACAGAGAAACTAATTACCGTATGAGTACCAAAATTGGTTGCGTTACTGTCCAGACTATGGGGTGCATGATTTCCATGCGTCACAGCAGGACCCTCCAAATCCAACTATGGCCGCGACCAGTCATCGAGATTCATAGTCTCACATACCTGGCCAGTCACAGTGCCTTTCTCGATGTGTCAACATGAGCTTGTACAAAGGGAGCTGTGTTATCAAAACAACACTAATGCTGCAGCTCGACTTCGAGAATATCACCGGCTGAAAGGATTACAGAAGGGTCCTCTTTCTCCATCTGTTGTGCGGAGCATGATGAACAAGTTCGAATCAACTGGAGAACTGGGCGTCGCTCCAGGAAGAGGCCGACAGTCGCTTGCATCAGAGGTGGTTGATGAAATCGCTGTTGCTATGGCAGACAACGCTTCGTGCATTTCCCGATCGTCAGGCAGTGGGCATGTTGTGTCACGACAGTTGAACACCCCCTAGTCCACACTACGGAAGGTGCTTCGAAATATTCTCAAATAGTATCCGTGCAAGATCCATATCGTACAGCAGCTTGCATCACTGGACGCACAACGACGTGTTCTCTCTCCACATTCTCGCAAGGATTGAAGTTGACGAGGGCTGGCCCTGGACCATCCTATGGACAGACGAAGCGGAGTTTTCTCTGACGAGTGTGGTGAACACACAGAATTCCCGAGTGTGGGGATCTTCGCCTCCAAACACTGGGCATGAAGTTCCTCTGTATGTTGAACTTCACGGCTACATTCATCATTGGTCCATTCTTTTTTGAAGAGGTTGACGCTCAAGGACAAAGACGTGCAGTGTGACTGGCCAGCGTTACTGCGATATGCTTCACTATCGTGTCATATCCGCCCTACACGAGAGAGACGCATTGAACACAACAGTTTACCTGCAAAATGCGCCGCACATCGCTCGTGAAGTTCACCTGCTTTTCCGAGGCACCTTTGGAAATGATCATATTATCATCATGCTCAGCCTGCACGATCACCTGATCTCACTCCCTGTGATTTCTCGTTGGTGGGACTGCCTGAAGGACAGGCTTTATCAGGGGAGCACTCACATATGTTCTGAACTGAAGTGCAGCATATCAACAGAGGTAGGCAACATACCTACGGACATTCTTCTTTCTGCTGTGCAGAATGCAATCATACGCTGTCAGACTCTTCTGGATACCGATTGGCACCATATTGAGCCCCTTTTGTAGCAGTAATGGTACTGGTATGTAATGGTTTGATGTACGATAGCAGCACATTAAAAGTGTTTCAGTTGAATTGATTCTGCATTATTTCTCTTCCCCATGCCCTTGACATTAATACTACCATGTTTGGTAGTCGTACGGTAATTAGTTTCCGTGTTATAACGTGCTAAGTAGGGAAAGTTTAATTATAACCACCCATTAGTTATTGGTTTTTCAGACGTAGGTTTCAAAGTGCTTGCGGTAGTAAGTGATAACAATCTTACAAAGAGTAGACCTATAACGTACTTCTCAAACAAGCCTGAACTGAGTGTTGTATGTTCTCTGTGCATTAACAGAAGTGTATTAGGAATAACTGACGTAACCGAAAACTGATCGGTATACTTTTAAATTCCCTTTATTAGGTGGAAGCACAATTTCACTTTTGCCAGCTTTGTTTTCAGGAGTGCAAAAACTCTGGAATTTAGAATCTGATAAATTATGGTTTGTCACTGAAGGCACTCTGTACTTTTTCTCTAATAAAGCAAAATGTGAAATTGGTAGATGTAGCTTTCAGTGACAGCATTGTGGGAGCATTAAAGATATTGCATCCATCTAATAACTTGAATACTTATACATGTACAGTATAGTTTATCAGAATTATTTCTTTGTGGTTGGAGGTTTCAAGGTAAAGATTCCTCCCAAAGGAATGATCAATTTCCAGATGCCTTTGACTAGTTCAAACACAGGTAAGCAGTTTATCTTTCTAAACAATTTTCTGACTTGGCTATGTCAAAATCTGTAGCAATATTTACGAGATAAACATTATCTGCTCTGAAGTTGTCTATACATTCCGTTCTCGAGATTACAAATTACTGTGTATGTGAACATTCTTCAGAATACAAACATGGAAAGATTACACATCTTTTATTCTCTCTCTCCACTAGACTCTGAGATGACTGTGTTAGCAGTTACTCGCCTGTAGTAACATACCACAGTGGTTACTCTGCATAAATCGTCATGATAAAATTGAAATGTGATGTATGCAAAGATAGTTTAGATTTTCATAAAGTCATGCATTATGAAGAGTCCTTCATGCTTCCAAAAAACTTCCATCAAGAAGGCTTACTCTATTCACGTCCATTTGTTGTTAATGTTGCATATATGGGTATATATAGTAATATCGCTCTTTCTAAGCTTGTCAGTCCTGCGTTTGAAAAAAAGTTGCAGCAGGAGATAAAACAAAGACAATAGGCTACATCTACATATATACTCCGCTAGCCACCAAGCGGTGTGTGGCGGAGGGCACAATTCGCGCCAAAGTCATATTCCCCCCCCCCCTCCCCTCCCCCTGTTCTACTCGCAATCGCGCGAGGGAAGAACGACTGTCTGAACGCTTCAGTACGAGCTCTTATTTCCCTTATCTTTGAATCATGATCATTGCGCGATTTGAAGGTTGGTGGTAATAATATGTGCTCTACATCCTAGGTGAAGATCGGATTTCGGAATTTAGTGAGCAGCCCCTTCTGTTTAGCGCGCCGTCTATCTGCAAGTGCGTCCCACTTCAAACATTCAATGAGATTTGTAACGCTCTCGCGATGGCTAAATGTACCACTCACGAATCTTGCCACTCTTCTTTGGACCTACTCAATCTCTTGAATCAGACATAACTGGTAAGGGTCCCATACATACGAACAAGACACCAATACTGGACGAACTAACGTATTGTAAGCTATATCCTTTGTTGAAAGACTGCAACGCTTCAGGATTCTACCAATAAACCGCAATCTAGAGTTCGCCTTACCCGCAACTTGTGTAATCTGATAATTCCATTTGAGATCATTTAGAATAGTCACGCCCAGATACTTGACGGACGTTACCGCTTCCAAAGACTGGGCATTTATTTTGTACTCGTACATTAATGCGGATTTTCGCCTTGTTATACGCAGTAGGTTACACTTACTAATATTGAGAGACAACTGCCAGTCATTACACCACGCATTTATTTTCTGCAAATCCTCATTGATTTGTTCACAACTTTCGTGTGATACTACTTTCCTGTAGACTACAGCATCATCGGCAAACAGTCTAAGGCCGCTGTCAATACCATCAACCAGATGGTTTATGTAAATCGTAACAAGCAGAGGACCTATTACGCTTCCCTGGGGCACACCTGAAATTACCCATGTTTCTGTTGAAGTCACCCCGTTCGGGACGACATACTGCTCCATGTCTGTTAGAAAACTTTCCATCCAACCGCATATGTCATCGGATAGGCCGTAAGCGCGCACTTTTTGTAGCAAGCGACAGTGCGGAACTAAGTCGAACGCCTTTCGAAAGTCGAGAAATATCGCATCAACTTGGGAGCCGGTATCTAGAGCCTGTTGTATATCACGCACAAAGAGGGCCAGCTGTGTCTCACATGACCGCTGTTTCCTAAAACCGTTTCTGCAGATGAGCTTCTCAGAGTCTAGAAAGGTCATTATGTCTGAACACAAAATATGTTCCATGATTCTACAACAAATCGATGTCAGTGAAATTGGCCGGTAATTATGTGCTTCCGATTTTCTACCCTTTTTATAGATTGCTATGATCTGGGCCTTCTTCCAGTCCCGTGGAACTTTCCGCCTTTACAACGATCTCTGATAGATGACGGATAAGAATAGTGCTATATTTGTAGCATAGTCAACATAAAATCTTACGGGGATACCGTCTGGACCATATGCCTTCCTGGCGTCTAAGGATCTTAAATGTTTTACAATTCCAGATACACTAAACACTATGTCAGCCATCCTTTCGTTTGCTCGATAATTGAAAGGGGGAATGGTGCTGCAGTCCTCTATCGTAAATGAGTTTTTGAAAAGCTAGGTTTAAAATTTAGGGCTTGTGTTTATCATCACTTACATTACCCGTACTGTCAGCAAGAGAAGGTATTGAATTATTTGTAGCGTTCATAGATTTTACGTATGACCAAAATTTTTTGGGGTTATTTTTAGAATCTTCAGATAAAATATTGATTTCAAATTCATTAAGAGAATCTCTCATTGCCCTTCTGACAGCTGCTTTCATTTCGAATAATTTCTGTTTGTCAGCGGAGCAGTGACTACGTTTAAAACGACTGTGCAAAATTCTCTGCTTTCTCAGCAACTTCCTAATATGCTACAAGACTGATACTACATTATTTGTCATAAAATTTTGAGCAGCTTGATTTGTGCGACGATCATGACTGTCACATTCTCAAAATGATAATCTGCTTTGCAAAAAATTCATTATTGATAAACTACTGAATAAAAAATGAAGCACCACAGGTACGCAGGCAAAAAGCAGCAAGAAGAGGAAGCTAGAAACTCTATTAAAAAGATAATGACAATTGTTTTTCGTCTGCCTCTTCCAATGATGCTGCTACAGAACTGAATACTTTTTATGGGTTGTAAGCTCGTTCAATGAACCTATCATTGCTTTGCTTCTTGGCTACTTCTACCTCTATTCTAAAAATTCTTATTGCATGCAGAAAGTTTAATTACAACCATTCGGTATGTGTTAATAATGTACTTTGTCACATACAAGTGTCGCGATGACACATGCGAAAACCACAATATATTAGTAGTATTTTTCTTTCTGTGTCGATTTGTGCACTAACTGTTTATTAAATAATTCTGATGCACTATGTTGTCAGTAGATTAAGTGTTGTTCTTCAAAGGAGCTATTTAAGTTGTGTTAGACAGATGCATAAGAGGTAGATTAACTTCTGTGAAAGTACTCTCATCACAGTATAAGAAAAACGACGGTTACCTGAATTTTGAATGAAGTTACCACACAAAATTGTGTTAAGGTAAACGAGTTGCGATGGCATAGGTAGTGATATGTTGCTACACTCTGCTATATCTATAGCTCTTGGCAAGCTACAGTGCTTGGGTGGACACCAGGCATGGATGTGTTACTGGGAGATATCCCAGAAGCAGAGGTCTTCAGATACACATTTAAGAATATACATAATATTACTAAATGAGAGATAATCAACGTTAAATCCACACACATGAGCTGGACATCTGGAGGCAAACTGAACTGTTTTAAGAAATGTGAAGTGATATTGCTGCTATGAGCTGAGTTGCACTTGCGGGTCTAGTGACTATATTCGTCTTCATATCGTAAAAGTGGATGACTGGTGAATAGGTTGCGAAAAATAGTAAACTGGTCTGGAAGAGTACATGTGCTCTAGCCCAGAATCATGAAAGTTCTCTTACCTTGGGTGGCTGATGTGGACCAATGACTTCTGAGTGTGCGAGTCCTTTTTCTTCGTCACGTTTTTGCCTTGGTATTTTGACTGGTCTTTGGACTTCTGGAGGATTGCCCTCTGTTCGCTTTTTGAACGCCTTTTCCCTCAGTTTTTGGTTTTAAATTGTGGTCCTCTCTTTGGGTTTGACATCTACTTTCCAAATTTTACAGAGGTGCAGGCAGGTTGGGGAAGGACGCCTTACTGTGGTGAATGAACTCTTCACTGTGCACTGTTATCTATTGCACCCATCTATCGAGTGTACATATCTCTGCACCCAAAGTACAACACAGTAGCCAGTCCATCGTAGTGTGGTTGTCTTGTGCCTTCTCGGTGGTAGCCCTGTGACAGTGAACGGACAGCACTGCTGTAGTACCCACGTCAGCCAAGGAGTAGGCACCTATCCAGGTTAAATGTGTGTGTGAAATCTTTTGGACTTAACTGCTACGGTCATTAGTCCCTAAGCTTACACACTACTTAACCTAAATTATCCTAAGGACAAACTCACACAACCATGCCCGAGGGAGGACTCGAACCTCCGCCGGGATCAGCCGCACAGTCCATGACTGCAGCGCCTCAGACCGCTCGGCTAATCCCGCGCGGCCTATCCAGGTTACCAGGACTCCGGCCAACAACTACTGTGGCTGGTTGCCTTTGCCTTGGCTGTGTGGCTGTGTGGCCCATGGGGAAAGTCTCCGAAGAGTGGCTAGTGTCAGGGCGGATGATACCACAGTGAAATGGATCAAACTTAATGGTGGCTGTGCCAACAGTGACGCCTCAACATTGAGGAACAGTGATTTCAATGCAGAGTTTTACAATCTTATGGCATTTCAGTCTTTGACCATGCCTCAGGACGTAAGGAGGAATGGAAGTGGACAGTTTGCTGAGTTCTTGATTTGTTCCTGAACTGATGGTGTGGCTCTCGCTACAACGGAGTCACTGTTTGTCGTTGAAAATATTGAAGATCGTTTTGGGGAGGTTGCTGCAATAGAGAAGATGAGAAATGGTTCTTTGCTGATCAAAATGTCGCACGTCAATCAGCTGTGGGCACTTCAGGTCTGTGTCAAGATGGGAGATACACCTGTCACCATTTATCCTCATAACATGCTAAATAGATTTCAGGTTGTTATCTTCCATTGAGACCTAACGCTACAAACTGATGAAGAGCTGTGTATTAATCTGGCGTGGCGTGGAGTCCATTTTGTTCACAGCATCTAGAGGGGACCCATGGATAATAAAGCTGTTTTATCCTGGCCTCTGAAGGCAACATTTTATCTGAGAAGGTTAAGGTCAATTTTTATAACTTTAACGTTAGGCCTTATTTTCCTCCTCCAATGAATCGTTTTAGGTATCTAAGGTTTGGACATATGTCCTCCCATCCCGCGAGGGCAGCCCTTACGACAAACCCTCTCAATGTATAAACGGTCTGGAACTTTAGTCTCCTCGTTCACTGCAATGATCAGTGTTTAAGAGGGAAAAGAAAATTCAAGAGTATAAAATGCTTGAACGCGTCTCTTATTGAGATTCAAAAGAAAAGTTTGAAAGACTTCATGCGACTGATTTCGTCTGAAATTTGGAGACTGCTGCTCAACAGTCTATACCTTACGTGATGGAAAGTTCTCGCACGACACCACCGGGTCTTGGTCTTATTCCATGGCCTGCCGTATAGCTGGAGGAAGGAATGTCAGCCCGCTCGCCCTCTAGCCCTCTATACCATCGGTTCGGTCAGAGATGTCTAGTCGTCTTCTGGTGGTAGTCAGCGACAGGGACACCTGTCGAGATGCTCCCAAGACAATGGCCAGCAGCCACAGGCTGTGGACCGAAGAGAAGTACTGTTCTCTTCGCCCCCAAAATAGAAGATGGGAAAATCTTCACAGAAATGGCAGTTTCACAAGGATAAGAACGATAAGCAGAAAGATAAACTACTCTCTGAGGCTTCTGATGTTCCACACCCCATTCCTGCAGATGTCGAGCCTATCCACTGATGACGGATCACACAATCAGGTGATTTACGACCTGGTAGCGAAGTAATCACACCCATCTCTTCCGTTTGGATCTTCCTCAGACCTCAATCCAACGCTCCTTCAATGGAACTGTAATGGCTACTATCGCTATCTGACCGAACTCTGTCATTTAATGGCTACTTACTCTGTAATTGGCACAGCACTTCAGGGAACACAGTTTGCGAGAACGCGTCCCCCTGCTCTGAAAAACTACAAATTCTACGGTACCATTAGCGTTAATGTCGAGAGAACGCCTGGTGGGATCTGTACCCTCATACGGTCTGATTCTTCCAGAGAACAGGTGCCCCTTAACCCTTTCCACCCTGAGAGGAAATCACTTAAAATTTTATCTGATATACCATACATTATTACGTGTAGAATCAGGTAAAAATACTGAAAAAATTCCCATAGTGATAGTTTGTTCAAGAAGTCACCAGCATTATCGTGCTACTCAAAATTCAAACATGTATAAAACGCAAGTAGCATTTCATGGAAGTGTCTAGACACCTTACACACCTTAAGTGAAACATTCGCAGTCTAAAATGATACAGGATTTTCCTTAAACTAATGAAATGTAGGAAAACAGAATGCATTTATCTCGGTAACGCATGGCTTTGTCTTGTCGTTGAAGTTTTAAATGATCTGTTGCACTCTGGTGGTCACAGCATGAAATAAGACAGCTGCCAAATGGAAGCTGGGAGCTCGCATCATCGCTGCAGTCTGGAGTGACGCAGAAACGCGATGTAGCTGAAACACGAAAAATTTATAATCGAACCCGCACGATTGTGCGAGCCAGAGTGGAAAGGGCTAATACTCCACTAGAGGCCACGACTGTTAGTGTCAACCTGTCAGTTCGTAAGACAAAATCTAACATTTATTTACATCCAGACAGACGTTTCCAATATCACGAGTTAGAGTGACTGGAAAAGCCGTCTGACCTCTTCCTCTTATTGGGGGACTTTAAACCCCCGGCAAGCGAGCGTTTTATTATTGCACGAGCAGTCGCGCGGCGCATTTTGTACGCCACTTTCGCTCTTCAATTCTATAGTATTGACATTAATTAATTGTTCTTAAGGGTAGGTATAATACCACTCAAAGTGATATTAATAATATCGAAAAAATAAATTTTACTGTGCAATTAATACAAATAATTTATTATGAGCACAGTGGAAAATATAATGAAATAATGTTAAATATTTAGCAAAGAAATGTCTTTACACTGTTGCTCACTTATAGTGGGAAAGAACGTTGCGTTATTTAACATGGCTGCTAATTATATTTTATTTAGAAAAGTTGATATACATCCAAGCACATAAATTACATAGTTCTAAAAATCTATATTTCGCTGTCAGCGTTGAAAATTAAGATATTCATAGTGAATGCATACGGAAGCCATATTGAAACAGCTTACAGACAGGCCATGTACACTACTTAGTAATTTAAGAGATGTCAAGATTCAAATCACTAATCATCAGCGTTTGCAGGTGTAACTTGGCACTTTTCACAGGTGAGACTAACACTTGTATGCTTCCTGCATGCAAAACTATTACAAGAATCACACTTTATTGTTGTTTTAATATTCTTGGCTCTTCCACAAATAACACAGCGCCCCCGTTTCTTAGCCGAATGCTTCTCAACTTGTTCAGATGTTGTCCGGTACCTTTGAAGGAACAACGATATGACCTAGGGAAGGCTCTGAATTTTGGCTCTTTCTATTAGATGTAGTTTCATGAGGTCATAAGCCAGGTTCTGCAGAAATATTCTTCTCGCAACCTTTCGATTTTGTCCATTTGAGGATCTGGGCGTTGATACCAGCAATTTCCATTACAGCGAAAAAGATCACCAAAGGGCACCTTCTCGTTACACGAACCACAGAATATTTGCCACAAATCTGGGCGACTGTATCAACGCCACCCTTAGTGGGCTTGTAATCTAACACAACCTCTGGCTTTCGAGAATCTTCGTCGATAGTACCTGAATCATTCAAAATTGACAACAACCAAACTGCCTTGTTCTTCGTCGGTACGAAGGAAACCAACGTCAGATAGTTTTTATATCCGAAGACGGATGAACCAGGTACTCGATTTTTCTTAGGCAGTAATTTCAAGGGAATTTCCTGTTTATTCTCTCTGAGTTTCCCAGTACACGTATGCCTTTTACCTAACAGCGACATAGCCAAGGGGCGACTTGTATACCAATTGTCTGTAGTTATGTTCCTGTTGGATCACTCTATATGATTCATAAGTCCGTGAACTATTTCCGACGCTGAATTTGAGACTTCATAAGGTCCTTCGGGCTGCTTTCTACAATATACCTCAAGGTTGCTCGTAAAAATACTTCCCCTTAATGCCATATATGGCAGGTTTGTTGGAGATATATTGCACAAATCCACAACGACCACGAAAAGCTTTGAAGTTTCTCATCAGTGGTTACAAACTCATCGATGCTGTACGTACTTTTGGAACTGGTTACAAACTCATCCAGAATTTAACGTACTGCGACCAACTGATCAGATCTTCTCCTCTCTTCTACATCTACATTTATACTCCGCAAGCCACCCGACCTGTCATTACCTCGCTTTCCTGTTCCAGTCGCGTAGGGTTCGCGGAAGAACGACTGCCGAAAGCCTCCGTGCGCGCTCGAATCTCTCTGATTTTACATTCATGATCTCCTCGGGAGGTATAGGTAGGTGGAAGCAATATATTCGATTCCTCATCCAGAAACGCACCCTCTCGAAACCTGGAAAGCAAGCTACACAGCGATGCAGAGCGTCTCTCTTGCAGAGTCTGCCACTTGAGTTTGCTAAACATCTCCGTAACGCTATCACGCTTACCAAATAACCCTGTGACGAAACGCGCCGCTCTTCTTTGGATCTTCCCTATCTCCTGTGTCAACCCAACCTGGTACGGATCCCACACTGATGAGCAATACTCAAGTATAGGTAGAACGGGTGTTTTGTAAGCCACCTCCTTTGTTTATGGACTACATTTTCTAAGGACTCTCCCAATGAATCTCAACCTGGCAACCGTCTTACCAACAATTAATTTTATACGATCATTACACTTCAAATCGCTCCTTACGCATACTCCCAGATATTTTACAGAAGTAACTGCTACCAGTGTTTGTTCTGTTATCATATAATCATACAATAAAGGATCCTTCTTTCTATGTATTCGCAATACATTACATTTGTCTATGTTAAGGGACAGTTGCCACTCCTTGCACCAAGTGCCTATCCTCTGCAGATCTTCCTGCATTTCACTGCAATTTTCTAATGCTGCAACTTCTCTGTATACTACAGCATCATCCGCGAAAAGCCGCATGGAACTTCCGTCACTATCTACTAGGACATTTATATATATTGTGAAAAGCAATGGTCCCATAACACTCCCCTGTGGCACGCCAGAGGTTACTTTAACGTCTGTAAACGTCTCTCCATTGAGAACAACATGCTGAGTTCTGTTTGCTAAAAACTCTCAATCCAGCCACACAGCTGGTCTGATTCTCCGTAGGCTCTTACTTTATCAGGCGATAGTGCGGAACTGTATCGAACTCCTTCCGGAAGTCAAGGAAAATGGCATCTACCTGGGAGCCCGTATCTAATATTTTCTGGGTCTCATGAACAAATAAAGCGAGTTGGGTCTCACACGATCGCTGTTTCGGAATCCATGTTGATTCCTACAGACTAGATTCTGGGTTTCCAGAAATGACACGATACGTGAGCAAAAAACTTGTTCTAAAATTGTTCAACAGATCAATGTCGGAGATATAGGCCTCTAGTTTTGCGCATCTGCTCGACGACCCTTCTTGAAAACTGGAACTACCTGTGCTCTTTTCCAATCATTTGGAACCTTCCGTTCCTCTAGAGACTTGCTTTACACGGCTGTTAGAAGGGGGCAAGTTCTTTCGCGTACTCTGTGTAGAATCGAAATGGTATCCCGTCAGGTCCAGTGGACTTTCCTCTGTTGAGTGATTCCAGTTGCTTTTCTATTCCTTGGACGCTTATTTCGATGTCAGCCATTTTTTCGTTCGTGCGAGGATTTAGAGAAAGAACTGCAGTGCGGTCTTCCTCTGTGAAATAGCTTTGGAAAAAAGTGTTTAGTATTTCAGCTTTATGCGTCTCATCTTCTGTTTCAATGCCATTATCATCCCAGAGTGTCTGGATATGCTGTTTCGTTCCACTTACTGATTTAACTAAGACCAGAACTTCCTAGGATTTTCTGTCAAGTCGGTACATAGAATTTAATTTCGAATTCACTCAACGCTTCGCGCATAGGTTTTGGCTGCATTTAAATTTGCAGTGAAGCTCTCTTTGCTTTCGCAGTAGATTCCTAACTTTGTTGTTGAACAACGGTGGGTTTTTCCCGTCCCTCACAGTTTTACTCGGCACGTACCTGTCTAAAACGCATTTTACGATTGCCTTGAACTTTTTCCATATACACTCAACATTGTCAATGTCGGAACAGTTATTTTAGTTTTGATCTGTTAGGTGTTCTGAAATCTACCTCCTATTACTCTTGCTAAACAGATAAACCTTCCTCCCTTTTTTTATATTCCTATTTACTTTCGTATTAAGGGATGCTGCGACGGCCTTATGATCACTGATTCCATGTTCTGTGCCTTTATCGTCGAAACAAATACAACGCAGCTAAAATAGAAACTACTTGTAGCTCATCACAGCATCCAATATCGATTCCTGATCCATCGGAATTCCTCAGTTTCATTACATTCGTGTGGTTAGCTTTCTTCATTCCGAAGAGATACAGGAACCCAAGGAGTGCTAGTATGTCACTTCTAGTCGTTTCTTTATTGTGTCTTTCTCTCTGATAATCAGAGAATTCTGGTTTGAGGTGAATATATTTGTTTGTATATTTCACAATAGTATCTATCATTTTCATGTTAACCATCTTGAGGGATCCAGAAATCTCGGTTGTTACATCCCGGGCAAAAGCCTTTGGATCCAGGAAAAATGTTTACAATATTTTTCTTTCTCGCTTTGCTAGTCGCAGAGCTAGTACTTTTCCTCCATTTAGAAGTTTTTTCTCTTCCCACAGGCCAATCACCAACAGAACCTGACTGACAACTATTGTCTTCATTTTCGTCTGATTCGTACTCTTGTTCCCTTTCAGTGTAATGGTCACTACGAGTAATTACCTCCACTTCCTCATCAGTAGCATCGTCTGATGAATCTACATCTTTCGTAAACTCTGGATCTTCATTCAAGAGCCATTCGAGTTCCTCGTTTGTTAAACGCTTTCTTGCCCTAAAATAAGAATTTATATTGAATACGGGCAGGTAGGTTAGAAAATTTAAAAAGGGAAATGGATAGGTTAAAGTTAGATATAGTGGGAATTAGTGAAGTTCGGTGGCAGGAGGAACAAGACTTCTGGTCAGGTGACTACAGGGTTATCAACACAAAGTCAAATAGGGGTAATGCAGGAGTAGGTTTAATAATGAATAGGAAAATAGGAATGCGGGTAAGCTACTACAAACAGCATAGTGAACGCATTATTGTGGCCAAGATAGATACGAAGCCCACACCTACTACAGTAGTACAAGTTTATATGCCAACTAGCTCTGCAGATGACGAAGAAATTGAAGAAATGTATGATGAAATAAAAGAAATTATTCAGGTAGTGAAGGGAGACGAAAATTTAATAGTCATGGGTGACTGGAATTCGAGTGTAGGAAAAGGGAGAGAAGGAAACGTAGTAGGTGAATATGGATTGGGGCTAAGAAATGAAAGAGGAAACCGTCTGGTAGAATTTTGCACAGAGCACAACTTAATCATAGCTAACACTTGGTTTAAGAATCATGATACAAGGTTGTATACATGGAAGAACCCTGGAGATACTAAAAGGTATCAGATAGATTATATAATGGTAAGACAGAGAATTAGGAACCAGGTTTTAAATTGTAAGACATTTCCAGGGGCAGATGTGGACTCTGACCACAATCTATTAGTTACGACCTGTAGATTAAAACTGAAGAAACTGCAAAAAGGTGGGAATTTAAGGAGATGGGACCTGGATAAACTGAAAGAACCAGAGGTTGTACAGAGTTTCAGGGAGAGCATAAGGGAACAATTGACAGGAATGGGGGAAAGAAATACAGTAGAAAAGGAATGGGTAGCTTTGAGGGATGAAGTAGTGAAGGCAGCAGAGTATCAAATAGGTAAAAAGACGAGGGCTAGTAGAAATCCTTGGGTAACAGAAGAAATATTGAATTTAATTGATGAAAGGAGAAAATACAAAATTGCAGTAAATGAAGCAGGCAAAAAGGAATACAAACGTCTCAAAAATGAGATCGACAGAAAGTGCAAAATGGCTAAGGAGGGATAGCTAGAGGACAAATGTAAGGATGCATAGGCTTTTCTCACTAGGGGTAAGATAGATACTGCCTACAGGAAAATTAAAGAGACCTTTGGAGATAAGAGAACCACTTGTATGAACATCAAGAGCTCAGATGGAATCCCAGTTCTAAGCAATGAAGGGAAAGCAGAAAGGTGGAAGGAGTATATAGAGGGTCTATACAAGGCCGATGTACTTGAGGACAATATTATGGAAATGGAAGAGGATGTAGATGAAGATGAAATGGGAGATACGATACTGCGTGAAGAGTTTGACAGAGCACTGAAAGACCTGAGTCGAAACAAGGCCCCCGGAGTAGACAACATTCCATTGGAACTACTGACGGCCTTGGGAGAGCCAGTCCTGACAAAACTCTACCATCTGGTGAGGAAGATGTATGAAACAGGTGAAATACCCTCAGACTTCAAGAAGAATATAATAATTCCAATCCCAAAGAAAGCAGGTGTTGACAGATGTGATAATTACCGGACAATCAGTTTAATAAGCCACAGCTGCAAAATACTAACACGAATTCTTTACAGACGAATGGAAAAACTAGTAGAAGCCGGCCTCGGGGAAGATCAGTTTGGATTCCGTAGAAATACTGGAACACGTGAGACAATACTGCCCTTACGACTTACCTTAGAAGAAACATTAAGGAAAGGCAAACCTACGTTTCTAGCATTTGTAGACTTAGAGAAAGCTTTTGACAATGTTGACTGGAATACTCTCTTTCAAATTCTAAAGGTGGCAGGGGTAAAATACAGGGAGCGAAAGGCTATTTACAATTTGTACAGAAACCAGATGGCAGTTATAAGAGTTGAGGGACATGAAAGGGAAGCAGCGGTTGGGAAGGGAGTAAGACAGGGTTGTAGCCTCTCCCCGACGTTATTCAATCTGTATATTGAGCAAGCAGTAAAGGAAACAAAAGAAAAATTCGGAGTAGGTATTAAAATCCATGGAGAAGAAATAAAAACTTTGAGGTTCGCCGATGACATTGTAATTCTGTCAGAGACAGCAAAGGACTTGGAAGAGCAGTTGAACGGAATGAATGGTGTCTTGAAGGGAGGATATAAGATGAACATCAACAAAAGCAAAACGAGGATAATGGTATGTAGTCGAATTAAGTCGGGTGATGTTGAGGGTATTAGATTAGGAAATGAGACACTTAAAGTAGTTTCTAAAGAAGAGAAATTTGTTAACATCGAGTATAGATTTAAGTGTCAGGAAGTCATTTCTGAAAGTATTTGTATGGAGTGTAGCCACGTATGGAAGTGAAACATGGACGGTAAATAGTTTGGACAAGAAGAGAATAGAAGCTTTCGAAATGTGGTGCTACAGAAGAATGCTGAAGATTAGATGGGTAGATCACATAACTAATGAGGAGGTACTGAATAGGATTGGGGAGAAGAGGAGTTTGTGGCACAACTTGACCAGAAGAAGGGATCGGTTGGTAGGACATGTTCTGAGGCATCAAGGGATCACCAATTTAGTATTGGAGGGCATCGTGGAGGGTAAAAATCGTAGGGGGAGACCAAGAGATGAATACGCTAAGCAGATTCAGAAGGATGTAGGTTGCAGTAGGTACTGGGAGATGAAGAAGCTTACACAGGATAGAGTAGCATGGAGAGCTGCATAAACCAGTCTCAGGACTGAAGACCACGACAACAACAACTACGGACCATAGGAACGTTCTTGGTAAAACAACCACTACGTTCGAAGACATAACAAAATACTAACACGACCAGTGGCGCGGTGCACTGAGTGCGCCAGAAGTGGCAGCGTTACACTGAATTCTCGGTTCAACAAATTCCTTAGCACCGAGAATTACTGCACTGCTGGTAACAGTCGTCAGAACAATGAACGTATCCATTGTTGCCAACACGTTGGATACGCCGATTATATAAATTTGGCGTACCCCGTACGCCGGCGCACTTGCTCGAGGTTCAACGCCCACAATCCTCTGTGCGACGGCGACACTGTGTCTCCTAGACGCTGAGCACTAGGACAATTTTTGGAATTGTTTGTCTGCTACTATCACTGGAGCTGCAACACATTGCAATGTGGCCCACGTAACATACTCAACTAGTAATCTCACAGTCTGCAGCCCGAGTATCTTACCCCTGATCCAATGGCGCGTCCATGATGATGTTTGTGACAGCGACCATTTTCCTATCGTTTTCTTCACAGACACCTGGAACATGCTCGCTTTGGAATGCTGACAAGCAGGATTTCTCTTGTACTGCCACTTTTGAAGACATTTGGGTAACGGATTTCGATAAAGTTCTACAGAATACTTTGTTGCAGCAGTGATACCCTACTCCTCTGGCTCATCCCAACGACCACCGGTGCCATGGTGGTCTGAAGATATAGCTACAGCTGTCAGGAAACACCGCAGAGCGCTTCAACGACACAAGCGCCATCCGTCTATGGATAATTTAATACGGACTTTCGGCGAAAGGGCGGTTTTTGATAAAGAAGAAGAAGCATGAGTGTAGCGTTGGGAGCAGTATGTATCATCTACGCAATCAAATACACCATCGTCCCAAGTATGGACTAAACTCCGTCGCATTTTCGGCCATCCACTACTCACGGCGATTCCTGGCATTCTTGCCAACGGTAACATCCGTACTGACACTGTGGTACTTATCGAATGTTTTGTGGCACATTTCGCTGAACTGTCCGCTTGCAACGATAACCATCCACATTTCGTGACCTGGAAAAACATTACTAAGTGCTCCCTTTTCCTTCCATGCACACTGCTCTCTATCATAATATAACACTCCGTCTTCAGGCCACAAGTAGCCCATCGGGACCGTCCGACTGCCGTGTCATCCTCAGATGAGGATGCGGATAGGAGGCACGTGTGATCAGCACAGTACTCTCCCGATCGTTATGATGGTTTTCTGAGACCAGAGCCGCTACTATTCGGTCGAGTAGCTCCTCAGTTGGCATCACGAGGCTGAGTACACCCCGAAAAATGGCGACAGCGCATGGCGGCTCGGATGGTCACCCATCCAAGTGCCGGCCACGCCCGACGATGCTTAACTTCGGTGATCTGACGGGAACCTGTGTATCCACTGCGGCAAGGCCGTTGCCCCGCTCTCTATCATGCAACGTCCCTTTTACTGAATAGGAGCTTTGCAGCACTTTGGCAGTGTCGAAAAAAAAGTGGCTCTGAGCACTATGGGACTTAACTTCTGAGGTCATCAGCCCCCTAGAACTTAGAACTACGTAAACCTAACTAACCTAAGGACATCACACGCAACCATGCTCGAGGCAGGATTCAAACCTGCGACCATAGGGTCCTAGGCGCTACAGTCTGGAACCACGCGACCGCTACGGTCGCAGGTTCGAATCCTGCCTCGGGCATGGATGTGTGTGATGTCCTTAGGTTAGTTAGGTTTAAGTAGTTCTAAGTTCTAGGGGGCTGATGACCTCAGAAGTTAAGTCACATAGTGCTCAGAGCCTTTTTTTTCTTTTTTTGCAACCGTAGCGGTGGCGCAGAGTGTCTAGATAGGGCCTCTGGAGCACACAAACACTCAAACATCTTAATGCTGACAGAATGAAACATATCCTTGGGCTTTTTAATCGTATTTGGCGGGAAGGAGAATTTCCCTCCCTATGGCGGGAAGATATTATTATTCTTGTCCTCGAACTGACAAAGGACCCCCAAATTTTAACTAACTCTCTAACGAATAGGCTGTGCAAGCTATTTAAACGAATGGTCAACTACCGCCCCCAGGCAGGAGGGCATATATCTCTAGTACGAAGTGGCTTTGGGGCTTTCCAGTCCACCACAAATTATCTAGTTCGTCTGGAATCTGCAGTGCGCAATGCTTCCGTGCATCGACAACATCTCACTGGTGTGTTCTTTGACCTGCAGAAGGCATACTATACCACCTGGCGACATCATATCCTATGTACACTGCATGAGCGAGGTTTTCTGGGCAGTTCAGCCATTTTTATCCAGAATTTCCTATCTCTCTGACTACTTCGGGTGTGGATAGGTTCGACTCTCAGCAACCAATATCTACAGGAAGCTGGAGTCCCTCAGGGATCGGTTCTGAGCGTAACACTTTTCGCTGCCGTCGTCAATGCAGTGGGCCCCACACTCGCTCCGTCACTGTATCTGGATGACCCCTGCAACTCTGTGCACCACTGAGCGCTAACTTCAGGGGACTGTCTGGAGAGTACATGACTGGGCCCTGAAATACGGCTGATAATTTTCTTCTGCAAAATCACGAGTTGTGCATTTTTGCCGATTCCAGACTGTACACCCGCACCCAGAAATTTTATCTTGGTGACCAGTTACTTGAAGTCATTGAAAATTTTCATTTTTACGTATTTTATTTGACAACAACCCATCTTGCCTGCCACATGTTCCCCAGCTGAACGCAGTTTCCATGAAGAAGCTAAATGCTCTTCATGTTCTTAGCAACTTCTCGTGGAGCACGAATTACGTAGCGCTTCTGAAATTTTACAAAGCCCTAATTTTATCCCACTTGGACTATGGATTTGTTGCCTATGGGTCGGCAACACCGTCTGTACCGAGCGTGCGGCACCCTGTTCACCATACTGGTGTGTGGTTAGGGCCCTTCCGTATGAGCCCTCTTGACAGTCTCCTGGCAGAAGCTGGTGTCCCACCACATCTACATCTACATCTACGTCCATACTCCGCAAGCCACCTGACGGTGTGTGCCGGAGGGTACCTTGAGTACCTCTATCGGTTCTCCCTTCTATTCCAGTCTCGTATTGTTCGTGGAAAGAAGGATTGTCAGTATGCCTCTGTGTGAGCTCTAATCTCTCTGATTTTATCCTCGTGGTCTCTTCGCGAGATATACGTAGGAGGGAGCAATATACTGCTTGACTCTTCGGTGATGGGTGTTGTTTGATGTCCTTAGGTTAGTTAGGTTTAAGTAGTTCTAAGTTCTAGGGGACTGATGACCATAGATGTTAAGTCCCATAGTGCTCAGAGCCATTTGAACTAACCAACTCTTCGGTGAAGGTGTGTTCTCGAAACTTCAACAAAAGCCCGTACCGAGCTACTGAGCGTCTCTCCTGCAGAGTCTTCCACTGGAGTTTATCTATCATCTCCGTAACGCTTTCGCGATTACTAAATGATCCTGTAACGAAGCGCGCTGCTCTCCGTTGGATCTTCTCTATCTCTTTTATTAACCCTATCTGGTACGGATCGCACACTGCTGAGCAGTATTCAAGCAGCGGGCGAACAAGCGTTGTGTAAGCTACTTCTTTTGTTTCCGGATTGCATTTCCGTAGGATTCTTCCAATGAATCTCAGTCTGGCATCTGCTTTACCGCCGATCAACTTTAAATGATCATTCCATTTTAAATTACTTCTAATGCGTACTCCCAGATAATTTATGGTATTAACTGCTTCCAGGTGCTGACCTGCTATATTGTAGCTGAATGATAAGGGATCTTTCTTTCTATGTATTCGCAGCACATTACACTTGTCTACATTGAGGTTCAATTGCCATCCCCTGCACCATGCGTCAATTCGCTGCAGATCCTTCTGCATTTCAGTACAATTTTCCATTGTTGCAACCTCTCGATATACCACAGCATCATCCACAAGGTCATTTATGTATATTGTGAATAGCAACGGTCCTACGACACTCCCCTGCGGCACACATGAAATCACTCTTACTTCGGAAGACTTCTCTCCATTGAGAATGACATGCTGCGTTCTGTCATCTAGGAACTCTTCAATCCAATCACACAATTGGTCAGATAGTCCATATGCTCTTACTTTGTTCATTAAACGACTGTGGGGAACTGTATCGAACGCCTTGCGGAAATCAAGAAACACGACATCTACCTGTGAACCCGTGTCTCGTGGACGAATAGCGCGAGCTGGGTTTCACACGATCGTCTTTTTCGAAACCCATGCTGATTCCTACAGAGTAGATTTCTAGTCTCCAGAAAAGTCATTATACTCGAAGATAATACGTGTTCCTAAATTCTACAACTACAAGTTATATGACTACAGTTTCTGGCAAATTGCGCAGTCATAATCTGTAAGATGCCTACTCCCCCACGTCACTCAACTCTGTTCGACAACGAACGGTTCAAACTGTTTGCGCATTGCTCAAAACTGGGTAGACCAGCTGGGATCCGACCCGTTACTCTACTGAAGGACGTCTAACAACCTCCTTCAGTCTGTGTTCCTAGACTGCCCTCTTGACACCACCTGTGGTTTGTATCCTGTTCTGTGTGCGGATGGACTTCTTCTGTGGCTCCAAGACGGATGCTGATCCTACCCCACCCTGACACCCGTTTCGTTATATCCTCCTCGACTATTCTAATTTGGTACGCATCCACACGGACCGATCGCAAGTCAACGACGGGGCTGGTTACGCTTTTGTACGTGCAAGGGGTCACGAGATGCAGTCTCTGCCGAGTGCCTGCAGTATATACTCTGCAGAGTAGGTTTTCATGTCTCAGGCTTTGTGGTACGTCAAATAACTGGCCACCACGAACTTTCTGATCTGTAGTGATTCCGTGAATTGCGTAAAGGCATATCCCAGTACTATTCCAAAAATGTTTGGTCGCCAAGATCCAGAACCTACTGGTTGACCTCTACAACTCTGAAAAGACAGTGATTTTCATCTGGACACCAATATACATAGGCCTTCCAGGAAATGAACTTGTCGACTGTCTAGCTAAAGAAGCAACTACAGGAGATCAACTTGACATCGGAATACTGGGCACGATTACAATTTCGACGGAATATTTTGAGGCTGTTGGAATTGGAATGGCAGTCTACTACGACCCAAAACAAGTTGAGAGCAATTAAAAGCTCCACTAAAGTGTGGGAGACATCTTTCCTGGCCTCTCTGAAAGATGCCATTGTGTCGTGCCGACTACCCATCGGTCACACGACACTCACCCACGATTTCCTTCTGCTTCGGCAGGATCCTCCTTACTGTTGTTGCGGTATTGTACTAACGATGGTGCATGTTCCTGTTGAGTGCGCCGTGCTGGCCGATCTGCGTCACCCTCTCAGTTTGCCTACTTCACTACCTCAGATGCTTGTAGATGATGAGACAGCCACAACCAAGGTGTTGCATTTCCTTAGGGAGAGCGGATTTTACACTTCCCCCATGCGACCGCAAGTTACGTACTTCCCCCCTCACTTTGCTTCTAGACACACGTGTGCAAGATGCTGCCTGGGTTATCTGTATTTAATTTTTCCTCTCGTGTTAAAGTACCGTCACGCCCGTTTTAAAACTATTTGACTTGCTTATATAGTTGGAGCAGCCAAGTTCACACATTTTCGCTTTTTACCTTTTTACATATTTCTGTCATGAAATGGAGGGACTGATAACCCCTTTAAACACATAATCACCACCATCATTATCATAAAGTAATGGACGTGATTTCACGTTGGTTTTGCCACGTGCTGAAGACACCTCAGCCGAGAACTCAGGCCGTCACAACCTCCCCTCGGTTAAACTCACATCGCGCTCTTTCCACATTCTACACACTGACAGGACACTCGCAGATATTACATGTAACGTGGGTGACTAGCAGTCATTCCTCCTCAGGTGACTCTGCTGACCTGACGGGTTTATATCGATAGCAGGTCAGAGGTCATAATGTTCTGGCAATCAGGCCCCGTCCGAGAAAGTTGGACCGCAGGGTTGCGAGCAGGATTTCAGGTGGCGCAACATTGGGAGACTTGCATGTCGATGAATGGATGACGAGAACAACACAACACCCAGTCCACGAGTGGAGAAAATCTCCAACCCGCCTGGGAATCGAACCCGGGCCCGCTGGATGGTAGGAAAACACATTACCATTCAGCTAAGCAGGTGGACAGTTCTATACATAGTGTTTACTAACTTATTCGCCTTCAGGAAATTTACACCTGATTTTTTTTCCTTATGCTTGTCATCTGCCTGTTGCAAGTATCCGGCCATTGGGGATGGGGCCTAGTTGCCCTTCTCCATCCCTGAGTGTGCTTGCTGTTCACCAGACTACACACCCTTGACTCATGCACAAGAATGGTTCATCAGATAGATCCATGAAAGAACATTTTTTAACCAAAAGAATTTAATTCGTTTGCTGGCACTGTCAATATTAAAAAATATATCTGAACTCATCTTAAAGCAAAAAGATCGTTGAACACATTGCATCTACTTATGTTATGCAAACATGGTTATGCTGACAAACTAAATTCCATAAATACCAATTCACTTCATACTTTATGTAAAACCAGCTGCTATTGAATTTCTACAGTCAAAGATAGCATACCGCACCATCTACACTACTGGCCATTAAAATTGCTACACCAGGAAGATGACGTGCTACAGACGCGAAATGTAACCGACAGGAATAAGATGCTGTGATATGCAAATTATTAGCTTTTCAGAGCATTCACACAAGGTTGGCGCCGGTGGCGACACCTACAACGTGCTGACATGAGGAAAGCTTCCAACCGATTTCTCAAACAGCAGGTGACCGGCGTTGCCTGATGAAACACTGTTGTGATGCCTCGTGTAAGGAGGAGAAATGCATACCATCACGTTTCCGACATTGATAAAGGTCGGATTGTAGCCTATCGCGATTGCTGTTTATCGTATCGCGACATTGTTGATCGCGTTGGTCGAGATCCGATGACTGTTAGCAGAATATGGAATCGGTGGGTTCAGGAGGGTAATACGGAACGCCGTGCTGGATCCCAACGGCCTCGTATCACTAGCAGTCGAGATGACAGGCATCTTATCCGCGTGGCTGTAACGGATCGTGCAGCCACGTCTCGATCCCCGAGTCAACAGATAGGGACGTTTGCAAGACAACAACCATCTGCACGAACAGTTCGACGACGTTTGCAGCGGCATGGACTATCAGCTCGGAGACCATGGCTGCGGTTACCCTTGACGCTGCATCGCAGACAGTAGCGCCTGCGATGGCGTACTCAACGAGGAACCTCGGTGCACGAATGGCAAAACGTCATTTTTTCGGATGAATCCAGGTTCTGTTTACAGCATCATGATTGTCGCATCCGTGTTTGGCGACATCGCGGTGAACGCACGTCGGAAGCGTATATTCGTCATCGCTATACTGCCGTATCACCCGGCGTGATGGTATGGGGTGCCATTGGTTACACGTCTCGGTCACCTGTTGTTCACACTGACGGCACTTTGAACAGTGGACGTTACATTTCAGATGTGTTACGACCCGTGGCTCTACCCTTCATTCGATCCCTGCAAAACCCCACATTTCAGCACGATAATGCACGACCGCATGTTGCAGGTCCTGTACGGGGCTTTTTGGATACAGGAAATGTTAGACTGCTTCCCTGGCCAGCACATTCTCCAGATCTCTCAGCAATTGAAAACGTCTGGTCAATGGTGGCCGAGCAACTGGCTCGTCACAATACGCCAGTCACTACTCTTGATGAACTGTGGTAGCGTGATGAAGCTGCATGGGCAGCTGTACGTGTACACGCCATCCAAGGTCTGTTTGACTCAATGCCCAGGGGTATCAAGGCCGTTATTACGGCCAGAGGTGGTTGTTCTGGGTACTGATTTATCAGGATCTATGCACCCAAATTGCGTGAAAATATAATCACATGTCAGTTCTAGTATAATGTATTTGTCCAATTAATACCTGTTTATCATCTGCATTTCTTCTTGGTGTAGCAATTTGAATGGCCAGTTGTGTATGTACCAAAAATAGCAATATTCACTGTTTTGAAACTACAATGTGAACTTATGATTCATGAAGTAAATTTGTAACTGAGTGCAGAGCAAAAGATAAATCTAACCTTGAACAGCATAGACGTAGTCGAGTAAAACATTGTAATCACTGTTGCACGTAGTATGCAGTAAAAGGGAAAGAAATGAAATGCTAATTCCACTCTGATTCCACTCTGATTCAAATCGTAATAAAGAAAAAAAATATTTTGACTATTACTGCTAATGACATGCACCGTTTAAGATGAAGTAATTATTAAATCGTAAATGTAGTATTCAAAAAATAAAGCATCAATCGTACGGAAACAATTTATGGAACAATGAAAAATAAAATCACACAAATTATGGCTTTCAGCTAAGTATTTCAGACACTGAACAGTAATAGTAACATTTAAACACTTAACGATCCCTGCTCCCATTCCGTGCTGCACAACATCTTATGAACGTATTACGATTCTGTCGGAGTACGTATTGTGTCAGATGTGACGACCTAGTACGCTAGTGGCGGACAGTTCTCTTCGCTATTGATCCGAAATTCCGATCAAAAACGGAAGGACTTTGGTATTGTCGGTAGATATAGTGAGACGCGTCCCTTAATGAAGAGACGGAATAAATATTAATCTTGTTGTGAGACTAAAATTACGTAATTACTTGTATTCATTAGAATTACAAATTTGAATGTTAATCCTTTTATCATTACGAGAATTCTTGAATGGTATTGTATTCAATGCCGGTTCGTGGTAAGGCGCCAGAGCTTGTACCTTCAGAAATGATTTAATTTTGCTAGTTGCTCCAATCTACTGGAACTTCTCAGCGCTATCCATCGGCTGAACAATCGGGCACTCATTGCACTGCGTAAGACTCCGTGCCAGTTATCAGGCGTAATGAATTCTGCTTTTTAAACTGAAAAGAAAAGACAGCTGAAATTCTCAGTCTCACTGCATCATTACTCTGCAATTCACACTTCAGTGCCTGGCAGAGGGTTGATCGAACCACCTTCAACCGACACCACTGGCCATTAAAATTGCTACACCAAGAAGAAATGCAGATGATAAACGGGTATTCATGGGACAAATATATTATACTAGAACTGACATGCGATTACATTTTCACGCAATTTGGGTGCATAGATCCTGAGAAATCAGTACCCAGAACAACCACCTCTGGCCGTAAAAACGGCCTTGATACTCCTGGGCATTGAGTCAAACAGAGCTTGGATGGTGTGTACAGGTACAGCTGCCCATGCAACTTCAACACGATACCACAGTTCATCAAGAGTAGTGACTGGCGTATTGTGACGAGGCAGTTGCTCGGGCACCATTTACCAGACGTTTTCAATTGGTGAGAGATCTGGAGAATGTGCTGGCCAGGGCAGCAGTCGAATATTTTCTGTATCCAGAAAGGCCCGTACAGGACCTGCAACATGCGGTCGTGCATTATCGTGCTGAAATGTAGGGTTTCGCAGGGATCGAATGAAGGGTAGAGCCACAGGCCGTAACACATCTGAAATGTAACGTCCACTGTTCAAAGTGGCGTCAATGCGAACACGAGGTGACTGAGACGTGTAACCAATAGCACCCCATACCATCACGGCGGGTGACGAATACACGCTTCCATTGTGCGTTCACCGCGATGCCACCAAACGCGGATGCGACCATCATGGTGCTGTAACCAGAACCTGGATTCATCCGAAAAAATTACGTTTTGCCATTGGTACACCCAGGTTCGTCGTTGTGTACACCATCGCAGGCGCTCCTGTCTGTGATGCAGCGTCAAGGGTAATCGCATCCATGTTCTCCGAGCTGATAGTCCATGCCGCTGCAAACGTCGTCGAACTGTTCGTGCAGATAGTTGTTGTCTTGCAAACGTCCCCATCTGTTGACTCAGGGATCGAGACGTGGCTGCACGATCCGTTACAGCCATGCGGATAAGGTGCCTGTCATCTCGACTGCTAATGATACGAGGCCGTTGGGATCCGGCACGGCGTTCCGTATTACCCTCCTGAACCCACCGATTCCATATTCTGCTAACAGTCATTGGATCTCGACCAACGCGGGCAGCAATGTCGCGACACGATAAACCGCAATCGCGATAGGCTACAATCCGACCTTTATCAAAGTCGGAAACGTGATGGTACGCATTTCTCCTCCTTACACGAGGCATCACAACAACGTTTCACCAGGTAACGCCGGTCAACTGCTGTTTGTGTATGAGAAATCGATCGGAAACTTTCCTCATGTCAGCACGTTGTAGGTGTTGCCACCGGCACCAACCTTGTGTGAATGCTCCGAAAAGCAAATCATTTGTATATCATAGCATCTTCTTCCTGTCGGTTAAATTTCGCGTCTGTAACACATCTTCGTGGTGTAGCAATTTTAATGGCCATTAGTGTACTTTCTGACGTTGCACTCTCGAAGATCACGGGAAAAATCAATGCTTAAATTATAAGTAGGCAGTTTAGGTCGTAGCGCTCTGTATGAAAATCACTGGCTGTGCTGTGTGCAGTCTGTGGCTGGTTTGCATTGCTGTTGGCCATTGTAGTGTTGGGCAGTTGGCTGTGAACAGCGCGTAGCGTTGCGCAGTTGGAGGTGAGCCGCCAGCCTTGGTGGATGTCGGGAGAGAAATGGCGGAGTTTTGAAATTTGTAAGACTGGATGTCATGAAGTGCTATATAGATATTATGACTTTTGAACAATATTAAGGTAAATACATTGTTTGTTCTCTATGAAAGTCTTTCAGTTGCTAACTATGCCTATCAGTAGTTAGTGCCTTCCGTGGTTTGAAACTTTTATTTAGCTGTCAGTAGTGGCTCTGAGCACTATGGGACTCAACATCTTAGGTCATAAGTCCCCTAGAACTTAGAACTACTTAAACCTAACTAACCTAAGGACATCACACACACCCATGCCCGAGGCGGGATTCGAACCCGCGACCGTAGCAGTCCCGCGGCTCCGGACTGTCAGTAGTGGCCCTCGCTGTATTGCAGTAGTTCGAGTAACGAAGTTTTTTGTGAGGTAAGCGATTTGTGAGAGGTATAGTTTAATGTTAGTCAGGGCCGTTCTTTTGTAGGGATTTCTGAAAGTCAGATTGCGTTGCGCTAAAAAAAAATATTGTGTGTCAGTTTTAGCACAGTCATGTATAATTTTTCGAAGGGGACGTTACATAATTCGACCTTTAGCCGAGGATACCTCACTGGAATCTTCTGATTTTTTCTTGTAGTTTGTGTAATTAGAGTAGCTTTTTTTTATTCCTAGCGCGTAATTGTAGAGAGAATCTCCTTTGTAGTTGAAGTCTTTCATTGTTGTACAGTAAAACAGTTGTGGCACGCATGTAAATTTGCACCAAGTATTTCGTAGCTGCGCTTGCAATTAATTAGATATTATTTTCAGTGCTATGTTAATGTGTTTTCTTATTTTTGCTCTTCAAATTGTGCTTTTCTGTGTTGTCGTGTGGAATATTGTGACAATAATGGCCTGTGAGAAACGTAATACTAGGCTCCAAAGTAAACTTAGAAATGACAGTGAAGACGTAAGCAGTGTGTTAGCGCCACTGTGTAATGAATTAATTAATGTTCAACATAGTAATTTGGTAATTGTGCAAGGGAAGTGGAGCGATGGGCAAACAATGGTGTAGACAGTGAAACAATTAGTGAGCAGGGAAGCATTATCGATCGATCGGTCGGCAACAGCCCGCCTCAGGAATCGGGAATGACAGTACACAATCTTGCAAATACTGCAGATTCAGGTTTTGGGTCCTCACCGTTTTCTCAAATAAGTCAAGACACATTTTCTGCTTGTCAAAATGTGAATGTTGCCGGTGCAACTTCACTGCCGAAAAGCACTGAGGAACATGTTTCAGACACCAGTGCATTGTTATCACAGTTAATGCAACAAATGGGACAAAGGCTACAAAAGTTAGAAACAACGCTTGAACAAAATCAGAAACAAATGGGACAAAATCTTCAAAAGTTAGACACAATGAACAAAATCTTCAAAAGTTAGACACAATGCAACAAAATCTTCAAAAGTTAGACACAATGTAACAACACCAGAGACCAACACAGCAACAGTTAGACACAATGGAACAAAATCAGAGACAAACACAGCAAAAGCTTCAAAAGTCAGACACCACAATTGAACAAACACGTGAAGATTTAACTACTGAGTTACATAACATTAAATCGAAATGTCAAAAAGTCTGTAATGACGTAAAAACACAAATTTGTGAGCATTTCCAACCTATTTTTTCGCGTCATGAAAATGCATTACAGAATCACGAAGCAGCCATAAAAGAACTGCAAACTATTGTTCACGAAAATCATGAGACCTTGCAAGCTAAAATTGACTCAATTGCATCTACCAATTCGGTTACGCAACTTGCAAAAACTCAGGACAACTTAAAGGACACAGTAGATACGATTTCAACACAAATGGACACTCTGAAACTTGGTTCAGAAAAACACACAGAGGAAATAATTTCACTATCGGATAAAGTAACTGAACTTTCAGATCAGTTCACTAACTTATCCACAAAGGTAGATGATGATCAACAGCATTAGTGGCAGAACAACTGAGAGAAAATTTGGAATACATTTCACATAAATTTTCTCAGCATGTTATAGTCTTAGGTGGAGATTTCAATTTACCAGATATAGACTGGGACACTCAGATGTTTAGGACGGGTGGTAGGGACAGAGCATTGAGTGACATTATACTGAGTGCACTATCCGAAAATTACCTCGAGCAATTAAACAGAGAACCGACTCGTGGAGATAACATCTTGGACCTACTGATAACAAACAGACCCGAACTTTTCGACTCTGTATGTGCAGAACAGGGAATCAGTGATCATAAGGCCGTTTCAGCATCCCTGAATATGGAAGTTAATAGGAATACAAAAAAAGGGAGGAAGGTTTATCTGTTTAGCAAGAGTAATAGAAGGCAGATTTCAGACTACCTAACAGATCAAAACGAAAATTTCTGTTATGACACTGACAATGTTGAGTGTTTATGGAAAACGTTCAAGGCAATCGTAAAATGCGTTTTAGACAGGTACGTGCTGAGTAAAACTGTGAGGGACGGGAAAAACCCACCGTGGTACAACAACAAAGTTAGGAAACTACTGCGAAAGCAAAGAGAGCTTCACTCCAAGTTTAAACGCAGCCAAAACCTCTCAGACAAACAGAAGCTAAACGATGTCAAAGTTAGCATAAGGAGGGCTATGCGTAAAGCGTTCAGTGAATTCTAAAGTAAAATTCTATGTACCGACTTGACAGAAAATCCTAGGAAGTTCTGGTCTTACGTTAAATCAGTAAACGGCTCGAAACAGCATATCCAGACACTCCGGGATGATGATGGCATTGAAACAGAGGATGAGACGCATAAAGCTGAAATACTAAACACCTTTTTCCAAAGCTGTTTCACAGAGGAAGACCGCACTGCAGTTCCTTCTCTAAATCCACGCACAAACGAAAAAACGGCTGACATCGAAATAAGTGTCCAAGGAATAGAAAAGCAACTGGAATCACTCAACAGAGGAAAGTCCACTGGACCTGACGGGATACCATTTCGATTCTACACAGAGTACGCGAAAGAACTTGCCCCCTTCTAACAGCCGTGTACCGCAAGTCTCTAGAGGAACGGAGGGTTCCAAATGATTGGAAAAGAGCACAGGTAGTCCCAGTCTTCAAGAAGAGTCGTCGTGCAGATGCGCAAAACTATAGACCTATATCTCTGACGTCGATCTGTTGTAGGATTTTAGAACATGTTTTTTGCTCGAGTATCATGTCGTTTTTGGAAACCCAGAATCTACTCTGTAGGCATCAACATGGATTCCGTAAACAGCGATCGTGTGAGACCCAACTCGCTTTATTTGTTCACGAGACCCAGAAAATATTAGATCCGGCTCCCATGTAGATGCTATTTTTCTTGACTTCCGGAAGGCGTTCGATACAGTTCCGCACTGTCGCCTGATAAAGTAAGAGCCTACGGAATATCAGACCAGCTGTGTGGCTGAGTTGAAGAGTTTTTAGCAAACAGAACTCAGCATGTTGTTATCAATGGAGAGACGTCTACAAACGTTAAAGTAACCTCTGACGTGCCACAGGGGAGTGTTATGCGACCATTGCTTTTCACAATATATATAAATGACCTAGTAGATAGTGTCGGAAGTTCCATGCGGCTTTTCGCGGATGATGCCGTAGTATACAGAGAAGTTGCAGCGTTGGAGAATTGTTGCGAAATGCAGGAAGATCTGCAGCGGATAGGCACTTGGTGCAGGGAGTGGCAACTGTCCCTTAACATAGACAAATGTAATGTATTGCGAATACATAGAAAGAAGGATCCTTTATTGTATGATTATATGATAGGGGAACAAACACTGGTAGCAGTTACTTCTGTAAAATATCTGGGAGTATGCGTGTGGAACGATTTTAAGTGGAATGATCATATAAAATTAATTGTTGGTAATGCGGGTACCAGGTTGACATTCATTGGGAGAGTCCTTAGAAAATGTAGTCCATCAACAAAGGAGGTGGCTTACAAAACACTCATTCGACCTATACTTGAGTATTGCTCATCAGTGTGGGATCCGTACCAGATCGGGTTGACGGAGGAGATAGAGAAGATCCGAAGAAGAGCGGCGCGTTTCGTCACAGGGTTATTTGGTAACCGTGATAGCGTTACGGAGGTGTTCAGCAAACTCAAGTGGCAGACTCTGCAAGAGAGGCGTTCTGCATCGCGGTGTAGCTTGCTCGCCAGGTTTCGAGAGGGTGCGTTTCTGGATGAGGTATCGAATATATTGCTTCCCCCTACTTATACCTCCCGAGGAGATCACGAATGTAAAATTAGGGAGATTAGAGCGCGCACGGACGCTTTCAGACAGTCGTTATTCCCGCGAACCATACGCGACTGGAACAGGAAAGGGAGGTAATGACAGTGGCACGTAAAGTGCCCTCCGCCACACACCGTTGGGTGGCTTGCGGAGTATAAATGTAGATGTAGATGTAGATCTGAATGACACAAGACCTGTAGCCTTCACGGACACTGAAGAGTATGAACAAATTAGAAAATTCAAACAAAATCAAAATCAAATTAATACACAGTACAAAAGAGAAATCTGGGAAGTACAAGATCAGTTGGCACTAATAATACAAGAATTACATATTTCAGAGGACACTCGCGCTCCAGTACGGGAAGAGGGACATAGAAATACGGAACAACCACAAAATAATAACACAGGACACTTCGGAAATTATGAAAGAAATTGGCAAGGCGCATTGGATTTTGAGATGGAACCGCCGAAACGAGGTAACAATGAGCGATGTGCGACTCGCCGACACGATGATTTTGACTATAAGCTGTTCGTTACCACACGTAAATTCAAAACATTTAAGAATTCTGACAACGACATTCATCCACAAGCATGGCTTCATCAATTCTCTCATTGTTTTCCTCCCAACTGGTCATTAGAGCACAGATTAGAATTTATGTGTGGCTACTTAGAGAATGAACCAGCTGTAAGAATGCGATCGGTCATTCACGATTGCCACAGTGAAGGAGAATTTTATCGTGCCTTCCTCTCAGCATATTGGTCTCAAGCCATACAAGACACAGTAAAACATAGCATCATAATGATGAAACGTTTCGAACAATCTGAATTTTCCAGTGTTATCAAATATTTTGAAGACATGTTGCATAAGAATCAGTATCTTTCAAACCCATACAGCCCCTCAGAACTCATCCACATTTGCTTAATCAAATTACCTGAACATTTACGACATATTATTTTGGCAGAACGTTGCAAAGACGACATTGAAGCTTTTCAAGGACTGTTACAAGAATTGGAAATTTACACTGACAATCGCGGAACGCGAAAACAGGAACACAACAATTACAGGTCACATCCGTCGTAATTCTGCGATGAAAGAAATAATAAATGGACACGACGAGGCTATTCTCACAACACAAATCGTGACCAAAGCAGACACCACCCTTATGACAACCACTGGCAGAGTAATAGTTACAGAGAAAGTTCGTATTTCCGTAGTAATGAATATGACAGAGACAATCATAGAAACAGACAATATGGTAACCAGAATTATTATTATCAAGGGAGACAGAATAATTTCAGACGCAACAGTTCAGTGCGCAGTTACGATTCAGGGAGAAATTCTCCACCACGTGACCAACAAGAAAGAAACTGTGGAATCTACCGACATGACGACAGACGATATAATCATAACGACAGACCTGAATTTTATCAGAACTGGCGGGATTCAAACAGAGCAGGGCACTCTCGACAAGGTGAATTTGTAGAAGTTGGGTCTCCTAATCCTAATAACGACGCGCGCCAACAAAGAGACAATGAGTCACACAGCAGGTAGCCACGTGCGCCGGCTGCCTCAGAGAAAAATAACATAGACGCTAACCTTGAGAAAAATTCCAGTATTTCTTACCGACGTATACCACATGATAATTGCGTTGAAACTGAAACTCTGCATACTGGGAAGAGTAGAGGTTTACACCATATTTCACGTGTAAAACCAATTACTGAGAGATAATCTGCCTTTTAACTTAGTCTTTGCCATAAAATTTTTCACTTAACATTACTAGTATGCTTTGTCAGACTTAGAATCTGTTAACATGCAACAATGTTTGAAGTCAAAGATCCAGTCAAGAACCAAGAGAACTTATTTCAACAGAAATTATCACTGCATTGTGATAGTGAACAGACGACACAGTGTTGTTATTTGTACATTCTTCCTTGTTAGTTGCACGATTATGTAACGAATATACGGCTCACATACTTAGAACATTTACCAGTACTGCTAATGAGATTTTAATGCTACATTTTGGTTTACTTGGAAATACATTCTGGATTTAAAGTACTTTCTGTGAGATACCAGATGACACAGTGGTTAGTTTATGTGACAGCCACACGATTTTATCACAACGCTACTAATGAGTGACAATTTAGAATGTTGCTTTTGCAGTGTTTCTGTTTTATATCTGCACAGTTTTTCTGAATTCTACTGGAAAGTAAAACATGTTTTAGTAGTAACTTTTGTGGTATAGCTACAAGGAGACAGCCTTTTCCGTAGCACAACACTACGTTACAGCACAGTACCTTCTTGATCACAGTAAGGTAGGTAATAACTACGATACCTTTACGCAAAGCATTTCACTTTTGTTTATCATGAGGTAAGTACATTGACTTCTGCAGAACTTAGCTTTCAGAGGACGATAACTACGACACCTCCACAGAGATTATCTTACAACAAGCGCACAGTTTAGCGCTACAGTACACGTATTTGAGTGATTAATTTTGTACTTAAAACATTTATTTTTAAAGATATTTGAAGTACAATGATACAAAGCTTTTCTATGATGCATTTCATTCCATTGCAATAATCTGTAACACCTGAGGGTATAATTACATTAATCCTCAGGGGGGTACACGCTTACTTTGTGTACCATGTGTGTGGCAAGCACAAGGAGCCCTAGCTAATATGGTATTTGCTTATACAACTTTACACATCGGTACCATATTTCTCCAACACAAATTACACAGCTACCTGATTATTTAACAGAGAAACAAACATTTCTTTTACTACATCAGTGACATGTTTACGCAATTACACAGTTGGATAACTTCACACTTATGAAACTGTATTTTGTCTGTACTTTGTGAACTCTTAATATTTTTTCAGAACCATTGTGATACTATGGGAGCTTTGAATGATGTATTTGGTATGGGATCATGATTTTTAAAGTACGTTTGAGGTAGATTACACTACTGAAATGAGCAGAGAATTTTTTTTTTAGGTTTTGACATTATTGAAGAAAGCTACAACATTTTTGAGATTTGGCTGAGTTTTTATGATATTATTATTACGATGACAATGTGTATTATGCTGTTGAGGTATGTTTATGATCAATAAGCTGATACTATATGAGGAATGTGATTACGTGTTTATATATATATTAATAATGAATAGAAGTTAGGGACTCTGGTTTGTGAAAAAGGATGTTGGAAACCGAGAATCATACTTTAAGAGTTATGAAATGTGTGTATATGCGTGAATGTATCACTATGCTGACGAAAATTTTTTGGACACTGTTATATTTACAGGATTTTGTTTCTACAGTTTTGAAACGCAAATTCTCGACCTGTGAAATTTTTATATGAGACTGTCACTGTAGTGCAAACTGGTGTCGTAAATATTTCGGTAAGAAAGTTAAGTGACCACCTGCACGTAATGTGTCGTGGGCACCCAGCTGCACGACAGTCGCTTGGAAAAAAGCCATTAGTGTGTGCCTTTCAGAGGCACAGGTGGAGTAAAAAAAAGGAGGCCATTATCCTCGCGATTGACATTTCTTTGTAGAAATACAACACGCTCAAACTTGAAAACATATGATTATACTGTGGAGCTCTTAATTTATGATATTTACTAAAATGCCTAATGAAATGATGAGAAACATTTTACATCTATTGTCTTTCTAGTTGAGAGATTGCTCATTTTGTTTAATATCTGGTTTCCAGCTGTGTTGCAGCATTGCTTTTATAAAATAAAATTAAATGCATTTGCTAATGTGCTCACTTTCTGTCAACAGATCTGTTAGATAATAATTTTATGATCCTGATTCTTATTTTTTATGGTAGAGTAGGTTGTGGTGCACCACTTTAATTACATAGACATTAAGATGTGAATATACATTTACCTTATCTGCGTTGTTGTCTTTAGTGTACTATTTTTTCTGCTTGAGCTTTGTCATGTTTAGGTATAAGTTATTTCATTTGCTGCTGTTGGTTGCCAGGCATAGTGTTACTGAATTTGACTTTGTATTACTTTGTTAAGCCAGATTTACTACTGATTTATTTTTCTTGTTGCTGCACATTGGCTCATATTACATGTAATGGTTGCATTTTCTCTGCTAATTTACATTTACTGCTACTAGCTTTGCCAATTTGCATTTTTTTGTCATTGCTGTTTGTGTTAATTGTTTTGTGCTGCTGCATTGCATCGTCCCTTAGTTTAGTATCTGAGCTCAGTAGATTTAAGTTAGCTTAAGAGGGGGTAGACTATATAAGAAACTAACTATGATGAATTGGAAGATATTCATTGAGAAGCTATAAGAAAATGGTTTTGCCAAAAAAAAGAAAAGAGTAGTGTACAGTGTAGAAAAACTATTTTTGAAAGAGGATGTGAACAGAATACAGAAAGCAGGCTTAGATAGGACTTTTTGGGAATAATGATGAACGAAGGGAGATCTCCATGCAAAATACTGCAGTAAAACAAACCCTGTCCTTTCCTTTTGTGTCATCCCTCTATGTGTTTGTGTACCCTTGTGTATTTGTGTTTTTCCTGTCTTTATGTGTTTAGCTAATAAGATTTATGTTGTAGAATTTTTCTAGTACTAAGTTACTTCACTATGATGAGGAATACTGTTATCCTCAAACATAATTTGCATTAATAATATGTTATTTTCTTTGTAAAGATGTTTATAGACATTATTAATTCTGTTTTGTTTCAATGCTCATGTGTGAAATTAATGTTTCGAAAACTATTCTCATTATTTTATATATTTACTTAAGTCTTAATTCCTGTAACACTGATGTATATGTCTATTTCTATTTTTTTGTAAAGCCAGTATTACTACAAATGTTATCTGTAGTATTATGTTCGTTAATGATGTACTTTTTACCTTTGTAATTGCATTCTTATGTTGTAAATTTATAATTGTATGAACACCAGTTCTTCAAATTAAGTTACATTTCACTGCACATGTTTCTTTTGGTCATAGTATATGAACAATATGTGAGAAGTAGGGACTGATAGTGTTTGCACGTGTGTTAATAATTCAGCAAGGGACTGGATAACAGCATTGCTGGTTCTAAGGACAATTCCAAAAACTTTGTGAGTGCACAAGTGGTGGTTTATGGACTTGCTATATTGTCTGGAAGACTCTTCGATGGTGATTGTGCACCTGCACAGTCGCAACAGATGGCTGCAGGTCGTCTCCACAAGGACTGAAGTGGGTCTGCACCTTCGATGGCCCACCGATACCATTATTTCTACAAGAACTGCAGTGGGTCTGCACCTCTGGTGGCCCACCAATACCATAATCTCTACAAGGACTGAAGTGGGTCTGCACCTTCGATGGCCCACCAATACCATTATTTGTACAAGGACTGCACTGGGTCTGCACCTCTGGTGACACACCAATACCGTAATCTCTACCAGGACTACAGTGGGTCTGCTCTGTAATGACCTGCTTACCAATATTCTTCTAAACTTCGACTGACTCTGCTGTGGGTTTGCTCTGTTGTGGCCCATTACCTGTCTGCATGCCAAGAGTCAGCACTGTCTTTCCGTTGGAAGGACAACACTACTTCTTCAAGACTGCATGGAAATCCACTACTTCCGTGTGCATTTTCTTTTACTACTCAGACTTTGAGAAAGACAAACACTGCAATTTTACTGCGATGAATGATCAGGACTGTCTTTATGGACTGTGAGAAAATTTTAGCTTTTGACCAACATTGTATCAATAAGTGTGTGCATTTGATTTCTTTGTTATTGTAAATGTGAAAAAATTTCAACAAATATGTATTGGCCAGTGCCCAAAACAATTTGTAAATTTTTTTGTGGGCAGCATGGGGGCTATGTAAGTAGGCTGTTTAGGTCGTAGCGCTCTGTATGAAAATCACTGGCTGTGCTGTGTGCAGTCTGTGGCTGGTTTGCATTGTTGTTGGCCATTGTAGTGTTGGGCAGTTGGCTGTGAACAGCGCGTAGCGTTGCGCAGTTGGAGGTGAGCCGCCAGCAGTGGTGGATGTGGGGAGAGAAATGGCGGAGTTTTGAAATTTGTAAGACTGGATGTCATGAACTGCTATATATATTATGACTTTTGAACACTATTAAGGTAAATACATTGTTTGTTCTCTATTAAAATCTTTCATTTGCTAACTATGCCTATCAGTAGTTAGTGCCTTCCGTGGTTTGAATCTTTTATTTAGCTGGCAGTAGTGGCCCTCGCTGTATTGCAGTAGTTCGAGTAACGAAGATTTTTGTGAGGTAAGTGATTTGTGAGAGGTATAATTTAATGTTAGTCAGGGCCATTCTTTTGTAGGGATTATTGAAAGTCAGACTGCGTTGAGCTAAAAAAAAAAAAAAAAAAAAAAAATATTGTGTGTCAGTTTAAAGACAGTCATGTATAATTTTTCTAAGGGGACGTTGCAAAATCTTTCCGTGGGATCTCTGATTTATCTTACTTTATTATGATGATCCTTTCACCCCACGTAGATGGGTGACAACAAAATCTTTTCACACTTTGAGGAGGATGCTGCTGGTTGAAATTTCATGTGGAGGTCCTGCCGCAGCAAAAAAACGTCTTTGTTTTAATATCCGCGGCACTCCTCCGGTATTCGCGATAATACTAAACGAACTGTCCTTCTTTGAACTTTTTCTGTGTCATCCATCAGTCCTGTCGGATGCGCTTCCCACACTGCACAGCAATACGACAGAAGAGGGCGGACAAGCGTGGTGTAAGCAGTCTCTTTAGTAGACCTGTTATATTGCCTAAGTGTTCTGCCAATATATCGTAGTCGCTTTCCCTGCGACATTATCTATGTGATCGTTCCAATTTATTTGTAATTTTAATCCATAAGTATTTAGTTGAGTTTACAGCTTTTAGATATGAGTGAGTTATCGTGTATGTGAAATTTAGCAGATTCCTTTTTGTACTCATTTGAATTACTTCACAATTTTCATGATTTCGAGTAATTGCCGCTTTTTGCACCATACAGATGCCTGAATCATCCGGTTTCATCATTCGATGACATTACATCACGGTAAGCCTTCTGGGAATCTAAAAATATGGAATCAGTTTCACGTCCCCTGTCGATGGCACTCATTACGTCGTGAGAGTAAAAGAGCTAGTTTTGTTACAAAAGAAGGATATTTTCCCAATCTGTGTTGACAATTTGTCAATAAATCGTTTTCTTAGAAGTGATTCACAATCTTCGAGCACAGTACATGTTCCAAACTCCTATTGCAAATCGACGTTAGTGATAAGGGTCTGTAATTCAACGGATTACTCCTAGTACTATCTTGGCTATATAAGAAACTATTAGCCTCGATTGCGGTAGTGAAACCAACCTTTACCTAGGTTCCAGCCCAAGTTATTGAGCCTTCTTCAGAAGATAAACCTGATTCTATAATATGCCTAAGAGGGCATGGCCTAGAAATAAAACTAAAACAGTCTGAATAGGCGTAGTCACATTTTAAAAATGCTGTACATAGGTACTAAGTCATCACCAAAGCTGAAGCTCCGCCGAGCGCCTCGTCTCCATGGACGCCGTGCGGTAGGCCTCGGGAGCTCATCTGCATCTACATCTACGTGATTACTCTGCTATTCACAATAAAGTGCCTGGCAAGAGGGTTCAATGAACCACCTTCAAGCTACCTCTTTACCGTTCCACTCTCGAACGGCACGCGGGGAAAAACGAGCACTTAAATTTTTCTGTGCTAGCCCTGATTTTTCTTATTTTATCATGGTGATCATTTCTCCCTATGTAGGTGGGTGCCAACAGAACGTTTTCGCTATCCCCTATTTCGCGATAATACAAAACGAGCTGCCCTTCTTTGTACTTTTTCGATGTCATCCGTCAGTCGCACCTAATGCGGATCCCACACCACACAGAAATACTCCAGAATAGGGCGGACAAGAGTGGTGTAAGCAGTCTCTATAGTACACCTGTTGCACCTTCTAAATGTTCTGCCAATGAATCGCAGTCTTAGCTTTTCTCTACCCACAATATTATCTATGTGATGGTTCCAGTTTAGGTTATTTGTAATTGTAATCCATAAGTATTTAGTTGAATTTACAGCCTTCAGATTTGTGTGACTTATCGCGTAATCGAAATTTAGGGAATTTTTTTAGTACTCATGTGAATAACTTCACACTTTTCCTTATTCAGGGTCAATTGCCACTTTTCCCATCATACAGATATCGTATCTAAATCATTTTGCAAGTCGTTTTAATCATCTGATGACCTTACAAGACGGTAAATGACAAACATCATCTGCAAACAATGTAAGAGGGCTACTTAGATTGTCTCCTATGTCGTTAATATAGATCAGGAACGATAGAGGGCCTATGACACTTCCTTGGGGAACGCCGGATATTAGTTCTGTTTCACTCGATGACTTTCCGTCTATTACTACGAACTGTGACCTTTCTGACAGGAAATCACGAATCCAGTCGCACAACTGAGCCGATACTCCGTAGGCACGCAGTTTGCATAAAAGACGCTTGTGAGGAACAGTGTCGAAAGCTCACGTAAGCATCCATCATACTCAAAGATGGGACCACCTTTATGCTGAATGGTATCTTCAACTTTTATAACAGTCATCTGTGGGATAGTATGCAGAACCCGCATGTAATGGTGACAGCGAATCATCAGAATCGGTGCAACCGGAATATATGGGCTGGGATAATTGGCGCCCTATTTTGGGACCAATCTTCCTTCCACGTCGCCTAACAGGTCGGAACTATCGGAGTTTCTTGCGGATGACTTTGCCTCCCCTACTGAAAGAACTGCCATTGATGATTCGAACGGTTGTATGGCTGCTACATTATACGCTCCAGCCCACTTCGCCGTTAACGTCCGAACACATCTCTATCGTGTCTTCCCTGGTCGATGGATCGAACGAGGGAATCCAGTCGTATGGCCTGCTTATTCACCAGGGCTCAATCGGTGATATTTCTGGTTATGGATATCATAAGTATCGTGTATGGTGTGCCCATTCCAGATGTGAAGGCACTGTAGCAGCGAATCCATGCCGCTTTAGCCAGTGTTCGGATGTAGCCTGGCCGATGTGAACGTGTGGGACAGAACATTTCTACGGCGCGTACACGCATCCGTTGAGGATCATGGAAACCATTTCTAACACATTCTGTAACTGTGGCTGCATGAAACAGCGCGTATTAGACCTCAGTCTCCGTAACAATGTATGACTGAATAAATGGAAACATGGAACTCATGCATTTCCTGACATAGGTTCATTAGACCTTTCTTGTTCCGTATCCTCTCATCGAACAATTCCTAGAGCTTGTACACGGTGGAAAAAATCACCCTACTTAAAAATAGAGGAAAATTTTTAGTGTGTGTGTGTGTGTGTGTGTCTACGCAAAAGAACTTTTAGTAATATATTTCTTTTTTGAGTTGAAATGTGTTTACTTGTATTTAACACACCGTTTATCCACAGTAAAAGTGAGTCTCTTTGTGCCATCACTCATGTTTAAGGACATAACAATGTGTTTGTGTCAGTCACTATGTTTGCTCCTTTGTCCGTCGCTGTCCCTACTAGCATCTTCAAATTACGGTTGTTCACTCACTTTGCACTTTGGTCTGTGAATAAGCCAGAAAAGAGGGGAATCTAAGCGTTTGAAGTGTGGCGTTACAGAAGGCAAGGGTTGCGAAAGATCCGCGCAGAATGTGTGAAGCAAAAAATAAGTGAAAAACTCTGATTAGAAAAAGGACGGGACATGTGTTAAGACACGATGGAATAGAGTACCTGGTACTAGTCAGAGTCATAGAGGGTAAGGAATGTAGGAGAAAACAGAGGCTGTAGTTATCGTCATCATGAGACACTAAATGCAATGACTTGTTGATCTATCTCTATTTTCCCATCCTTCACCGTATTTATTATTCGGCTGTATTTGCTGCAGTTCATTTATTGGTGACACTTTGTAACATGTTTTTATGAAGCTGGTACAGTGAATAGATAAATATAACAGACAAGCGAGGGCAAACATTAAAATAGGAAATAGCGTGCGACCCAAGTACAAAATCAATTTACTCACGTTGATCAATCGAGAAGCAAGAAATAAATTCATTATATTTATTTGTAGTGTTTTAAGAGTTGGTCGTAAAGGGTTGACTCCAGAGAAACCAGAAAGGGAAAAATTAGATGCATCAGAAATGAGGATACGGATAAGAGCCACAAAACACCCTAACCTGGGAAAAAATCTAACTAACGAATGTTACAATAACTTACTTCTTGTTTTTTGTGATACGGAAAAAAACTACATTAACTGTACACCTAATTCCACATTATTTTGGGTTCTCGGACATTATCACCAGTGACTGGAATACATACCACAAAATTTAGGGGTGTTAAGTGTAACTGCTGCTCTTTGATAAGGAGACTGACAATAGAGATGAAATAATGGTGGACCGCTTCAAATCAGTCAAAACACTAACGGGATTGCAAGTAAAAATTGTTTCTTAGGCTTAAGTCCAGTTCTTCAGTAATCCTCCCCACCGCCATAAAGCCTTTCTTTGGGCTACACAGTCAAATACCTGTCTCTGTGACTCTTTATAGAGGACATTTATTTTCTCATCAGCGTGAACGTATTGGTACACGCACGTCAAGATCTCTAGGCCCTTCGTTGATTTTAAGTCTCTTTTCAGCGGCTGTAACATTGTTTACAACTGCTTTGTTTGCTTCCTGCCTTGTTTATTTGTAATACGAAAAATATCCTGTTTTTAAATGTATTTCTTCTCAGTTTTCTACGCACTATTTTTAACGTTATGATGTCTTATTTTGCATTATTTAACTCCACATTTAGCCTCACTTATCTTTCTTTGCGCGCTTCCGTTCAACAACTAACAGTATCCAATGATATTTCATCTAGTTTGCCTTTGATTGCAACTTGGTTTTCTTACTACTACTGTGCTTTCCTCAAACTGGATCGCTTTTCTCTACAAGATTACCCCTTCTTTATTTTTACTTAATACGTTCCTGTGTCGAGCAGGGTGTTTATTTCAATTGTCCTTTTGCATCTTGCTTACTTTCGGCATTACGATATGCCGCTTGGACTTACATTTCAACATAGGAAGTTACGCTCTTGGAGATGAAATTAATGTTATCCGCATGCTCATAATCTTCTAAAGCGAATAGAAAAATATTGTTTCCTTACCTTACATATTATTCCAGCGTTGTAGAAGGTAGAAAAACATTGCAACAAATGAATCTGATGTTCAGTCTAGATCGATCAAAACACAAAGGTAAATCACACTAAGGTGGAGTTTCGTGATGTATAGCACTCAGGCCAACTTGAGTGCAATTTTTATGCGTTTTTCCACTGCCGTCCAGGAAAATGACGGACTTTATCCGTTCCCGTCCCCTGTCGTGTGCACAAAACATCACAAACATCGTTTATTTATTGCAATTGCATCCCACATGGCCATGGTGGCAAAGGCGTCATTTAGGTTGTCAAAGAAAAATGAATTTTAAAAGTAGTAACAGATTTTGAGAATAAATTGTAAGTACATAAATTCGTGTCATACAGGTATTTCACAAAAGCATTGTTCTGTGTCAACCAAATGTACCGGTTTTGTACCATAGCTGGATCTCAACCTTGCAAGTGACATCTATGGGATTGGCACTCTTCCAGGAGGCTGTTGTCTAAAGCCGGCACTGGATGACAACACCTGACAATGGCCGCTGTGATTTTCCTTCTCGATAATCTTGCGAATAGCTGTTGAATTAACAATCATCAACTTACAAATGTTTGAGAGAAAAAGGTAGTGATATCTGTACCTGGTAGACTTGTTTATTTATTTACATTAAGTACATAAACATAATACATGCTGTTAAAGGTACATAACTGAAGATTTCAGGGTCACACAAGGATGTACAGTAGTCGTTCATATTGTAAAGCCACTGTGTAAGCATTTTCTGCGAGTCATAATGCTTGATAACGTACACAACGCAAAACCACTAATCACACCTTCAGACACGAAAACTCATGATGTTGGACGTGACGATTGTTCTTCAGTGCTGTCCTCCTAGGAACGCTTTACAAACTTAAGATGGATTCCACTCTTAGTCATAAGAACAAAGGACCTAGGATGGTAATCCAGGTTAGTTACTGTCTTCTCTGTGGGTCGCACACTGTACTTTGACATGATGTTCACGAGACCCACTTTGGTTTGCAACAGGCCCATCCTCATACCTGAAATATACACAGAAATGTAATTATACAGCTGGATGAAGTGATTCTGAATCAACTGCCCCTATTCATTAGGAAGTAAAGGCCTTTCTTTGCCATGTCCCTTAAGTAGGACGACAGGCGCTTCAGAGAAAATATAACTGGAGCTACATTTCGACATGTAGATACACTTACTCAGTGAATTCTCTAAACTTGGCAAAAGCATCAAACTTTACTACTAGTTTTCCGCAAAGCATATAAGAACAAGTGCCCACATGTAAGATCTCATGAAATCACATAAGACAATAAGTGTCTGCCGCAGTTGTTAGGTCGGTTACTGCCTCTAAAATGGCAGGTTATCAAGATTTAAGTGCGTTTGAATATGGTGTTATAGCCGTCGCACGAGCAATGGGTCACAGCATCACCGAAGTAGCGATGAAGGGGATTTTTCCGCACGACGATTTCACGAGTGTACCGCGAACTTCAAGAATCTGGTAAAACATCAAATCTCCGACATCGCTGCGACCGCAAATAGATACTGCAAGAACGGAACCAACGACGACTGAACGGAATCTTTCAATTTGACAGAAGTGCAACCCTTCCGCAATTTGCTGCAGATCTCAGTGCTGGCCTATCAAGAGTCAGCGTGCGAACCGTTCAACGGAACATCATCGATACGGGTTTCGGAGCCGAAGACCCACTCGTGTACCCTTGATGACTGCACGACACCAACATTCGACTGTTGATGACTGGAAAGAAGTTGCCTGGTCGGACGAGTCTAGCTTCAAACTGTACTGAGTGGATGGACGTGTACGGATATGGAGACAACTTCATGAATCCATGGGCCCTGCATGTCAGAAGGAGACTGTTCTAGCTGATGGAGGCTTTGCAGTGGAGTGGGGCGTGTGCAGTTGGAATGATATGGGATCCCTGATATGTCTGTTTACGGTTCTGACAGGTGACACGGACGTAACCAGCTTGTCTGATCACCTGCATCCCTTCACGTCCAGTGTACATTCAAACGGACTTGGGCAATTCCATCAGGTCAATGTGACGCACCACACGTCCAGAATTGCTACAGAGTGGCTCCAGGAACACTCTTCTGAGTTTAAACACTTTTGCTGGCCACCAAATTCCCCAGACACCCACATTATTGAGCATATGTGGGATGCCTTGCAACGTGCTGTTCAGAAGCTCTCCCTCTGTACTCTCAAGGATTTATGGAGAGCCCTGCAGGGTTCATGGTGTCAGTTCCCTCCAGCACTACTTCAGACATTAGTCAAGTCCATGCCACGTCGTGTTGCGACATTTCTGAGTGCTCGCCTGGGCCCTACACGATATTAGACAGGTGTTCAGTGTATATGACAGGCAGCGTGTTAAACCATGGTGCCTACAGTTCAGAAGTGTTAACCAAAGACTCGTCCCAAGATAAACCGAGGAAACGAGGAAAGACGGTGACCCAACAACCTAAGCTGCATAAGTAATGGGGAATCAAACGCTGAGTGTCGATAAACGTGTAGGAACCGTGGAAGCACTGAACAATGACACAGCGTCAAACCGCAGAACCACTGATAACCGAGAGCAGGGCATTTCCGGTGAAGTCTGCAGAGGAAGCAAACAATGAGCGCAACCATAGACAGGAGCAAGTTGTTACTGGGAGCTGGCCAATGGTGACAAAACGACGCAGATCAACAACCGCCCTGATATAATAACTCAAAACACGACCAGGCAGGGAAGACCAGAATAATACGCAAGGAATGATTGTACGGAGATCGCAAGACATACAATGGCCACCGTTAACGAGTCCTGAGCGAAGCAACACTGCAATTAAAACCAACAGTTCTCAAGGTCCGTGCAAGCAGTCTGACAAGCAAAAGTAGAAGCGTGTGATGAAAACCGGCAAAACCAAACGCAAGTCGGGTAAACTGTCAAAAGGGGACATACATGACTTGGAAGGAAATGTAAACAGAATGAATCATTTACTGAGAAATGATGAAGGATGCACACGTCACATGTCCCACAGCGGCGCTGACGTCGAAGTGGAAAATGAAAGACAAGATCCGGATCCAATGGAATTAAGAACACGAACCCACCTGTGGACATTGGGCAGATGAAACGAAGGAATGTCCCACCATGTACTTAGAAGAAATGACACAACATTATAAAACTGTAACACTAAATACGTCGAAGTGGAAAATGAAAGACAAGATCCGGATCCAATGGAATTAAGAACACGAACCCACCTGTGGACATTGGGCAGATGAAACGAAGGAATGTCCCACCATGTACTTAGAAGAAATGACACAACATTATAAAACTGTAACACTAAATACAGAATAGAATCGGAGACGAAACGAAAGTTTCAAACAATGCTTATATTTGGAAGATACGCACATTGCTCTGGTACAGGCAGTAGTCACATACAAAACAAATGAACTTACCGGATATGACGAAGCTACCAAAATAGGGAGCGCATGCGGAATAGGTGTCCTATACAAACAACGTATTCAGTATACGACACGATCGCTGCTCGAATCCCGAAGAGATAATATCACCATAAAAATTCAAGATATGTTAATCATAAAGTATATAATCCAACGGGCAGCATCGGTCGTAGGTAGAGAAAGGAATTTCTCAAGTAATCAGTTGCAGTTTTAATAATATGGACTTATAATAAAATTATTATCCAAGTCCCAATTTCAGTTTTTTCCAAGGATTCTAGTATTTAATAGAAGAACTTAAATAAGTGGACACCCGTATGTAAGTTCATGCCAGTGCTACCAGTGCAGCTACATCACCAATGTCGCTAAAATCGGGTTACATAGCATCTACGGGATGTGATCAAAAAATACGGTGAATGAATTTTTTTAGCAGCGGCTGCTGACGCTACAACCATTTGATGTAACTTGTCCGATAACTTGATCCGTTGAGACAGACAGCATCTGGTTGGAGCACGTTCTGACTTGTCACTCAGCGTCCAGCGACGCTAGAGTGAGGTTGTGTTTACCGACTGTGTCACGCGTCGTGAATTTCGAACAACGCGGGAATATTAAATTCCGTTTCGAGTTGCAAGGAAATGCCCAAGAAAGTCAAGAAATATTAAAACTGATGTGTAGCGATGATGATGTAACTCTGAGGACTGTTTACAAGTGTTACGAGCATTTTAAAAGCATAAATCAATCGGTAGAAGGCGAGCATACAAAAAGTGGCAAAAACTGCGCGTTCAAGCAGGCGAAGAACTATTCGAGAGCTTACCGAAGAACTTAACACCTTGCACGGTTCCGGGGAAAAGCATTCTAACTGATGATTTGCAAATGAGACAAGTGATTGTAAAATTTGTTCCCAGACTTTTGAGTGATGAACAGAAGAAAAATGGTGTGTCAGTTTGCGCGGAGTTGAAGGATCCTCTTTATGCAGGACCGTAGTTCACATCCAAAATTCTAACTGGTGATGGAACTTGGGTTTATGGATTTGACCATGACACGAAAATTTAGAATACCTAATAGGAAAACTCAATTCCCTCGCTCTAACATGCCACGTCAGCCAAAATCGAATATCATAGTCATGCTCATTGTTTCTTTCGTTTTGAGGGCATAGGGCAATCGGAGTTCGTTACAAGGGTAACTATTGTAAACACAGAATTTTGCAAGGGCGTACTGCAACGTTTGCGAAACGGTATATGAAGAAAGAGTCCAGGAAAATGGGCCAATGGCTTCCTTCTTCATCATGACATCACGCCGCGCCACACTTCGCTTTTGATTTCCGAGTTTTTGGTCGACGAAGGTTTTCCAGTCTGGGTTCAAAATGGTTCAAATGGCTCTGAGCACTATGGGACATAACATCTGAGGTCATCAGTCCCCTAGAACTTAGAACTCCTTAAACCTGACTAATCTAAGGACATCACACACATCCATGCCCGAGACAGGATTCGAACCTGCGACCGTAGCAGCAGCGCCGTTCCGGACTGAAGTGCGTAGAACAGCTCGGCCACCGAGGCCGGCTTTCCAGTTTGGGCACATCCGCCTTACTCACCATGCCGCGCGGAATTAGTCGAGCGGTCTCAGGCGCTGCAATCATGGACTGTGCGGCTGATGGTTCAAATGGCTCTGAGCACTATGGGACTTAACTTCTCAGGTCATCAGTCCCCTAGAACTTAGAACTACTTAAACCTAACTAACCTAAGGACATCACACACATCCAAGCCCGAGGCAGGATTCGAACCTGCGACCGTAGCGATGGCGCGGTTCCAGACTGTAGCGCCTAGAACCGCAACGGCCACTTCGGCCGGCTGTGCGGCTGATCTCGGCGGCGGTTCGAGTCCTCCCTCGGGCATGGGCGTGTGTTTTTGTCCTTAGGGTAATTGAGGTTAAGTAGTGTGTAAGCTTAGGGACTGATGACCTTAGCAGTTAAGCCCCATAAGATTTTACACACATTTTTTACTCACCAGATTTAGCACCATGCGAAATCTGGCTCTTTTCAAAACTTAAAACTGAGCTTAAAGGAAAACGTTTTGACACTATTTCTGTCATTGAGAGGGCCAGGACAACTGAACGCCCTTCCAAAAGTAGCCTTCGAGAAATGCTTCCAGTCAGGGATTCAGCGTTGAGATAGGTACATTGCCAGCCAATGCAAAGACTCTAAAGAAGATTAAATCAAATTCCATGTAAGCTTACACTTTGTTTCTAATAAAATTATTTACCATATTTTTGATCACACCTGTTATATTTTTGACAATGCCAAGAATTATCTGGTGGATAGAAGAACATAGCTAGTGGCCAATGAGGTTCTCTGATCACTCAGCTTACCATATCGAACTAAGTGATGTACAGCAGGAAACGTTTCTAGCATATGAAGTATGGCATATGAACACAAATCTCTCAAACCAACCAGATATACAGAAATGCAGAGCAAATGCCTACATATTCAAAACAAATATACCTATATATTTGAAACCAAGGTAGCTTGAAGTGAAATAGTTTATTTGATGACCAGTTTCGACAGTAACAAGCTTTCAGCCTCAAACCTACAATGTACAGATAGAATAACGTCAATGGAGTAATCTGCATGGTCATACAACAGTTGTACACCATGATACCTGAATAATAGAATTTAAATACTTCCCAGAAACACAATTATACATTAGTCTAGTCGACATACTGAGAACATGCTTCAACTGTAGTAATACAGCTCCATCCTCGCTTGTAATATAAAACTTGCTAAATGAAATATCTATAGCACCAACAAGGTGTACAGGAAATACAACAAGTGGTGCGTCCGCGACTAATGAGGAAGACTTGAGCCGCTATGCTGTAGCACCCATGCTATGTGGTTTCAAGCTTGGTCGCCAGGTGCCACCACTGCACTGAGGCAGCGATATAGACATAAACGTAGTTCCAACTGGACGATGAACACTGACTCGGCTCACCCTACAAAGCACATGACAATAACGTAGACCGAGATATTTTCTTATAATATTCTTGACAGTCTGTCATCAGCTTTTTCACAAGGGTCATTGGTGTTAGTACGAAAAAGGCTCAACGCTTTCAAAATCGAAACACAGTGCAGTACTGGTTTCAAAATATGGACACGACTGTTGAATAATAGGCTAATAGGAATTCTCGCTAAGATGCTACATCGATATGAAACAAGTGCGACAAAAAGATGCAATATTCCGAATATCGGGATATAGCGCTCCTAACATGGGTAGAAAAGAAAAGTTAGCATTAGCTTTAACGGTTTTGCCAAAGCCTACAACAGAGTTAATCAAGACTTATTAATTAATGTAATGGGCAAAATGGGATCTGAGGAAAGTTCGTTCGTATAATACAACAGCGCATCTCTGACACTCAATTTACAAAATAATGGTGAAACAGCTCGATCAATACTGGTGAAATGAGCTATACGAGAGGGCTGCCCATATCCTGTAGCTCTTTATACAATTACAGTAAAACCACTGATAAAAAAACTTACATGAAAATCTGCATTGTCTATAAACCCTCAATACCAAATCCGCATGTCACGTATATGCGGATGACATTAGTGTTATCATCAACAAACAAGTTTCTGCATACAAAAAGAAGAATCCTACAAAATTACACGAGAGCGACCGGTGCTACAACAAATCACATGTTGCCCTGAATGAAATTTTCACTCTCTAGCAGAGTGTGCGTTGATATGAAACTTCCTGACAAATTGAAAGTCTGTGTCGGACTGAGACTCGAACTCGGGATCTTTGCCGTTCTCGGTTAAGTGTTCTAACAACTGAGCTATCCAAGCACGACTCACGATCCCTACTCACAGCGTATGAAATGGTAAAATTTGGAGCCTCTGCCCACGAAAGGCAAAGATCCCGAGTTCGAGTCTCGGTCCGGCGAACAGTTTCAATCTGCCAGGAAGTTTCACATGTTGTCCTACTAGGTCCATTGAAGACTATATTCAGGACTCGTTTTTACTAACAAAAGAAAGAAGGGAAAGGCTAGGAATGACTATAGCGGCTGACCCGTATGAAATGACTATGCAAACTGGCAGGATAAAATTCAGCACCATCCGAACAGCAATGAACGAACACACAGCCCGGGAATTTGAGCGACTGCAGAAGACAGCACTTATAAATGCACATATGCATAGTAAGGTATAGCATATTGCAACACACAGCGCTAACTATATCCATCGATACTGCACACAGACTCTTCGGAAGCGCCGGATGCTTTGCAGGGAGAGACAATATATATTTAAGACCCCATTTCACACAACACATCTGCACCGTCAACGGGGAGCACTTGGACTGCGAACCATACAACCGCAATGCACGACGTTATTGATCAACAGAACATCAAAGATTCTTTAAATCTGTCCAGATTTGATAACGAGCAAGTTATTCAACTGCCTCGAAACAGAAGAAAAAAAAAATCCCTGTAAATGCGGGTCAAATAGATATAAATATGGTTTATGTGCGAAGGTATTACAGTGAAATCAGCTATACTGCAGCTAACGAAAAAGCCCGCCGCCTAACCTAGACATTTTTTGACCACATTATACGTCAACATCGATGCTACACATGCGGATCAGTTGTCTTTTGTTGCAAGGTATTCATCGAAAGATGGAGATCATGCTGAAAAATTTATCTGTTGTCTCAAATTGTTTCACAAATAGGAAGACTTAGCTAATTCATTAATAAATTTACTAGGCAAGACCTATGCAGGCATCAGTCACAGAGCAATGGAAGCAAACCGCATGGTACTTAATCTGGTCTCCAAGCTAGAACTAATGAGATCAGCCCTCTCGCCGTGTCTGTTCCATGAGCGGCTCACTCTCCCTTTACTTGGAAGGGTCGCGCAGCAGAATATTGTTCTCAATCGGTTTCATTTTTCCGTTTGTTGCAACACTTTCTTCCGTTCTTCGAGACCCGTTGGAATATTTTTCAGTCAAAATTAAATTATTTTGTCTCCGTAAAACTACTTTCATAAACACGCCAGGCAGAGCGACACGATACAGAAGAGATCTAATGCTACAAATAAACTGTTGCCAAGTGTTGATACCGATATTGGGACTGTAATAAAGTTGTACGATTCTCTACTTGAATACTTTCGATACACTCGTTCAGTGAACGACACATGTGAAAACACTGGCGTCGAAAACATAACTATACAGGAAATAGTTGAGAAAAAGGAAAAAGTTAAGAAAACTGAAGTAGACGAAACAGCGGACCTTGATACTACTTTTGAAGAAAAGGAAGATTTTCAGGTGGATATCTTTCTGGTTATTATTCACAGACTGATACCTGAACTGGAGAAAAGAAAAAAACGTTGGAAGAGAAATTTTGAGTTCCTAAGTAATTTACTTTGAAAAGACAACACAAAGATGACTTGGAAGAATTTTTGAGTGATGAGGTTATTGATTTTAAAGCGTACGGGAAGGGCAACGAATTAAAAACCGCCTCCCCAGATACTTTGTGTAGTGTGGTGCGTGAAAGCCACGTTCAAGAAGTGTTCATTAATTTGGAGATTACGCTACAAATACTTTTGCCAACCGCGCAACCAATTATTCTTACGAGTGTTTTTTCTCATTCCTCAAAAAATTCAAGAATTATTTGTGGTTACCGATGTTGCAGGATCGAGTCAACAGTCTTGCTGTACTCTCCATGTATTCTGATATAACACAGCAGCTAGACTAGGAAGATGTTGAGCACGACTTTGCTACATTAAACATCTTTGCCTGATTTACAGTCAGTTCCACCAAAAAATGTGTACACCATACTTTTAAATGTCATTTCCGCAGCGACATCTCGCTGGTCTCGAATCTGTACACAGTGTGCTTTCGCACAGCGTATAGAGAAACACTGTGATAGTTGAATGTTTTGCTTTGTCGGTTGCAGTTTTGGCTATTCGCACTTACAGGCAGTTTAAACGCTGAAAATATGTGCAATATCAAAAATGTCTTGTGAGGTACGGTAAGAAGCTATATGGTTCGAACAAGGCAAACTGGGTGCTTCAATACGATAATGATGCGAAACATCGCAGCCATCTCTGTACAGCGTGGAAACAAGACAATGGGGTGTCAACGATAGACTGGCCTGCGGTGTCTGTGGATGCAAATCCGATCTCAAATATTTGATCGTGTGTGAAAGGCTTATTTCAATACTGGTACAAGTCCATTTTTGTTCATTTTGAAATACAGAGTCCTAAAGTTAAATGAGCGCTGAAAAATCTGCAGTTGAGGTACCAGAAATATTCAAGCATATGGCTTCTTGAAACTTACTGGCAGATTAAAACTGTGTGCCGGACCGAGACTCGAACTCGGGACCATTGCCTTTCGCGGGCAAGTGCTCTACCAACTGCGCTACCCAAGCACGACTCACGCCCCGTCCTCACAGCTTTACTCCTGCCAGTACCTCGTCTCCTACCTAGGAAACTTAACAGAAGCTCTCCTGCGAATCTTGCAGAACTAGCACTCCTGAAAGAAAGGATATTGCGGAGACGTGGCTTAGCCACAGCCCGGGGGACGTTTCCAGAATGAGATTTTTACTCTGCAGCGGAGTGTGCGCTGATATGAAACTTCCTGGCAGATTAAACTGTGTGCCGGACCGAGACTCGAAATCAGGACCTTTGCCTTTCGCGGGAAAGTGCTCTACCAAATGAGCTACCCAAGCACGACTCACGCCCCGTCCTCACAGCTGTTTGGATCATTAACTTCAGAAGCATTATAGAGAGAAAAGTGGAGGTAATGGACTTGTACCACTACTGAAATAAGCCCTTCATATTAAAATGAAGCGTAAAAGAAAGCCAATATATACTTTGAAGCACCTTTCAAATAAAATCATGACGATATGGACATCGTTACCGAGAGAATATGCAGAAAATCTCGTGAAAAGCACGCCAAAAAGGTGCCAAGCTATAATCGATAATGACGGCGATTGGATTAACTATTAGGTTACTGTACGATTACTAATAATATGTATTTTCATGTAAGTGTGATGAATTCAATATGCTTGTATTTATTATTATTACTATGCATTATTATTCGCAGCAGCAGCAGACGTTGTATTCAGTTACGTATAGATGCAAGTAACTTGATGGTACATATATGTCGAAACGAGGGGCAGGAGCAATTTTCTCCGTCTCGGCGCGGCAGATAGCTACATTCTCTTCCACTTGTAACCCCAGACTTTTCGTAAATGATGAAGTTATCAATAATGAAGTATTGTCTACAAAAACGTATGCAGATATTCGGTCAGATCTTGGCAGGATTTTCAAGTGGTTCACGATTTTTTGGCTACTTCCGTTAAATGCCCAAAAGTGTAAGACTGTGCACATAATACAACTTAAAAAACAATTTATCGCATGGCTGCAGTATCATTTAGCTACAGTTGGGATGTATCAACTCATTCGAATATGTAGGTGTAACAACTTGCAGGTATATAAATGGAATGATCACATAGGTTCATCCGGAGGTAACGCATGTGGCTGACTTTGGTTCATTGGTAGGATAGAGCTGCAGTCTGTCCACAAAGCAGATTCCTTACAAGACAGTCGTGCCACACACCTTAGAATATCGTTAAGTGTGTAGGACCTTTACCAGACAGGGATAGAGGGATATGCCAAAAAGGCTGCATGAACGGCCACAGGTCTGTATGACACATGGTGGGCGCCACAGAGATGATGTAAGATGTACACTGGCAAACGCCAGAAGATGGGCGCCAACTATCCCGTGAAAGACTAAATTGTAAGTTTCAAGGACCAACTTTAAGTGATGAATGTAGGAATACGTTGCAGCTTTCTACGTATAGTTCCTGTGGGAACCGCTAACACAAGATTAGATTCGTTGCAGTGCACACAGAGGTGTTTAGGCAGCCATTCTTGTTGGGCTCAATACGTGTATGAAACGGGAAACAGCTCTAATAGCTGGCGCCATTGGAAATACCGCCTGCCGTGCACTTCACAGTGGTTTGCTGCATATGGATGTAGACGCAGTTAGGTAAACGGTGTATGGAGTAACAAAATTTTCCTTTCTATGACTTGTAGTGAACAACAGAACCCACAGTGTGAGGTTAACAATACGAAAATATGTCAAGAATGGTCGCAGTGAAAATATGTGGTAGCATCAGTTACCAACATAGCTGTGAATATTAGTGCGTGCAGCAGCCGACAACGTACTCACCTATGCAAATGCGTGGTCCCTCCCCGAAAGGCAGGTAGACATAGGGGTGTCGCTTAGCTTTGGCCTCTTCGGAGAACCTCTCAGGGTCGAATCGGTCGGGGTCAGCAAAATATGCGGGGTCATAATGTAGGCCCAGCACAGACAGCGCTACTGGTGTTCCTTTCTCCAGAATGACGTCACTGTCTGGAATCTTGTAGTCTTGGTTGCACTCTCTGTTCAGCAATGGTACGGGTGGATATTTCCTGAGAGACTCTGAAATGGAAAAGAAAAAATGGCAATTATGCTATGTCATACAGATCAGAAAATTCCGTCTTTTGCAACGGAATTTCTTCGAGTGTGCCATTATTGCCCATATCTGGGATGCCTTGCAACGTGCTGCTCACAAGAAACCTCCACCCCTCGTACTCTTACCGATTTATGGAGAGCCCTGCAGGATTCATGGTGTCAGTTCCCTCCAGCACTATTCAGACATTAGACGAGTCCATGTCACGTCATGTTGCGGCAGTTCTGCGTGCCTGGGGGAGCCCTACACGATATTGGGCAGGTGTAACAGTTTCTTTGGCTCTTCAGTGTAGTTTCCACGTTCAGGGGATGCAAATATCGGAGATTATTAAAAATATTGTTTTAATGCTACTAAATTAATGTTTATCTTTAAATGATGTGGGTTAAAAACAAAGTAGCACATCTAAGTGTGGTAGACCCGTAGTTGGGGGGGGGGGGAGGAGGGGGGGTAGTAAATTGTGTTCCAGGGATGTCACAGAATGGAGGGGCAAACGTGTGGGGTAGAATTGGGAGGAAAGGTAGATCACTTGACTGTGGTCATGCAGATCCCTGCTTCATAGGTGTGCAGACTGGAGCTCGAGCAGGTAATTCCCCACCCTCTTTATGCCACTACGTCACAACAAACAACTACAGGGTGTTTTAGAATGCTATACGTGGCACTCACAGCACGCCTTATGAATCACTGACAACATAGTGCGCAGACATACCCCGGCGAGTGTTTATTTTGCACGAAATGGGTTAACACTGGAAGGAATGCAGGTATGAGTTACTGACAATACTACTTCAGGTAATGTATATGGACAGAATTTGCATATTGTATTGTATGGGACTGAGGACGTAGAAACGACGGAGAGGCTTCATCCCCGCCGTAGCCCTCAGTGGTTCACAACCCCACAACAGGCTACAGCAGTCCACTCACACCACCGCCGCCCCACACCGACCCCAGGGTTATTGTGCGGTTCGACCCCTAGTGGACCCCACCGGGAACGTCTCACACCAGACGAGTGTAACTCCAATGTTTGCGTGGCAGAGTAATAACGGTGTACGCGTACGTGGAGAAAATGTCTGCGCAGCAACTCAGGCGGAATAAGGGGAACCAGCCGGCATTCGCTGAGGCAGATGGAAAACCGCCTTAAAAACCATCCACAGGATGGCCGGCACACCGGAACTCGACACTAATCCGCCGGATCGATTCGTGCCGGGGACCGGCACGCCTTCCAGCCCGGAAAGCCAAGCGTTAGACCGCATGGCTAGCCGGGCGGGCGAATTTGTGAAAGTCGCTGCACAGTGTTGTACCGCGCTAGAGGAGAAATTGAGTCTTAGTCGTCCTGTACGATAGCAGTAGTGTTCCTCCTGCAAAGGCAACGTCCTCCACCGAGAGTACTGCCCGCTTTTCAGTTTACACACAGACTACACCTCCCCAGCATTTCCTATCCAGTTCTCTTATGGGATTAGACACTCAGCTAGTCTTTATGTAGTGGAAGTACTTTCAGTTTATCTGTAAAGAAAACAAAAAAATGGTTCAAATGGCTCTGAGCACTATGGGACTCAACTGCTGTGGTCATCAGTCCCCTAGAACTGAGAACTACTTAAACCTAACTAACCTAAGGACATCACACACATCCATGCCCGAGGCAGGATTCGAACCTGCGACCGTAGCAGTCTCACGGTTCCGGACTGCGCGCCTAGAACCGCGAGACCACCGCGGCCGGCTGTAAAGAAAACAATCCGGCACATTGTTTTATATACGTTTTTTGTTTGAAATTTGTATATGGAAAAAGAAAGTAATTGGTGTCTCTCCTAGGGATCGTCAAGGTGCTTTTTCTCTGTTATTTCAGCTGGTACCTGCAGTTTCGTTTTTGCATTGTATAGCTAAAGTCTACCCTACCGAGTATTGCTTCACACTTGTTTCATGCGTCACGCGCCGTTTTTCCCATAACACATCAGCACACCACAGGGTTAATACAGTATAATTATTGCATCCAGGTTAAATTTTCTGACAAATGCTGCCTATATCAGTGAGGATTGTACTTTGGAAAAGAAAAATTTGCTGCAAGTAAGCTGCGTGGCTAGTTTATTACAATAACATGGTAACGTTTAAGGTACGCCAATAAAAATCTGATGGAGAGTAAGATGACATACAAAGATTTACAGTGTCTTTTTGCTCTCCTAAGAATGTAAAGTGTTGAAAAGGAGATTTATTTGTCGCCAATACTTCAATTTCTATGGTTACGGAGTTTTAGCACTGGATGGTGGGACAGCCAGAGTTCAAATGTCGGTCTTTGAAAACACTGCAGACTGGCGAATTTGTAAATGTGTAAATGTTGTCATTTTACGCACTGTTTTGGCAGATTCTCTACTTGCTTTCCTTAGATGGGTCGGGGGCAGACATCTATTGCTCCCAGTCTGAATCGTAGCCAACACTTTGCATATATTAACTAGGCTGCAGGTTCGAAACTTTGGAGAGTTTCTTGAAATTTGCTTGTATTATTTGTGAACGGGATTGTTCTTCAAGTAAGACTAAATGTGAATCCCTTCTTCAAGCATTTCAATACGAGATAAATGTTTCCATCGAGAGGACTTTCCACTGGTAGCCTTTTAATCTGTGATTTTTCTCCATGTGGGTGAACTGCCTGACTCTCTCTAACCTGTATGCTGACGGTATATGGTGAGAAAGGCAAACGCAGTTAGCCAGTTGCTATAAAAACCTGAGACAGGTGGTTCTGTTCTGTTCTGTTCTTATTTATTTGAACAAGGTGTAATAAATGTAATTAAAAGTGGAATCCAAATTGAAGATTGATTTTCCTTACCGGCTACAACCTTGTCGAGGTAAGTCATTTTGCCGATGGTGTCGTAGGATATTTCGTTGTCGTTTTCTTTCAGCACGGAGTCGATTTCGTCGTGCAGCTTGCTCTGCACGTCAGGGTTGAGCGCCAGTTCATGCAAAGTGAAGCTCGTCGCCGTTGAGGACGTCTCGAAGCCTGCAATGAAGAAGACGAAGGCCTGCGCTGCCAAGTCATCCATCGACAATTCTGTGGAAAGGTAAAAGAAAGTTAAGAGTCACAGCTGACTGCACCAAAAATGTGAAAGAGAATAACGTTCGGTTAAGTAATAGCACTCATGCAAACCACAATGTGTAAAAAGTGCCAGGAATTTTTATTGTAGGTTAAAATCACACCTTCAAGCAAGTTAATCAACCAAATCAGACATGCCACCATTGTCGTTGAGGTAGTAAAAATATCAATTCCTTCATTATTTTGAATTATTCTCCTGAAACTTGCATGATTTTTTAAAACATATGTAAGCAATCAAAAAGAAACATTGCAGTATGGCATTATTGACAGAGAGAGCCCTAGGGGCAGGCACAGCTGTCTAATCGGAAAGTCTTTGTTTCCTCCGAGCACAATGGCCTCTTTGCGCAAGATTTATTTGTGTTTCATCTTAGGCGAATCTGTTGGTTAATTTCGTCTCGCTCAGCGGCTGAGTGGAAGTATTTGAAATGGACGTCACTGTGGGCGACTTGTGTGTTTCTGATCTACGCCAGCTGTCCAGTGGGGGAAAGGTTGTTGTGACGAGCTGTCCGTGACTAAGTCACCTCAGGTGACTCCACAATACAGCTGCTACGGAATACTTTGAAATAGTGTTACAGGCCCATCGTATTACAAATCCGAGCATATCAAGGCAATCACATCACTCAGGAGTGTGTTTTGCTGTTTTGATAACAATTTTTTTGTAGAAACTATAGGACTTACTTTCAGATTGCTTATGAATGGCAGCGTTACACAAACCTTTATATACTTATATCCCACAGAGACTACGAATTATATTTACAGCCTAAGTGTTGGACGATTCCTGCGGTCCCTAGCAACCAATACTTAAGATCACACTTCAATATCCATTTTACATTCAGTTCTGAATCATACGATGTTTCATTCGATGTTAATTATGCAAATGAATTAGGACATCAAGTTTTCCACATTTATACTTAAAGTGAACGCAACGTGATATACCTTGAACCTCTACCTACACTGGTGTCCAAAGTTAAAGCAACAAACCGTTATTTTCCCGACCTGTGTCTAGTTCACGAAATAGTCATACAAACTATCAACCAGGTGTCCGTACAATCTTCTGCACGGAAGATGGCATTCGGTCAACAGACAACCATGCCAGCGATGACGCCAGGGCACCTCTGAAACGAAGGTAATGTTTGCCAAGTAGCCCCACATCCACAATCGCCGTGTACACAGTCACAGGTGGTATCTGCGTATTATGTGTATATTTTATAAAGTGATTCCTTTATTACTTGATTAAATATTTGTTGTAATGAAAAAAATCACTCTAGATCGCAAAGTAGAAGATAACTCGTGCTGAAAGATTTCAATGTATATACGAGGGGCGTTCAGAAAGTAAGCTCCGATCGGTCGCGAAATGGAAACGACTATGAAAATCCGATAAAGCTTTGCACAGATGTGTTGGGTAGTGTCTCTAGTATAACCCCAGTTAGCATCACGTCGCTCTTCTCATTTCTGAGCTCGCAGTGAGTGCGTAAAGATGTCTAGAAAATAGTGTCTGCCGCCAAGTACGAGGGCCTGGTGAGAAATTTCGCCTGAAGCTATGCAGCTAACATTACATAACTGTCGTGCTGTTTCTTCTTCAAGACAATTCTCAGCCGCATTCTGCAGGGGCAATGAAGATGCTCCTGCATCGTTTTCAAATGGAAATGTGAGATTACCCACAATACAGTCCGCAATTGTCTCCCCCTGAGTTTTATCTCTGGTCACATGAACCGCTGTCTTTGAAGACAACATTTTGACACAGACAACGAGGTTTAGGCTAGCGTGGAGAATTGGCGGAAAGCACTGGCGGCTGCCTTCTATGATGAGGCTATTGAAAAGTTGGTACAACGCTATGACAAAAGTCTAAGTCAGAACGGCGACTAGGTAGAGAAGTAGCTGAAAGGTGTAGCTAATTGTTACAAGTAAAACATTTCTGATGTTCACTGTGGTTTCAATTTGGCAATCAATCGGAGCTTACTTTCTGAACAGGCCTCGTATATCTTCTCCAGACCAGATGACAAATGTGAATTCTGTCATGCAGTTCATCTCCACTCAGTGAACCTATAACTAATTATAGTAGATGTCTTATGGTCTGAAGATGATCTGTGTGGATTGAAACTAGTCTCCACTAATAAATTATGTTTCATTTTGCGATGGAGACTGATTTTTTTATGACGACTGAATTTATATCGCTATATCCCAAATATGTTATCAAGAATCATTAATTTAATATTCACTTCGACTCTAACAAAGATGTAAAAGTGGCACTTAGTACCTAAATTCTGATAGCATCATTCAATTGAGCACAATGAGCCATTTCTATTGACCATGCCATCCTTACTGTTCATTCTTTATGTATAATGTTTTATTTGTTATTAATGTTGACCATATGTCCTCAGAATTCATGCTTAAATTGTGCCAAAAATATTATGCCTAGAATACTGTGTGTGGTCTGAAGTGCACCGGAGGAGAGAGGCGTTTCTTTCAACATATACATTGTATCTGTAAAATCTTTATATTTTATGTGCTTCTCCATTGTTGATTTTGTTTATTCTTGTAACTTTTGGCTTGCTTAGAAGAAGCACAAAAAAGGTGAACGAACAGTCACTTGTCTTGCTCTTCAGAGGCGTGGAAGAGGCAACTTCTGTATTGAAGATCTTTGTGGGTGGTTTCAGACCAGTGAATTTCAGGTTTTAGGTGGCCATGTGAATACTTTAACTTTCGTACGGAACTGGAATATTTTGGTGCTAAGCTTACAGTTTGCAAGTATTTAGGTCAGTACCTCTCACAAGTGTCTGGTGATATGCTGCCTTTGGACTTGCTACAGATTAGCATTATAGGATATACCACTGTTTACGGGATTTCTGATATTTTAACTGCACCACTGAACTTTGAATAGTTATGAATTTGCAGTTCCATTAGTGAACAGTTAAGTGGCATGGGACTTTCTACGTTGTTCACTGCAGATGATTATTTGAACTCTGGGGACCTGTTACCACTTCATTTCCGTTATCAGTAATCTTAACTGCACTTATTTTATTAGTGTTATTTATTTTATGCTTTATAAGGATACATTGTGGGACAACCATATCGTTGTTGTATGTTTTATTAAACAAATATATCGTCAGTTTGTTACGATCAGATCATTGGTTTAGGCTGTAATTAATCCATAAGGACACAATCATTTATCATAGCCAGTTATTTTACTTTTTATCCAACTTGTCATTTTGATTAACACTAAGAACTTTCTGAACATAAATAATTTAGCACGTAGGAGTTAATGTAAAGTATCAATATTTTGCAGAAAGCTTACGTTCTGGGCATAAAGCACACACGAACGTCTCACCGCTGTGACAGTAGCGAGCAACTGCTTGAAACTCTGTCATGTACTTGCCCAAAGGTGAATATAAAATCATACCACCACAAGGGGAGCGACAATTTAACATGGAACCATGTGTTCTTCCTGGGGACTCCTCACACCATTGATAAGTGAAATCTAGGTTGAAAGCAAAGAGGAAATTTCCAGAGTCGAATTGTGTTCCAAATGCATAGCCTCTCGGTTCCCAGGCACACCTTTATCACTAGACCAGCAAGGATGTAGGAGACTATAATGGGTGCATGCAGAGTATGGTGTCACATTTGTGATATGTGATAATGAAAGAAAGGGAGAGTGAAGACGATGATGAGAAGAGGGAGAGGGTGAAGATCATAATGAGAGAAGGGAGAGGGTGAAGATGATAATGAGAGAAGGAACAGGGTGAAGATGATAATGAGAGAAGAGAGAGGATGAAGATGATGATGAGAGAAGGAACAGGGTGAAGATGATAATGAGAGAAGGCAAAGTGTAAAGATGACAGAAGGGAGAGGGTAAAGCTGATAATGAGAGAAGAAGGTGAAGATGATGATGAGAGAAGGGAGAGGGCGAAGATGGTAATGAGAGAAGGGAGACGGTGAAACCAAATGCCGACACACAGCCCAGTCCTCTCGAATAGCAGCAATGGGCTGCCTGGCTTAACGTCCTCATCTGATGAACAGATCACCACCGACAATATCACGTGCTCTCCCTACATGAAATGTGGTGAAAAGGTGGGGAGTTAAATTGTGGTACACTGGAACATGGCGCAAAGTGTGGTCATCAGGAACCTTACGTCATTATTATATCAAAAATCCGCCTCAGTTGCGAAATGTTACTGGTCTTTACCTAGGTTTCAGCTAGAGTAGTCTAGCCTTCTTCAGAAGCATAAAATAAACTAATGCATCCCAGAATAAGGCACGGTCAAACATAAAAAGCTTAAGTACCGCGGTACCATGTCAGGCTACGTTACTTAGCTGAGGAACAGCCCCGGTCCCACTTTGTGGAAACCGGTCGGTTAGCCGCGGACGCTACGTTGGAACTTACTGTGGCACGCGGATATGTACCGAGCAAGACGGCGGATAACGCGTATGCGAGCACGGAAAGTCAAAGGTGCCTGCCATTGGCTGTCTTTATGTTATGTACTGGGAAATTACCTATAATGTTAAACCGTAAATTTGTGAGAGAACAAGGCACTAAGTGGATAGAATCCCCATGAGCGTTAACTGTAAGCCGAGACCTTATTAACAAATAAAAAATTTTACTTAGACGCTAAGTTAAGCTTGTTAGATTAAGAACCCACATATTATCACCGCTATGTTGTATGGTTCTGCACGATCTCACGAGGGGATGAACAAGGTTATACTTCTCAGGGTCAGAAATTAAGGAATCTGAAGGAAGACTGCATCATGCAGGTACACATCAGATGAAAAAATTAAATACTAATTCCAGTACGAGTAAAAACTTGTTTAGTGACTACAGTTTATCTTACATCCATATTTGCGTTTATACTCCTCAAGCCAGCATACGGTGCATGGCGGAAGGTACGGGGGGAAATCGACTGTCTATATGCTTCCAAACGAACCCTGATTTCACCTATCTGGTGTTCGTGCTACTTACGCGAGATGTATGTTAGCGGCAGTAGAATCGTTCTTGAGGCAGCCAAAATAAACCGAAGTCGACCGTTTACCTTCCTTACAATCTGTCTTACATGCTCGTTCCACTTCATGTCGATTTTCAATACTATGTCTAAATATTTAATCGACACAACAATGCCATATAGGACAGCACCAAATACAGTTTTCTAACGTTACAGGATTGTCTTTCCTATCCATTTGTCTTAACTCACTTTGTCCGACCTTAAGGGCAAGTTGCGAATCCTCACACCAAACAGAAATCCTTTCCAGCACTTCCTGTATCCTGTAGCTGCTCACTTTCCCGTACACTAAAGCCTCATCAGCTAACAGCCGTACTTTCCTCCTCATACTGTTAGTAGGCTCATTTCTGGCTGCAGAGAATAAGAGTTGTTCCGTCGCAATAAGAACAGTACGTTTCACAGTTCGCTTTTAGAACAACAATCCAGTGCCTGAAATTGTTTGGACTTATAAGTGAGCGACACCGTGGCAAAACTAACCACCCATTCTCGATAGTGGGAACGGTATTCTGGGTAGTCTGTGTGTAGTTTTAGGTTCCCTACATGTGTTAAGCCAAACACTAGACAGGCCCATCATATCAAGAACTGAGTGGAAGAAAATGCCAACCCATAAGAAATTATTTTTGGTTATGCATATTATATTTTTGGTTATATTCAAAGTCAAGAATATAAATACAACAATACGGAGCAGTTTATCTAGTAGGCAGCATTTTCCAGTTGTACATATAGAGCTACTCATTACTAGCATGTGATGCAGTCAGAAACGCAACAGAGAACGTGATCAGAACAATACTTACTCAAGTTAAAGCTAGCACTTTGTCCCCCTGACGCAATACACCAAAATTAGAACATAGAGTGAGAAATTATATGATTTGTAGGCTCATGGTGAATAAGACAACTCCTCTCTAAGGTAATTACGTCAATGTGCCATCAAAGAGAGCGGGCACTGTGAGTGTACCTGAACAGCAAGAAGAAGAAGGAGGACTTACTCTCAGGAGTGCCGATGCCTTTCTGATGCCCGTTCTCCACTGTCTCTCCTTTGTCAGGGTCGACATATCCTTTGTTTTTTAGCTGAATAAGGAGATCCATGAAGTCTTTCCTTCTGTAGTTATTCTTCTCTCTGTAAGCAACGGTGTCTGCAACCATTTTTCGGAAATATTTGCTGACAGCCGTAAATCCTCCTTTAATCCTACAAAAAAAGTAACAATTATTTGATGTTAACGCAAACACTCCTAAAAATAGTTGCCTCTTTTGACTATGGAAGGAGATTACTGTTCTAACATTTCCAACATATTACGTATTACGGCCAATGAAAAAGACATGGTGTCGTTCTAGTCACAATAAAGCTTCTAGCATGCCGAGGTCAACGAGGAGTGTAGAAACGTTTTCCTCAAGACAAATACACAGTTTTTGGTTACTTATCCACTCATTGGAAGTCCAGTATCTATTGTATGACTATGAGATCTATCATGGGCAGATTGGAGTTTGGCAACTGTTTATTTTTCCCCTTTTTCTTAGATACTGTCATATTAGAAGGTAGTTCATAATTGATAAATGTAAACACGGTCCGTAGTAGGCTCTAACGTGATTTTTATTTAGTCGTTCTAATTTCGACTACTTGTCATTGTCACGCACTTCTAAAACCGTTTATTGTCTGCATGCATCGCAAGAAATGATATAAAATGTGTCCATTGGAGGCACCTGTAATTTTGGCCAATACAAAAACCAAGATTAAATAAAAATCACGTTACAGTCTGCTACGGACCATGTTTACGTTTATTAAGCATCTGGAGGCTGTGGATCTCCACAAAAACAAAATTTTAGTTGACAATTAAATCGACTTCGATCAGTCTTCCAAATGCAGTGTGGCTGTATATGGAAATGTGCTGTTCTCTTGTCTACTTCTTCGGGAAAACAGGTCCTAGGCTGGCGAATATCATGGTCTTCCTGTAAATCTCTGGCTGTCACGGAAGCAGTGATGTGTCTACGGCACTTTATGAATTTTTTTTCGTTAGACGTGTTATGAAAAGAGCAGAACATTTAAAGCTCGTGCGCCCAGTTTCTCTTGCTGTTTGTATTGTCCAAAATTTCAGGCGCTTATTATGGAAACATTTTATTTCATTCATTGATATGCCAAATTTGGGGTGGTTCAAAATGGCTCTGAGCACTATGGGACTTAACAGCTATGGTCATCAGTCCCCTAGAACTTAGAACTACTTAAACCTAACTAACCTAAGGACATCACACAACACCCAGCCATCACGAGGCAGAGAAAATCTCCGACCCCGCCGGGAATCGAACCCGGGAACCCGGGCGTGGGAAGCGAGAACGCTACCGCACGACCACGAGACAAATTTGGGGTGGCATGTGTTATTTTATCACTTGTTCTTTGATTTCCTGGAAATGGATGTTCATACGACCTTTTTCCTCCACATCATCAAACATTATTTTGATGTTTGATAGGCTTGGATGTCTCTTCAATAATGAGATGCACGTCACAACTTAACGAGGAGACGTGTGTTAATGATTATAAATACATTCAAAATCTTATTTCGAAAATTTTGTTAAAATACTAACAGTATTGGACTTAGAAAGAGATTTTCACTCTGCAACGGAGTGTGCGCTGATATGAAACTTCCTGGCAGATTAAAACTGTGTGGCGGACCGAGACTCGAACTCGGGACCTTTGCCTTTCGCGGGCAAGTGCTCTACCACCTTAGCTACCCAAGCACGACTCACGCCCCGTCCTCACAGCTTTACTTCCGCCAGTACTTCGTCTCCTACCTTCCAAACTTTACAGAAGCTCTCCTGCGAACCATGCAGGACTAGCACTCCTGAAAGAAAGGATATTGCGGAGACATGGTTAAGCCATCTGCCAGGAAGTTTCATATCAGGGCACACTCCGCTGCAGAGTGAAAATCTCATTCTGGAAACATCCCCTAGGCTGTGGCTAAGCCATGTCTCCGCAATATCCTTTCTTTCAGGAGTGCTAGTCCTGCATGGTTTGCAGGAGAGCTTCTGTAAAGTTTGGAAGGTAGGAGACGAGGTACTGGCGGAAGTAGAGCTGTGAGGACGGGGCGTTAGTCGTGCTTGGGTAGCTCAGTTGGTAGAGCACTTGCCCGGAAAAGGCAAAGGTCCCGAGTTCGCGTCTCGGTCCGGCACACAGTTTTAATCTGCCAGGAAGTTTCAGTATTCGATTTCTTCTTTTGTGAAGGCTCATTGTCACTAGAACTGCTAGTTTCTCTTCGAGGAGTACTGTTTCCGTCACTGACACTTGTCCTACAATCGATTTATCGTCTGTAAAGTCGTTTTCTTCATTCGCTATCCTATCCGATGGGACTTCAGTTGAGTATCCAAATGAATAATCATGTTTCTGAATAATCATATTCACGAAAAAATATTACGAAAGTTACATTATCCTGTCCTAGATGGTCTTCTTAAATGCCACAGTATTTAAAAGATTGCAAAAATTAATGGCTTCGTTGGTTTTTGCTATGTACGACAATACTGACACACGTGTACTAAGGATGTCAACTAGGTGCGCTGTTGCGCAAAGCCCAAAAGCAACACTATCACAATCCGTGGAGGGCGTGGTTACTAATTGGGGAGATGGGTTTGTGTAATGTTTAAATGTTTAAATACAAATTTCCTTCTGAGTGGTAATTGTAACATCCACACTCAGGCCAGTACACATTGATTTTTTCCGTGACGGGAGTCCCTATCATTTGTTGTCCAGCCGGCCGAAGTGGCCGTGCGGTTATAGGCGCTGCAGTCTGGAACCGCGAGACCGCTACGGTTGCAGGTTCCAATCCTGTCTCGGGCATGGATCTGTGTGATGTCCTTGGGTTATTTTGGTTTAACTAATTCTAAGTTCTAGGGGACTAATGACCTCAGAAGTTGAGTCCCATAGTGCTGAGTGCCATTTTGAACCATTTGTTGTCCTCGTTCTTTGCACCAATTTCTTTGTTTCCGCTACGCAAACGTTTTGCAGAAGAGTGTGAAACTCTGGTACACGGCACGATACGACGTGTCAATTTCTCTAAAGGTTCCATTTGATTGTCCGTGGACAAAAATCATGTTGGCTGATCCCATAAATTGGTGGGTCGCTGTTTAATTTAGGTTTACCGAGTGAACACTTCAACTTGTAAATTCAGACTGCACTCTAATAACCCTTGATATCAGGCCTAAACACGCGCATTCTGTAGTGTGGTTTCCTGTGTCAATTCCTAGAAAGTCGCTTTTTCTTACAGTAGTTTCTGACATAAATATTATGGCATTATGGGACTAATTTCCGAAACTCGTAGTGAAATTGCGTGTTTATGGAATATCGTCCCAGTTATGTGATTTTCTGTCAGAGAGGTCACAGTTCGTAGTAACTGCCGGAAAGTCATCGAGTAAAACAAGTGATTTCTGGCGTTCCGCGAGGTAGAGTTATAGGCCCTTTGCTGGTCCTTATCTATATAAAAGATTTTGGAGACAATCTGAGCAGCCGTCTTCGGTTGTTTGCAGATGACGCTGTTGTTTATCGACTGATGAAGTCATCAGAAGATTAAAACAAACTGCAAAACGATTTGAAAAAGATATTTGAATAGTGCTAAAAGTGGCAGTTGACCCTAAATAACGAAAAGTGTGAGGTCATCCACATGAGTGCTGAAAGGAACTCGTTAAACTTCGGTTACACGATAAATCAGTCTAATCCAAAAGCCGTAAATTCAACTAAATACCTAGTAATTACAATAACGAACAACTTAAATTGGAAGGAACACACAGAAAATGTAGTGGGGAAGGCTAAGACTGCGTTTTATTGGCAGGACACTTAAAAAATTAACAGACCTACTAAGGAGATTGCGTACACTACTTTTGTCCGTCCTGCGCGGTTGGGATCCTTACCAGATAGGACTGACGAATTACATCATAAAACTTAAAAGAAAGACAGCATGTATGGGAGAGAGTGTCACAGAAATGATACAGGATTTGAGTTGGAAATCATTAAAAGAAAGGTGTTTTTCGTTGCGACTGAATCTTCTCACGAAATCCAATCACCAACTTTCTCCTCCGAATGCGAAAATATTTTTTTGACACCGACCTACATGGGAAGAACGATCAGCACGATAAAATAAGGGAAATCAGAGCTCGTACGGAAAGATATAGGTGTCCATTCTTTCTGCAGCTATACGAGATTGGAATAATAGAGAATTGTGAAGCTGGTTCGATGAACCCTCTGTCAGGTACTTGAATGTGATTTGCAGAGTACCCATGTAGATGTAGATGTAGAAACTATGTGGTTACCGAAGTTGGGCCGAGCTGGGAAGTTCAATGAGTCTATAAATACGTAAACAGCGCATAATCGGAAAAGTACGTGGAGCAATTAAGTGAATCCAAGTAACACTAGCCCACACTGTAGAACAGCCAGTAGAGGAAGAAGAAAATAGCGCAGTGAAGGTCGATGGCCGACTCCAAGTTCCTGGTCGAAGTCCAGGTGATGGGGAACGCAGGCAGCAGAGCCGGCTACCTTGGTTGGTGACGGCCTGTGTGGTACGAAGTCGTACGTAGAGGAAGTTCCGATCGCGACATTGGGTGCAGGCTCAAAGCTTGGCGGGAGATGCATTGGAGTGGCTTTGCGTCACCCTAAATAGCAAAACAATGGTTCAAATGGCTCTGAGCACTATGGGACTCAACTGCTGTGGTCATAAGTCCCCTAGAACTTAGAACTACTTAAACCTAACTAACCTAAGGACAGCACACAACACCCAGCCATCACGAGGCAGAGAAAATCCCTGACCCCGCCGGGAATCGAACCAGGGAACCCGGGCGTGAGAAGCGAGAACGCTACCGCACGACCACGAGATGCGGGCCCCTAATTAGCCAGACAGTATAGAGATACTGGAGGAGCTATATGCGATCACGTGGCCTGCAGAGGCAAAGAGATCCGTGGGGCCAGCGATCTGACCTTCGACGTCAGACCGTCGATCCACCATTGCCGCGAGAAGGATTGCTCGTTTATGTGATGTACAGCCCATACACAGCAACTTCCATGGTCAGCTTCCGTTTCATCCAGTGTCAGAAACTTAAAACACTGTGCGTGCAAAGTAATACGTCTATGAACTGTGAACTTAACCCCAGACAATGTAGTAGTTTGATTAGGAGATAGTACCACTAAGAAAACGAAATTATTGAAACCATTAAATAATGTAAAACCATGAGTAGCAATATGTGCAAATCATTACAAATGATCGTCATCGGAGATGCACCCCTGGAGATAACGTCCAGCAGAGCAGTTGAAGATAGTTAGGAATGAGAGGAAGTAGGGACTGGATGTTGTGAGTGAGAAGTGGAAAGTGCCGAGGAAGGTCGAACTATATGAAGGAATAATGTAGCAATCAATGAATTGAAGACAGAATATTGAGGGCGGAAGGTAGTACTGAATAGCGAATATCAAAGTACTCCAACAAGCTTATTTTTGACAAAGTGCAACATAGTAGTGTAACAGGTAATAACAGTATATGGTAACGATAGGTGTGGTATTGTAAGTAGGCCGTTCAGGTTTTTATGTTGGTGACGCCACGTAGTGCTTTGTATGAAAATCGCGGACTGTGCTGTGTGCAGTCTGTGACTGGTTTGCATTGTTGGAATTTTTGCTATTGTAGTGTTGGGCTGATGGATGTGAACAGCGTGTAGCGTTGCGCAGTTGGCCGTGAGCCGCCAGCAGTGGTGGATGTGAGGAGAGAGACGACCGAGCGGACGACCTGTACGTGTGTCCGTCAGAAAAAGGAAATTCGTAAGACTGGATGTCATTAACTGCTATATATTTTATGACTTTTGAACACTATTAATGTAAATACATTGTTTGTTCTCTACCAACTATGCCTATCAGTTGTTAGTGCCTTCAGTAGTTAGAACCTTTTATTTAGCTGGCAGTATTGGCGCTCACTGTATGGCAGTAGTTCGAGTAACGAAGATTTTTGTGAGGTAAGTGATTCATGAAAGGTATAGGTTATTGTTAGTCAGGGCCATTCTTTTGTAGGGTTTATTGAAAATCAGATTGCGTTGAGGAAAAACAAATATTGTGTGTCAGTTTAGTGATGATCAGAATAAGTAAAGAGAGAAATGTCTGAGTACGTTCAGTTTTGCTCAGCTGTTTGAAAATCAAATAACGTAGAGGTTTTCCAGCACCGTCATTTATAAATTTTTCTAAGCGGATGTTTCAGTATTATAACGGAGAAAAAATAGGTGATAAATCAAAGGCAATGTTTAGGTCTTTCTTATTTCAATAAATCATTTACCTACAAACATACCTCAAGAAAGGATCGATCCACGCCATCGCAGCTGAACTCATCTTAAAATTGCAAAGAACTGATTTGTATAGCAGGGGTTGCAGCATAGTTCTTCGGACGAAGGAAACATCTTGGGTCTGTAAGCGTTGTTTGCATGTCGCAGAATCTCTACTTAGATTTCCTTGCACTTAGATTCCATTGAAAACCGCAGTTAGATGCAGTAGCAAGGACAGACGTATAAATTAGCAAGGCTCATAGCCATTAAAATTTAACAGAGAACAGTAGACAAGCAACCGTCTGACTTCATAACTTCGACTTGGACATTTCCGGAACCTCAGACCACCAGATTTCTCTCTGGCACTATTCCTGAAAGCCTGGACCATTTTCAACGAAACCTCCTGTAGGTGGAGACGCTGCTCGCTGAAGTAATGCTAGACTGTAAGAACTCAGTTTTACGATCAGGTCCAGCCATTATATAATAACTGACAGCCCTGTAACAGTTCGTGAAATGGTGAAAACTTGAGAACCCAGGCATGGCGAGTGAGAGAATACGAAATGTTTCGTTCGAGGACCTGACAAGTGGTATCGGTAGCAAGGCAGTGGAGGTGTTCTAAGTTAATGGTGTGCAGCGTTTTGCCTTCAACACATCCAAGTCATGATAGAGACTATTAAGGCTTAACGTTCCATCCACAAAGAGGTCATAACAGACGAATTGATAGTTGCGGGTCTTACCGTGCATAGTTCATGACCGTTGGACTGATGAAGTTCAGAATGGACGCGATGCCTGCACGCAAAGAGGGCTCGAAGATCTTGCGCCCCCATTGGCGGAACTCGTGCTCCGGGTTCCGCTGGCAGTTGCACTCCTGGCCGAAGGCGACGGAGGAGATGACGTCAGTGGTGAACCGCGCAATCAGCTCGCGCACCTCCACCGACTGCCCGCGGTCCACCATTTCCCCCACCACGTCTGCCATCTCGCGCCCGTTGTCCTGGATAGTCTATCACATAAATGCATACACCTTGTCAGTGGCCGTAAGAGAGAAGCGTGTTTCAGCAAACTACCGTGTTCCTATTGCTGGATTCAGGACTTTTTAGAAGATAGAACTTGAGACGTAATTTTTAACAGAACAAAATCGACAGAAATGAAGGTAATTTCCGCGTTACCCCTTGGGAGTGTTACAGGGCCATCTTTGTTTGCAGTGTATAAATATGATCTTGTGGATATCGTCGGAAGCTCCGTCAAGCTTCTTGCAGATGACGCCGTTGCCTACAGCAAGATGGTAACGCCATACGACTGTAGCGAAGTGCAGGAAGATATCCGGAGGGGCTACGGCTATTTCGGGGACTGGCAGTTGATACTAAACGTAAATAAATGTAAGTAGGCGGAGAAATCCACCACTATCCGATTAGGACTTCCGATGCGACCTAAAGTGAATCGACCACATAACAGAAATTGTAGGAAAAGCTGATGTCAGGCTGAGATTCAGTGGACATATACACCGAAGAGCCAAAGAAACTAGTGGTTGGGTTGTTTGGGGGAGAAGACCAGACGGCGAGGTCAACGGTCTCATCGGATTAGGGAAGGACGGGGAAGGAAGTAGCCGTGCCCTTTCAAGGGAATCATCCCGGCATTTGCCTGGAGCGATTTAGGGAAATCACGGAAAACCTAAATCAGGATGGTCGGACGCGGGATTGAACCGTCGTCCTCCCGAATGCGAGTCCAGTGTGCTAGTCACTGCGCCACCTCCCTCGGTGAAACTATTGCATCTGCTTGATATCGTGTACTGCCCCAGCGAGCAATCAGAAGTGCCGCAACACGACGTGGTATGGACTCGACTAATTTCTGAAGTAGTGCTCGAGGGAACTGACACCATGAACCCTGGAGGGCTGTCCATAAATCCCTAAGAGTACGAGGGAGTGGAGATCTCTTCTGAATGGCACGTTCCAAGGCACCCAGATGTGCTCAATAATGTTCATGTGTGGGGAGTTTGGTGGCCATCGGAAGTGTTTAAACTCAAAAGAGTGTTCCTGGAGCTACTCTGTAACAATTATGGACATGTGGCGTGTTGCATTATCATGCTGGAATTGCCCAAGTTCAACAATGAACATGAATGGATGCAGGTGATCAGACAGGATGCTTACTTACATGTCACCTGTCAGAGTCTTATCTAGACGTATCAAGGTCCCATACCACTCGAGGTGGACGGGCCCCACACCATTACAGGGCCTCCACCAGCTTGAACAGTCCCCTGATGACATGCAGGGTCCACGGATTCATGAAGTTGTCTCCATAACCGTATACGTCCATTCGCTCGACACAATTTGCAACGAGACTCGTCCGACTAGGCAACATGTTTCCAGTCCAATGTTGGTGTTGACGGGACTAGGCAAGGCGTAAAGCTTTGTGTCTTGCAGTCACCAAGCGAACGCGAGTGCGTCTTCGGCTTCGAAAGCCCACACCGAATATATTTTGTTGAATGGTTCACACGCTGACACTTGTTCATGGCCCAGCACTGAAATCTGCAGCAATTTGCGGAAGGGTTGCACTTGTGTCACGTTGAACGATTACCTTCAGTTGTCGTTGGTCCCGTTCTTGAAGGTTCTTTTTCCGGCCGCAGCGATGTCGGAGCTTTGGAGTTTTACCGGTTTCCTGAAATTCGCGGTACACTCTCGAAATGGTCGCACGGGAAAATCCACACTTCATCGCTACATCGGAGAAGCTGTGTCCCATCGGTTCTGTGCCGACTATAGCGCCACGTTCAAACTCGCTTAATCTTTGATAACCTGCCATTGTAGCAGCAGTAACCTATCTAACAACTGATATTCTGCCTGTTTACATATCTCTGTATTTGAATAGCATGCCTATAGCAGTTTCCTTGGCGCTTCAGTGTAATTTATCCACGAAACAAAGGCTGAAAAAACCCTTGTTTGACAGATTTTTGGATAATGTTCATTGACCTGGACTCTTTTACCAAGTATGATTAAGGCAACCAATGGCGAATATTCGACAAAGGATTCACGTTTCGCGCTGGGATCGTTTAGTCGGGGCGTGTCCGTTACGGAAATTCCTTGTGTATCACGGAGAATTTTGCTGTCGAAATTCCCTGAAATCAGAGCTCGTACGGACTGCAACTGTTCCCAAGCGCCGTTCGCGATTCGAACAGAGAAGCGGGTAAGCGATGGTGGTGTGAGATCTACCATCTGCCACACAGTATGGGGTGACTTTGAAGAGGATAGACGTAGATGTTGCAAAATTAAAAAGAAGTCTGTAAATCTTTTTATTACAAAAATTTATGCTTTCATACGCAGTTTACCTCACGTAATGTGTGAGGATTTTCTGACGTCCCAACTACATACAAACAACAGGAGGCACGTAAAGCTTAATGGTGGCGGCGCAACGGAAACGAAATCTCTCCGTGCAGAACAGACATCAGAGAGGATCAAAACAGGTAATTAGTGCAACTGAAGAGGTAGTTCACGTAGTAAATGCTTAATTTTTTCCCGGTAGTCTAGATAAAGTTGCAATCAGATGCCAAATAGTACAACCACACTATGAACTAGGAGATTTGAAAAATGATCGATCAATGCGATTTCGCTAAAATTTGGTTACTTCCATTGTTGCTCCTCGTTTCACAGCTTCGAGAATTATAATGTTCTTGAATTGCAAGGATACTGTATTTCACGTTATCAAAGCTATTACATTTTGAAGAAGAAGGAACTAAAACTGGGAAACAGAAGAAAATTCACCACCTGCTTTGCTCAATCTCCAACAAGGAATAAAGACATTATGAGAGTTACTTTTCTCGTGTTGCACTTGAAGGGTATGGTTCGACAAGGTGTTAAAAGCCCGCAGCATACAGTGTTCGCATTTAAAGAGTTACCTCTCGGGATGGAGCAAGTTTATTTGGTTCCTTAAATTCCTGCAACCCACAAGACATGTGTCCAGGCGGCAGCTACATACCCCTACACGAGGCAACAAAGTGCCTGAGCAGGATAAGAAGCGGGCCCGAAGCGCTCTTTGCTTGTGAATTTTTACTGTCATTTGCTGTATTCCTGTATCCAATCGAGCACAGATTTCCTTGAAATGCAGTTCTAACCAAGTACGACACGCAGTTCGCTGTGAACGAGCTCTGCGAACAGTCTCCCGGATTATAAAAATTTCGTTTCTTTAGTCGGGGACACACTCATAACACGCCTGCCACATTTGTCTGACTTCAGATCATTAACTAATGGCCGCTGAATACTGTGTATCGGCTATCTTCCACCCAACATGTGCTGCGACCTTCTAGATAAGTATAGGCGTGAAATTTAAAACGATACGCGGTATTTTGGAGTTTGTGACTTACTTACGACTCAGCCTCTTAGTACTACACTCATGCTCATAAATTAAGGATAATGCTGATACATGGTGTAATAACGCTCTGGTGGGCGGATTGCGGGTTTAAATCACCTCGGGGTATAACTACGTGGTGCATTTGAGCTGCGGTCGTCACACGGTGGCGCTGGCAGCAGTCCACACACGCAGAGGTATGTTGGTGCATGTCAGAGTACAGTGCAGCGAGTAAGTGTGCTGACGTTTCAGACGTGCTAATGGTGACTGTGTGTTGAAAATGGCTCAAAGAACCCATATTGATAACGTTATGAGGGGTAGAATATTGGGCAACTGGAGGCTGGTCAAAAACAGCAGGTCGTAGCATGGGCCCTCCGTGTGCCACAAAGTGTGATTTCAAGATAATGGCAACGATTCCAGCAAACAGGAAACGTGTCCAGGCGCTACAGTACGGGACGTCCACAGTGTGCAACACCACAAGAAGACTGATATCTCAGCATCAGTGCCCGCAGACGGCCACGGAGTACTGCAGGTAGCCTTGCTTGGGACCTTACTGCAGGCACTGGAACAGTTGTCTCCAGACACACAGTCTACAGACGGCTGAACAGACATGGTTTATTCGCCCGGAAATCTACAAGGTGCATTCCACTAACCCCTGGTCACAGGAGCCTGGTGTCAAGAACACAGCACATGGTCATTGGAACCGTGGTCCCAGGTTACTTTCACGGACGAGACCAGGTGTAGTCTGAGCAGTGATTCTCGCCGGGTTTTAATCTGGCGTGAACCAGGAACCAGATACCAACCCCTTAATGTCTTTGAAAGGGGCCAGTATGGCGGTCATGGTTTGATGGTGTGGGGTGGATTATGATTGGTGCACGTACACCCCTGCATGTCTTTGACAGAGGAATTGTAATAGGCCAGGAGTATCGGGACGTCACTTTGCACCAGTATGTCCGCCTTTTCAGGGTATCAGTGGGTCCCACCTTCCTCCTGATGGATGATAACGCACGGCCCCGCCGACCTGACATCGTGGAGGAGTACCTCGAAACAGAAGATATCAGTCGAATGGCCTGTCTGTTCTCCAGACCTAAGCCCCATCGAGCACGTCTGGGATGCTCTCGGTCGACGTATCGCTACACGTCCTCAAACCCAGAGGACACTTCAGGAGTTCCGACAGGCACTGGTGCAAGAATGGGAGGCTGTACCCCAGCAGCTGCTCGACCACCTGATCCAGAGTATGCCAACCCGTTGTGCGGTCTGTGTACGTGCGCATGGTGATCATATCCCTTACTGATGTTGGGGTACATGCGCAGGAAACGGTGGCGTTTTGTAGCACATGTGTTATTCCCAAAATATTTAAAAAGTAGCGATTCTGTGAGCGTTTGAAGCTCAGCGTTCACGGCACGCCTCGGCGTTAGAGAACCGGTTCCCCGCTCACGCTCCCCATTTAAAGCGATTCGAGTAAACCTGATTTGCTGGAGCGTCGTTTGAGCGGTTTTACTCAAAATGTGAACGAAAGTTTCAGTAGTCTCATTTGAAGATACGCTCTAAAATCAGCGTTCAACCGTAGCGAAATTGTCACCATTGCTTCCAATTTGGCTGTATGTACATTCAATGTAGACCGTACTGCATTAATGCACTTGGCAAATGCTCTTTAAGTCAAAATCGGTGACGAAATGCGTCGATTATGTAAGAATAGAGACGGTAGGGGCGACACGTTCAGCGACGAAAAGACCGTTGAGGAAGAAAATGAGGGTTTATCAGGTAAAAGTAACAGAAATCGGCCATCCGCTAGCAGGGGGCGACAATTATGTGGAGCAGGCATCGATGAAATCCCGCAAGTTTCAAGCTTTGTCCCTTTTCTTATATGATAAATACCTGTCAAACTTTAAACGGGTTTTTCTCAAAACCATGTTTTTCGGCATGGTTGTCGTCGCCCACCCTACAATTTTCATTCGATTTTAATGATTTTTGGCCTTCCTTGAAGGAAACTGAATGCTCTTCATCGTAGCAGATTTTTTTATGTATTTTGTATTTTTTTCAACCAAGAAAGAAGTGTCCAAAAATGGCCATATTTTTCAAATTTGACCCTTTTTTTCAAATCCCTACGATGAAGTGAAATTACATCTGTAAGGATCAGGGTGATATGCAAGTTTCGTGTTTCAGAAAATCACAACGAGATTTACAGCGACAACCGTCTATCTACCTCATTTCGGAGCTACCTCGGGAAAATCCCAATTACAGTGAAGATATTAATATTTTTCAATAAAAATACCAATTGTAGCAAATCTAATTTCTCTACTACATTCCAGTACGAAGAAACTCCTGAATTTGAGCAATATTTTCGTCCATCACCCTGTCCTTCGCCCTTAACGTTTGTGAATGGAAGAACATGAATAGTACGGGAACGTTACACTCTGTACGAAACTATCAGCCTCCTGAGAGGACCTAACTGTGCGCGGGCAGTTGGCGAGTTTTTGACGTAATATTAAGTGGAAACGGTGAATAGTCAATACTGCTACATCTTCAGCGAGATCAATCAGATCAGACGTGACGTTTGAAACTACTGATTTTTAGTAAAAAAACACGTCACGAACGTCGGTTTTTCATTATTGTGTCTCCCTCCATAAAGACAAAAATTCCGTAAGGGTGAGGTTCCATTTACACGACTGGAACATATAGCGTAAATGAAGTTTACAATATGAAACATCAGAGTGTGATGAAACAAAACGTTCTGTACGGAGAAAAATCCAAGAAGACTAAACGGCATTGTTATGAAGTCATGTTTTCTTAATGTAGTGGTAATCGATTGTGAACCTATAGGCTGCGACAGTGTTCAAACTAGTCTGTATTGTCGTCGACCGCTTTGGAGGCCATCTCCACATAAGGGAAAGATTTATAGCTTTAGAGAGACAATTTTCGCATCAAAGCCGTTGGGTTTGTAGCACAAAACGATTACGCTGTGAAACCGCATCACGCATCAACTCACCTTGAACATCACCTTTAGTTTTCCAGATGTGAACGTAGGGCTCAACTTGATTCTCAGCTGGCGCCACTTCTTTCCTCCCAACGCAAAGAGATGTTGGTTGAGAGGTTCTTCGTCGTCGATGAACAGTCCCCTGTCGTGGAACGTCCCGAAATCCTTGACAAGGACGTGGCGAATGAGTTCAGGGTCACGGATAAGCAGCAGTGGTCGACGGAATCCGTAAAACCCGACATACCTCTCTCCTGAAATGAAAACAGAGCAGAGTTACGACATAAACTGACGGCGCACATCTTTCTGATGTAATAAAACTTAGATGCCACCACAAGGATCGTATCGATTCTTAGTGTTGCGGTGACGTAGGGGCACCAGGGACGAGACCTGCGACACCTTTGGTGCCACTGGAATCCCATGCCATATTTGGTGATGTGGCGCAGACGCATGGCGAAATCCTGCATGAGCCGCTGAAGTGTCGGAACACTGATGCTGTAGATGACCTCCTGAATCGCTCTTTTCAGCTCAGCAGTGGTTTTGGGACTATTGCTGTACACCTTGTCTTTAATGCAGCGCCACAAAAAGGCGTCCCACGTGTTCAGATCAGGGGAATATGGTGGCCAATCGAGGCCCATGCCAGTGGCCTCTGGGTACCCCAGAGACAAGTGCGGTTCCCAGAGTACTCCTCCGAGACATCAAACACTCTCCTGCTTCGATGGGGTCGAGGTCCGTCTTGCACCAACCACATCTTGTCGAAATCAGGTTCACTTTGGATAAAGAGGGAGAAATAATCTTCCGAAATCTTCACATACCGTTCGGCAGCCACAGTGCGATCAAGGAATATCGCACCGATTACTCTCCGACTGGTTCAAATGGCTCTGAGCACTATGCGACTTAACTTCTGGGGTCATCAGTCGCCTAGAACTTAGAACTAATTAAACCTAACCAACCTAAGGTCATCACAAACATCCATCACACACAACCATTTGCCGTTCGCCGGCAGGTTTTCCAGAAAGTGGTGGCCAACTCCTTCCATCCTCCGGCAATCACTCGCTCTACAGCCAGTCCTGTCGGCCACCACCGAAACTCGTTTAGAAGTATCCGGAGAAGTCCGTGATTTTCTGGCTGCAGAGAGCCTCTTCCTCCCCCTCCCCCTCCTCCTCCCCCTCCCTAGATACCGGTGAACCAGCTGTGGTATCCACAATACCCACAGGACGAACTCATAAAGCAGAAAATGGTGCGTTGCAAATGCACAAAGCATGTCTAGAGGGGATACGCAAAATAATGTGAAGAGTGGTAATAATGGGATGGTTGTGTTTGACGGTCAGCAACGCAGGTAATGCAGGTGTCGCACTGGACTGTGCGTGTTCAATACGGACTACGCATCAGTGCAGGTTGTTTACGAGTAGTGCACACTTCGTATTTCCATCCAGAGGCTGAGGTCGACGTGCAATGAAAGACCTAACAGAGTTCTAAAGAAGGCAGATTGTGGAGGTCCGATTAGATGCAGCATCAGTAACCAAGACAGTCAACTTACTGAATGTTCCAAGAGCAACTGTTTCAACAGTCGTGAGAGCGTACACAAAAATATTACAGACGTCACCGTGTAAACGTAATAGTGGGCGAAAATGCAAAACTAAATGACAGAGATCGTCGTACACTAACACGGATTGTGTCAAAACAACACAAACCTACAGCGGTTAAAGTGACTGCAGAGCTCAGTAGCCTTTTTAGATACCCCGTATCTATCGACACTGCCCGCCAAGAACTCCATAAAGCGACTATTCATGGACGAGCTGCTATACCGAAACCATTAGTGACGACAAGCAATGCAAAGAAGCGTAAAACATTGTGTCAGGGACATAAATCTGGACGTCTGACCTGAGGAAATACATCATATTTTCCTACGAGTCGACGTTTTCGTTATTTTCAACATCGGGCCGGGTTTACGTCTGGAGAACCCCAAAAGAAGCCTACAATCCTGACTAATTGATTCCAACAGTTAAGTGTGGAGGTGGTTGTGTGATTATGTAGGCAGCCATATCATGGTATTCTGGTGGTCCCAACATTACTCTCAAAGGCCGTGTTACAGCCATCGATTACGTGAACATTTTAGGTGATCAGGTGCACTCCATGATTCAAATGTTTTTCCACAACAATGCTGACTTATTTCAGGACGATAACGCACCCATTCACACAGCCAGGACAGTACAATAATGGTGTGAGGAGCATGCAACTGAACAACGTCTTCCCCACCCAGCACAGCCCCGGACTTGAACGTTATCGAACCCTTGTGGGCGCTATCGGAGCGCAGATTCCGGAGCAAATTTCCGTCTCTAAAGGAATTAGAAGAGTCTCTGGTCGAAGAGTGGCACAACATTCCACTGGAGACTATACAATCGTTATATTCCAGTATTCCAAGAAGAAACGCAGCTGTATTACGGATAAATGGGCGTCCAACTCCCTATTAACAAAACCATTCCCAAGTAAGTATGGGTGTTCACATAGTTTTCCCTATCCCCTGTTTATTATCACAGCTTATAGCACAGACTCGCTTAATTAGTAATGAACAGTTTCATATACAGGTAACTGACGAAAATTTAAAATTCCTTACTTGGCAGCTGATTGTACATTTTCTGCAGTGTCTCGCCGAGAGATTCTTGGCCTAGGATGCTTCTCCGGAAGTTTCCAAACGGAACTGTAGGTTCCGCGTACGGCACCCCCTTGTTCTTCCAGTATCTGTAGCTACTGGAGAACCACAGGTAGAGGGAGAGCACGGCCGCTGACAAGACGACCACCAACTCGGCGATCCAAGAGTCCAGGAGCAGCGCCATCTTCAGTCTAAAAAAAAAGGAAGCAGGGAGCGTGTAACACTATTATAGAGTATGAGTGGTTAGTACAGTGTAATTAACTGTATATAATTATGAAGTGTTTATTCTTTACGCGTTAAGTCCTTTGAATTGTTGGAGGGAAATGGAAAATTGTGATGCATTTTTTGATTTAACAGTGTCCTAAAATAATGAAACTTTATTAAATATGTCTGTTTGTGAAAACAAGATTGTATGTAGAAAACTGGTTCATACTTAGGGATCTTGCATTGTGAAACAGAAAAGACGTAGGGAACCCCCTCCACTACCGAAGGGGTTGGCGCGCGAGAAATGGTGGAAGTGGCGGCCAGTTTGGACGGCAACAGAGAGACCACGTGACGCAGTCAGTGGCTAGCAGTCGCATAGTCAACACCATAGGTGCCAAGTGAGGTATTCCGAAACCAAATCTATAATGGAATGGCCTCGGATGGTGCTCCGGCTTTAAAAAGGTGCTGCCGCATTTGAAAAGGCGCTAAAGATAATGAATACACCGCCAAGAAGAATTAAATAGAGTTTAAAACCGCCAGAAGGAAGTCTGATAGCCACCACGTGCTTGCCACCACTATTGCTCCACGGCTTCTCCTACTTTGGAAAACCTATGTATGCCAATACGAACCAGTGTGCTTGTGTGTGCTTTTGCAATAATAATTCAAGTGTTGTAAAATTTGTGTTTGGATTTTGAAACTGTTCTCTTCATGATACCAAGCAGGGTCCTATCCTAAAAGCAATAAAGACCGAGTATCCTGTTTATGAAGAAATGCAAATTTGTTTCTATTTAAATGTGCCTAAATTTCAGTTTTAAAGTATATAAAAGTTGTTAGTTAAATCATTTGTTTTATAGATAAAGAGAGAGGCACATTACTTTAAACTTGTTAAAAAAGCTTTATTTTGCTTTGAATTGCTACTACTTTTATTGTGCCAAAGTTAGTGCTAAAGAGTTTAAATGTTGATAATTAAAATCTCTTGCTTACCAAGTAATGAAAAAGGCACATAATGCTAAACCTATTTGAAACTTTACTTTACCTTGAATTTATTTCCGAAGCTAAATAAGAATACTGCTAGTGTAAATTGTTATAAAGCATTGAGGACTAAATAATCTTAAGTGGGGTTGTAATTCAGCATTTATGTGATGCAAATTGTTTCTGAAATGTGTACATAGTTGCTTATAAAGGAAGGGACAGTTTAAGCGCCCCCACTTTAATCTTTGCTAGTATGAAAAGGTTAATTTCAATTTTGTTTCTGCTATTTAAATCTGAAACATTACTAGAGTGAAATGAATATGAAATGTGATAGTATAGTGTTATTTTATTGCATTTGTGATGTGTATGTTTTTGGTCCAACTTGAACTCTTGTCTGGTGCCACTTAGTCTTGTGAGATATTTGATAACATTTAGTGCTGACTTAGTTAAAGGTTGAGGTAATGACTGTTATTAATAAGGGGAAGTCCCATTTACATTGCTGCAACTGATTATCTGCACAATTGATAACTACTGCTACCAACTGTGCAGTTCGGCTCGTTGTTGTGTGTGTGTGTCCATTGCACTTTACTAATAAAAATTTATGAAAGTCCCTTTTGAAAGAATATATATACAGGGTGGTCCATTGATCGTGACCGGGCCAAATATCTCACGGAATAAGCGTCAAACGAAAAAAACTACAAAGAACGAAGGGGGAAACCAGATGGCGCTATGGTTGGCCCGCTAGATGGCGCTGCCATAGATCAAACGGATATCAACTGCGTTTTTTAAAATAGGAACTCCCATTTTTTATTACATATTCGTGTAGTACGTAAAGAAATATGAATGTTTTAGTTGGACCACTTTTTTCGCTTTGTGATAGATGGCGCTGTAATAGTCACAAACGTATAAGTACGTGGTATCACGTAACATTCCGCCAGTGCGGACGGTATTTGCTTCGTGACACATTACCCGTGTTAAAATGGACCGTTTACCAATTGCGGAAAAGGTCGATATCTATCCAGCGAACGGTCCGGACACTTGGATGATGTCTTGCAGGATACCGAGCAGCATACATAGTACACGCCCGTTGGGCTTTTTGATCACAATAGCCATACATCAACACGATATCGACCTTTTCCGCAATTGGTAAACGGTCCATTTTAACACGAGTAATGTCTCACGAAGCAAATACCGTCCGCACTGGCGGAATGTTACGTGATACCACGTACTTATACGTTTGTGACTATTACAGCGCCATCTATCACAAAGCGAAAAAAGTGGTCCAACTAAAACATTCATATTTCTTTACGTACTACACACATATATAATAAAAAATGGGGGTTCCTATTAAAAAAAAAACGCAGTTGATATCCGTTTGACCTATGGCAGCGCCATCTAGCGGGCCAACCATAGAGCCATCTGGTTTCCCCCTTCAAGCTTGACAAGTTTCGTTCGTTGTAGTTTTTTCGTTTGACGCTTATTTCGTGAGATATTTGGCCCGGTCACGATCAATGGACCACCCTGTATATATATCCATTGAGGATAAGGTTTTCACCTTGTTGCGCCTAATTAATCTGGAGACCGTTTTTTATTGTTTCATTTACGTGAATTTTCACTACTTTCATTATTTTCTAAATTATAGTCTTTCTGATTTCTGCTAATTACCACAGTACGAAGTTCACGTTCGATACCCTCTATCAGTTAGGTTAGTGCACGGTCAAATTTTCAAAAATTCCTCCCAGAGGGTAACGCTTACTGCACGTTAAGGCCGTATTTGTCATTTTACATTGCGCGGTAGTGTTATACTTGGCTTCCCTGTGAAAAGAAAAAGTCAGTTACTTGGGAGCACCTTTGCCATGTAGCACGATAGCATTATAAGCGGCGTCAACATCCAATGTAGGTACAGCAAAGAACCGCATGACATGGAAAGTCACTGTATTGGTGTCAGAGAGAATGCAGAAAGCGACTGATTCTCTGCTGCAGGTGGCTGGGATGGCGGGGGAGGAGGGGGGGGGGGGGGAATACCGTAAAAATTCTTAATTATTAACCACAAACGGCAGCACTGCAGCGTGCCCATAGCAAGCAGAGAACAGGGTGACGGACATCGAATCCCACACCATACTTAAGTACTGTCTAATCTTCCTGAATGTTAGTCATTGCCCGGAGAGCACGGCCGCTATTGACGAAGTTGTCAATATAATTAAATCCCGTGTCAACCGGCTGTGTTCCGCGCCTTGTGTACAGCACTGAGACCCTATCTGGGCCCCCAGCGTTACACTACCAACGGTAAAAAAGATACAATCCTCTTTCCAGCCCCGTCCGTAGACTGTTTTCGACTATCTTTGCACTTGGCCATGAGCTCACGACAAGCTGAATCACTGAATCTATGGATATAAAGAGCAGTTAACTGTTTGCATGTAGGGGCCGTAAGAATAATCAGCCCTGAATGTTATGCAATAACTTGTTTACCAACAGTAATCGACGAAATCATCGAATGAATGAACACTTCACTTCATTCTGCACGATAACAGTTCTGGCTGTTTACACGACACGTTGAACAGTTTACTTTATGACGGAGAAAACCATCGAAGTAACGTATCGTTGCCTGGATACACCTCATTTAAGGACTAAGTATTTTAGTTTGTTCCCATACGTCTAAAAAATGATTCGTGGGCAGCAGCTTTAGTCAAGCTTCCAAACCCAAGTATATGTTCGACATCTCTAACGCGAGGAAAAGTTCACTTATTTTAATGACGAATGTTTTTAGAACAAATGACATGATTTATACTAGAATTGGATTTCGTTTAATGGTTTTTTTAAATGTTTCAAAGGCATCCCTTGTACTTACTTCAGGTCAGAATCATCTCTGGCTTACTGCACTTTGCAAAAACGCTTATTCTGTGGGTAGAGTTCTGCTGAATAACAGACTACACCCGCTGAAACTTCCGCATTGCACTTAAAACATTCTCGTTTACGAATTTCTCTGTACGCGTTCATTATAGACATCAGAATGTTCCGAATGTAGTGAACTGTGTGAAGGTTTCATCTCTTTGTACTTTGAATTCATCGGGCTTTCCACTGAAAAGCACCTTTTAAAGTTATCATTTGTTCTTTTCTAATCCAGAAGTCTTCTCATGTCTCTTTTCGTTTGTCCAGTAGTAATACGAAGTATTCAACAATTTCTGTTTTCCCTTTGATGTGAATAATAAGAACTTCTTCTGAACTCTTCAAAACACCGCTCATAACCTTTTATGCTGCTCATGTTATTTTTTCTTGTTTTATTTGTGTGAAGGACACCGACTTTTATGCAATGCTTAAATCTCTTTTTCGTTTCTGTCAGTACGTGAGAGGCACACGTCACATTCAGATTAAAATATCGGTACCCAAAATTAGTTCTATTCTTTTTTTAAAACAGTTCAAGCATCGCTGATAAATTCTTTTTCGTTTAAGCTTTTAGTTAGCTTCCAGCAAAAACAGCGTCCATGTTGTATAATGTTGCGTGGGTAATTCTAGATGCAGAATGTGCCACACCATTTATTCTAATGTGCCTCAAGCTTCATTTGTTTGATAAACTCTTAACTGACAATCGGTCAGTAACGTATTACATATTTTCTTACCAGTTTTTACCTGCAGTCGGAATATTTGGTAGTCCTGCATGTGGACCATCTCCAAACTAAGTATGGTCTTCAATGAATTCGGACACCTATTTATTTACTACGAAAATGATGCGGTTTACTGGTTACAAACCTTCACCAACGTTCGATAAACAACAGTCATAAACAGTTCGAACAAATCATTTTATCACGCCACTACATAACGCTTTAACCTTTAAGCGAAACCCACAGGAAATGAGTAATTTAAAATACCATTCAAGCATAGCTATTCCGTAGATCAGTTTGACGCTTGACTTACACAACGAAAGCAAATGTGCATTGATGTCACCTTCATTCGGATAGCTTTGGCTACGTATTTGTAAGTATTTATTCATAGCTTTAAGCGTGAAGAAGCATGATGTTTGAAGGTGAAGGACGTCCATATACTTAAAAAGTACGACGTTCAGTAACGAATCGTCATTCTGCTAAATGACAGCCAAATGAAGATTAGAAATAAACTAGAAGTTACTTTGTGTCGCATTGTTTCTCATATACCGAGCAGCACGTGGAAAATCCCCAGCCATTATCACATGTACATCTATGTTGTAGACGATATCTGTATTGTAGTGGAAGGGGGAATTGCATATGATAAGCATGATACAGCGCAGTACGTAGCATCGGCCTATTTCGTAAAAGTTACTGACAATCCATGTACGTTGGTTCATGTCGATTTGCTTTCAAAAGTATCACTAAGTACGTATACTAGAGTGGAAAAGTCGTTGTTACTTTGAGCACACTAACATTAACCAGAAAAAGTCAAATGCCACAAACAAGTTGTTGTGATGCCCTTCTGAAGAAACTGCTATTTTAACGGAAAATAATATCACCTCCAAGTTAAATCTGAACGATCACAACCACCTTATTCTCTATACACACACACACACCTACACCGATGAGCCAAAAAATTATAGAGCTATGTTAATTCAACTTTTTGCCGCTGAATAACTGCAGTTGTTCAAAGCACGACACAAAAATTGACACGACATGGCATCCCACGTGTATTCCGTAATGTTGCTGCTGGACAGTTGTGGACCAGAGTTCATTCTGGAATTCAGTGTTACATACGCCTGTCCAGATTGGCACAAGCCTGGTGTTAAGGAATGTACAACACGTCGTCGGAAATTCTCAGATTTGTTGTGGGCGACGTTAGTCATGACTGGCTGTTGCAGAAGCAGCAAAAAAGCATGCCAAATTAAAAAAAAACTCAAAATTCCCAAGACTGGCAAAGTTTTGCAGAAGTTCGAAATATAGCGCGTACTTCAATGCGAGATGCTTCTAATACCTTCCACAACGAAATTCTGTCTCGAAATCTGGCAGAAAACGCAAAGAGATTCTGGTCATACATAAATCACACCAGTGGCAAGACGCAATCAATACCTTTACTGCGCGATAACAATGGTGAAGTCACTGATGACAGCGTCACTAGAGGAGAGTTATTAAACGCGGGTTTACGAAACTTCTTCACCAAAGAAGACGAAGTAAATACTGCTGAATTCCAATCAATAACAACTGCCAAGATCAGAAATATAGAAGTAGATATCCTCGGTGTAACAAAGCAGCTCAAATCACTTAATTAAGCCAAGGCCTCCGGTCCAGATTGTATACCAGTCAGGTTCCTCTCAGAGTATGCTGATGCAATAGCTCCATATTTAGCCATTATATACAACCGCTCGCTCACAGAAAGATCCGTACCTAAAGACCAGGAAATTGCCATAGTCACACCAATACCCAAAAAGAGAAGTAGGAGTAATCCGTTGAATTACATGCCCGTATCACTAACGTCGATTTGCAGTAAGGTTTTGGAACATACGCTGTATTCGAGCATTATGAAGTACCTCGAAGAAAACGATTTATTGACACATAGTCAGCACCGATTCAGAAGATATCGTTCTTGCGAAACACAACTAGCTCTTTATAGTCATCAAGTAATGAGTGCTATCGACAGGGGATGTCAAATTGATTCCATATTTTTAGATTTCCAGAAGGCTTTCGACACCGTTCCTCACAAGCGTCTTCTAACCAAACAGCGTGCCTATGAAATATTGCGTCAGTTGTGCGGCTGGATTCGTAATTTCCTGTCAGAAAGGTCACAGTTCGTAGTAATAGACGGAAAGTCATCGATTAAAACAGAAGTAATATCCGGCGTTTCTCAAAGAAGTGTTACAGGCCATCTACTCTTCCTGGTCTATATTAACGGCATAGGACACAATCTGAGTAGTCGTCTTAGATTGTTTGCAGATGATGATGTGATTAACGTCTTGTAAAGTCATCAGATGACCATAACGAATTGCAAAATGATTTAGATAAGATATCTGAATGGTGCGAAAAGTGGCAATTGACCCTGAATAAAGAAAAGTGTAAAGATATTCGCATGAGCACTAAAAGAAATCAGATAAATTTCGATTACGCGATAAGTCACGCAAATCTGAAGGCTGTAAATTCAACTAAATACTTAGATATTACAATTACAAATAACCTAAATTGGAACGATCACATAGATAATATTGTGGGCAGAGCAAACCAAAGACTGCGATTCATTGGCAGAACCATTAGAAGGTGCAACAGGTCTACCAAAGAGACTGCTTACACTACACTTTTCCGCCCTGTTCTGGAGTACTGCTGTGTGGTGTGGGATCCGCATCAGGTGGGACTGATAGATGACACCGAAAAAGTACAAAGAAGGGCAGCTCGTTTTGTATTATCGCGAAATAGAGGAGATAGTGTCACAGACATGATACGTGAATTGGAGTGGAATCATTAAAACAAAGGCGTTTTTCGTTCTGACGGGAACTTCTCGTGAAATTTCAATCACCAGTTTTCTGCTGCGATTGCGGAAACATTCTATTGGTACCCACCTACATAGGGAGAAATGATCATCTCGATAAAATAAGTGAAATAGGGTCTCGCACAGAAAAATTTAAGTGCTCGTTTTTCCCGCGCGCCGTTCGAGAGTGGAACGGTAGAGAGACAGCTTGGAGGTGGTTCATTGAACCATCTGCCAGGCACTTTATTGTGAATAGCAGAGTAATCACGTAGATGTAGATGTAAAGTAGACAGGCGAATGCGACTTGGTTCACAGGACGGGGCCGCCCTTCTAGAACGCTCCGAACTGGACAAACAGTGTTTTAAAGTGAAGTAGTTTGAGATGAGAGAGGAGCAAAACATGTGAGCATGTGAGGCTATATTAGCAACAAGGTGTACGTTTTGGAAGCCGCCATCTTGAATGCACCTCGTAGTTTTCAGTGGTGAGGGGTGGGGGTGGGGGGCGGGGAGGGGTCGTGTGACACATCAGAGAAAGAAGAACTACGAGAGAAAAAACTTGGTGCCTTTCATTTTAGCATAGCATTCGTCATTATAGACTTAAGACGGTTTCTTCCTTACAAATCAACATCAAGCGTGACCCACGAAGCGGTGGTGAAACTCGCCGGGAATTTCCGTGAAACTGGCTCTGTTGGAGACAAAACTGGACGATCGAAAACGGCTACTGATGAAGCAGCGGTAGAGTCCAAAGAGCGTACTCGCCGCCTCTCGCGGGAAAACGAGCCAGCCGCGCCCCAGGGAGCGGACTGTTGGTGCTAGTGCTAGCTTACCTGTACGTGAGTTGGTTAGCGCCCATGAGGAATGGATGAAAGGGATAACAATGACACTACAAAGTGCTGAAAACTCATGAAACATAAGCTGTAGCCTTTATGCGTTATCACCAACGTTTTGGAATGACTCTTGGAGACGCCTTGAGCCCTCTGCTGAAACTGCTAGCGAATTCTCGCCATTGGTTTTAGTCAACAGCGTGCGTGGGATACTTCGACTAGAACAGACGTCTTATTTTGGCTCTGCACGCCATGACTGACCCGCCATCAACAAGAACCGCTTACTCTCTCGTTACCCACATTATTTAGTTGTTCGTCCTCCTAGTCTGGCCTACACCCGCTAACTTCCGACCCTAGGCGCGCCCCTTGTGTTCCGTACATGGAAATATATTCCCTTTGTTTGACTTAATTTCCTGTTCTGTCATTTAACGGCATCCCTCGATGCCCACACGATAATTCATGAGCGCTCGAACTCCTGTACATTGCCGTCATAAGCCATAGGCAGCAACGTTCTTCATTACTCCGGCCCATGTACATTGGGGTCAAAAAGCGACAAACCATGGATTCTGACGATCCTGGTATTGTACATAATTTACTATTGATACTAGGCGACTTGAGGCCCCAAGCACATACACAGTAGTAATGACACGATTAACACTTGTGTTGTCGAAATCGATAGGACGCTGTGTGACATACAGGATTGCGGAAGGAAAGGAATGAACTTTTTCTGCCTTCTCTTTCTCTTCTTTCTCGTCTCTCTACATTCTCTTTCCCGAACTTTTATTCGTTTTTTGTCCATGCCTTCTGTCTTTCGTAAGTGGTAGTTCTTGTTCTTGTTCTTGTTTTTGGAGAAGAAGACCAGACAGCGAGGTCATCGGTCTCATCGGATTAGGGAAGGATGGGGAACGAAGTCGGCCGTGCCCTTTCAAAGCAACTATCCCGGCATTTGCCTGGAGTGATTTAGGGAAATCACGGAAAACCTAAATCAGGATGGCCGGACGCGGGATTGAACCGCCGTCCTCCCGAATGCGAGTCGAAAGTGGTAGTTGTTTGACTGGTTAACTCAATGCACGAAGCTAAGATTTGTTAAGTAATGTACCGCAATAAGAATTGTAATGAATAATGGAGGAGAATTAATCTGTTCTACCACTGTAAGTTGGTAAGTGGGGATATGACGACTTTCGACTGTTATCCCCCAGAGGACAGCGAAGTTTTGGTTCAAATGGCTCTGAGCACAATGGGACTTAACGTCTGAGGTCATCAGTCCCCTAGAACTTAGAACTACTTAAACCTAACCAACCTAAGGACAACACACACATCCATGCCCGAGGCAGGATTCGAACCTGCGACAGTAGCAGCAGCGCGGTTCGGGACTGAAGTGCCTAGAACCGCTCGGTCACAAAGGCCGGCAAGCTACCGTTTCTCTTCCCCTTCTTCGTCTGGTCAGTCATAAATTAAGTCTAATTTTCATTTGATTTTTAAGTCAGTTATTGCATAGGTTTTGAGTGACCCTAAACTATAATGAATTTTGTGGGAAACTATTCCATCACATTTAGTTAGGTCTTTTCTTCACTACCTTTGTTTTCAGTTATAGTTCTTCTTTAACTAAGAATTTATTTGGGACAAAGCACTTGCTCACTTGAGTATTGATTAGTATATCCTAAGTTCTAAGTGGTTATGGGTAAACGTTAATAACTTTGTGAGAAGGATGGTCCAAGTACGTATCCATTGTATTACGTGGAAAGTTTAGCTATTTCTGAAGATTTTGAGATCGGATGATAGTACGTAATTTGTATTATTCAGCTTTCTTGTACAAGTTTGATGTGCGGGTCACTTGTAAATGCATTAAGTATACCTTGCTAAGGCCTTCTTATAACGCTACTTTAAAAGCCCACTTTGTCGAGTGTTTCGTTTGTTGCCAAATACAGAATCAGCAGTCTCTCTTTGCTATGTCTATTCTGTTTGTCTTTTATTGTCCAATACTATGTCTATTCTGTTTGTCTTTTATTGGTCAACAGCTGTGTGATACTTTGAATTTTCATATAATTTTTCTAACTAATTTTCCGCTGCTCAGCAGGCAAGCTAATTTCACTGTCGGTTGAGAGTATTTATTTCCTTATTTTCTTTCAAGGCGCCGCTCGTAAGGGTTAAACATAATTGCGCGTTTTTAATTCTGATTGATGCCCATTGAACTACCGTTTCCCTCCAGTGTCTCTTTATAAAACTTTCCTGCTCTGTCTCCAGTGAAATTACTAACATTCACTTTTTTCCCTACGTACGTGTTTACGTAGTATATTAAGTCCTGCAGTACTTTGCCACGCTGTGACCCTTGAGTATCGGAATTTTCGCATCTTGAGATGATTCTGTTGTAGTACGTACGTAAACAACAACTTCCTGAAACTACTGGCCAGAGTCTTCTGAGTTTTTTGTTTGCTGAAAATCGACACAGATATGGATCCTGTCGTCCTATTTCTGTTTCAAAATTGGACCAAATACAGTATTGACGGTCTGAACTAAGGCTTCCTAAACATTATTTTCTGTGCTGCCTTGCATCTGGTTTTGTCATACAAAAGTTTCATGTACACATTTGGTGCCCGCTCTGTGCTTGGTGTTTATCCTGCTGGCAGACAGCTTTATCTCACTCTCTTTCTGCGCGTACTTAGTGTTATATATCGCCGGTGCACTCCGCCAGTTGTGCTTCAGAAAACGTTTTCGTCAAGATCGCATTAGCAAGCATACGTGTGCTGTGCCGAGGGCTGAAATTCTCGTCTCCCCCTCACCCCTCTCTCCATCCAGCCTCGCGTGCGCCTACCTCTCCGCTCTTTCCCCTCCCGCAAGACGTGCGATATGCCTGCATATAATACCCGCCCCGCCCATCACCCTATTGGAGAGGAGCGCCATTACACATTGTCGACGTCACACATGCTCCGCTTGGAAGCCACGTGCTCATCTCCCATCAGCTGGAAGTTTCTTTACAAACACGCGCTCCTGTCGCACTGAGCACAGTCTACCTACAAATCTTTTCGTATTTTATGAACTGGTTATAAACTCACAGCGTTCTTTTTCATTTTTTATGTGAAATTTTATGTATAGGACGAGGATATTGGCGTTTTCCGAAGATGTATCGAAGCTGAGGCAGTGAAAGCTCATCAGATGTTCTGGCTAGTTTATGCTACAATTTTTCTACTTGAAACTACTGAGTAATTTTGAACTAAGTGTAATATTTCGCCGCGCTGGATTAGCCGAGTGGCCTAAGGCGCTGCAGTCATGGACTGTGCGGCTGGTCCCGGCGGAGGTTCGAGTCCTCCCTCGGGTATGGGTGTGTGTGTTTGTCCTTAGGATAATTTAGGTTAAATAGTGTGTAAGCTTAGGGACTGATGACCCTAGCAGTTAAGTCCCATAAGGTTTCACACACATTTGAAAATTTTTTGTAATATTTCACTGTCACTCACTCTTACAGTGTAATTCTAAGAGCCCCATTGTGTGTTATATTTTGAAGGACTCTTACTCTACGAGGTGATATAAGGTATTTCAATTTGAGTAGGTAGACTGTTAATAGAAATTCATGAGTTCTGACGTGTAGCCTTTGCTATCCCCTGATTTCACCCATATTTACAATATTTTGTCAGCGCAATAAAATGCTTTGTACTCTGTATTTTAGCATGGGCTAATACAGATAAAAGTTTTCATGTGAATTATGGTACATAATCTCTTCAACTTACCAATTACATTCTACATTTTACTGAATTATCTTAATATTTTGTAGCCTGTGGAACTTTGTGCAACTGTCACCCGCACAAATAGTCAGATGACGTAGAAAGATTTTACTTAGATTATCACTCTTTTTCAAATTTACTTAATCCAGTTCTAATGTACGTCAGGTGATAATGTTCTGCAGGAAGCTGATTTACAATGTTTTTTACCCAAATACTTTGATTATCATAGAATTAACTATTCTGTTATGTTGTTTATGCATTTTACGGTTTGGTATTAGATCCACTATGTAGCAACTAGATTAATATTTGCCAGACACTACAAACAAGTTCACGTTTCTAGGGACGCCTGTAAACCACTAAAAGGTCAGTGCTGTTTAGTTCAGCCAGCATCCACTTTCTGTGACACTTAGTTTAGTACCAGAACAGTTAATTAATAATGGATTTTTCCCTTAAAATTAGCAAAAGCCATAATAGTTCATGACGGTGATCTTGAATCGATTTCAGTATTTCATCTTCCAGTTTTGGTCATTTTGCATTAATTCCTCTACTTGCACATTTAGTTTTCCTCATATTTCTCAGTTCTTCTTTACTAGCCCGTCAATCGCGAACGGTTTTTTTTCTGTTGGCGGAGGGCCGAAATACTGCTCAGCTACACTCTTTCCATGTTCTTCTGCATATACTCAATTTACAGCCAGCGTCATATGAATTCCTTTTATTTTTTTCTATTACGAATCTAGCTATTAGCAAAAATATTGCACTGTTACCGATAACACAAATCACTTTCAATTCAAGTTCACTGGCACCGTAGACTGGAATGCCGTGTCACAGGCTAGGCAGTGGACAGTGTTTTGGGATTGTGATGGCGGGGTGGGAGAGAGACAGTGTTAGCAAGCTTGTGAATCCCTGCAACTCATGTTCGTCGCATCGATGCACGGTTGTCAGATAGGTATACGTTTCCCACGGCACTGAATATATGGCCATTTTAAGACTAGTGGGAACACTGGCTGTTTTTATTTCAATTTCGTGTGTAAGAGACACCGAATTTTGGAGGCAATTTCTCGAAGGAAAAAGTGCGTTTTGTAGTCCGTAAGATAAGGTAAATGAATCCGTAAGATACGGTAAATGAACCGGCGGGCTGCTGACAGCGAAATTTAGACTGAAGGGGTAACCCTGCTATCAGGTGCGGCGGAACATAAAGAGCAAACAGCGGCGACGAGCGAAAATGTGTACCGGACCGGATTCGAATACGGGTTCTTCTACTTACATAGGCAGGAGATCCCAGGTTCGAGTCCCGGTCCGTTACACATTTTCGCACGTCGTCAGTGTTTCCGCTTACTGTGCCGCTACAGCTGATAGCAGTGATCTCCCTTCAATTGACATACAGTGTTGCGGGGTCAGCGTGGTGTCTGTTCTTTGTCAAGAACAGACACCACGCATTCAAATAAGTGTACGTTGACCTGTAAGGATGATGGTGATGGTGGTGGTGGTGGTGGTGTGGTGTGGTGTGTATTGGACGTCCAAAGCGATCTTCAGCGCCCTTACTCAACTAATTGGATACGATTGTGATTTTCTGTGTGGAAAGTATGCACCAGAAGGTAAAATATAAAATACAAACCTCGGCCACGCTGAGGCACTTCCACTCACACTCACACGCGCGCATGGCTCAAGGCAGTTCGTGATTAAAATATGCAGACTATAACTACACAACACGTAAATCAGTGCAACGGGGAACTGTATCTGGTTGAACAATGGGAAAATAATAGATGAAGCAGTGAGCCTGGAAACACATAAAAATTTTGTAGCTAAGATACTATTGAGCAGATCGGACATCACACAGAGGTAGGGCCAGGTACCTGGGTCTGTGACGACGACTTCTGCACTGTCCGGGGTGTGAACTGCTGCTGCAGCTGCCCGCGGATGACTGTGGCGGCGTCTGCCCGCCAACCGCGCTTTTAAGTCTGCGAGCAGGCGGCGTGCTGTGACGTTTCACACGCCGTCGGCGATAGAGGCGGCGGATCACATCAAGGTCAGCTTCCGCGGGCGATACCCCCCCCCCCCCCACTCACATGAGGGACTGCGGGAACTTTAATAGTCCACACTCTCCTGAAATATCGGAACGAAATTCACTTGCCTTCACCTACACGCACAACAAGTACGAGGGCTATTCGGAAAGTAAGGCCCGATCGATCGCGAAATGTAAACCACAATGAAAATCCGATTACATTTTCCATAGATGTGCTGGGCAGTATCTGTTGTACGACTGCAGAACGCGTCACGTCACTCTTTTCAGCTCTGAGCGCACGTAAAAATGTCTAGGATGTAATGACTCCCGACAAATATGAGCGCCTGTTACAGATTTCGCCTCATTTCATACGGCCCACGCAGCTTGACTGTCACGCATTTCCTTCTTCATGACAATTTTCGGCCGCACACTGCAGGGGTAATGAGGGTGCTCTTGCAGCGTTTTCGGTGGTTAGTGTTTGATCATCCACCATACAGCCAGGACATGGCTCCCTCGATTTTCACCTCTGCTCACATGACCTGCAGGCTAAGAAGACAACATTTCGGCACAGAAAACAAGCTGCAGATCAACATAGCGAACTGTTAGAAAGCACAAGCGGTTGCCTTCTATGATGATCTTCTTCTTCTTCTTCATCTTTTGCTGGTGCCTTTGTCTTGCAGTTTCGCGGGTTCGGCATGGTTACGATCGGATTTCGCATGGTTAATTGAAGGGTTAGCCAGGTGCCCTTCCTGGCACCAACCCGTACCCCCCAGGACAGAAACAGTGTACCCCAGCTGTCTGCGTCTAGTGTAATCATGAAATAGTGAGAATGTGTTGCAAATGTCTGCGAGTCGTGTAAATAAGGCGGGATGTGGGGACCAGCCCGGTATTCACCTAGTGGGATGTGGAAAACCGCCTAAAAACCACGTTCAGGCTCGCCATCACACCGGCACTCGTCGTTACTCCGGCTGGCGGATTCGAACTGGGGCCGGCGTGCCTACCCGAGACCAGAAAGCAGCGCAATATTGCTCTCGGCTAACCTGGCAGGTTTACCTTCTATGATGATGATATTGGAAAATTGGTACAGCGCTACGATAGATGTCTAACTTAGAGTGGTGCTATGTAGAGAAGTAGCTCGAAGGTGTAGGTAACTGTTGCTAATAAAATATTTTTGAATGTCACTGTGGTTTCCATTTCGCCACCGATCGGATCTTTGTTTTCCGAATAGCCCGCGTACTTGGCCTTGGTACAAAGTAACGCTCCAGCCCGCCTTCTCACGCGCAGCGCTAAATACCTGCGACGTTGCCGTAGTAAACTGTATACACAAAAATCCTCCCTCTTGAATCAGTCTGTCTGTTACCGAAAACAACTGCGACCTGAGAACCATAAGGGCTCAAAGCACTGAAACAAAGTTATGAGAAAAATAAAAGTCTGTGAAAATCAAATTTATAGACATAACACCAATCTCACGAGACTTGTGTCTTGGCTATAAATTTGATTTGGACTGAATTGTCTCAATTTCCCATAGTTCCTATGAAACAATACACACTTTATTTTATGAAACCTTGATTAATATTTAAGATTGTAGTTATTATTATTGTTAATTGACGAAATTTCGATATGTAAGCTAGTGACCATACTGACTTTTGAAAGCTGTTTGATGGTGTGGTCTTGGAATCTCACCTGAAGGACAAACGTGTCAGGCAGGAGTCATTCTGTCGTTTCAATTTTTCTTTTTTTATAGTAATTAGATTCGTTCTTCTTCTCCGTGGTTAACTGGTGCAATGTTCTTAGTTCTGATTGGAACACAGATGTCTTCAGAGGTCATAACATACCTCTAATCACGTCACAGCCATTAATCTGTTATTGGGATTGCATGTTTTAGTGAGCAGAGGCTCGGCAAGCTTTGGCAGCATCAGGGTGTCATGCTCACTGAACGACGCCCCCCTCTCCCCACCACAATACGAACGTGCCACCGGCCTGGAGACCGACTTTCACGACGCTAAGAGATTTGCTGAGACAGAACCTGGCTGCCACACATACTAGGCCAGGGACCGATCCACTGAGCTTGGCCTGCTGGGAGCTGCTTTGGCGACGCAGGCAGATTTTTCCACAGAAACTGAGGAGATGTCTGACAGACGGTCTCAGCAAAATAGCCCATGGCTGCATAGAATAAAGAAATTCTTGGAACTGCACAGGACCCGCGTGTTTCTTTACAATCTGTTATATTGATCGAAACTGCACGGTGTTTGCTGGCCACAGGCTGGACACTAGTCATAGACACACATATTATTGGCGGTCGACATGCGAGGTAACATCGCCACGTTCATGGCAGTGTTAAACTTGTGGAATGTTCGACACATATTGTGTAGCAGTGCGCTCAGTTTTTCTGTCACCTGGACTCGGAGACTCTTTGAACCATCTCGTGTTGTAAAGAGCGGGACACGCTACGATTGGTCACTACCTGAAAAAATAAACGGAGTAGGAATCAGGGACACTTTTTCTCGGAAAGCGCAGCGTGGGTCTGCTCACATTGATGTGAACAATATATTTCGAGAGTGTGAGTCTGTACCAGATTGTTAACATCTTGTTTAAACTTGAAACATTCAGAAACTGGCTATGGGACAAATAAACATTTTCGGAAGAGGGGGGGGGGGGGGGGCAGGGTTGATTACACAGCATGCTACTGGAGTTCGTGTCACAACCTTTGGGACTGGCAAATAGTTCGTGGCAGCATCTCCCTGCAGAGGTCTGACGAGTGTCTTTCTTCACATTTTCGTCCTGGTCGCTGTTCTGAGGACTGACTGCAGATCGATCCTACTGCCGCCAACATGCATTTCACGTAACGCTTATCAAGATACGACAAATTCGGGCTCATACGCAGGCACATAGTCGTTTTTCCTTCGCTCCATCTGCGGGCGGACCAGGAAAGGATACGACAGGGTACCCTCCACCACGGACCGTATGGTAACCTTCTGAGTATGTAGACACTTGCTCGAGGCCTCTGATGACATTTCTTCACATAAACTTCGACTGCAGCTGTGTCTTCAATTTCAGCCAGTGCAACTACTTAGGTTGCAGTCTAGCCTCTTGAACCACAGCATCATTTTATGTTCACACCGCCAGCGTGATTGCGGACTGATATCGCCGAGTCAGTGTCAGGCGCGTGGTACTAAAGTTGTGGAGATCATGCTTGAAATTACGTCCAACGCGATGGCTCACTCATGACTTAATTAGCTACGTTCCTGCACGTGTTTCCCTTTATCCCACAATGACCGATGCAGGCACCCTGTCCGACTCCCAGACGTATGTTTAATTGTTTCAAATATAATGCGGGTTTAGTGCCAGATGCTTTCCTTCTCCCGCGGACTTTGCCCCTCACTGCTGTCTTGCGTTAACTGAATGTATGGTACGAGCTCTGTGGTCCAAATTTCTCTTATCTTTTGGTTTGGAGAATTTATCATTTCCTTCACGAGTAATGTCTTTTGGTTCTCGTCTTCCATTTTGTAGTAATAAATTTGATTTCAGTAATTAGATGAACACTTTAATTATTATTAATTTCTGGCAACAACCACGCCCACGACTCGTTTGTTAAGACCATTAATTTCCCAATCGTTTCCGTAGGACACAGATTGCCACGTCACATCTGAGCCGGTGGAGAGCGATCTTCGTATCGAGAGGGTTCACTCGATTCAGATCACAGGCACGGCTTCCTTTAGCTATTGCCCTGTGGCGCCTTGAATTCTCACTCTCGACGTCGGTGTTTTGCAAAGGTAGTTACACTGCGTTTAATTATTGACTTTACAGTTGCGAGAATTTTAAAGTGGTCTCGAGGAGTAAGCTGGTTTTCACATGATTAGCACAGCATAGAATTGTTCAACGTCCGTCCATAAACGTTTCCGACTATATCATCGGTGCAGTGCGTCGCGTAGTTCATCACACGGGCCACGCAAATTGATTCCGGCCGCTGCCGTGAATGTGATTTCGTCCGACGCCACTGAAGCCTCTACGATTTATTCAGTCAGTGTGTAAGGATATGTATAAACCGATTTACAACGAAAGTCGTGAACCGAATTAGTACTGAACGTATTTCAAAAATAATAATAATAATTCGAAACGAAATATGAGACTTCCTGTCAGATTAAAACTGTGTGCCGGACCGAGACTCGAACTCCCAGAGGTGGAGAGCTTCTGCGAAGTTTGGAAGGTAGGAGACCAGGTATAGGCGGAACTGAAGCTGTGAGAACAAGTCGTGTGTGGTGCTATGGTAGTTCAAATTGTGGAGGACGTGCCTGCGAAAGGCAAAGATCCCGAGTCCGAGTCTCGGTCGGACACACTGTTTTAATCTGTCAGGAAGTGTCATATCAGTGCACACTCCGCGTCAGAGTGAAAATTTCATTCTCGAAACGAAATATGTTTTTCCCGTGCTCCACATCAGATCGTGGATGCAGAATGCTAATCAAAGTCTAAGACTCTTCATGCTTTGTGCTGTAAGAAGGTCAACAAAAGCGTTCAGCAAGCAGCGGTGACTCAGCAACCGAGTCAAGATAAAGTAGCAACTGAAGAGTCAGCAGGCTTAAATCTGCTTGTCACTATGAGCCTCGTGACTGATATGGCGTTCTTGCGCTCAGCGTGAACACGCATTCCTCTGCCAAGGCACGTTACAGGAAACGGGGAATGTGGGTGGGGAAGGGGGAGGAGGGAGGGCCTCTTTTGTATAACACCATTCAACGCTTATGTGTCCGCCCCCGAGTGGTCAGCGCGGCGGAATCCCCGCCAAGGGGCCCGGGTTCGATTCCCGGCTGGGGCAGGAGATTTCCTCCGCTCAGGGAGTGGGTGTTGCGTTGTCCTCATCATCATTTCATACCCATCTCCTATGCGCAAGTCGTCCAATGTGGCGTAGAATGGAATAAGTACTTGCCCTTGGTGGCAAGGTATCCTGTACCTAATGATTTCTTGCACTGTGCTGTCTTTTGTTAACTAATATGTGGATGGGGTAGTAAAAACCAGTTAGCAGTGACCTGAACGTAAATACAGAGTTAGTTACTTGACAATCCGAGTGGGTCTTGTTGGGTACAACTACTCGCCCTTCGCTGCCGATTTTGCTGTCTTCGCGTCCAGGTGACAGCAAAACTGAGCGGCACTTCTACACAATATGTGTGAAATTGTCGGCAGCCTACATAATTAATTAACAAATTTGAAATGCGCTTTACTCGTGTATTATTTACCGCTTATTTCACATTCGGGTGACTTTTTTTTTTCAAGAACATAAATCATATATGTGATAAATTGGTGTTTACTAAAGAGAAATTTGTCTCGACGTCCATCCTAAGACTCGTCGCATGCTTTGTCTCTTGTACCCACCTCAGAAACCGAAGTCGCTAAGGCAAAGTTATGCGGTGGCGTTCGACTCGGACGTGAGCCTGTTCGAATCCTGATTGTGCAGAAAATTTTCATCGCCAGTATGTACAGTGTGTGCAGACCACTGTGAAGCGCGTGGCAAAGAATCCTTCAAATTGCACCAGTTAATAGGGCGTCATCCCTTTCCGTTCCCGTACGGAGCGCGGTAAAAATGATTACATTACCTGTGTGTACTCGCTGTCATTATTCTAATCTTGTCCTCGTGGTCCCTAGGTGTGCGATACCTAGCGAGTTGTGCTATTTCCCTAGATTCGTCACTTAAAGCTTGTTCATAAAGCTTTGTGCGTACGCTTCCATACGACAGTTTGCATATATTTTCAAGCGGCTCGCAGTTCAGTTTCTTCATCGTCTCAACTATCCTCTCCCGCGCGTCGAAGAAACCTGTGGCCCTACCTGCTGCTCTCCTTCGTATACGTTCTCTGTCCCTTATTAGTCCTATCTGGTGCGGGTCCCAGACTTTTGGACAATATTCTACGACCGGTTTCGCTGGAATAACTTGCCACAATACAATATTTAAGCAAATACACTCTTGCTACATGCCAAATATGTATCTAATGTACGTTATTAATGTGTTTGTGACGTGGTAGTGTGTATAAAAAATAGACGCATTGTCCTATAGGCAGAAATATAGCAATATAATGATGTCACAGGGAGCGAAAAGTTATTTACAATTTGTACAGAAACTAGATGCCAGTTATTAGAGTCAGGGGGCACGAATGGGAAGCAGTGGTTGAGAGGGGAGTGAGACAGCGTTGTAGCCTATTCCCAATGTTATTAAATCTGTATATTGAGCAAGCAGTAAACAAAACAAAAGAAAAGTTTGGGGTAGGAATTAGAGTTCAGGGAGAAGAAATAAAAAACTTTGAGATTTGTCACAGACAGCAAAGGACTCGGAAGAGCAGTTGAATGGAATGGACACTATCTTGAAAGGAGCATATAAGACGAACATCAACAAAAGCAAGTCGAGGATAATGGGATATAGTCGAATTATCAAGTGATCCTGAGGGGATTAGATTAGTAAATGAGAACTTAAAGAAGTAAATGAGTTTTGCTATTTGCGCAGCAAAATAACTGACGATGGTCGACGTAGGGAGGATATAAAACGTAGACTGGCAATGGCAAGAAAAGCTTTTCTGAAGAAGAGATATTTGTTAACAACGAGTGTAGATTTAAGTGTATGGATGTCCGTCCTGAATGTATTTGTATGGATTGTTGCCATGTATGGAAGTGAAATGTGGGGTCCTGCCAACTCGTCTCTTATAGGGTGCCTAAAAGATGCTGCTTTCTCGGATAACTATACAACAATTCAAGCAAATCACATAAATGGTTTTATTGCAATAAAGTAGACTGACAATAATTAACTTTGGTTTACTATGTCGTGTCGCAACCCATTGGCGACATGCAAATAATCAATGTCTTTCGCTATATAGAATGTCCATGCAAGCAATGGATATGGATCACAAGTAACAGCTCCACTAGTGTCCCTCTTCTACTATCTGGTCGTGGCTGGGAGGAGCGGCGTTTACGTTCTCTTCAGCTAGAGGGCGTTTCGCTGTGCGGTCCTTGTCAACGAACTATTGGCTGACGTCGTCTCACAACCTTCTCTGCTCTTGCGTTCTTCATCTTCATGCCGGCGCTTATCATAACGCCGGAACATGAAAACATGAAACATACACGATAAACAGTTTAGACAAGAAGAGAACAGAAGCTTTTGAAATGTGGCGTTACAGAAAAGAGCTGAAGATGAGATGGGTAGATCACATAACTAATGAGGAGGTACTGAAAAGAATAGGCAGAAGAGAAATCTGTGGTACGACCTAAATTAAAGAAGGGATCGGTTGATGGACACATTCGGAGACATCAAGGGATCACCAATTTGGTATTGGAGGGAAGCATGACGGGTAAAAATCGTAGAGGGAGACCAAGAGATGAATACAGTAAGCAGATTGAGAGGGATGTAGGTTGCAGTAGTTACTCGTATATGAAGAGGCTTGCACAAGATAGAGTAGCATGGAGAGCTGTATCAAACCAGTCTCTGGACTGAAGATTATAACAAAAACAATGATCTTAAGAGCTCTCCTGTACCTACTACATGTATGACCCCAACATTCCAAAACATTTACGGGACACTTGCGTATTTAATAAATGCATTATTTAATAACACCAGTAAATAGTAACCCTTTGAGAGAAGTACAGTTTTTAGATGTTCTGGCCAGGTGGGGCGTCTGTATCACAGTTGGATGCTAAAGGGACTTTTCAGTTTGTGCAGTAAGAGTGTAGCCAGGTACTTATACATTTGCATATGGACTATGGGTAAAGTAGAAAATATGGAAAAAATGGAAAAAGGATGATATAATACGCTTGGTAGATGAACCTAAAACAGACATAAACAATTTACACAAGAACATAAAGTTCACAATACAAGAAAACACACTCTACTTTCTACACATAACCATAAGAAAAGACAATGACAAACACACATTTGATGTATACAGTAAGCCCACAACAAGTGAGACCATCTTAAATGCAAACTCAAATCAACTGCAGAATCAGAAACAGGCTCCAGTCAGACACATGTTAAACTGAACTGAATCCCCCTAAACACTTCTGATTACCAAAAGAGCTGGCAATTGTAAAACAAAAGGCTTTAAAAATGAATAATGAAAAAAACTAACCAAACCACAAATAATGAGAAAAACTAACCAAACCATTCAACACATACAGCCTGCACTACTATAAAAAAACGGCAAACAATGATCTACCATAACAAATCCACCTACAAAATAGGTTAGATGTTCAAAAAACTGGGCATAAACATCACTTACAAAACAAATAACTCAATTCAAAAGCGCATCCCAAAACTGAAATAAAAACCACCCAGATACCAACAATATAGTATCTTACAGCTTAGTTGCAGAGATTGTGGAAAAATATCCTTTGGAATGACCGACAGAACATTCAACATAAGAAATAAAGAGCACATGGTTAGTACAAACCATTCATCATTTTCAGATCACCTGAGCAGAAATACCACAGGGTAGGTAATACTGAAAGAGATATGAATATCATAAGAATCAGTTAAGACAGGCACCTCCTTCCTTTCTGAGAAAATTTCCACATACACAAATCATTAACACAAAATAAACAATTTCTCAATGGCCAAATAAATCTTGGAAACCAGACACTCATCATCATTTTCAAATGGTTCAAATGGCTCTGAGCACTGCGGGACTTAACTTCTGAGGTCACCAGTCCCCTAGAACTTAGAACTACTTAAACCTAACTAACCTAAGGACACCACACACATCCATGCCTGAGGCAGGATTCGAACCTGCGACCGTAGCTATCGCGCGGTTCCAGTCTGTAGCGACTAGAACCGCTCGGCCACTCCGACCGGCCATCATAATTTTCTTTCGCCCTTTGCCCCCCCCCCCCCTCCCTTCAACGCTAGGTCGGCCTTGTTACTATGGATTTGGCGATGTTGGTGTCAGAGGGTAACCGGCTGTCCTTCCTGTCGCCACCCCGAATCCCCCAGGACGGAATTAGTGTACTCCAGCTGTCTGCATCTATTGTAAGCCATGAAACAGCGCGAACGTTTACAAATATCAGCGAGTCGTGTAACTGAGGCGGAATGTGGGTATCATCCCGGTATTCACCAAGCAGGGTGTGGAAAACCGCCTGAAAACCACATCCATGCTGGCCTGCATACTGGCCCTCGTCGTTAATCCGCCCAGCGGATTCCATTCGCGGCAAGCGCGCGTTAGCGCACTTGGTTACCCTATCGGGTCTGGAAACCAGACACTATAAAAAATAATTTTAAAAAATAAGTTTCATTTCAATTTCACTTCTTGCTCCTTACCTTTTCATCCAACACTACTCTTGTTCTCTCATAAAAAAATGCTCCATCAATATACCTTTACAACTCTTACATAGTACATAAATACACAGCAACATAATTAAATAGAAAAACACAGAAATAATTAACTAAAGAATATAGATGATGACTAACTGAAAACCTCAGCTGCGGACAGGTGTTGTTGATATACCTCGATGTGGATGTCCTCTTACGGGAATCGCCAAAGCGTGCGCGAGTAATGAGTGGGTGGGCAAATGTCTATAAGGCACAATACATATATAGAATTGTGGACAGTTGGGAATGTGAGTCTCACGGGAAGCGAGCAAGGAATAAGTCCCTGCAGTCGCGCTGTTCATCTGTGTCCTCGGTGGCTCAGATGGACAGAGTGTCTGCCATGTAAGCAGGAGATCGCGGGTTCGAGTCCAGGTGGGGGCACACATTTTCAGCTGTCCACATCGAGGTATATCAACATCACCTGTCGGCAGCTGAGGTTTTCAGTTAGTCATCATTTATTCCAGGGAAAAGCTGCACGGTCATCAACAGTAACTGTTCTTTCGAGAACAAGTTACTGTCTTCGTGTATATAAAAAATATAGGTAAAGACAAACTAAGGTCAATGTTATATTGGCAACACTAAAAAACACAAAAGTCACTTAGAAGTATAAAAATAATTGAATTGCAGAGAAATAATAGTGTATCAGGTCATTTGAAAACAATTCGGTAAGTAAATATTTCACCTAAGAGCATTGTGCCTATTTTTATTTAAAGTGTATAAAATAGTTTACTTGTTGTCTGGGCAATGCACTAAGCGATCAGAAACTGTAGTCATAAATTTGCATCTGGCACACAGAGAGCAGCAAGCACCACATTTCCAAGTAATTACATTACGAGACAAGATATTTTCATTTCAGGATCAGTTTACTACGAAAAGTATCGGCGCACAGGGACATTTCATGAACAGTGTTTGATTGGTGAGATTAATAGCAAAGTTCAGGATATAATCAGTCTGCGCATTTCTTTAGAAATATTTAAAACGGGGAAAAATTCGTGTAATATTCTCACATGCAGATGTATTTGGCTTCTCTCGCAGCTGGAAATGCAAAAACTCACCCAGAGCTAAACAACAGCGAAGATACAATCAACAAAACAAGCCAGTTCAAAACACAAAACAAACGAAAACAGTTATTAAAGGAAACTTTCACTGTTAGGAAGTTATGTGTGGCAGGTGCGAATTTTCACAGTCGCCATAGTTGTGATTGCTCTCCACACTTACCCTAATAGTCAGATGCTTCTATAGTTCTAGGCTTATCAGCTAATTGTGAGTGGATTTAGTTAAGTCTCCTTTTGTATAAGATCTTTTTGGATCAATGACAACGAGCGCATCGAAGTTCGGTAGGGCCTTTTGGTGGAGTTGAAGTCGATTGCACAAAGTTAATCAGAGCCCCTGAGTGGCCAAGCTCTTGTCCATTAATAGTGAAGAGAGAATTCATGAGGAAGATGTGTACTTCATCTCTCTGGCGAGTTGCCACCGGTAAGTGTCGTTTTCATAAGGTTCTTCCTTAACTAAATGTTGTAGCTAATAGTTGAGACATTCCTTTCATTTGTAACGCCTTTGGTCTCTAGAAATTTGGCCTCAGATCTTGCAACCATACCAGACACGCGGTTTGGGGCGAATCGGCTGCAAGAACGGCAAAAAGCCGCTGAGACAGATAATGTCGCTCTAACCCAGGAGAAGGTTAGTGAATTGTTATTACAGAAAAAAAAAACAGATACAGGAACAGAACGCCGACCTTGTACATCGGCGTTAATGTGAAACTTGACGGGTGTCAAGTCAAACTACTGTAAGCACATCTAGGGCCTCTGCAGTGGAAAATGTAACATGTTTCAAATGTAACTATTATGCTTCCTGCAGTTTCGTTTTTCCGACCATAGAAGATGCTACTGCCCATGTGCTTTCCCTGACTACCTATATGGAAGCAGGCTATATAAAAAAAGCATCAACAGCATTCGTAGACCTGAGCACAGTTTTTGACACAGCCTGGAGAAAACAGCTATTGTACAAACTAATTCAAATAATTCCGTGTAGCAGTACTATCAGTCTGATCGATGCTTGCTGGGAGAACTTCGAAAGTGTTTACTGAGGAAATAAAGAGCTCAATCAAAGTGCGCAACAACGGGCAACCACAGGGTTCATTTCTTGCCCCACTGTTCTGCAATCTCTACATTCCAGCATTCAGAACATACAATATAGGAAGTTAGGCTACACAGCCGACTGGATCGCAGCTGCACTACATAGATCACTTGAGGCCACTAAAGGCATCCTGTGCCCATATCAGAAAGAACTGAGTGACTACTTTTGCAAATGGAGACTAGCCAAACCTGAAAACACTGAGGTATCATGCTTCCACTTTTGCAACCATGAAGTAAGAAGAGAACTCAACATTATCTTTCAAGGAGAACGCCTTAACCATAATAACTACCACAAATATCTAGAAGTCACACTGGACAGGAGGCTCTCTTACAATGAGCACCTGACAAAGAGTGCAGGCAAAATGAGGACAAGAAACAACATCATCCATAAATTGTGCAGCACTACTGGAGGTTCAACAGAAAACGCACTCCTCACGTCAGCATTTATCTGAGTCGGAACAGAATAGTTTTTAGCCAGTTTTGCACTAACATGTGTGCCTATTTGAGGAATAGCAATATCTGGCAGCAGCTAACCTCATACAGCACGAAATCCCCATGGGAGACTAGACCATCTGCCCAGAAACTGTATAGGCTATCATTTCATCTACAGTATGTCCTTAAGGAACATATTTAACAGCAGCTGTCCGCAGGGATAATCAACCCTCTGCAAGGCCCTGGTCGTCAACTGTTGTCATGGACCGCAAGAAAGTCAATGGAGAAAAGTCGCATCGTCTGTGTGTCGATATGAGAGCATAAATGTGGTCACAAACCCTGACTCATACCCTCTACCCCATTTTGATGGAACACTAGACAGATTAGGAAATTGTTGGTAATTTACCACCTTTGACATGTTCTCTGAGTACCACAAAATTCCAATTGCACCACAAAATCGAAGCAAATCCGCTGGATTATAAGAGTTCCTGTGTATATCTGTTCGTTTAAGGAATGTACCTGCTACTTTTCAAGGATTGGTTGACTGGTTATTGAGAGATTTGAACCCACTATGTCTCATATACATCGATGATGTAGTAATTTTTTCAAGAAAAGTTGGGGAACATAGAGAGAGGCTACAAAGTGTGTTTTCCATGTTGCAAAGCGCTCATTTGAGCCTGAAAATAAAGAACTGTTCGTTTATGAAGTCACAGATGTAGTACCGAGGACATATCATTAGCACAGAAGGAGTTAAGCCAGACCCAAGGTTCTAAGGTTGACAGAACCAGTTGAGAATTTTCCAGATCCTACTAATGTTAAGGAGCTACAGTCATTCCTTGTCATAGCTAATTACTATCATCATTATGTGGAGAAGTATGTTAGGGTGCCGAATTTCTTGAAGTTATTGAACAAAAATGCTCAATTTGAGGGACAGAAGAGAGTGAAATAGCCGTGAGACAAATTAAGAAGGTTTTGACAAGTTCGCCTTTGCTGGTCCGTTCAGATTTTTTAATAACTCTTTATTCTTTCCACGTATCTTTTCAGAGCTGTCGTAGGTCAGGAGTATAATGGAGAAGAAAGACTAATAAATTAAGCTTCCAGAGAGATGAATTCATCAAAAGTAAACTGTAGTATTACTGAGGAAAAATGTTTGACCCTTGTTCTGGAGTAAATTATTTCAAATGCTATTGGTTTCGGTGGAAGCGCAGTGTGGTCACTGATCACAGTATCGTGGTTTGGATGCTAAGCCTTAGGGACCCCAGTAATAGCATAACATGGTTGGCACTGAAACTGTCGGAATATGATTGTAATGTACACCATAAAAAACATATTTTGTGTCATAATTCTGGTGAGTTAAGCTCTAAAGTAAGGGTTGTTCAGATAGATGATGTTTCCATAGAAGAAAGAAGAACCGAAAAGAAATGAATAATTTCACCAGTATGCTTAACACACAGATTTTGTCACAGAGGATGCTACCTTACACTGTAAGACCTCACTGGGTAACAGACTAGTAACATCTAAAGGGCTGCAACAGCGCATCGTGGGACAATAACATGACACTTTACAGCCATGCCATAATGGGCAGTGTGCAACAAACGCTTGGACAGCCTCCACCAAGGACCAATTTTCGTTTGCAGACTCTCCTAGAAGCTACCAAACTATTTCAAAATATTGCTTTCGACATCATTGGCCCCTTTCCACAAAGCACACAAATAACAAATACATACTGTCTATAATAGATCAGTTTTCTAGGTACATTATACTTGTACCACTTCCAGATACGACTGCAGAAACTGTCATGTGAAATTTTGTCAATCATTTAATCCTCCCCTGTGGAAGTCCGCATGCTGTCTTAACCAAACAAGAAGCTAATTTCATGTCTGCGTTGTTCGTACAAGTATGAAAATAGTTAAGAATTAAAAAAAGAGCGCACATCATCTTTTCACCCCAAGGCACATGGCTTTCTCGAACATATCCAGAAGATAACCGTTCGACTGCTCTTCTCATACATAAACCAAGCACATTTGGACTGGGAGAGATACACAGCTACTGCGTATAACATTAGTATGCATGAATAAACTGGATATAAGCCCTGCGTGGCAGTTTATGGGAAACCCACGAATTCGCAGTTTCAACTTGATAAGTTGCCTTCTTGCGTTGATATGTAAATGGACTGGCCCGCTGCCTTAAAGGCATCTGGAAGCAAGTTAAGCAAAATACTTCCAAAGCTACTGAGAAACAACTACAGCACAGAAACTGCTTCCCCAATATAAACCTGAAGACCTTGTTTTGTTCTGAAATCCGATGGTTAAGAACGGAAAATCTAAGAAATTCAAACCTCAGTATTAGAGCCCCTACCCTATTATGTGGGTAACTTCTACCATGAATTCAGAGATCCATTTGTCTGATCGTACTGTGTGGTGCCATATTAACTTTGAAGAAAGTAAACCAGAAAAAAATTGTACATTATTGCCAGCACAATCTAGGTATGTTTTAAGCAATAAGCCTCCTTATGCCCTGAGGTTGAGGGTCTAATTGTGTTTTGTGTTCATAACAGATACATGTCTTGTTACATTTTCACAGTTGTTGAGAAGTAATTCATTTGTGCATGTGAAGAGTAGTAAACACTAGTGAGCTTAATACTTTGTTTCTATGGTTCAGTTAGTCATTTTGTATGTAGAATTCTGCATAGATTAATAGGCTTGTTCTCAGTCAGAGTTACCTGCTATTTCATTTTGTGGTTTCGTTTATTAGATTGATACTTGTGCTGACCTATCGTCTGTAAATGTCCAATGGTGTTCAAATGGCTCTAAGCACTATGGGAATTAACACCTGAGGTCGTCAGTCCCCTAGACTTTGAACTACTTAAACCTAACTAACCTAAGGGCATCACACACATCCATGCCCAAGGCAGGATTCGAAACTGAGACCGTGGCAGCAGCGCGGTTCCGGACTGAAGAGCCTAAAACCGCTCGGCCACAGCGGCCGGCTGCAATGGTGTTCCATAAGTCTTATTGCTAATTGCCAGTAACCAAAGCTGTGGAAATTGCTAATGTAATTGTTTGCAATGTGAAGTAGTGGTAACTATATAAACAATGAACAAACAAGCAATAAGAGGTAAGCGGCTGAAATTGTATGTACCACCACAGTTACACCATTAGGAATTGGTGTAAAATAGTAAAAGTACACTGGAGTATGGCTAAGGAAGATACTCTAAATTACTATAAAGATTGGACAGATGAAGTTGTAAACAGTGAATCTTTATATACCAGGAAGAGCAGATTTTCGAAGATCAGCTTACGTCACTACAAATCGAGTTTCATGAACTGAGTGTTTACTGTGTGTTAGAGAGAGTAATTCTAAAGCAGGTGACCACTTCGAAGTATCCATTACTATACAATTTAAGGAGAAGAAAGTTGTTGAACGTCGTATTGAAGTGCACCTCAAGTGCTTTCCAGAAACAAACTTGACACCTATTCTGCTAAAGTCATATTTATGTCTTCAACTATGAACCAACATTGGTTGTTAACCACTATCATGGAATCTACTGAACATTGCTCCTATTTTACAACCTTTGAAACAGACAGGAGACCTGTTATTGTAGTTTGTGTGATAAGTAATTGAAATGTTTGCTGAAGACAATTTTGTTCTAGAGAGACAGAGGATTAAGTTGTTACACCTTCCACTGATTTATGTGACATGCGTGAAGCCATCTACGACACACTTTATTAATTGTTATCAGAAAGCTCATCACACAGTTAAAGGAGGCCTCACTGAACAGACTAAATTGTTAAAGAAAAGAAACCACACGATTGGAACTACCTGTCTCGTTTGGTTAAAACACAAGCGAACACACCTACTGATGACTTCTAAAACATAACGATTGAAAGTAAGTCAGGTAGAACAGTTGTACTCTTTTCAACCTGTGTGGAAAAATATTATGAAAAGTTAACTGAAGGAGTTAACAGAACTTTCTCCCTTTTACAAGTAAATGCACCATTTAAGCGTTGCTTAAGTTATTAGACAGACAACAAGTAGAAGTGTTATGGACGACTGAAGGGAACCAGTAAAGATAAACTCTGTCTTCATTGTTAGTAATGAGTGCCATCTTCAATGGAAATAGGATGAGTAAATCAAGATTTACTGCAGGAGCGTTTGTGCTACATTCTGTAAAACCTTTTGATGTCACCCGTCATGAATAGAAAGTGGAGTTACAAACTGAAAATTTTATTACGTTAGCGACGCGACAGAACGATGTTACCTCAGTCAGAACGATAGTCCACGCCACATGTGCCCGTCAACTGACCGCAGCCATGACGCTGAGGTGACGAAACTCGTGCGATAGCAATATGCACATGTACAGGTGGCGGCGGTGTCGAGTACACAAGGTAGAGAAGGGCAGTGCACCGGCGGGACAGTCGTTTGTACTGAGGCGACTCGTGTGGAGAGGTTTACGACCTGATTATGGCCGCGCGATAGAGATTAAGAGACTTCGAACGTGGAATGCTGGTTGGAGCTTTGTGCATGGGTTATTACATTTTGGGAATCGTTAGGGAATTCAATATTCCGAGATCCACAGTGTCAAGAATGTGCTGAGTGTGCAGTCCTAAAGCATCGACTGTACAACGACCAGCACAGTGTTGCAGAACGGCATCAAGAAGGCGCTGATCCACGTGCCAGTGGAAAGAGCGGGCACCGCCACACCTCCACAAAGACAGAGTTCAGCGCCCTCTGTCAACGCTGACCTAACTAGCCGCCCATCGCCGGTAAGCCCAGTTCGGACGCAGTCTTCGAGAGCACCAGTACTGACTAATATGAAGACAGTATTTCTGTCAGTAGTAATAGACATAGGGGACACAAGATATTATGCTTCTTTTCTTTATAGAAACAAAGTGTTCATTTAATCTTCAAGTGTTATGTACAGATCATTTCGGATTCCTGCCACTGGCCATTGGAAATTCTCTCCTTTCTTGTTTTTGTCTGTGCTGACTCCCCACAATAGTCAACACAACACTCAGAATTCAAAATTTCAGGCATTACCTCTCACCATAGACAACGTAGTGGCAGACTGCCGTCACTTAATGACTGAGAACAGAGGCGTTTGTGTAGAGTTATCAGTGCCAACAGACAAGCAACACTGCGTGAAATAACCACGGAAATCAATCTGGGATGTACGGCGTATCCTTCAGGACAGTGAAGTCAAAATTGGCGTTAATAGCTATGCCAGAATAGGAGTGACGTGAGTGCCTTTGTTAACAGCACGACATCGCCTGCTGCACCTTTCCTGGGCTCGTGACCATATCGATTGGACCACAGGCGACTGGACAACCGTGGCCAAGTCAGATGAGTCTCGATTTCTGTTGGTAATAGCTGTTGGTAGGGTTCAGGTGTGGTGTAGACTCCGCGAAGCCATGAATCCAAGTTGTCAATAAGGCACTGTGAAAGCTGGTGGTGTCTCCATAATGAGGTGGGCTTTGTTTCAGTGGAATGGACAGGGCCCTCTGCTCCGACTGAAGCGATAGTTGACTGGTGCTGGTTATGTTCGACTACATGGAGACCATTTGCAGCCATTCATGGACTTCATATCCCCAAACAATGGCGGAATTTTTATAATGATAATACGCCATGTCAAGGGGCCACAGTTTTTCGTGACTGGTTTGAAGAATATTCTGGACAGTTCGAGCGAATGATTTGGCCACCCATATCGCCTGAGTTGAATTGTGCGACGTTTATGCGACATAATCGAGAGGTTAGATTGTGCACAAAATCCTGCACCTCCCCCCCCCTCCACACTTTCATAATTATGGACGGCTATAGAGGCTCAATATTTCTGCCGGGGACATCCAATTACTTGTTTAGGCCACGCCATGTCACGTTGCTGCACTATGCGAAACAAAAGTAGGTCCGACACTATAGTAGTAGGTATACCACGACTTTTGTCACTTCAGTATGAGTGTCAGAGATATGATTTGCCGCTAAAGACGGGACAGGCTGCGGAAGTCTGCGAACTGGAGCGTACCATATAAATGCGCCCTGACTTGGCCAGCATCATGTGCAGCGAAGAAATCTTTGCGTGACGCTATCAGCTCACCTGCTGTTCGTTCTTTCTGGTATTAACCCAACTGGGAGAGGATTCTTTTGATTCCGCTGATATTCGTGATGAATATTATCTGAACATAACAGAAGTTGCGATGATGAGAACTGTCAAAAACAACAGGGCGTTTTCTTGTTACCTGCCAATGTGAATGTAATATTCGGTGTTCCCACTAAATGAATACACCTACCCGTCCTTTCAAGATTGTTCATAACTAACTAAATGGCTCAAGGTTATATTGATCCTGGGATATACTTGATGGTATATTAAATTAGTGTTTGCCTACAATGGAATAAAGTGATCGCCGGCTCGAGTGGCCGAGCGGTTCTAGGCGCTACAGTCTGGAGCCGCGCGACCGTTACGGTCGCAGGTTCGAATCCTGCCTCGGGCATGGATGTGTGTGATGTCCTTAGGTTAGTTAGGTTTAAGTAGTTCTAAGTTCTAGGGGACTGATGACCTCAGATATTAAGTCCCATAGTGCTCAGAGCCATTTGAATAAAGTGATCGAACCCTTGATGTATAACAGTTTCCGAGATTCTAACTGATTCCACCTGGTTTCTAACCATTATGTAGGGCCCACATAAGATCGCATGTACCTTTAGTTACGAATGCCCCTCGAAGTGCACATGAATCACGAGTTGATTTTGACTAAGCCTCTGATTATGTGGAATATTGCACCTACATTTTCATAACAACATCGACAGTTTTGTCATCCCTCTTTCAACTATATATTGTCGACAATCCCGCAGGTTCGTAGCGTTTCATCTGTTATCCGAAGCAAGAGTAATTAGTGGAGATTCGTATGTTACAAAATTGCCGCTAGGATACGCGTTTTCGCATCCAGCCTGTTTCGTGGGGGGAGGAGCAAACTTATCCTATCCATGAAACTTCCTGGCAGATTAAAACCGTGTGCCCGACCGAGACTCGAACTCGGGACCTTGCCTTTCGCGGGCAAGTGCTCTACCATCTGAGCTACCCAAGCACGACTCATGCGCGGTCCTCACAGCTTTACTTCTGCCAGTATCTTGTCTCCTTTGGAAGGTAGGAGACGAGATACTGCCATGAAGTTTCATATCAGCGCACACTCCGCGGCGGAGTGAAAATCTCATTCTTACCCTATTCATCTTTACCAAAACATAAAGCCTGATAGAGTACTTGCAATCTAATACCGTTCCATGATTATCGTTTAACTAATGACCTGACGAAGCACTTTCCATGCCACAGGACAGACACGACGGTGATCCACAATCCTCACCGAAAGCAGTCAGGTTGTAATTTGTGTATTTCGAATGGGAGAACAATGGAATTGAAAGCTTCAAAATTCGGATATCAATTTATAACGCACTGAATACCCAGGAGGAGACTCTGTAAGTTTGATGTTGTCACAATTACCATTAATGACTATTTTTGTGAATTACTGAATAGCGGTACCGTATCCGTATGCACAACCGTACTAGTGAATTCTATAACCGACCTTCACATGTTACTGTGGGCCTCCCTTATACCCCCATGACTGAGTGTGCCATTTCCGATGTTAAGCAGTCATGAATAAAAATATTCATGACTGCTTATCGTCGGAAATGGCACACTCAGTCATAGGGGTATAAGAGAGGCCCACAGTTGTTGAGAGGCTTCACGTCACTGACAAGCTCCCGACCACGCGCCGTGCCGTCTGGTGTGACCTCGGTCCTGAGATGCAGCGGCGCTCACCTGGATCTCTGATAAGGATAGTCTAAGACCGGCTTAAGGAAGGACGCCTACCGCGCAGCCACTGCTCACCGACTGTCACCGTAGCAACGACGTACACTGCGTTTAAAAGCTCTCCCTACTAAACCCGTGCGAGGGGCTCGGTGAAGGACCGTTGTAACATTCTTTACTAGCAAACCCTTTCCTCAAGTAGCCTCCACAGTCTCTTGCCTAATTGGTGACAAGAATGTTTGCAACAAAATCCACATCCCAGACGATTTCCACCACGCTTGGACGCCACAACTGTGCTCGGTCACCCTGTCCTCCTGGCGAGCTATCTGCTCTTTGTTCAGACAACGTTGCGGACCGCGCTGCTGCGGGGGCTGAGACAGACCAGATGCCTTCCTCTGTGGCAGAGACGCCTACTGCGTCTTTCTGTTCCACACCCTCTAGAGCAGGCTGTTCCAGCTCGTCGGCTCCGTTGTGATCCGCAGAGCGCTCCCTGCTCCAGGGAGCCGCGTCGCTCGCTGTGACCATTCAAGTGGGCCGGCACGCCGACACGTGGCGCTGCTTGCTGAGGCAGGCGGCAAGGCAACCGTTTTGATGTGCCAGCTGCGTCTTACAAGATCGACAACCTCATACTCTTAGCTGCTAAGACGTGGAGACATGTTACACCAGGAAATACGATGTTCAGGAAATAAATAAGAAACAACTGTTTTACAAGAAATTGCATGCTAAAGTTATTGTTCCTGTGTAGCTTGACGTTTTCTTTTCATCACAAGATCGGAAATATCAGGCGTCAAAGTGTTCGCAGCGTTAATGCGGAGGATGGCCTTCATTGTTGCATCCTGAAGAAACGATCGTTCCTTACTTTTTACTCTTTTCATTGCTGAGAAAAGCTACTCACAACAATACGTAGATCCAAACATGCACATGATGTGAGCGGCATTGTTGTGAAGCTTGGGAAATGTTTTTGGCTGTAATGAGCGATACCATCGTGGCAAATCCAACGTGTTGTAGTACCTCTCTTTCAACAAAATTGAATTTTGCAAATCAATAATTTCCAATTGAAGTGACGATGACAAGTCATCAGGGGAAACTGAAACAGGAGTGCTGAACACCTTAAGTTCCATTTCCAAACTAGTAAGGCCTCGGAATCGTGCTTCAAACGACGTGATGAGCTTCTTAACTTTGCTTGGTAATCGCCGAAAGTAGTACCTTCAGGTAGTTTTAAAGAAGCAAGACGATTGAAGAAAAATGCCCATTACTCACCTGCCTCTCAAATGAACGAAACTTTTCCATGAACGCTTTGATCTGGTCGTGCATATCAACGATTAGCTGCCCTTTAACCTGCAATGACAGATTTAAATTATTCAGATGCATAGTTATGTCAGCTAGGAACGCCAAGTCTGATATACATTTTATATCTTTCAGACAACGCATTTCTTCCCCTTTCATTTCGAGAAAAACGGATATTTCCTCACGAATGGCAAAGAAAACATCAAGTATTCCCCGACTCAGCCAATGAACTGTACTGTGGTAAGGTATATCCCCATACTCCGCTTCCATTTCTTTCAGGAATCCTTTGAGTTGGCGATGATTCATACCGTGACGCCGAACAAAATTCACACAGTGCCTCTTGGTGAATAAAACAATGAAGAGTCAAAATGTCTTTCCCGAATTAGTCCCTAAGTTTATTTTTCAAACGAAAGCAAAACCTTGGTGACGCCCGATCATTTGTGGTGCACCATCTGTCACTACAGAATGGAGCTTATCCCACGGCAAATTCATATTGTTCACTGGTTCACAAACAGCTTCAAAAATGTCACATACTGTTGCGGTGTAATCGAGCGGTTCCATATCCAAGAATTCTTCAGTTACCTGCAGCTGCATGTCGACACCACGCATAAAGACTGCAAGCTGAGCACAGTCCGATATGTCGGTGCTTTCGTCAAGCGCTAGCCAAAATGCAACAAAGCTCTCCCACTTTTTCCTGAGCTGTGTGTCTAAATCCGCTGCCATGTCCAGGATTCGACGAGACATTGTTTTCTTCTACAGGCAAACCCCTTCAATTGGCTGCACTTCCCTTGGAAACAAACATTCTGCAACTGCTACCATGCACGATTTTACGAGTGGTCCCACCGAAAACGGCTTGCCACTCGTCGCAATGATGTGAACGACCCTGTAGCTTGCTCGAATTGCAGATTCAGTAGTTTTCTCCGCTCTCATTCACCTCAAAATTATAAACACATTACAGAACACGAACTATGTTGCATGTTTTGATACCCTCCATATTACGAAACCGTTTTTAAACTTACGTCACCTGGTATGTCGTTCTTCAGCCTGGCTACCAGTTCTCTGCGTGCAACGCCTTCTACCTGATCGTATTGCGCTGCGTGAAGACGTGTATAATGTCGTTGTACCTCTTCGCAGAATTAAATACTTTATAACATAAAAGACACTGCGGACGACCGACCATACCCTCTCAATGAATAGAAAGGTATCCTCCAATAGAGGCACAGGTCTCCCGCGGCTAGTCATAACTGTCATTGAACACTGAAACGCGTACGTTTCATATGTATTCATTACCAGCGATGGCGAGGCATGACAGAATCTCTGACCAGAGGGTTATTTATCGTTGCTAGTCTGCGCTTGACCGCGTGAGAGTTCAGTAGTGTGTGGCGAGTGGGCAGAGAGAGTAGACAGTTGGAGAGTAGTAGCAGTCTGGTACAGTTGTGTGTGGCGAGTCGGCATGCGTCCGCGGTGTGCTCTGCCCACGAATCTGGTCAGGAATGTGGTGGACGATATGTATACTCCTGGAAATTGAAATAAGAACACCGTGAATTCATTGTCCCACGAAGGGGAAACTTTATTGACACATTCCTGGGGTCAGATACATCACATGATCACACTGACAGAACCACAGGCACATAGACACAGGCAACAGAGCATGCACAATGTCGGCACTAGTACAGTGTACGTATATCCAAATTTCGCAGCAATGCAGGCTGCTATTCTCCCATGGAGACGATCGTAGAGATGCTGGATGTAGTCCTGTGGAACGGCTTGCCATGCCATTTCCACCTGGCGCCTCAGTTGGACCAGCGTTCGTGCTGGACGTGCAGACCGCGTGAGACGACGCTTCATCCAGTCTCAAACATGCTCAATGGGGGACAGATCCGGAGATCTTGCTGGCCAGGGTAGTTGACTTACACCTTCTAGAGCACGTTGGGTGGCACGGGATACATGGGGACGTGCATTGTCCTGTTGGAACAGCAAGTTCCCTTGCCGGTCTAGGAATGGTAGAACGATGGGTTCGATGACGGTTTGGATGTACTGTGCACTATTCAGTGTCCCCTCGACGATCACCAGTGGTGTACGGCCAGTGTAGGAGATCGCTCCCCACACCACGATGCCGAGTGTTGGCCCTGTGTGCCTCGGTCGTATGCAGTCCTGATTGTGGCGCTCACCTGCACGGCGCCAAACACGCATACGACCATCATTGGCACCAAGGCAGAAGCGACTCTCATCGCTGAAGACGACACGTCTCCATTCGTCCCTCCATTCACGCCCGTCGCGACACCACTGGAGGCGGGCTGCACGATGTTGGGGCGTGAGCGGAAGACGGCCTAACGGTGTGCGGGACCGTAGCCCAGCTTCATGGAGACGGTTGCGAATGGTCCTCGCCGATACCCCAGGAGCAACAGTGTCCCTAATTTGCTGGGAAGTGGCGGTGCGGTCCCCTACGGCACTGCGTAGGATCCTACGGTCTTGGCGTGCATCCGTGCGTCGCTGCGGTCCGGTCCCAGGTCGACGGGCACGTGCACCTTCCGCCGACCACTGGCGACAACATCGATGTACTGTGGAGACCTCACGCCCCACGTGTTGAGCAATTCGGCGGTACGTCCACCCGGCCTCCCGCATGCCCACTATACGCCCTCGCTCAAAGTCCGTCAACTGCACATACGGTTCACGTCCACGCTGTCGCGGCATGCTACCAGTGTTAAAGACTGCGATGGAGCTCCGTATGCCACGGCAAACTGGCTGACACTGACGGCGGCGGTGCACAAATGCTGCGCAGCTAGCGCCATTCGACGGCCAACACCGCGGTTCCTGGTGTGTCCGCTGTGCCGTGCGTGTGGTCATTGCTTGTACAGCCCTCTCGCAGTGTCCGGAGCAAGTATGGTGGGTCTGACACACCGGTGTCAATGTGTTCTTCTTTCCATTTCCAGGAGTGTATATTATTGTAGAAGGTAATGAAGCAGCATTGCGCTGAGCTAATAACGTATGTTAATTGTAATTAATTAGTTCAAAAAATGCCCCAATAATAATCTTTTAAAGAAAAGTAATCATTTTAATTCAAAGAATTTTTCCACTCTTTTGAAGAAAAAGCATTCATTTCAATTTAAAGAATATTTTCCTATGCATTTCCTCCAAGAATCAGAATTAAATATGGGCCAGCATTGCACGGAGCTGTGCCAAAAAATAAGAGCAGATATAGACGCAGTATTACCGAGGTAAGAATTTATCATGTTTAATTATTTCACAGGGCCGAAGGTCAGCGCAGCTGCCCTTATAAGATTTATCAGGTTTAATTATTGCTGTTGAGATGTTATATTCAGTTCATGGATCATTATTTAATTAGTATTATTGTGGGTTTAATGATCAATCATCTTAACGTTAATTTTGTGGGGACTTTACATTTGGGCCATTATTATTCTTTAATTTTGCAAGCAGATTACGCTTGGCTCATTTTTGTTATTCAGTTTTGTGGGAAGACAACATTTGGCACATTTTTTTATAATCATTGACTTTCAAATTTCTTGCGGGGAGGTTACAACACTGATTATTGCGTCAGTTGCGGCTGCATGCGGCCAGGGGCAGTGAGTTAGTTTTCCTCCTCCACGCGGGCTCCGAGTCACGGCAGTGAGCGCTCCGAAGCGCTCTGGCTCCATGGAGCTCGGATGGAACAGCCTGCTCTAGGTTATCCCAAGCAGACCTTACCGGAGTCGTGAGACACCACGTTGCATATGACTACTAGAGGAACAGCGCAGTGCTGGTGAAACTTCCGTTCCTACCAAAAACACCTTACCACCAGACTCAAGATGCAGTGATATCTGCTGTACATTAGACCCGGAAAATTCTCAGCACAGCACAGGAAATACCCAGGGGCAGATTGAGAATATTTTTTCGGTGGGGAAGGGACACAAGATTTCACATTCAATAATTATCCAAGTCATAACAGAGCACAATGTATCCGTCTATGGTAAGCTACTTATACACTGAAGCGCCAAAGAAATTGGAACACGTATGCTTATTCAAATACAGGGAAATGTAACAGGCGGTCGGCAACGCCTATATAAGACAACAAGTGTCGCGCAGTTGTTACATTGGTTACTGCTGTTACAATGAGAGGTTATCAAGATTTAAGTGAGTTTGAACGTGGAGTTATAATCGGTGCACGAGCAATGGGACGCAGCTTCTACGATGTAGCGATGAAGTGGGGATTTTCCCGTACGACCATTACACGAGTGTACCATGAATATCAGGAATCCGGTAAAACATCAAATCTCCGACATCGCTGCAGCCGGAAAAAGATCCTGCAAGAACAGGATCAACGACGACCGAATAGAATCGTCCAACGTGAAAGAAGTACAACTCTCCGCAAATAGCAGCAGATTTCAATGCTGGGCCATCAACCAGTGTCAGCGTGCGAAACATTCAACGAAATATCATCGATATGGGCTTTCAGAGCCGAAGGCTCTCTCGTGTACCCTTGATGACTGCAGGTTAACAAAGCTTTACTCCACGCCTGGGCCTGTCAACACCAACATTGGACTGTTGATGAGTGGAAACATGTTACCTGATCGGACGAGTCCCGTTTCAGATTGTATCGAGTGGATTTACGTGTACGGGTATGGAGACATCATGAATGTATGTCAGCAGGGAACTGTTCAAACTAGTGGAGGCCCCTAATGGAGTGGGGCATGTGCAGTTCGAATGATTTGGGGCCCCTGATACGTCTGGATAAGACTCCGACAGGTGAGGGCATCCTGTCTGATCCCTTGCATCCATTCTTGTCCATTGTGCATTCCGACGGACTTGGGCATTTCCAGCAGGACAATGCGACACCCCACATGTCCAGAATTGTTACAGAGTGGGTCCAGGAACACTCTTATGAGTTTAAATATTTCCGTTGGCTGCCAAACTCCCCAGACGAGAACATTATTGAGCATATCTGGGATGAGTTTCAACGTGTTGTTCACAAGAGATCTCCACCCCGTCGTTCTCTTACTGATATACAGACAGCCCTGCAGGATTCACTGTGTCAATGCCCTCCAGCACTACTTCAGACGTAATTCGAGTCACGCGACGTCGTGTTGCGGCACTTCTGCGTGTCGCGGATGTCCTACACGATATTAGGCGGGTGTACCAGTTTCTTTGACTCTTCAGTATATACTTACACACGCGCTTCCATAAGTGATATCCAATATTCAGGGGTATGACAGGAATGACTCTTCGAAAGAAAAGAGTCAAGTAAACATGGGTTTTAAAACGCTTACCGTAAGAGCTATGAGTAATTCTTGATCTTCGATACTGCGAAACAAATCTCTTCTAATGCAAGCTCTTTGCTTTTCATGGACCAAAACAAGGAAAAAATGTCGAGTAAACATGTGCTCTGAAGTGTATACGGAAAAATTATGAGCACTTTTTCATCAGAAGAGTTGTATTTCGTAGTAGCGAAGATGAACAGTTCAAATGGCTCTGAGCACTATGGGACTTAACATCTATGGTCACCAGTCCCCTAGAACTTAGAACTACTTAAACCTAACTAACCTGAGGACATCACACAACACCCAGCCATCACGAGGCAGAGAAAATCCCTGACCCCGCCGGGAATCGAACCCGGGAACCCGGACATGGGAAGCGAGAACGCTACCGCACGACCACGAGATGCGGGCAGATGAACAGTTACTCATAGCTGTTAAGGCATGCATTTTAGGGCCCATGTCTACTGTACATTTTTTTCTGATTTTGGTCCACACTACCAATTCCCAAAATGTGGAAAGCAAAGGGCTTGCAGTAGAAGAGGTTTGTTTGGTCATAGCTCTTAAGATATGCGTTTCAGAGCCCATGTTTACTTGGCGTTTTTGTTTCGAACAATCATTCGTGTCATATCCCTGAACATCGACCATCACTTCCGAAACACCTTCCATGTTACGGTCAAGGTGGTCTTTACAAGGACTTTGTAATAAATTTAAAGCACTTGAACGGTTTTATTGAAGTTTTAGTGGCTTAGTTACAGCAAAGCCGGTTAAATAAAATTTTTATATAGGTATAACGTATGGTACACATTGAAAAATACTGCACTGTCAAAAATACTGCACATTCAGTCTTCTCTTCACTTTTCGACAGAAGACTTCTAGCACTACTTCTACTGGTAAATTTGATATTCTGGTTGACGTTAATCAAAGCTATGCCATTCAGTCGGTTTTCTGCTATTGTGCTGCGAAGATTGAGTTTGATGCTTCGCAGCGCAGTAAATTATCTTTCTGCTGCGCTAGTAGTGATGGGCAGAGTGTATAGGAGCTGAAGGAGGACTGCGATGTTTGGAAACGAAGTTGAACTTTTATGAGATTCTGCTGGAGAGGTTGGCTTGTGGACTTGTTCTTTCCACAACTGATTCGGGAACATCAGTTCCCCTTCCAAAGTTGGGAAGCAGGGAAATCATTTTTGTATACTTCACAGCTCTTCAACACTTCCCCAGTGGACCCATGAGAAATGTGTTTTGGTATTAGCTGCTTTAAATGATCAGCGGCTCCAAGCTTTGGGGAATCTATAGGACAGTTTGTCACACAGAAAATCTTGAAAGCTTTCGTCGTGTGACTAAGCTGGGCATTCGTTCGATTCTTCTGTAGGGCGTTATTCTAGGGGTCTTTATATCAGTGCAAAATTTATCAGCAAGTTCTTCTGTTGCCACAGAGACAGGATGGGATTGTAAAATACTGTCCTGACGCAGTTCTTTGAAGATGTCGCACGCTACTTCCACGAGATGCATTGCTCGGAACAGATCGATTCTCTTGTCTTGTGCAATTGTCTAGCAAGTGGCAACGTTATCCCAAGAACTTCGGCAAATTCGAGTAAACTTACAACAAATTCTGATGACTGCGCAACACTGAGTAAGGAAAATGCAGTCGTTGCAGTACTGCTTCCCCTGCGAATGTTACACAGTTTCTGCAACGCAATAATTAGGCTAGGAACGAAGTCTCGAAAATGCAGGATAGCATCATGCCTCTCTATCCAACGCGATCCACACAATATCTTTATTGTGTGAATCACTTCTGGTGATAGAGATGACTGTATTTCTTCCTTTAGTGAGCGTCGTCGTTGAGCAGATTTCCTGGTGAAGTACGCTACTGATACATACTGTGTTTCGTATACTGCTTAAAGTATAGCCTTTGCTTACTGCAAGATAGAACCATAAAAAATCCACAGTGACTGTGACTTGTTAATAGCTGTTCCTGTTATACACTCCTGGCAATTGAAATAAGAACACCGTGAATTCATTGTCCCAGGAAGGGGAAACTTTATTGACACATTCCTGGGGTCAGATACATCACATGATCACACTGACAGAACCACAGGCACATAGACACAGGCAACAGAGCATGCACAATGTCGGCACTAGTACAGTGTATATCCACCTTTCGCAGCAATGCAGGCTGCTATTCTCCCATGGAGACGATCGTAGAGATGCTGGATGTAGTCCTGTGGAACGGCTTGCCATGCCATTTCCACCTGGCGCCTCAGTTGGACCAGCGTTCGTGCTGGACGTGCAGACCGCGTGAGACGACACTTCATCCAGTCCCAAACATGCTCAATGGGGGACAGATCCGGAGATCTTGCTGGCCAGGATAGTTGACTTACACCTTCTAGAGCACGTTGGGTGGCACGGGATACATGCGGACGTGTATTGTCCTATTGGAACAGCAAGTTACCTTGCCGGTCTAGGAATGGTAGAACGATGGGTTCGATGACGGTTTGGATGTACCGTGCACTATTCAGTGTCCCCTCGTCGATCACCAGTGATGTACGGCCAGTGTAGGAGATCGCTCCCCACACCATGATGCCGGGTGTTGGCCCTGTGTGCCTCGGTCGTATGCAGTCCTGATTGTGGCGCTCACCTGCACGGCGCCAAACACGCATACGACCATCATTGGCACCAAGGCAGAAGCGACTCTCATCGCTGAAGACGACACGTCTCCATTCGTCCCTCCATTCACGCCTGTCGCGACACCACTGGAGGCGGGCTGCACGATGTTGGGGCGTGAGCGGAAGACGGCCTAACGGTGTGCGGGACCGTAGCCCAGCTTCATGGAGACGGTTGCGAATGGTCCTCGCCGATACCCCAGGAGCAACAGTGTCCCTAATTTGCTGGGAAGTGGCGGTGCGGTCCCCTACGGCACTGCGTAGGATCCTACGGTCTTGGCGTGCATCCGTGCGTCGCTGCGGTCCGGTCCCAGGTCGACGGGCACGTGCACCTTCCGCCGACCACTGGCGACAACATCGATGTACTGTGGAGACCTCACGCCCCACGTGTTGAGCAATTCGGCGGTACGTCCACCCGGCCTCCCGCATGCCCACTATACGCCCTCGCTCAAAGTCCGTCAACTGCACATACGGTTCACGTCCACGCTGTCGCGGCATGCTACCAGTGTTAAAGACTGCGATGGAGCTCCGTATGCCACGGCAAACTGGCTGACACTGACGGCGGCGGTGCGCAAATGCTGCGCAGCTAGCGCCATTCGACGGCCAACACCGCGGTTCCTGGTGTGTCCGCTGTGCCGTGCGTGTGATCATTGCTTGTACAGCCCTCTCGCAGTGTCCGGAGCAAGTATGGTGGGTCTGACACACCGGTGTCAATGTGTTCTTTTTTCCATTTCCAGGAGTGCATAACTGCTTGAATTTCTTTAAATATGACACTCATATTTCCTAGGGTTGATCTTGGCAATAAGCTATATCAGTGCCATTTGCTTTAATCTCCTGCAGGATCGTGACTGCTAAGTTTTCACCCATCAAGCCAGTAACAGAAATTAATTTTAAAAATTCTTCTCTTACAACACTACTCTCAACATCAAGAAACTTATCCATAGCGATAATTCTTCAGAGGTGCTTATATCAGGTGCCTCATCAGCTATTAAGGTGCAAAATTTGGATTCCTTTATGGAATCAACCGCTTTCCAGTAATAATATCACCACAACAATCTATTAAATCATTTAGTGTTGTCTTACTAATACATATGGCATGTTTGAGAGGGGCTACATGTGCTGTATTAATATTTCATCGCCTGCGTCCATTCTAAATTTCAGTGCAGCACAAAGGCTTCACTCTGAAATAAATTCGAATCATTCACTGTCCGTCTCTTGACTGTCTTCACCATGGAGTAAACCCTCGTTTCTATGCTCCCGCAATGGTATATTATGGGCACCATACAAAATTATTGTCTTTATAATTCGTATTAGTTTTTGTCTCTTTTTGTACACTCTTTCTAACCTCATCCATTCTTGTTAATACATCCGTTGGCTTCCTTTCAATCACATGCAGAAAGTTCTGCCAGGCAATCATATTTCTCTTATGATACCGTTTCTCTCGGTCACTCTGTAATTTCAGTTGCTTTTTTATACATTTCGTTGTTTCACTCACTAGTATTCTGCCCTACCAAAGAGAACGCAAGCTTTTCAAAATCTGTCATGTATTTGTTGCTGTAGGCCAGCTAGCCATTTTCTGCTAGCCATATTCTCTGGAACGACCGCCTTTCATTACCTTCTGCAATTTGCGGAAAGCAAAATTTGGTAGGAGGTACCCAAATGCACTTTAATCATTGTAATATTTCTTCGCCTGTCAAATGTCGACTTCAGTTCACCAAATTCCCGATATCATGTGCATCCACAATAGTCTCGTCATCAAGTAAACCATTCACATTACTTACAGCGGAATTACTAGCAGAAGCTTAATCCACAATCGCTGGAAGTGGTGCCCCTTCTCTAACGTTAATTCCACTCTCACGTTTTATGTTTTTGCAAAAAAAAAAAAAAAAAAAAAAAGCCAATGATGTGTCTTCTGTCGTTTAGACCCAGTCATATCGTCTCCTGTTTAACGCATCTACCGGCCATAGTTACAAGTATATACGTGCAAAATGAGTGGGTTATGATACCAACCCCGTCGGGGGAGGGGGGGAGGGGGCCCGTGTGCCCCCTCCCCCCCCCATCAGTTTCTAAATCCGCCACTGAAAATACTAAGAACTTGCGTAGCGTAATCAAGCACAGTAAGCTGGTATATGATCGATTACGGCACTGTGACGAGACGAGAGTTTGACATCACTGGAGAACGGACTTTAGTCGCACAGCTTAGCAAGAATTTGAGCTATTTCTCCGCTGTGTGGGCGCATAAAGCACAACTTGTTCGAACACAACCACGCATATTCGTGACAACCACAATTCCAATCCAACTACTAAAATAACACAGGAACTAAATACAAGTTATCACCAGATTTATTACGTTTCCTTCTAAGAAAGGTACACCGTTTCTCGGAAGTTAGTATTACATAATTACCATATACTCGGACATCTATGACGCTGCTGATGCTGTTACACCGTGCTCGCCGATCCCACACAACGAATGAATCGGCCCTGACAAGTATGTCAGAGTAATTTAGTATGGAAATTTACAAAACTACATAGTTACAAGTGAGACACAGGACATAATTACTTGTAGAGGAGATATGCTATGCACCAATTCAGCTACATCAATAACCCCATCCTTTATTAAGAGGAAATACTTGAGGTTGCCGTTGGAGAGATATAGTTAACTGGAGACAGTGTCTTAGAAGCAACCATCAAGAAAGAACTCCGAATTGTACCTCAGTTAGTGCAGTATTCAGACACCACTTATCTCACAGTTACGGAACATACTTCCACATTACCTTTATTCTAGTAGAAACGCAGGAAGTAACTAAAGTTGTTCTGAAGTGGTCACTGGCAATACTCGTACACTCTTGTACATTTCATTTACACTAGCGTAAGGTTGCTGACCTCCACATTGCTGTTTTGTATTTTGTATTCTGTGTACTGTGTATTGGTTTGATGAACTTTGACTCACAGTGAGAGTCCTCCTCATCTGCTCTGAGCCTCACCACAATTACCAGCTATCGTATACTTGAAGGTACTGAATATTTCTTGCTACTAAGTATTACCTTAACGACTGTCGCAAGTTGTGAAATAAGATTAGTTAAAGTGTATCAGTCCTTATGTTGTGTACTGGGAATAAGTACTTTAAGGAAATTGCACCCCTCCTAATTACGACTCTATTCCTCCTATTGTGGACTATTTAGCGATTGATATTTTACGCCCATTATGAAAGTGCACGTAACGCACACCACAATGGCAATTATTGAGTTGTGGTATCGAAAAATGCGTGCTATGACACGTCGCGTAAGACTACAGATGCGACCTAAGGCTGTCATTCAGATACGTGCAGCCAGGACGCGGTAGAGACGTTTTGTTTCCATGAGATCTCGCACTAGTTACCTGCCTATGTTAAAAGTTGATGTTCGAAAGTTTTATCATCTCTATCCTTGACAAAATTGATCCGAGCTACAGAATACTCACCTCATGGTTCAAATTTAATAACCTGCGGTCCTTGCAGTACAGCCCTCTACTTCAGCAGACAGTTTCTGCAACCTCATTTTAATTTGTAACATGACAGGACCCTTGTCGGAACACTTTCCAAGTTAAGCTTCATTTTCTCGTCGAATACTGCATATTCCCGACAGGAAGACATTCTGACGTTCTGTTAACACTCGAGATTGTCATTAGTGTTCGGGATCATTTTTCCTTTTCCTAGTTACCGGCTTTTCAGGCTAATACCGCAGCGTTTCACCAGTTGGGCTTAGCCTGATTTGATCAATACTGATACAGACCGAGTAGGTCTCTGAGTAGTTGCGAAACTCCTTTTCAGGGAGAAATGGCTAAACCGCCATAATCGCGTGCATCTTATTCCCCTATTGTTAACACCTGTTTCTAGTTCGTCGCATGCTGAGTTACCCGGTGTAGATGCGCAACATACCAGATTCCAAGAATCGCTACGAGTTTGGACGGCTGATCACGATCAACTTCCTAGCTCACCTCAAATTCTTATCACATCGTTCTCTGGACTCAAGTCTGAATCCATTGGCAATACGTTTTAAAACGAAATCCTCATTATTTAACACCGTCGTTAAAAATCATTACTTCATTTTGCGTAATTTAAGAAATCATTTGAAAACTTGCACAGAGTTCGAAATTACTATTTTCTTTCAATGTCCTTGTACATCTGCATCTTCGTGATTGCTAACTGTTGCAATTTTAATCAATCTCCTCACACTTACTTAATTCCCCTTCACTATACTAAGAACGTAGTTTAACTTACGAGCACTCATTCCCTAATCCAGTTCTTCATGTGTCACACCAGCATATCACGAACATCGATACTTCCACCAGTTACGTAACAATGCACATATAATACCAACCTCTTGTTTGTTGCCAGCTTTCTTGTATGGAATAAATCCATACATCGTTCTGTCAGTCTTTAAATTTCAATCTGTGAAACGATTTGTTCGACTGCAAGACAATGTGCTACCATCTTTTAGGTAGATGGGCTACCGCTAACTAGTACAACCACTGGGACACTACAAAATTGTGATAATCTTATTCACCAAGGTATCCCGAACTGTTGCACTCTCTTCAAACACCGCCGGTACCTCATATGAGGTGCCGTATTATGTTTCTCGTCTTCTTGATGTTATGGATGCTCCACCCTTTCAGGGCACCCTTCATCGTCAAGTATAATTTTCGAACGCGTGGACAACTTGTTGTACACTCCTCACTAGATTGTCATATTTGCCGACATAAGCCTAAGTGCGCTGAAAGAAGAACAAGTAGTGTTGCAGCGAATCACCAATCAATTAATATAGCATATGAATCCCTTATAAGGAGGCCGGGACAAAGCGAACACTTCATACTCATTAAGACAGGAAGGAAGATTGGGCAAAGCGTCTCGTCGACATCGAGGTCATTAGAGAGAGGGCACAAGCTAAGATTGTGTCGAGGATGGCGAAGGAAATCGACCCAGCCCTTTCAAGGAACCATGTCGTCATAGGCTTGGAGTTATTTGGGGAAAACGCCGAAAACTTAAATCTTAATGGGCGGACCCGAATTTGAACTGTCGTCCTCCCGAATGCAAGTCCAGTGTGCTAATCACTGAAACACCTCGCTCGGTGGACGTCAAACACGTGCTTATCACTACTCAGGAGCAGCTGCGAAGTGGTTCGGAAGCTGTAACACTCCATTGCGCCAAGTGAGCCTAGCTCAACGGAGGCGGAATCGTGCTACAGACACCATTCGGTAGCACCGACCAAGCAGTCGCTGATCGAGGGAATAAAGCCCTCCAGCGGCCCCGTATTTCGCTGCTCAGAATCAATAGATCCTCGCCCGCCAGTACATGCGACTTTCTCATATTGAAGATAATCTTCTGGCTGCTATCAGACGAATCCGGAATGTAGCTACCAAGCTGCGACGACAAGGCGAAGACCTACAAACTCAGTCCATTGTGAAGCAGCCACATTATACAGGGAATTAACAAAACTGTTACCCTGGAAGTAACCAAAGCATTATAAATCTTGTTATAGAATGCCCATGCAACTCAGTTATGTGACAGCACTTTACATTCTGTCATTCAGCTAAGATGGCACAGCCTTTTACCCAGCGAAACCCTTTTGCAAACAGTAACAAACACTTCCTTTCATTTAGCACAAAATGCTGGTATCAAGCGTTTTCTGTTTTACCTCACCCTGACTGCCTGCCTGCACTGCCAAACAACACCAAAACACGTCTCGTGGAGTCTACAAATGATTTGTTGGCTCGAGAACGGGGGAAGTTTACCACGGCCAGTGTTAAGGAACGCTAAGCATTACATGCACCGAGTAGACATTCCCAGTGCTACATCTGTTCCTCTAACACTGATGATGGCCTGTTTCATTATATGGGTTCTGTATACCCGAGGACTCTGTAGGTGTTATAAAACGCAACCTCTTGCAACAGTCCGCAAATAATAGCGCATGCATTGCTACCAATCGGCCAGTAATCTGAAGAAGTACAAGAAGCAAGAAACAAAGATGTTAAAAGGCGTCGCGAAAACTTTTTCAGAAACTGTTAACGAATGCAAACAATGGAAGGCGTTTTCAAGCGGCTTCTGATAATTTGCAATATACACTCCTGGAAATTGAAATAAGAACACCGTGAATTCATTGTCCCAGGAAGGGGAAACTTTATTGACACATTCCTGGGGTCAGATACATCACATGCTCACATTGACAGAACCACAGGCACATAGACACAGGCAACAGAGCATGCACAATGTCGGCACTAGTACAGTGTATATCCACCTTTCGCAGCAATGCAGGCTGCTATTCTCCCATGGAGACGATCGTAGAGATGCTGGATGTAGTCCTGTGGAACGGCTTGCCATGCCATTTCCACCTGGCGCCTCAGTTAGACCAGCGTTCGTGCTGGACGTGCAGACCGCGTGAGACGACGCTTCATCCAGTCCCAAAGATGCTCAATGGGGGACAGATCCGGAGATCTTGCTGGCCAGGGTAGTTGACGTACACCTTCTAGAGCACGTTGGGTGGCACGGGATACATGCGGACGTGCATTGTCCTGTTGGAACAGCAAGTTCCCTTGCCGGTCTAGGAATGGTAGAACGATGGGTTCGATGACGGTTTGGATGTACCGTGCACTATTCAGTGTCCCCTCGACGATCACCAGTGGTGTACGGCCAGTGTAGGAGATCGCTCCCCACACCATGATGCCGGGTGTTGGCCCTGTGTGCCTCGGTCGTATGCAGTCCTGATTGTGGCGCTCACCTGCACGGCGCCAAACACGCATACGACCATCATTGGCACCAAGGCAGAAGCGACTCTCATCGCTGAAGACGACACGTCTCCATTCGTCCCTCCATTCACGCCTGTCGCGACACCACTGGAGGCGGGCTGCACGATGTTGGGGCGTGAGCGGAAGACGGCCTAACGGTGTGCGGGACCGTAGCCCAGCTTCATGGAGACGGTTGCGAATGGTCCTCGCCGATACCCCAGGAGCAACAGTGTCCCTAATTTGCTGGGAAGTGGCGGTGCGGTCCCCTACGGCACTGCGTAGGATCCTACGGTCTTGGCGTGCATCCGTGCGCCGCTGCGGTCCGGTCCCAGGTCGACGGGCACGTGCACCTTCCGCCGACCACAGGCGACAACATCGATGTACTGTGGAGACCTCACGCCCCACGTGTTGAGCAATTCGGCGGTAAGTCCACCCGGCCTCCCGCATGCCCACTATACGCCCTCGCTCAAAGTCCGTCAACTGCACATACGGTTCACGTCCACGCTGTCGCGGCATGCTACCAGTGTTAAAGACTGCGATGGAGCTCCGTATGCCACGGCAAACTGGCTGACACTGACGGCGGCGGTGCAGAAATGCTGTGCAGCTAGCGCCATTCGACGGCCAACACCGCGGTTCCTGGTATGTCCGCTGTGCCGTGCGTGTGATCATTGCTTGTATAGCCCTCTCGCAGTGTCCGGAGCAAGTATGGTGGGTCTGACACACCGGTGTCAATGTGTTCTTTTTTCCATTTCCAGGAGTGTATATATATTTTCAGTATTAGAAAACTGCCACAAAAATACCTGAAACGTTTGTTGAAGGAGGCAAGACAGCTATTACTGTCCCCTGCAATTCTACTCACACCACGATCGACTATAACACTGAGGTGGGGATATAAATCATGGACACGGCTCAATGAATTTTCTCGCAAGTGTCAACGTACAATTGTGGAACTGATCACTATTGATTTCATATCCACTCGAAATAACTTATAAGATGAAGTGAAACTGTTCTATTAAATATATGTCCAAGGATGTTATGAGGGAAGGCGTATTCGGATTTTCAAAAATGCATCGATCTGTATTTCCATCGTTGGGACTTCCGTAGCCAGGTTTCGGATGTCGGCCGTAAGTCCCAATGTTAAGTTGAATTCCTTTTGAATGATCTTCTTTTATGTTTCTGCCGTTTCTTTCTCTTCGGCGTTGCATGCTCGTCACTTTTTAATCGCAAGTTTGTATGACAAATGGAAGCAGCATTCGAAAAACCGGATCCAAGGATGCAATGGCGATAACCCAAGCCTCAGATTCTGTTACTTTACTTCCTTTTGTGAAACATCATCGAGGTTACTGAAATATTTACTAGTACTTCCACGTGAAAAGCATCATTGTGTAGAGTTTGTGGATGCGAGTGCATTGCATACTTACTATCGACCATGGCAGTAGTAAAGAAAAGCAGGCGCAAGTCCATTTTGTTAGTGCGGGTTGCCTACATCAGGGGCAGGTATGAACTCGGGGGCCAACCTGTTGCTTTCCTTTCATCGACAGGTACTTAACCTATTGTTCTCCTTTAATTAACAGGCCCTTAACCTATCGTTCTGCTAAATGGATCCCTCTACTTAATTAAAATTGATCAATTATTTAACTTCTGCCACCTCTTGTAAACCCCACCCCTCTCAACCTCCTTCCTTTAAACTGACGGGATAAAGATTCAATTGATCGGTCATTTGGAGGGAATTCACTTGTAGTGTATCGAATGTTGTTTAAACAATTTAAATAATGTATAGAATATTATTTAGTTATTTATGGCAGTGCATGGAATATAGTTTATTTATTTAGTTTTAGAATTTGTCCAGAAATCGATTGCTGTGTATGGAATATTGTTTGAACAATTTAGACAATGTGTGGTATATTGTATATTTAAACAAGTTAGGGGATTCAAGGCAGTGTACAGAAAATAGTATATTTATTTATTTTGGAATTTTTCAGGAAATCGATCACCACCACCATCACCCCATCCCCACCCCGCCTCCCCGCTCCCCTCACCCACTCCCCTTCAATACCCGGAAACTGGCGGCTCTGTGGTGGAGAGGCAGGATCTCACGAAGGGAAATTCAAGGGTATATTGTCCTTTTTTGAAAAAATAATCAGTTTGCAGGGCTTGCATTTCTCTTGCTCATCATTCTCTGCTGTTTGGAAAGACGTAGGTCTGGTGAGAAGTAATTACATCGATGGAATTTCTGTTTTTATTCCAAATGCGTAAGGAACACCATCATGAAACACGCATCACACGTAATTACACCAACGAATCTTTAGGTCACAAAGCACGCACCGCCCGCTGTCTCCTGTCCACTGGACATCACGGGACACTACCGCACACGCTCCAAGGAGTTGAGATGCAGTGGCGCCCCCTGCGAGGCGAAGACGCTGCCGTCAGCTGCTGAAGTACATGCAGGTGTCAGTTCGGGTCCTGTAAGGATGAGGTGGCGGCGTACCTCTGATACCCGACACCTGAGAAATTCCTGTCGAAATACGTGTTCACCTAGGCACCATTGCTGGCGTGATGACGCATATCTGTGGGTCAAAAAAATGGTTCAAATTGCTCTGAGCACTATGGGACTTAACTTCTGAGGTCATCAGTCCCCTAGAACTTGGAACTACTTAAACCTAACTAACCTAAAGACATCACACACAAGCATGCCCGAGGCAGGATTCGAACCTGCGACCGTAGCGGTCGCGCGGTTCCAGACTGTAGCGCCTAGAACCACCCGGCCACTCCGGCCGGCTCTGTTGGTCAAGTGCTATAAAAATCTGTTCCAATGCTTCCCACAATAGCGCAAGGTGCATTGGTCCTAGCGATTCTAACAGGACACACAAACGCGTCGGCCGCATGCATGTTTACCTGCCCTACGAGGCTGACCCATGACCACGAGATGTGTCTGTAGCGTGGCTGGAATTTTCCGTGTCCTACAGCTACTGGTCTGGAGATGTCGTAATACCACAATATCAGATGAGGGACAGCATCATGTTAGAGGCAGATGGTCTGCTTCAACTTGTCTTTGAACACATGAACTCAGAACTTTCCGTATATAAACCTCACAATATTTGTCTACAGATTATCAAATACGTTTTGACTGACAATAATATTGGGAGCTAGGAACATATTTAACAGTATAACTGCAATTAAATATTGCGATTGCTGCTGCACTCTGACACTAATCAATGTAGTGGTAATATCTCCTCTTGACGGTTGTGGTTCTGGAGCGAATCCCAGTATCTATAGACCACATAATTTTCCACATAAAAATCTCTCTCATACCATCGCAGTTATCGATGTGCTGAATCTATACGCCCCTCACAATAGGACACACTCATTTTCTCTGGTCATGCCACAACATTAGCCACAGTAACATTACACTGCAATAGATACACATTTTACACAAACAGTGCAGTTATCTTTTATATCCCTACAGCACCCGAAAAAATTATGGCATGCCTACACTCACACCAGCTATGTGTCTCGATTCTCCTCAGTACTAGAAAATTGTCTGACGGAGTCTTTAAAGCAGCACTTCTGGAAGATGCTGCATCATGCCAAGCTTCGCTCAAACAAGTGTTATGAAGGACAGGCAGCCGGCACTATGTGCTAATGAATACCGCAACTGCAAATGTAATGCTTGGAAAGACATCACCGATGTGGGTTGTATTCGCTCAAACAAGTGTTATGAAGGACAGGCAACCGGCTCTATGTGATAATGAAGACCACAACCACAGATGTAATGCTTGGAAAGACATCACCGATGTGGGTTGTATCTACGAGTATTGTGAATAAATAGTTGCCACTATGTAAGATCCAACCCTCATATGTTCGCCGGCTGGAGTGGCCGTGCGGTTCTAGGCGCTACAGTCTGTAGCCGAGCGGCCGTTACGGTTGCAGGTTCGAATCCTGCCTCGGGCATAGATGTGTGTGATGTCCTTAGGTTAGTTAGGTTTAATTATTTCTGAGTTCTAGGCGACTGATGACCTCAGAAGTTCAGTCGCATAGTGGTCAGAGCCATTTGAACGTTCCTGGTTCCCAATATTTTTGTGAGTCTTGTATGCATTTGACGATCTGTAGACAACTTTTGCTTGGGTTATCTACGGAAAGTTCTGAGTACATGTGTTCAAAGTAAACTGAAGCAGACCATCTATCTCTGTCGTCCCTCATGCGATATTGTGGTATTAGGACATCTCCAGACCATTAGCTGTAGGATACTGAGAATTCCAGCCATACTACGCACACGTCTTGTTGCTATACATCAGCCTCGCTGGGCAGGTAAAAGCATGCTCGCAGCCCACGCGTCTTGCGTGTCCCGTTAGGATAGCTGGAACAATGCACCCTGAGCTATTCTGGGAAGCACTGGAACAGATTTCTATAACTCTGACCCGTAGCTATGCATGGCCTACGGGCCTAGGTGAACACGTATTTGGACAGGAATTTCTCAGGTGTCATGTATCAAAGGGATGCCGCCGTCTCATCCTTGCAGGACCCAAACTGGCACCTGCACGTCTTTTGGCAGCTGACGGCCGCGTCGACACTTCGTAGGGGCTGCCGTTGCATCCCGACTCCTGGTAACATGTGCGGCAGTGTCCCTTGTGGTCAAGTGGATAGGGGATGGAAGGTGGAGCGTGCATCACAATCAAAAGATTTGCAGTTGTAATTACGTGTGATGTGTGTTTCGTGACAGTATTCCTTATGCAATTGGAATAAAAAAAGAAATGCGATTAATGTAATTACTTCTCACAAGAGCACCTTTCCAAACTGCAGAGAATGATGAGGAAGAGAAATCCAAGCGCCGCAAACCGACTTCTTTAATAAAAGAACAATATAACATTGAATTTTCCTTTGTGAGATTCTTCCTCTCCACCATGGAGCCTCCAATTCCCACGTAGAGAAGGGGAGTGAGAAAGGGGAGGGGGAGGGCGGGTGGGGATTGGTTGGTGGTGGTGGTGGAGATTGATTTCCTGAAAAATTCCTTAAATAAATAAATAAACTATATTCCATAGATTGCCTTCAATCCCCTAAATTGTTTAAATAAACAATATAACACACAATGTCTAAAGCTTTCAAAGAATATTCCATACACAGCTTTCGGTTCCCAAACAAATTCTTTAACTAGATAAATAAACAACACTCATGCTCATATATTAAGGATAATGCTGATACATGGTGAAACAACGCTCTGGTGGGCAGTTTGTGGGTTTACATCACCTCGGGCTAAGACCATGTGGTGCATTTGACCTGCAGTAGTCGCACGGTGGCACTGGCAGCAGTCCACATACGCAGAGTAGTGTTGATGCATGTCAGAGCATGGTGCAGCGAGTAAGTGTGCAGACGTTTTTAGATGTGCTAATGGTTGTGTGTTGAAAATGGCTCAAAGAACACATATTGATGACATTGTGAGGGGTAGAATACTAGGGCGACTGGAGGATGGTCAAACACAGCAGGTCATAGTACAGGTCCTCCATGTGCCACAAAGTATGATCCCGAGGTTATGGGAACGATTCCAGCATACAGGAAATGTATCCTGGCGCTGCAGTATGTGATATCCACAGTGTACAACACCACAAGAAGACCGACATCTCGCCACCAGTGCCCGCAGATGGCCACAGAAACCATGTCTGTTCAGTAGCCTTGCTCGGGACCTTACCGCAGCCACTGGAACCATTGTCTCCACACAGTCCACAGACGACTGAACAGACATGGTTTATTCGCCCAGAGACCCGCAAGGTGCATTCCACTGACCGCCGGTCACAGGAGAGCCCATAAAGCCTTGTCAAGAACACAGTACGTGGTCATTGGAACAGTGGTCCCACCTTATGTTCACAGACAAGTGCAGGTATAGTCTGAACAGTGATTCTCGCTGGGTTTTCATCTGGCGTGAACCAGGAACCAGAACAAATCCCTTAATGTTCTTGAACGGGACCTGTATGGAGGTTGTGGTTTGATGGTGTGGGATGGGATTATGATTGGTGCACGTACAACCCTGCATGTCTTTGACAGACGAACTGTAACAGGTCAGGTGTATCAGGACATCATTTTGCACCAGTATGTCCACCTTTTCAGGTGTGCAGTGGGTCCCACCTTCCTCCTGATGGATGATAATGCACGGCCCCACCAAGCTGCCATTGTTGAGGAGTACCTTGAAACAGAAGATGTTATGTGAATGGAGTAGTTTGCCTGTTCTCCAGATCTAAGCCCTATCGAGCACGTCTGGGATGCTCTCAGTTTGACGTTTCACTGCACGTCTTCAAATGCAGCTGCTCGATCACCTGATCCAGAGTATGCCAACATGTTGTGTGGCCTGTGTAAGTGTGCATGGTTATCACATCCCATATTGATGTTGGGGTACATGATCAAAAAACAGTGGCGTTTTGTAGTACATGCATTTCAGTACGGTTTTCTCAACTTATCACAATACCGTGAACTTACAGATCTGTGCCGTGTGTGGTCCCTATGTGCCTATGCTATTAGCGCCAGTTTTATGTAAGACCACGTTGTGTGGCACTGCATTCTGCAATTATCCTTAATTTATGAGCATGAGTGTATATTCCATAAATAACTAAACAAAATTCTATACATTGTCTAAATCGTTTAAAGAATAATCCATACACTACAATAAAATTCCCTCCAAATGACCAATCAACTGAGTCTTTTTCCCGCCGATGTCCAGGATGGAGGATGGGAGGGAGGGGGTTTACCAGGGGAGAGAGGTTAATTAATATATTTAATTAAGTAGTCAATCAAATTGATAAGACTGATCCAGTAACTCAGACTTGAAAGTGTACCTGTAGCAGCGAGGGAGTAGGCTTCCAGAGGAGGGAGGGGAGTGAGAAGGGTTGAGGGAACAATAAGTGCCTGTCAATCAAAAGGAGGGATCCTTTTAGCAGAACAATAGGTTATGGACCTGTCAATCAAAGGAGAACAATAGGCTAAGTACGTGTCAATCAAAGGAGAACAATAGGTTTGCCCTGATGTTGATCACCTGCACTAACAAAATGGACTGGTGCCTGCTTTGCTCTACTACTCGTGGTGAACGCCATATTGTATGAAACTGTGGTTTCTTTTCCGTATATTATATTTCCAAAGGCAACAGGCGACTTTATCTGCTTTTTTAATGTATTGTACCTCATTGCCCGTAGTTTATGTGCTTTCGTAAGAGAATTGTAGTCTCAATGGTCTACAAACTCGAGTAGACGAAGTTCTAGGATTTTTCCAAATCACGACTGCTGCGTCTGATTGTGGTTCCACTGAAATATGTTGTAAAAATACATTCACATCTGGTACGCACTCATCCTCAAATGGTCGTTTATATTCACTTTGTCAAGAACTTCCGTCACAACCCCATTTGCAAATGAATTGTATGTGTCTAACATTCGCTTGATCCACACTATGAATGATATTCTCTTGGTTATCACATTTAGCATTCAACCTGTCTGCCCTATATATTTTGCATCACACGTTCTGCACTGAATCTTATAAACTCCCGATCTTTCAAACTTATTTCTCTTCTCGCCAATATCGTGCTTAAGGCTATACCTCACTAGGTTATTAGTCTGAAAAGCTATTTTGACATCGTATGGCTTAAAAATATTTGCTATCTTTTGTGAGACTTTTCCGTAGTATGGCATCGTGATAATTTTCGCTTTCTCTCCATCAGGTTTATTCTTTTTGCGCTTATTACATTTTCGTAACAGTTTTTTAACTATATCTATTCTGTAAACCTGATGGAGAGAAAGCGAAAATTATCACGATGCCATACTACGGAAAAGTCTCACAAAAGATAGCAAATATTTTTAAGCCATACGATGTCAAAATAGCTTTTCAGACTAATAACCTAGTGAGGTATAGCCTTAAGCACGATATTGGCGAGAAGAGAAATAAGTTTGAAAGATCGGGAGTTTATAAGATTCAGTGCAGAACGTGTGATGCAAAATATATAGGGCAGGCAGGAAGATCATTCGCGATCCGGTATAAAGAACATAAAGATGCGTTCAGGTTAGGAAATTATGACAAATCAGCTGTTGCGAACCATATATATGAAACAGGCCATCCCCTTAATAGCATAGAAGACAACGTAGAAATATTGCATGTAGAAAAGAAAGGGAGGAAACTTGACTTACTAGAGGAATTCGAGATAGCTATCCATGAAAAGAAACAAAGCAATATCCTAAATGTACAAGATAACTTTAAAGAAATGAGATTTTTTAGCGGGTTTTTAGAATTATTTTAGGGCAGGCATGCGACTTAAAACTTGTAGCATGTCAATGACGGAGTTGCGAGAGGCTAACGATGGCAGACCAATGCAGTAAGGAAATGAGGCGCCCAATAGCATAGCGTTACCGTCAAGCACACGGCGGTAACCACGCCACAACACCTAGGCACGTTAGTCCACAACAGCACCCGAGCCGGCGCAGTCGACAGCATATTTGGTAGCTATGGGACGGCCATCGACCTGCGTCAACAACTTTAATGTAAGACGAGGACCCACAGTCCAATATACTTTTAATTCTTTTTTACTTTATGGACCCACCAACTATTGGTGATGGTATTTTGTCTTTTTAGTACGTTTAATTTCGCGACATAGATTTTACAACCTGATGATGAGAGCATTGTCTCTCGAAACGCGTTGTTAAAATATATATAAAAATCGCGGTTGAATGCTAAATGTGATAACCAGTATAACGACAACTGCTACCTCGACTCCATAATGGATTATATCAAATATTCTCTTGGCATAATAAAATGCGGCCGTTTGCATGATCCAATAAAACTTGCAGCTGGACTTCGGCCACGTTTTCTGTGATGGTGACAGCTGTATCAGATAGATAGCAACGTTTTTTACTTCCTCCAGTTTGTTGTAGGAAGGATAAAGCTTATAGTTTTTCTCCTTAGTTGTCGTTCTCAGTCCCTGATATTGACTCTTTGTGAATTTATATTCAATGTACAGTGAAAGTGCGGCTTCGGCGGACCAAGTTTCCTCGCTTGTCGCCGTCGATTCAAAGGCCTGTCGACACTTGGACGCTCTCGATGGACTTGATTGTTGTCTCATAAACAACCTTGATCTGCTGAGCACAGGCTCATCCGAGTAGCATAAGCTAACTCCTGTGGAGCCAAAGTTTCACGAACTGACTGGGCTCCATTGCGTTTCGACCTCTTATCTCAGTGACGCAAACTCCTCTGAAGGACAGTCACTGCATTTATTAGTCGATGGCAGATCACAGTCAGCATGATACTTGCCACTAACAATAGGTACCAGAAATAAAACGGATGCATTAAGCCATTCATTGTTTTGTTTCAAAAAGGGGCCCTGTGTCCTGTTAGCCTTTTTCTACCTTGTTCTCATTTTACCAGACTATGAGGGGAAAGAGCGTTTTTCGACCTTGTTCTCAGTCTGCCAGACTAAGAGGAGAGTGAGTTTCATATCATACGGTACCTGCAACGGTCGACCAATTTCATCGGAAAGTTGTTCCTCCAGGTAAGGGATCACTGCAGGTAGGTCATCATTCAAACGGTGTTTAACGATGTTGAAAATTTCTTACCTAGTGAATTCCACGTATTCCTCATCCGAACGTGTGTGAAAAATATTACATTAGCATTAGCAACAAATTAAGTACTGGAAAATAGTCAAAAATTATAAGTGTATTGCACGGGAAAAATAGTTCTGAAGACTGCCGCGCCGTGAACTGCATCGACCGCGGCGCGGCGTCATGTAGTGGTACGATATGTGGGACGCACGGGCCCGAGTAAACATTCATTATACAAGGGAGTTCAAATGGCTCTGAGCGCTATGGCACTTAACATCTAAGGTCATCAGTCCCCAAGAACGTAGAACTACTGAAACCTAACTAACCTAAGGACATCATACACATCCATGCCCCAGGCAGGATTCGAACCTGCGACCGTAGCGGTCGCGCGGTTCCAGACTATAGCCCTAGAACCGCTCGGCCACCCCGGCCGGCATACAAGGGAGTAGGCAGACTTAAATAGCTGCTTCTTGCCATTTCCATGAGATAATCGATCACTCTATAGTCAGGGAGTAGTAATTACGTTGTATATTGCGCTATATGCTACTTTTGCTCATGTTGAAAATGCTAGATCGGCAAATCATGGTCGTTTTGCACAAGCATCGTGAAAGATATAATATAATTAGGATAACCATGAGATTTAGACTACATTAGTGTATGAGTATACAGGGTGTTACAAACAGCTACGGCCAAACTTTCAGGAAACATTCCTCACACACAAATAAAGAAAAGATGTTATGTGGACAAGTGTCCGGAAACGCTTAATTTCCATGTTAGAGCTCATTTTAGTTTCGTCAGTATGTACTGTACTTCCTCGATTCACCGCCAGTTGGACCAATTGAAGGAAGGTAATGTTAACTTCGGTGATTGTGTTGGCATGCGACACATTGCTCTACAGTACTAGCATCAAGCACATCAGTACGTAGCATCAACAGGTTAGTGTTCATCAGGAACGTGGTTTTGCAGTCAGTGCAATGTTTACAAATGCGGAGTTGGCAGATGCCCATTTGATGTATGGATTAGTGCGGGGCAATAGCCGTGGCGTGGTACGTTTGTATCGAGACAGATTTCCAGAATGAAGTGTCCCGACAGGAAGACGTTCGAAGCAATTGATCGGCGTGTTAGGGAGCACGTAACATTCCAGCCCGTGACTCGCGACTGGGGAAGGCCTAGAACGACGAGGACACCTGCAATGGACGAGGCAATTCTTCGTGCAGTTGACGATAACCCTAATGTCAGCGTCAGAGAAGTTGCTGCTGTACAAGGTATCGTTGACCACGTCACTGTCTGGAGAGTGCTACGGGAGAACCAGTTGTTTCCGTACCATGTACAGCGTGTGCAGGCACTATCAGCAACTGATTGGCCTCCACGGGTACACTTCTGCGAATGGTTCATCCAACAATGTGTCAATCCTCATTTCAGTGCAAATGTCCTCTTTACGGATGAGGCTTCATTCCAACGTGATCAAATTGTAAATTTTCATAATCAACATGTGTGGGCTGACGGGAATCTGCACGCAATTGTGCAATCACGTCATCAACACAGATTTTCTGTGAACGTTTGGGCAGGCATTGTTGGTGATGACTTGATTGGGCCCCATGTGCTTCCACCTACGCTCAATGGAGCACGTTATCATGATTTCATACGGGATACTCTACCTGTGCTGCTAGAACATGAGCCTTTACAAGTACGACACAACATGTGGTTCATGCACGATGGAGCTCCTGCACATTTCAGTCGAAGTGTTCGTACGCTTCTCAACAACAGATTCGGTGACCGATGGATTGGTAGAGGCGGACCAATTCCATGGCCTCCACGCTCTCCTGACCTCTTGACTTTCATTTATGGGGGCATTTGAAAGCTCTTGTCTACGCAACCCCGGTACCAAATGTAGAGACTTCGTGCTCGTATTGTGGACGGCTGTGATACAATACGCCATTCTCCAGGGCTGCAACAGCGCATCAGGGATTCCATGCGACGGAGGGTGGATGCATGTATCCTCGCTAACGGAGGACATTTTGAACATTTCCTGTAACAAAGTGTTTGAAGTCACGCTGGTACGTTCTGTTGCTGTGTGTTTCCATTTCATGATTCATGTTATTTGAAGAGAAGTAATAAAATGAGCTCTAACGTGGAAAGTAAGCGTTTCCGGACATATGTCCACATAACATATTTCCTTTCTTTGTGTGTGAGGAATGATTCCTGAAAGTTTGGCCGTACCTTTTCGTAACACCCTGTATACTACATACCTGCCGCAATCGTTTCCATCTTGTAGAATTGAATTTATTCACTTCACTACGTAAATATGCACTCACTAAACGAGGGTAAATTTCCTAGTTCTTAAAGCGACGCGTGTGATCACGACAACGGTTACTTTAGAACTGACGAAATTTTGGGGTGAGATGCACCAATCTTTCCCCTGCCCAACCTACCCCTCCAAATTCCCAGAATCTAAAATTCATTTTTAGTGGTTGTGGCCACGTTCTGTGTATTCTGCCCAACTGTGTGACGGGACACGCCAAACGACATGTAGACGACTCGCCGTTGTCTGCGTTGCGGCTATAAATCAGCTACCCGATCCTGGAGCTGATAAAAATATACACAGAAGAAAAGGTTCACAGCATAGGTGGTAATAATGAGTGCTCCCTAAGCCTGGAAGAACTAGAAGCTTTCATTGGATAACTTTACACTCATGCAGCACATGGAGCTTGCGATATTTCATACAAAGACTTACGGAGTAATGAGTGGAGGAGCAACTCTCGCTGCAAGTGCAGGTGCCCATTCATACAGTACATGCTCGGTAACACTGATAAGTATGGGATAAAATACTGGTTTTTGTGCTGACAAGTGCTACATCCTGAATGGATTCCCTTACCGTGCCAAATATCAAACTCTTTAACCAGGCGTGGGTATTGGTCACGATGTCGCTATGAAGCTGGCACAGCCATTCCTCAACTGTGGTTGTAACATCACGACTGCCAACCTCTTCTCCTCCGTGAAACTGGAACATGATCTGAATCAAAAAGGAACAAGTTTAGTTGGCACTCTTCACAGGAGATCGCACAAACAGGTCGCTCAAACAGGTGCGAAGTGAAGACGAAGCATTGTATCCAACACAATTTTACAAGTCAGGCGACAATCTTCTCACAGTATACCAAGGGAAAAAGAAAAACATGTCCTTATTCTGAGTAATATGCATGCTGGACGTCAAGTGAATGAGAATATTAAGAAACTTCCAGAAATTGTGAAGTTTTATAATGAAACTAAGGGTGGACTTGATAGAGCTTACCAAATGGCTACACCCTACAGTGTCTAAGCTGTCACCCACCGACCGCCTGTGCATGTCTCTTACAATATTCTTGACCTTGCCATGATCAATGCTCACACAATTCTTAAGTTACTTACCTCTAAGAAGATTTGTCCAACGCTCATGGTCTAGTGGATAGTGTTGCTACCTCTGTATCACGGGGTCCCGGGTTGGATTCCCTGCCGGGTTCGGAATTTTCTCTGCCCGGTGACTGGATGTTTGTGTAGTCCTCATCATTCCATCATCATTCGTGAAAGTTGCTATATTGGACTGTGTAGAGATTGGGAATTTGTACAGGCGCTGATGACCGCGCAGATGAGCGCCCCACAAACCCAACATTATAATCATCATCATCATCTAAGATTTCACGCCGAGATTTGACCCCCAGAGTAGCGGAAAAGCTTGGGCGCCCCCTAAGAACTGTAGAAAAGAGATAGTATCCTCGTAGAGACGCTCGAAACCAGCGCTGTTCAATATAGAAATACAAAGAGTTGAAAATTCGGGTTTCCTGCAAACAACAAAAGGGAACATACCATGAAACATATGCATCAAGTGCAAGATGTATGTGTGCAGAAGCTGCCAAGCAAAAGCTCTTGTTGAATGTCTGAACTGTGAGCCCATTCCAGCTTCGATAATTCTGACGATTCTTTGTTCCTAAATATTATAATTATGGCCTGAAGTTGATTGTTTTTGTGTTTTACAATAGCTAGAAAACACGCAGAGTATTTTAGTCACTTGCTGTGTTTCAGAATCATTAACAAATACTTGGTTCTTACCCTACTTCTCTGTACAAGCAAAAATACTGTTAGTACTCTCATAAACAGTATGTTTTGACTCTGTTTCAATCTTTTTTATAAAGAAAAACTTGTAACATCGTTTTATTTACTTGTTTTAACGATGACTATGAAATTTCTTTCCTAAGTTGAAAATAAAAATAATTAATATCTGAAAATTTATATTTGACAGTGTGCTACTCATTTTAGAGACTGAATTATCCTTTGGTCACACTTTAGAGTCTTCCTAAACGTATTGACAACATGGCATCACTCAAAACTCCGCCTAAATACAAATAAAACGGTGGTTTACTACTATGGGTCAAAAATAACCCACATGGAACTGCTACGGGTATGGTAAAACCTGGTACTTACAATGATAAGTAGTGGACTTTTTGGGAAGCGGCTGTAAATTAAAAAAAAGGTAAAACCTATATTCAACGATTACAACTTCAATAACCATGCAGCCATCACAAAGCAAATCCTGTTAAGTAATATAACATATCACATTTTATAGGATGGACTTACCAAAACAAATCTAAGAGTAAAATTATCGAGACATATATAAATGGTAGTACACGTACATTGGAACAGACAAGCCTGAAGAATCGCAAAGTGGTCGTATTAAATAGCATAATACAAAATCTCAAATTTTCGCAGTGGGGACAGAAGGGGTAATATAACTTAGGAACATGAACCATATACACTGAAGCGCCAAAAAAACTACTAGCTGTGTGAGTATTCAAATACAGAGATATATAAACAGGCAGAATATGGTGCTGCGGTCGGCAACGCTTACGTAAGACAACAGGTGTCTGGCGCAGCTGTTAGATCGGTTACTGCTGCTGCAATGGCAGGTTGTCAGGATTTAAGTGAGTCTGAATGTGGTGTTACAGTCGGCGCACGAGGGATGCGACACAGCATTTCCGAGGTAGCAATAAAGTGGGGATTTTCCCGTACGGCCATTTCACGAGTGTACCATGAATATCAGGAATCCGGTAAAACATCAAATCTCCGGCATCGCTGCTGCCGGAAAAAGATCCTACAAGAACGGGACTAATGACGACTGAGTAGAATCGTTCAACTTGACAGAAGTGCACCCTTCCCCAAATTGCTGCAGATTTCAATGCTGGGCCATCAACAAGTGTCAGCCTGAGAACCATTCGACGAAACATCATCGAGATGGGCTTTCGGATCCGAAGGCCCACCAGTGTACCCTTGACGATTACACAAAGCTTTACGCGTCCCCTTGGCCCGTCAACACCGACATTGGACTGTTGATGATAGGAAACATGTTTCCTGGATGGACTATTCTCGTTTCAAATTGTATCGAGCGGATGGATGTGTGCGGGCATGGAGAGAACATCATGAATCCGTCAGCAGGGCACTGTTCAAGCTGTTGGAGGCTCTGTAATGGTGTAGGGCGAGTGCAAATGGAGTGATATGAGACCCCAAATACGTCTAGATACGACTCTGACAGGTGACACGTACGTAAACATGCTGTCTGATCACTTGCATCCATTCATGTCCATTGTACATTCCGACGGACTTGGGCAATTCCAGCAGAGCAATGTGAACCCCACACGCCCAGAATTGGTACAGAGCACTCTTGTGAGTTTAAACACTTCCGCTGACCGCCAAACTCTTCACACATGAACATTATTGAGCATACCTGGGATGCCTTGCAAAGTGCTCTTCAGAGGAGATCGCCAGCCCCTCGTACCCTTGCGGATTTACTGACAACTCAGCAGGATTCATGGTGTCAATTCCCTCCAGCACTACTTCAGACATTAGTTGAGTCCATGCCACGTCATGTTGCGGTACTTCTGCGTTCTCGCGGGAGGCCCTGCACGATATTAGGCAGGTGTACCAGTTCCTTTGGCTGTATAGTGTGTAATAATACCACAGTAAAATGTAACAGTAAAATTATCAAAAAATTCATGAGGAGTCATCCACATACATGGTATGTTCAATAACAACTTTCACAATTGTTAAGTAGTGATCTCTTATAATGATTTAAGATCACTTTGCTTTAACAGAAAGGCCAAAAAGTAAACCAGTGCTATGTGACTTGCATTAGCCAATTTTTTGTGTGCTACATTTTGTATTCTCATGTCTTTATGACGGTCTGTTCACTGAGGTTTATGTTTTTTACATTGACTCAAGCGACAGATAATGGTTATTGGGCGAAAGCAGTAGCAAATTGATAAATTATTTTAATGTAGCCAAGTGTTATGACTTTCCTGAAACCTATTATCTGCTGCTGACAATAACCGAAGGAAACTGATATTTTAGGAGCTATGAAGGAGTGGTAAGGTGCCAGGCTAACATTAATTCAGACATCCCTTAAACTAAATGCATTAACAAACAATTCTTACCCAACAGTTATTAGATAAAGTATTTTCCTCCACTTTTGTCCTTTTTTTTCTTTTATCCATCACTATTAGCTGATAATATTTACACTCATCCAATATAAACGGTAAAATACGGGTGATACAATAGCTCAAATTTGAGCCCAAAGCAATTATAACATAAATTAAAATTTCAGCTCAAACTTCATAACTAGTTCTGATTAAAGATTTAAAATTCCCAACGCTATCTTAAAAATGTGTGTAGTAACATTTACACAAATTTATAATAACAAATTGACAGCAATTCAAACCTAAAAACAATATTAAGATAAATCCAATTTAGCAAAAGTACTTGAAATATATAATAACAAATTACAGTGGGCTTGCCTTACCACAAGTTTTGTACACATGTTTCTCTTGTGCCACAATTTGCAATTTCCTCATTTACTGTGCAAGAGTTCCGAACAATTTCAAAATAAATTTTGGTGCAAAACTCCTTCGGATGAATTCAAATTAACAGGCGTGAACCGTTCAATTACAAAAGGTAATTGCTTATCCCCACAACAAATCTGCAGCATTAGAATCCATCTGCCACTACGTCAGTAGGTTTACATGGGCGTAATCTTGCAATCTTACTTTATTTCACGCTTCCTGGCAATACATTACACACATCATTAAATTGGCATGATAAGTCATCAAACATAAATCAGTTACCACTGGTCCTACGCATGCATACAAAATAATGCGCCCCCCCCCCTCCCCCTAGGGCAAACTCAAAGACGAGCTTGTAACATTAACAGTTGAAACAGACAAATCACCAGTCACGAAATAGTGGAACTAATGGTGCCCCACAAGGGCAGACTCAATTACAACTTTGTAGGGACGAACCACTAAAACATACAGATGGTCAAATTCTCATTAATCAAGTTACTGAATTTCACGGAGAGTTATCCAGTACTCGTGCGTAAGTGAGGCCAGAGTACAGCAACAGTATAGTGACTGCCATACAGTCCTCCAACCATTGCTTTATCTGCAGATTTCCTTCGGGCAGTACCAGTATTGTGCAACCAAAGAGATCTTGCGTGCAAAAGGGGAGCTCCTTTCCAAATTACAGCTTCCCGAACAACAGCTCTCAATTACAGCTAAGCCGCGCTATCATCCACGTGCGGCCATTCGTTTTTCGGCACATATACGGGCTACTTACAGCACTGGGCCCCACGCGCTACCTCCCTCGTGCCGCTGCTAACTCAAGACTCCTGTCACTGCCCGTCACACTCCACGCACCACAAGCCTCTCTCGCAAAGAGATTCTACACGACCAGCGATTCCAGCAGAGAGGCAGAAAGTCGAAAAATACCAAAACTTTTGTGGAAGGTTTCGACCGACGGCTCAAAAACGTTACCTACAAATGTCGATAATGTTGCTACTCAGCAATCTGAGTTGTCAACAACAGTTGGTAATTTATCTGCAGCTGTGGGAAATCTCGCCACTCAGCAGTCTGAGATGTCAACAAAAGTAAATGATCTTCCAGCCTAACGGGATTTTGATAGTGCTAGAGGCATACATTCTATTTCTACGAAACAATTTGATATATCTAAAGAATTCGCTCAACTTAGGAATTCCAACAGAAATTTCCCCATCAATTGCAAAAGTTGCAAAAATGTTTAGGAATTACAAATTAACCATGGGGAAGTTGAAATAACTGTACGCCAGCTGGCTGAGATAGTGAATGAATTAGCTTCTGGGTTTGATAACCACATAGGGCAAAAGTTTTGTGAGCAACAGAAACTGTTCTCTATGCAGATAGATAGCTGGGTTGCTGATAAAGAGCGGCAAGTTATTGCCTGTGGCAATAAAAGTGTTAATGAGGCCATAGACAATATTTCCGTTAATGGTATGCCTATTTCAAGTCAATTTAAATAGGAAACCCAAGGATTCCATGAACACATAGCGTGAGATTTCCCTCAATGGACAAAAAAATGATACAGTTAGTGGAAGCTTGCTTTGAGAGTATAGAAGAGGTTAAAGAGGCCATTAAAAATGGAATGCTGCAGTTCAAGAGGGACGGAGGCAACAGTCCTCAGGCACCAAACCATTCTGTGGTAACAGTCATGCCTATAATACTCATGGTAATGCTGTAGCATATGCGAACACAACTGTCTGACCAGATGACATATACGGCAATATGCTGATGGAGGAGAAGATATTGAACCATCGTCATTCTCAAACCTTTTCACTTTACCCAGGAACATTTAATCTAATGATATTTGCAAGAGGATTTAGGGTTGTACATCCCCATTCATGGACTGAACATTAGAATATTAGTTATGTATCTGCATACCTACAAGCTGTTGGAGCAGCCGGCCGCGGTGGCCATGCGGTTCTAGGCGCGTCAGTCCGGAGCCGCGCGACTGCTACGGTCGCAGGTTCGAATCCTGCCTCGGGCATGTATGTGTGTGATGTCCTTAGGTTAGTTAGGTTTAAGTAGTTCTAAGTTCTAGGGGACTGATGACCTAAGATGTTAAGTCCCATAGTGCTCAGAGCCATTTGAACCATTTTTTTTTTGTTGGAGCTCTATAATACTGATATAATGGATGCATGCCAGGTATATATATATATATATATATATATATATATATATATATATATATATATATGCCCAGAGTAATTCGAGAAAAAATTATATACACATCCGAAGAAAATTTAGAATAGTTCATATCTGTGCTCGCTTCGATTGACCTGGTACAGGACGATATTAGCCCTAGATCCAACCAAGTCAACTTTTTCAAACAGGATGCGAATCAAAATGATGTTGATAACAACAATCACAATGTGCAAGGGGTAGTTGCAAATTGTCACGTATATCTCCATAATAATATCGATGGTCAGAGCTATAACAAACGATCGTATACCAGTGGAAACATTAATACAAAAGAAAGAACAGATCTGAACGGCAATTTAATCCTGTGTATAGCTCCACTGCTATATACTAGTGTTGGAAACCAAACACAACTTGCCCTCAGCCATCAGCAAGCAATGAGCAATGACTGGAGAGAAGGGAATTGACTACATCAGTTTCCGAAGCAGGTAATGACGTTGTCAATGTGAATGAGCAACGCCATTTAAAGTAAATCTGACTGAATCATGCTACAGAGGAGCGGTTGAAGACTCAAATAGGGACTATGTGCCACTGGTTCATTTCCTCAGATGCAATGATGGGAAGAACATGATGGAAGAACTTTCTGCAGATGTGTATAAATGTACTGGTGGACATTCTTGATTCTACATGTAACTATTTCCGCAGTCTGTCGTACCACCGAAGTCATTCCAGTTAAAGTTGTGTTTGGGAGGGGTGCATTTGTGAATGCCATCCCCAGTAATCTCTTGCAAAGAGTTTTGCAGAAGACAGTATAACTTACAACTGGTGTTCGGAACTGCAAGATTATCGGAGCTATTGACACGCGATCACAAACTATCCAGATACAGAAAATGTTGGTGTCAAACATGAGAAATGCAGCAATAAAATGCGCATTCCTCGTTGTGAAGAACTTAATACCCAAATGTGTTATAGGCTTAATTACTATCCCCAGTGAAGGACTCAATTTTGACTTCACTTCGGAGAAAGTAAGTTTTTGGGTCAATAAAGCCATAGCTCAGTTGTATATGGTATGGGAGAACAGTAACTGTGGTCAGCTCTGCTGAGGGGAAGGAATCCAGTTAATATTGAAGTAGAGTCGAACAGCCCACAAACTCCAAGGAAATCAAGTAAAATTACTCGGTCTCTATGACCAAGGATAGAAAACGTCTATGGAGTCTGAGCATCTTACACTGGAATTAATAACATAACTGTCTGACCTCTTTAATAATTATCATGTTGTGTTTGAGGAAAAACCTGGTATTATTCGAGTATTCGCTTACAACCTGGGCATTTTCTCCCACCAGACATTCCACCACAGCTTCTATCTTGTTCATTTGAAGTTGCGACTAGATGTTTACAGAGAAATAACAAGGATCTACATCTACATGTACATGTACATCTACATCTACAACCATACTCCGCAAGCCACCTGACGGTGTGTGGAGGAGGGTACCTTGAGTACCTCTATCGGTTCTCCCTTCTATTACAGTCTCGTATTGTTCGTGGAAAGAAGGATTGTCGGTATGCCTCTGTGTTGGCTCTAATCTCTCTGATTTTATCCTCATGGTCTCTTCGCGAGATATACGTAGGAGGGAGCAATATACTGCTTGACTCCTCGGTGAAGATATGTTCTCGAAACTTCAACAAAGCCCGTACCAAGCTACTGAGAGTCTCTCCTGGAGTTTATCTATCATCTCCGTAACGCTTTCGCGATTACTAAATGATCCTGTAACGAAGCGCGCTGCTCTCCGTTGGATCTTCTCTATCTCTTCTATCAACCCTATCTGGTACGGATCACACACTGCTGAGCACTATTCAAGCAGTGGGCGTCAAGCGTACTGTAACCTACTTCCTTTGTTTTCGGATTGCATTTCCTTAGGACTCTTTCAATGAATCTCAGTCTGGCATCTGCTTTACCGACGATCAACTTTATATGATCATTCCATTTTAAATCACTCCTAATGCGTACTCCCAGATAATTTATGGAATTAACTGCTTCCAGTTGCTGACCTGCTATATTGTAGCTAAATGATAAGGAATCTTTCTTTCTATGTATTCGCAGCACATTACACTTGTTTACATTGAGATTCAATTGCCATTCCCTGCACCATGCGTCAATTCGCTGCAGATCTTTCTGCATTTCAGTACAATTTTCCATTGTTGCAACCTCTCGATATACCACAGCATCATCCGTAAAAAGCCTCAGTGAACTTCCGATGTCATCCACAAGGTCATTTATGCATATTGTGAATAGCAACAGTGCTACGACACTCCCCTGCTGCACACCTGAAATCACTCTTACTTCGGAAGACTTCTCTCCAATGAGAATGACATGCTGCGTTCTGTTATCTAGGAATTCTTCAATCCAATCACACAATTGGTCTGATAGTCCATATGCTCTTACTTTGCCGAAATGGGATCTAATTGAGCGTTCTAACAGTCCTTGTTGCAGCCCACTTTTCGTAGTACCAAAAGTGGGAGCAAACGTGCGGCTTGTACTGGATGCCTGAGTAGTGAGCACTATAATTATATTGGTAAGAACCTATCTGGAGAACGCTGATGAGCTTGTAAGCTTGTACCAATGTTTAAAGCAGCGAAGTGTTTTACAAGCATAGATCTGTGAGTTTTGTACTGTTAGGTTATGTTTGTGGATAATTTAAGAAAATATGTTAAATTTGTGCTCATAGTTAGCAATTTAAAATTTTCCTTTCATACAAATTTTAGTTCGGGCATATGCACATCTGCCTTAGAGTCAGTTCTAGGTTCCGAACTTAGAATTCAGCTGGCCCTGTTTATAGATGATTTGTTCACAGCAATAGCTTTGTGGGGTGAGCACATTAAAATACTAACTCGAATACTTCACACATTTAAAACCGCAGGTATCATAACCACTCGGCAGGAGTCACACTTCAGACTGGAGAAAGTTAAGTGACTTGGACACTAGTTAGACAGAAAGGGAATTCTTCCAAATCTGGCCAAGGTTAGTGATATTAAAAACCGTCCAATCTCAAGAACAAAAAACAACTGAAGCGATCTCTTTGATTTGCTTTATTGTTTCGAAGATTCACAGAGGATCAATGCATGAATGCTGAGTCACTACTAGGTCTGTTACGCCTGACAAAGAGTTATGTTATGGCATTATGACAGGTTCAGCAAATGTTGGTTTGGATACATGTTTGTTCCAAAACAAGTCGTCGATGGTAAACCATCCATCTGTACAATCGCCTTTGCCAGTCATGTGCTATCTGATCATGAGAGATCTTACACAACTACAGAGTTAGAAGTAACTGTGGTAGTAAAGGGATTCCGTAAAATTCATTGTTATTTGTACAGTACCCAAACGACAATATATTATGACCGTGTGATCAGTTTCCTTCAGATGTGTTACATCAGAGATCAGCGACATGGGTTCCAGCACTGCAAGAGTAGAAGCTTAAGAATGTCTGTCTGAAGGGAAGGGACAACCAAATCGGCGATGCCTTATCACGTTTAGTGGAAGGATTTGATCGAGAGATGGTTCTTGGTATTCAAACTAATGAATTTCCCATCTTGTTGACGAAGGATCAGAACTCAAGGAGATAATATCTAGAGGTTTGGAAGGAAATATCTAGGTTACGGTAGCAGGGTCCCAGGTGGCTGGTAATAAAAAAACCACTCCGTCTACAGGCCACAAGTGGCCCATCGGGACCATCCGACCGCCGTGTAATCCTCCGAGGAGGATGGGGATAGGAGGGGCATGGGGTCAGCACACCGCTCTCCCGGTCATTATGATGGTATTCTTGACCAAAGCCGCTACTATTCGGTCGAGTAGCTCCTCAATTGGCATCACGAGGCTGAGGGCAATCCGAAAAATGTCAACAGAGCATGGTGGCCTGGATGGTCACCCATCCAAGTGCCGACCACGCCCGACAGCGCTTAACTTCAGTGATCTCACGGGATCCGGTGTATCCACAGCGGCAAGGCCGTTGCCTGGCTGGTAATACACTAGCATTTTTCAAACCAGTATCATGAAAGAATACAGAGATACTACAAAATTATTAAGATTTATTGTTTCATAGGTGAGGTGATAATGTTCAGGACTAGTGTTTATGTACCCAGCGGAGTATAAATCAAAGCTGATTTCATACACACACAATACCTAGGGTCACTTCTGGGTGATTAAATGTGCCAATAAATTAAGGATATAATGCTACTTTCCAAAACTACATCAGAAAGTGAAAAACGTGCTTAAAACTTGTAGTATCTAGCAAAGAACTAAGCCAAATAACAGGGTCAGACTAGTGTTGTTACATGCAGTTTAACTGGAAGAACTTTTGCCTCTGACAGAATGTCAAATCAAACACCTTTCCGCCGGCTAAATCGTTATTTTATTGGGCCATTTGATTTGAAGTGATCGCTGTCTCAAAAGTCTACGGATACCAGCCACTGAATACTGGTTCCTATTGTGACTGGACTAAAGATGGGAATCCACCTACACGCCCTTCAGGAGGCCTGAAGATGGTGTAATATATCGCTGAAACAGGTAGCCCAATAAAATACGGACATACAGAGCTTCCGCTATTGTGCCCATCGGCGTTTTTGGTCCTTTACCATGTGCCAGTTCTAGGTTCCGAACTTAGAACTTAGCTGGCCATGTTTATAGATGATTTGTTCATAGCAATAGCTTTGTGGGGTCAGCACATTAAAATAATAACTCGAGCACTTCACACATTTAAAACCGCAGGTATCATAGCCACTCTGCTCTCCTTGATATATTTAAAAATATCTCATATGTTTAAAAAATATCTCATCAAAACTACTATAAAGAAGCCGGTCATTAAAAGATAGTTGAACGACTAAATTCCACTTGTTGCAAAGCCACAGGCGGTTTTTATCAGACAATGCATCTAATTTCACATGCTATAGCTGGAGAAGCCAGTATTAAACAGATATTCCATTGCATTACCACCATGAAGCGAATCCCACTGCATGTACTTTCAGAGAGTTAAATCGTTTCGTGGGGACCTGCTGCCACAATCAACAAACTACGTGGATCAACTGTGTGAGTGATTTCGAACAAATAGCTAACCTGCCTCACGCTGCAAAAGGTTTTACACCTGTGGAATAAATTGTGAAGGTGGCAGAAAGAAATGAATGGATTTAGAAGTTACCAGGAATGCCTCAAGAGGAAATCAATTGCGAAGACAAAGTACAGACACTTCTTTTTAATCTCATGGGGAGAAAGGATGCATATGACAAAAAATGGCACACGCTTTACATCGATCCAGTCTAGATATTACTAATATCTTATCCCAGATCCTATCTATCAGCATATCCTGAAACACAATGGATGAAGGGACAATATCATCACTGGAATGTGAAATAGCATTATTCTTAAGGAGGACTGAATGTGGAGACAAAATGTTCTGTACATACTTTCATGAGAAATATCTAATGTCAATGTATGGAATAAATCCATGAATTTAAGACCAGTTATACTGATACAATTCTATAAATAAGTGATTTAATAACCGTGTTTCTAGGTATTAGTGATGAAAATGGAGAATACTGTTGAATACGATACGCAATTTAATTTTTTCTTGAATTATTTTTTACTCTTCTCAAATTCTCTCGTCATGGTCCCTGTGTTATTTCTTTACCACTTCTATACACTTACATCTTGTCCTCCTCTTTTGTCTTGTGGTTCCAAGCTTGTGTTTGTCGATGATGTTTCCGAACTTCTCCTGATCTTTCATGTTAATACTTGTAGGCACTAGTTGTCTAATGTTATCTTCATTTCCGTGTATCCACTTTATTGTTGTGCTACCTGATTGACTAAAGTTCGAAATTTTTTCCTGATGTTCTCTGCTCCTTCAGCGCGTGATTGTGTCCATAAAAACTGATTCTCCTATTCCCAAAAGTATCTCTGACCCAAACTCCTTCCCTCTTGATTGGCCAAAAAATTGATATAAGGAATTCCCATTCTCAGTTTGTGTAATTATTGTATCTGTGCCAATATACAGGATGACTCACTAACTATTAGCACCTAAAATAACTCATAAAGTATGACAGTGACTGAAAAGTTTGTGTGGCAAATGTTGCATGGGACAACGGGGACCATAATATGATGTGGCTTTTTTTGTTGTTAGGTGGGGTCGCGTCAGAGATATGAAGCTCAACTTTGTTTTCTTTTTTAAGTGGGATGATATAGCTTGGTACTAACCTTCTCACAGTGGCTATCCAGACGAATCCAATGATGTGTAACAGTACGGTCTTTGAAGGTCAACGAAGGTAAAAAATGTGGCATGAACGTCCATTTACAGAAGGTTTTCGAAGTTATGACCATTGGTATCAATGCAGTGCTGCAAACCCCTTATCATGGATTGAGTGGTATTCCTTATCACTTCGGCACTTATCGAAGCACATGCTCTAACAATTCTCTCTCGTATATCGTGCAAACAGTAAATATTCCCCGAATACGGCGTATCCATCTAACGTGCCACTGACATGTAAACACCATTCGACGATTTCGCAATACAGCACTAATAGAAACGGTAAGAGTAGTATCTTACAGTCAAGCGAATGTGAATGATGTATTCCTTCGAAGAACGAGTCGATATGCCTCTCATTTACGGAGATTGCCAAAGAAATTCAGTGGTAGCTGGACACTTATACGCGTACTCACCATACACGTCGTACATTTAAATACGTGGATGATAAATTGAGAACAATTGGATATTCAACGCATCGGGAACATATCCTATAAAGGAAAGTTACTAACGAGGATACGGAAACTGGTACTCTTGCCACTGTGCTTCGAGATCCTTGTGTTAGTTCGCGTCAAATGCCAATGTAATTTGGCATGAGCCAGAGTAGTGTTGTTCGTGTTCTGCATCGCCATAAATATCATCCTTACCATATCAGTCTCCACCAAGAATTAACTGGTACGGATAGTATGCGTTCCATTGAGTTCTTCCGATGGGCTCAACTTCAGATTCAGAGGGATGACACATTTATTAATTTGATTTTATTTACTGACGAGGCTACATTCACGAACCATGGAAATGTTAATTTACATAACATGCATTATTGGGCAACTGAAAATCTATGTTGGCTGCGGCAAGTTGCACACCAAATGTTGTGGTCGGTGAATGTGTGGTGTGGGATTCTGGAGGACAATTTGAGGCCCCTATTTCATTGAAGGAAATCTTAATGGTAGGAAGTACACCACATTCCTGCAAGAAACATAAGGTATGTTATTGGAAGAAATACCTTTAGGATTAAGGAACAGAATGTGGTATCAGTATGGATGGGTGTTAGACACATTTTTCGCCGATGACTAGAAATGAGCTGCAGAGACAATTCCCAGATCGTTGGATTGGACGCGGAAGAGATGTGTAGAGGCCGGCTCGTTTGCCAGATTTGACACCTCTGGATTTTTTCTTGGGGGGATTCGTAAAATACATTGTTTGTAAAGACATTCCAGCTACATCTGAAGATATGCGAGCGAGAACTGTCAGAGCATGTACTTCGATAAGTGCCGATGTGATAAGGAATACCACTCCATCCATGGCAAGAATATTGCTGCACTGCATTGATACCAATGGTCATAACTTCGAACACCTTCTACATCACTGGATTCGAGTCGATAGCCGCTATTAGTAAATAAATACCAGGCAATAGCATCCAATTTTAAAAAACACGGTTGACCTTAATGTCTCTGATGCGACCCCGTCTACCAACAAAAAATCAACATCACATTATGGCCCCCGTTGTCCCATGCAACTTTTGTCCCATAAACCTTTCAGCTCTTGTCATACTTTCGGAGTTATTCTTGGCGGTAATAGTTAGTGACTGACCCTATATATTATTCTTACTGCAAAAAAATGTTCAAATGTGTGTGAAATCTTATGGGACTTAACTGCTAAGGTCATCAGTCCCTAAACTTATTCACTACTTAACCTAAATTATCCTAACGACAAACACACACACCCATGCCCGAGGGTGGACTCGAACCTCCGCCGGGACCAGCCGCACAGTCTATAACTGCAGCGCCTTAGATTCTTACTGCATACATTGCTTCAGGATGTATGGCTACTGTGCTGAAGTGATCTTATTTTGCATTGATGGATATGGATCTTTTGCTGCAGTGATTCTAGCTAAGCATGAATACTTTTTGGAGTGTTCTGATTTTGCAAGCTAATCGCCAATGGTCGAGTCATTTCTCTCAAGTTTCTATAATGAGAACGTATACGACTTCCACGTATGCTGTGACTGCAGGCAGATTATCCTGTGCCAGTCTCTCCGTGTACTGTGTTTTCTCGTATGAAATTAGTAAACTAATTTCTAGTGCCGTTTTATGCAGTTTTTATATTGTAGTTGTGCTTTATTTTCCGTTGCCCGCGAGGATCGCGAAATCGTCAGCAAATGCCACGAAGTTCACGTTGTATCTGTTTCTTCTTTATGTCTTTTTGGATTTAAATAGCTTCTTCGTGTCATGTCATGATATCATTTTTCAAAAGCTGTTAGTTTACTTTTATTTATTTCATCAGTTTTCCATCTAAGACCCACAGTTAGTTCACAATGATATTGTTCTAATGGTACATTTTGGTGTAATGGAAAGCACATTTTGCTGTAAAAGTTCCGTGTAGCTTGAAAAGCTATTTCCATTTTTCTGGCTATTTATTTCATCTTTACCTGGTTCATTGGCTGTAATGTGTTATTCTAGGTATTTAAAGCTGTTAATATTCTGTATCTGTTTTCTATCTGGGTCTTATATCCTTAATATTTGATAATACCTCAATTTTTCTTCAAAAAAATTTAAAAACCAGTTTGATCTGCAACTTCTTTCAGTTCATTAATTTGTTGTGTTGCTATTTCAGAGATTCTGTTCTTGTAGGTATATCACCTGAAAAAGTTAGTCTTGGTGTTGTTGTTGATGATGATGACGATTCTGATGATGATGTACTGGCTGAATATCGCACTAAGGAACCACGGAGACTTGAGGCAGCCCACCACACATCTCTTTGGCAAGCTGGATGGATGCGGCGTGGTGGCCTTTGACCCATGCATCTCAGCATGACGCTCAGTATTTTATCTCATTCGTGGTGCGTGTTAGTCGTTAAGGAAAGCTACTGGTGTATAAACATTTCGCTGCCAGTTGCTTTTCTGTTACCGTATTTCTCAAATACAGGGCACAAGGTAGGAATACGTATATCAACTTGTGGTGTCGTCAGGATTTCAACTCGTTTCAGTGATCGTACATTTCACAGTAAATTCATCCTTGTTGTAGTATACTTGTAGTGCCAATAACTAAGCAAGCAGAGACAATTTAATTGTAGCAATTGTTTGCGGGGGAATAACAGAATTAGGTGTACACTTACCACCATAACTTGACGAAATCATGTTGTCAATAGCTTTTTTAATATTAATCTCTACCTCTAGCATAATCTGTCACGGCACAAAATCGAATATGGGCGAGACATTTAAGCATTCTCTCTAATAACTAATACATTTCTAACTAGATGAGTCATATGTCAAATACTGTATATTGCTCTCACTCACAATATTAAATTTTTATGTATACATCCACCGCTTTATGGAGCTGAAAGTTCCTTTTCTAGTAGTGACTGTTTTTTTTTTATTTAGATCTGCTTTAGTTTAACAGCTAGCAGTAAAGGAGTTTCACAGCTAATATTACGATGAGATGACGTGGATTGTTTTTATAGATATAAGGAATTTTTGAGTGGTTAACTACATTTAATAACATTTAGGAGGCATGTCTTCTGCATCTGAAAAAAACAGCTTTAGCATTTTCATTCGCATGACACAAATCTTATCACATTTATCAGCCTCGCAATTAACGCTTTCACCTCGTTCTTTCCAGTTGCACATACATAACCTGTACATTTGCGACTCTTTCAAACACATATAATGTATCATTCAAGAACCGACGTCACTAAACCTCAGCTGATAGAAGATCATGAAAAATAACCATTTTACCCCTTTTGCTAAGCACAGGGTTCGTAGCCTCCGATCCTTCTGAGCAGTGGAAAACGGTACCGTTATTTTAAAGCAGGCAAAGTACAATACAGGCACTGCTGTGGCATTGTGTATTTAAAAAGTCCCAATAGCATTCTTGAAGGAACGGAGGAGGGAAGGAAGATTAGGAGAAAAGTTTGGGAAATATTGTAGGGCAAAAATTTGAAAGTGGAAATCGCCCATAAACTTTTCAAAACAACTAATTCATCATTTTGAACAACAGTAAACAAACATTAAACACGTAATAACGCTTCGAATTATCACAAAAATTATAATAATCAAAAATGTCACGAATCTTGAGGTGTTTTCAAAAGATGCACAGCTGCATGAAGGTGCTTTATTCACAACTACCGATTTCACGTCAGTATACATAATCTGCATCTTCATCTGCATTTACCAAGAATACAATCACTGTGTTGACATTAAAGGAAAAATGACAAGCTTCTTCTCTTATCTATTCTTGCTCTCCCGAGAAAGTTGTTTGTATCAATTCGGCATTTTTTTCAGGCGACTCATAAAAATAGAAAAAAATAAAATAAAAAAATAAACGCGGATAACGTGATTCTGACCGGAGAGCCGAGCGAGTGCGAGCCCACTTGCTGAACCGCTGTGGCATCTGGCTTGCTTAGCACAATGTAGTCAGTTATCATCGAAGGCCACACCCGTACCTCGATAAAGCGGGTGCGCTGCTTGTTCGATCATATGTGATATCGGTGACGCCGGGCACTTCAGCTGTTGACACAGCAATGCACCCACACTACTTGAGACAAGGTAAACACCCGGTTGAATTGACATTGGTGGCTCGATAATTGTCGAATCCGTCGTGAAACTGACGATGACTCGCAAACGAAAACCCACTGACGGCATCTGCTCTGTGTGTTACCTATTCAGGCAGTTTGTCACTAGCGGTGGTGGAGTCAACAACGTGGATAAGGCTGTCAAAAGAAAAGTAAGAAAGGTGGGAATTTGGAAGCCTCCAGCGACAGAAGACACAAAAAATAGTAACTTTGTCCATCTCTGAGGCAGTGACTTTGATGTTGTGTTTCAGGATCTCATTTTCGCCAAAATAAAAACAACAAACGGAAATTTTGTAAGCCTGTTTCATTTTGTCACAAAATAGTGTAAACCAGTGATAGTAAAGTAGAAACAAAGTAAAGAACACAGAACGTAAACGACTGCAACATTCATAACGCTGGACCAATATGTTCTTCGTTTTTTCCAACTTAACTGATTTGCACACACATTCCGACAACTGGTTAAAGTGCTCAGTGTGGGGCGTTACTACCTCTGGCAGCAATACAGGTGTGACAACGATGGGGCATGGTGTGAATGATGTCATCAGCCTCACGTTGAGGCAATGAAGCCCATTCTTTTTGCAAAGCTGGATGCAACTTGTCTTCCTAGCGGACCCAGACATCTCTGAGCGATTCAAATCGGGAGAGCGACCAGACCACGCCGTGCATGCAGTATCTTCCGTTTCCAAGAAAACATCAACCACGCTGATAACCTCGCCGTTGGGCGCCCGTAACATCCCCAAACCACACACAAAACATCAACCACCTGTGCTCTATGAGGTCTAGCATTATCGTCCATCAATACGAAGTCTGAGCCTATACCAACTCGCAAAAACCGTCGAGATACCTGAACCGATTCACCCATACAATTTCATGAAGTGGTGTTCGAATGGTCAACATAATCCTTGCCCACACCATTAAGGATCCTCCTCGATATCGGTCTCTTCCCACAACGTATGGATTCCGAAATCGTGTTCATCGTTCGTTCCAAATTCGAATGCGTCGAGAATCACTCTAGAGACCAAATCTGGACTCAGCTGTGAACAGAATATTGACCCACTATTCGAGCGTCAGCTGGCAGATTGACGACTCTACCCTTCTGTGAAGACACATCAGAGATACACAAGCAGAAGGGATCCGACAATAAACGCTACTCTTCCGAAGCCTTCTGCGAGGTCAGATTCTAGTTGCTGTGCAGTACTAAAGCGTTATCATGCCCTTACGACCTAATAAAGGTCCTCTCTTTTTGGTATCACACGTGCTCGGCCCTGCCTTGGTCTTCGGGATACCGTTTCGGCCTCTAAAAGTTGTCCTCATCTCCGAGAAACAACAGAACAATTCACATTAAGCGATCGGTCACATCAGTTTGGAACTGCCCTGCCTCCATTCTTCTTAAGGACCTCCACCGCAGAGAGGTCTTCTTTGTGCTATACTGCACCGTCTGTGACTGTATACACTGCGATTGTAGATGTTGGACAATCCGGCAAAAACTACCCCGTTTGATAGGTGCCCTGACGTCATCGTTGACGTTTTTGTCCATTGCATGGAATGCTATATTCTGTGCAGAACAAAACTGTACGGACATCTGTTGACATTTTGTATGATTATGCTATGAATTAGACGCAACACGGGGAAACAGCGGTTTGTTGCTTTAATGTTGGATACCATTGTACATTATACAGAGAGGATTGATAGGTATGCAGGGATCTGTACCTTAGTCGGTAAATACGGAACCCTTATATGAACACCTGGTCTGTCTGCTAAGAGCATTTCTTTGAGGACTTGGAAGAGGTATCAAGTTGAAATTTATGTCAAATACTGAAGTCTACAGTCCATTGAGGATTTAAAACCTTTAAGCTTCTAAGCCAATACAATCAAAAAGTACGGCCGTCTGTTACGATCATTTTTTCACAAGAACAAGGTAGAGGTGAGGTGAAAAACTGAACTCTGAGCGCTAGGCCTACTAGCACTTCTCTGTGTGTTTCTCTTTTCTTCCTCTTTTCGTACTGACCAATTGGGATCCGCGCCTTTCTTTGTCCTTCTGTTTTACCGGTACCGGTACTCTTTCATATCCCCCCCCCCCTATCTTTCTTCTTCCTATTGGCTATTTTCTTACTTTTTTCTTGTTTCATCCACCTTGAAAGCTTTCTAAATTTGGTATTTCATTCTTGAAAAGGTTTCTTCCCATTATTTCAGATTCTTACTTCTAGTTTTTTTATATTTCTACATTTCGTGCTACTTTTCCTAGAAATATAGGTATATTTGAATCATAAGGCTGTTCTCCTTCATATGGTAGAGGTATGCAAAGAAGATTTATCTTTGCTTTGCCATTACTTCTGAATTACCTTTATACACTCCTGGAAATTGAAATAAGAACACCGTGAATTCATTGTCCCAGGAAGGGGAAACTTTATTGACACATTCCTGGGGTCAGATACATCACATGATCACACTGACAGAACCACAGGCACATAGACACAGGCAACAGAGCATGCACAATGTCGGCACTAGTACAGTGTATATCCACCTTTCGCAGCAATGCAGGCTGCTATTCTCCCATGGAGACGATCTTAGAGATGCTGGATGTAGTCCTGTGGAATGGCTTGCCATGCCATTTCCACCTGGCGCCTCAGTTGGACCAGCGTTCGTGCTGGACGTGCAGACCGCGTGAGACGACGCTTCATCCAGTCCCAAACATGCTCAATGGGGGACAGATCCGGAGATCTTGCTGGCCAGGGTAGTTGACTTACACCTTCTAGAGCACGTTGGGTGGCACGGGATACATGCGGACGTGCATTGTCCTGTTGGAACAGCAAGTTCCCTTGCCGGTCTAGGAATGGTAGAACGATGGGTTCGATGACGGTTTGGATGTACCGTGCACTATTCAGTGTCCCCTCGACGATCACCAGTGGTGTACGGCCAGTGTAGGAGATCGCTCCCCACACCATGATGCCGGGTGTTGGCCCTGTGTGCCTCGGTCGTATGCAGTCCTGATTGTGGCGCTCACCTGCACGGCGCCAAACACGCATACGACCATCATTGGCACCAAGGCAGAAGCGACTCTCATCGCTGAAGACGACACGTCTCCATTCGTCCCTCCATTCACGCCTGTCGCGACACCACTGGAGGCGGGCTGCACGATGTTGGGGCGTGAGCGGAAGACGGCCTAACGGTGTGCGGGACCGTAGCCCAGCTTCATGGAGACGGTTGCGAATGGTCCTCGCCGATACCCCAGGAGCAACAGTGTCCCTAATTTGCTGGGAAGTGGCGGTGCGGTCCCCTACGGCACTGCGTAGGATCCTACGGTCTTGGCGTGCATCCGTGCGTCGCTGCGGTCCGGTCCCAGGTCGACGGGCACGTGCACCTTCCGCCGACCACTGGCGACAACATCGATGTACTGTGGAGACCTCACGCCCCACGTGTTGAGCAATTCGGCGGTACGTCCACCCGGCCTCCCGCATGCCCACTATACGCCCTCGCTCAAAGTCCGTCAACTGCACATACGGTTCACGTCCACGCTGTCGCGGCATGCTACCAGTGTTAAAGACTGCGATGGAGCTCCGTATGCCACGGCAAACTGGCTGACACTGACGGCGGCGGTGCACAAATGCTGCGCAGCTAGCGCCATTCGACGGCCAACACCGCGGTTCCTGGTGTGTCCGCTGTGCCGTGCGTGTGATCATTGCTTGTACAGCCCTCTCGCAGTGTCCGGAGCAAGTATGGTGGGTCTGACACACCGGTGTCAATGTGTTCTTTTTTCCATTTCCAGGAGTGTATTTTCGTAGATATCCTCGTTACCTCTCATTTGCCAACCGCTTGTCGTTTGTATGGCAGCCATTATTCTTCTAATAGTCCATATTTCAAGTAACTCTTTTTCTGTCCGGCCTATAGTTCTTCGTTAAGAATTCACATGCATGTAAACAGTCTGGTCTTGCCGCTGTGATGCAATGTTTTAGTTTTGTTTTTCTAGATATGTATTTTTTGTTATAGATATATGTTCTGTCTCTTTTATTAACTCAATCATCTGTTACTAACTTATCTAGTGTATTGTGCTGTATAGTTTGTACGAGATATTTAAATTTACAAACTCGCTCCACTTAACTTATTTGTGTTTCTATGTTTCTTGTGCATTTTTCATACTTGCCAGGAATTTTTTCTTTTTCAGATGAAATTTTCTATTCTATTCGCTAGTTTTTCTATAATTTTTTTTGACAGTTATTCATTCAGAATATTTCTGTGACACCTAAAGCTACACCCGTCAGCAGCGCACAATCTGCTAATCGATACCTTTTGTCTAATTTTAATACGATTATTGATGTCACTTCCTGTGAATTATCTGAAATGAAACCCAGCTAGCGTCCAAGACAATGAAAAAATGGTTCAAATGGCTCTGAGCACTATGGGACTTAACTTCTGAGGTCATCAGTCCCAGAGAACTAAGAACTACTTAAACCTAACGAACCTAAGGACATCACACACATCCATGCCCGAGGCAGGATTCGAACCTGCGACCGTAGCGGTCTCGCAGTTCCAGACTGTAGCGCCTAGAACCGCTCGGCCAATCCGGCCGGCCCAAGACAATGAAACATACGTTGTAAAATAAAAGTAAAAAATCTTCATACAACTTAGTTTTATTTAAATACCAACCTTGTTAGACTGCCACTTAGAAATGTGGAATAGGAAAACATTAGAACGGCTGAGATAACCCGATGGACATCGAAAAAGATAACGATTAATAAAGTGACATTTACTAGAAGTCTAGAAGTCAAAAGTGGATAGGCAGGATATAAACTTGAAAAAATGTTTATGCATCTCTGATGCCATCTAGATGAGATTTCTCACCTATTTTTTTACTCTCAAGCGACATACTACTCAGCCCAAAGGAGGAAAAATGCCAGTGCAAACATACAGGGTGACTCAGTTGCCCCTACCCATGTGTTTTATGTAACCTGCTACACCTTCAAAGACCATGCATGATATTTTAATATTCTCTCACTCACTATGCACAAACTGTCAGTCCCACAGAAAAAATTAAAGCGACCTTTCTGTAGAAAATTCTATATAATTATATTTTGTACTGGGATACCTTTTCGCTGGTGGCCACAGTTTTCAAGTAATTCAATAAATTGCGTTTGAATAGAACTTTTGTAGTTCTTGAACAATTTGAAACCTATGGCCTGTAGCAAAAATATACCCCAGAATAAAATTTTTATGTAGGACTAATAGTTTGCACGTAGTGGGCAAGATGATACGAAATTCATGCACGTGTTGTTTGAAGGTGCTGCAGGTTGCATAAAACACAAAGATAGGGGCAGCTGAATTACCCTATATACGAAAAAACTCTTCGTTTTCCAATTGTGAAGTGACTTCAAGATCAACTCATTGAAGACGAAATGCAACATCTGAATATTTTTGTCAATAGTTATTCCCTTAAATAACGATCATCTACATCTACATGGTTACTCTGCAATTCAAACTTATGTGCGTGGCAGAGGGTTCATCGAACCATTTTCATACTACTTCTCTACCATTCCATTCTCGAATTGCGCGTGGGAAAAAGGAACACCTAAATCTTTCCCTTCGCGCTCTGATTTCTGTTATTTTATTATGATGATCATTACTCCCTACGTAGGTGGGTGTCAAAAAAATATTTACGCATTCGGAAGAGAAAGTTGGTGACTGAAATTTCGTAAATAGATCTCGCCGCAAAGAAAACCGCCTTTGTTTCAGTGACTGCCACTCCAACACGCGTATCATATCAGTGACACTCTCACCCCTATTGGGCGATAACACGAAATGAGCTGCCCTTCTTTGCACTTTTTCGATGTCCTCCGTCAATCCTACCTGGTAAGGATCCCACACCGCGCAGCACTATTCCAGCAGAGGACGGACAAGTGTAATGTAGGCTGTCTCTTTAGTGGGTTTGTCTCATCTTCTAAGTGCTCTGCCAACAAACCGCAGTCTTTGTTTCGCCTTCCCCACAATATTCTCTATGTGACCTCTCCAATTTAAGCTGCCTGTAATTGTAATTCGTAGGTATTTAGTCGAACTGATAGCCCTTAGATTTGTGCGATTTATCGTATACCCAAAATTTATCGGATTTCTTGTAGTACCCATGTCGACAGTGTGTTTTCCATCCCATCCGTCGACTGGTACGCTGTTGATTCCACGTAGTAATTGTGATGGGAGAGTCTCGGTAGGAGCAACACCTTCCGGGGATGGCCAACACCTAATTAGTTATCGCCTACATGGTTGCAGTATGATGGATCAATGCTCTTGGTCACTTCGAAACGGAAAACCGAGACATCTGCTACGCCGGCACTGTGGAAGATGTTAAATGTAGAAGTGATCACCTTCGGCCGATTGTTCTGAAACGCTCCACAAGGCCGCAAACGCTTTCAGTTTCCGTGTGTTGCCATGTCCTTCACATTTTTGTCAATACGAAACAACGCTCTGTCTTTTATTTCAACCATCCTGTGTGTCGTGGGAGGAGCATAGTTTACACTACGCGATGTCCAGCTTTCGGTGACAGCCAATGGATCGAAATGTCGGCTTACCTCCTGAGACATCGAAGTCGTGGTAGTAAAACAAAATTTATTTCTTTGTACCCAGCAATAATCATACAGTGCTTCGAAGATTTACAGCAAAAAAACAGCGTATGAAGCTCATCACTTAACACTTCCGGGCTGAGATGCCGTGGTCCATCCATAAAACTCTCCCCTGACGTTTCGCCTTCGACTGCGGAAGGCATCCTCCGAGGACAAGCGGCGAACTGTAACGAGAGCGCGAGTGAGCGCCGTATATATGAGTCATCCAGAGGGCGCCGCTGTAAATCACGTGACGTCGGCTGTGCTATAGTCTCTGATATAGTCAACTTTCTCAATTGAAATTAATCGATTGTCACGCTGTTGCTGCAATGTTGACATCTATATCTTATCCAGCTTAATGCCTTCATCTTTTCTATTAAAATTGTTGCAGTGTTTGGCAATCTCAGTGGCCTCTCTGTACATTCGCGCATAATAATGCGACGTCTTTGCTATGATGTTCGTCTCACTAAACTTTATTTCATGATCACCTTCCTGAAACACATGATCCGCTACAGCGGATTTATCAATATGTCCGAGGCAGCAGTTCCTTTTATGTTCACCCAGACGAGTGTTGACGTTTCTTTTTGTTGTACCTATATATAGACCTTTCCACAACTGCACGGAATTTTATAGACGCCTGGTGTAGCTAGAGGATGTCGTTTATCTTTTGCGGATCTTAAACATTCTTTTCGTGGTGGGTATGAAAAACGTTTCCACATCGTAATTGCTTAAAATTTTCATTCTATGATCAAACGTATCAAACTGCTTACGAAAGAACAATACATGAACCCACTCCTTAGGCTGATCGTCGATATGGTCTCCCTCCAGTACAGACGATAAAGCCTTACACAGGTCTGTGGAAACGACTTCGATCACTGGTCGACTGTCCCAGTGGACCAGTACATGTATATTTCATGGGATCGCCATTAATGGTCGATGTGAAGACGCTTACGTTATTTGTTTCTCGATATATCGGAAGAGAGTCATGGTAAAATCTAATTGAGTTCTGTATCACGTAACGTTAGCGAAGTTTGATGTTACAAAATAACGAGGAGAGAGGGACAGAGATTTTGCCATCAACGAAGACTGGAACACCATTACGCTGTCGTATTTCTAGCGTGGTAATCATAGGAACACGATAAAGGAGATTAGGACATGTACAGAGTGATATTTATGAATAGTCGTTCAATATCAGTGAATTGCAGGTGTTATGCCACTGAATTTCTTTGGGCAGTCCCAGTATACACTGCATGATTGTGAGTTTCGTCCTGTTCGTTAGTGTACTATTTTTCTCATTGTGACAGCGCACTTCCTGTCAGCCTTGTGACTAATAGAACAGTGCTGACGGAACATGATGGGATTTCTAGAGTTAGCAGGGTCTGTAACTTGGCGGGGTACATCTCTTGCTCGTCGAAATCCGGTAGATTCAAATGCAACATATTCAAGACCGGAAGATACGTGGTTCGAAATGGTTCAAATGGCTCTGAGCACTATGGGACTTGACATCTGTGGTCACCAGTCCCCTAGAACTTAGAACTAATTAAACCGAACTAACCTAAGGACATCACACACATCCTTGCCCGAGGCAGGATTCGAACCTGCGACCGTAGCAGTCGCGCGGTTCCGGACTGAGCGCCTAGAACCGCGAGACCACCGCGGCCGGCGACTGCAAGGAGAAAATGAGGGGCTAATACCATGGCTTCTACAGAGAGACAATCAGCAAGAGATGTTCCATCTTTTGATTTCTCGATAAGTAAGAGACAATATCTTCCGTGAGGTTTACGTGACTATAAATGGATGGACTGACATCTTAAGAGGTAGACTAAATTTACTTCTACATCGCAAGCCATTGTACGGTGTGTGGCGGAGGGTACCCTGTATCACTACAAGTCATTGTCTTTCCTATTTCACTCGCAAATAGAGCGAGGTAAAAAAAAAACTACCTATATGCCTCCCAATGAACCTCAACTTCTCGTATTTTATCTTCGCTGTCCTTGTGCGAAATGTACGTTGACGGCAGTAGAAAGATTCTGTGATCCGCTTCAAATGCTGGTTCTCAATAGTGTTCCTCGAAAAGAATATCATCTTCCTCCAGGGATTCCCATTTGAGTTCTCGAAGTATCTACTCACTAATTCGGTGGGAGCCAATGGGAAGGTTTCTAAAGGACTGTATTCTGAGGGAAACCTAGATCTGTACACTCTTACTTGTTTTGTACGTGGCGGTCAGTAGATAATTATTTTGTTATTGCTCACTGCACCAGCCTTTCCAGGATATTTGGAAAACACTTCTCAGAACGTTTTGTTTTGCAGGAGGGATGAGGGGATGTATATTGCCCAACATCCTGATATTATCCCAGCGACCTTTAAGCGCCTAGTCCTTCTGAGAAGATTAGGACAACATTTGCGAGTTTGCACTCATTAACAGCCCTGTTGCGTGAGCGGAGATCTGTGACCCAGTGGTGGTGGTGCAGCAGTTCAAATGCGATCCAGTAGTGGAAACGTCGCGAGCATGGAGAGGAAACATGCTTCTGTCCCATAGACCGACTGGTATCACCCGGATTACTTCAGAAGCAGTATATGATAATTCTAAGTGACTTACTTCCACTAGCATGGCAAGACAAGTGAGAGACAGAATGCAGTTAGCGTTGGATGTCTTCTGCTATTTGACGATGGGTAACAGCAAATTTAGTATCACAGGAAGTGACTCCGTCATGACTGAAAAATGAGTTTAATACTCTAGGCCTGTGATGCACGACGTGGCAGATAAGAACAGATTTTTTTGCCTGATGAGAGGATACTTTGAGGAAATATAGCCTACGCCACAGTGTTGGACAGGATTTGCACGACAAGCAACGACACTTTAGCCATGTGAAAACGCATGTATTATCGTTTTTTCAGTCTTCGAAGATAGGGGGGGGGGGGGGGAACCTACTTTCGCGTGGGAAATTCGAGGTGTATTGACAAAATAACACCCCCCGTTTCAGAATTTTCAAATGAGAGGTTTATGTGGGTGGTTGTACTGCAGATAGTCCAACTCTCACCATATTGTGTCACGGTCGGGTGACCAGAAGTGGAGCGACTAGAAGTGGAGGCTTAAGACGGCGGTTTCTCGGCTGACTGGCTTTTCAGGTACACAGTGCACTCAGTACATGACGCTGTATAAGAATATTTGTTTATGGTTCATTTAATTTTTTATAATTATTTTTTGGCTTTAAATTTTCGCATATTGGCACTATATTTCCTTTATATGTAAAGTGAAGTGTATGATACTGGGGGTTGAATTTCTTTGTATTTTATGTGAATAATGTAAGTAAAATACCATGTAAATTGTTTATTATGTTAAATAAAATTCTGATGACAGTTCGTATTTAAGAATATTTTGTATGTTAAATTGTTCGTGTTGATGTAAATTAGAAAATTTAAGAAATGGTCACGCTTAGCAACAATATAAGAAATATGTCTTATGTAAGAGCCAGTGTGCTTTTGTTTAAAACGAAAGTGGCTCTGGGGAGGGGAAAAGGTGGCGCGCTACCTAGGGCAAGCGCGGGAAGTAGGTCACACAGTCTGTAGCCACCAGTGATTGAGGCAACACCTTTGTGGAGCAGGGTAGGTTTAGCCTGCCAATTCGCACAAAATATCTTGGATGGAGACTGCAAACGGCTTACGGCATAGCTGCTAGTTGTTGGGCTGATGTACACTCCTGGAAATTGAAATAAGAACACCGTGAATTCATTGTCCCAGGAAGGGGAAACTTTATTGACACATTCCTGGGGTCAGATACATCACATGATCACACTGACAGAACCACAGGCACATAGACACAGGCAACAGAGCATGCACAATGTCGGCACTAGTACAGTGTATATCCACCTTTCGCAGCAATGCAGGCTGCTATTCTCCCATGGAGACGATCGTAGAGATGCTAGATGTAGTCCTGTGGAACGGCTTGCCATGCCATTTCCACCTGGCGCCTCAGTTGGACCAGCGTTCGTGCTGGACGTGCAGACCGTGTGAGCCGACGCTTCATCCAGTCCCAAACATGCTCAATGGGGGACAGATCCGGAGATCTTGCTGGCCAGGGTAGTTGACTTACACCTTCTAGAGCACGTTGGGTGGCACGGGATACATGCGGACGTGCATTGTCCTGTTGGAACAGCAAGTTCCCTTGCCGGTCTAGGAATGGTAGAACGATGGGTTCGATGACGGTTTGGATGTACCGTGCACTATTCAGTGTCCCCTCGACGATCACCAGTGGTGTACGGCCAGTGTAGGAGATCGCTCCCCACACCATGATGCCGGGTGTTGGCCCTGTGTGCCTCGGTCGTATGCAGTCCTGATTGTGGCGCTCACCTGCACGGCGCCAAACACGCATACGACCATCATTGGCACCAAGGCAGAAGCGACTCTCATCGCTGAAGACGACACGTCTCCATTCGTCCCTCCATTCACGCCTGTCGCGACACCACTGGAGGCGGGCTGCACGATGTTGGGGCGTGAGCGGAAGACGGCCTAACGGTGTGCGGGACCGTAGCCCAGCTTCATGGAGACGGTTGCGAATGGTCCTCGCCGATACCCCAGGAGCAACAGTGTCCCTAATTTGCTGGGAAGTGGCGGTGCGGTCCCCTACGGCACTGCGTAGGATCCTACGGTCTTGGCGTGCATCCGTGCGTCGCTGCGGTCCGGTCTCAGGTCGACGGGCACGTGCACCTTCCGCCGACCACTGGCGACAACATCGATGTACTGTGGAGACATCACGCCCCACGTGTTGAGCAATTCGGCGGTACGTCCACCCGGCCTCCCGCATGCCCGCTATACGCCCTCGCTCAAAGTCCGTCAACTGCACATACGGTTCACGTCCACGCTGTCGCGGCATGCTACCAGTGTTAAAGACTGCGATGGAGCTCCGTATGCCACGGCAAACTGGCTGACACTGACGGCGGCGGTGCACAAATGCTGCGCAGCTAGCGCCATTCGACGGCCAACACCGCGGTTCCTGGTGTGTCCGCTGTGCCGTGCGTGTGATCATTGCTTGTACAGCCCTCTCGCAGTGTCCGGAGCAAGTATGGTGGGTCTGACACACCGGTGTCAATGTGTTCTTTTTTCCATTTCCAGGAGTGTATATTGATTTGTAGGTGGCCAAAGATAAATATTAAATTATATTTCAAATGAGCGTCAGGCTCCCTACAAATTATTTCAAATGCTTTCGCCGAAATGTAATGCAGGCTAAGTTCACTGACCTAGAATAAATCGTATCTTTGGAAGTATACATTTTTTCACGAAATAAAATTAGTGAAGCTTCGCATTTTAGTTAATTGAATAGCTTGAAATGATCTTTTCTGCTCCGGCTGTGGTGATATGTTACACAAAAAAATAAATTTAAATACGCCGCGTAATGGCGGCCAATTGTTGCCAGTCAAAGATCACCGCTGCTCGCTTCGCAGAGACTGAAAAAATGCTAAATAACTCCTTGCAATTATTAATTGAGGAAGACTTTTTGCATGGGTTCTTTAAGTAACACAATGTACTCACTTTTTGTAAATATATTTCCACTAAGCACAGAATACGCACTTCAATTACTCGCTACGTACGAGAACAAATAGAATAAAAGCTACCACTTTACAATAGCAAGCGTACCATACATACAGCAGAAGAAATGATCTGACTCGAAGCGATTTTAAATATCTTTTTTTTTCTTATATATAATGACAAAAATAATAATGTTAGATTCGAAAACGTTATGCACTACGATCTCATCTAATGTCTTTTTATTACATTGCCATCGATATAGTCTTTCTTTGAAGCTAATTTAATACATTTTCATAATTAATTTGTCGTTTATGTCCATATAATATATTTATGTCCATATAATATTATTCAGAGTCCTTTTATTATTTACTTCAAATATGTCGGCTTGAATATTTCAGAAGGGACACTATAAACACTTTGTGTATTCTTCCTTGTAGGCTGCCATATTATTTTGACATAACTTTTGGCAGTTCTTTTTCGTGAAAAACCATGAGTTTTTCATGCCCCTTAGGCTGCAGTGTTTCACTTAACTGTCCTCTAAGTGACACATTTGTTTCAATTTTCCATCATTGCACATTTATACGAAAGTATCTCAGAGCCTGAAACTTCACAAATACTACTATGGTTGCAATGAAATTGATTCATAATGCAGACATTGGATAATAAAAATAGTTACAAATTTTTACACATATCTGGCTATATACGTCTTTAGGTCAACAATGTTTCTATTTGCTAATGGTTTTCTGGACTTAGGATAAACCAGAAAGTATGCATTAGGGTGTGGTATTCCTTGAATTTCAAAAGGACCATCGTAAACGTATTCAAATTTTGAAATCTCGTCATTTACCTCACTAGATTTTTCGTGAGCTTTATCAAGTACCAGTTCATTAATGTTAAATTTTGAAAATTATACCTTATCATCATACATTTGGCTCTTGCTTCTGCTTTTCTTCTACTTAATTCTCTCACTATTTTCTCTACCAAATCCATTTCTTTACTGGGTGGGTATTCTAACACTTCTTTAAGAAACTTTCAGTTTTGTGGCCTAGAATATTTTCTTCATGAGTGAAACCAGTGGTTTCATGTTGTAATGAATTCATCATTACTTCAAATTTGGGAATAAATTTGCTCCCCAATGTCTACATGTCAAATGAAAGCAATCACTTAATTCTATTTCAAACTGTGGTGTCCAGAAGACTTGCCATTCTTCACTATTTCTCCCCTTTCTAATAAACCACACCCATTGAAATATTTTGTAAATTTTGGTATCTGTGGACAATCATTACAACCAGATTTGACCTTCCACACTCCATCTTCGTTTGGAACCTCCTAATTTTTTTTGCATATATTGGCTATTCTTTTACTACTAGCTACCTCTTTTAAGAATAACATTCTAAAGGTTCCATCCTCATCGTTTTGTTCCTTCCACAATAAGTCTTGGTCTACCATTGCCATCTTCCCATGAAATGGCATTCATCTCTTTACATTCTAAGTCGGGTGGTTCTTTTTTCTTTCCGGTCGCAAACTCCTTCACCATCCTTAATTGTGCTGTTTACTTATCATTTCTTCCGGTGGTCCTTTTTTCTTACGATCCGTTACGTCTTCCGCATCCTATACTGACATTACTACTTCTTCACAGGTCTCGTCATTTACAGATTTTATTTCGTCTTGACTAACTTCTTTTTCCTGTTTACTGTCCAGTTTCGCTAACTTTTCACACTAAAAATTCTCATTCTCTAGTATTCACATTTCTATCATACAGAGCATTTAACCGAACAAGCACAGAAAGTAGAAAAGGAATTCCAAGATTGGCTAACTGAGAAAGAAAGTCAGGTCTCGGAACAAATAGAGAGTAAAGTGCAGACTGCGATGCAGCAAGTAACCAGCGGAGCAGCTATATGTAAACAAACAACAGGCGAAACGCGACAACCCGCAGGTGAAAAAATCGAAGCGAGGTCTAAATTGCCAATACCGCTTTGGCATTAAGATATCACCTATCGGATTTCCAAACTCGAGCGTGTGGATGTGCAGACGCCGGTAGGTGAACGTACGGTAATGGAAGTGGCATGTACGGTTCATATCAATAAGCAAGTCAGAAAAGGGGAATATGCATGTACACGGGCGTGTGGATGCGCAGACGCCGGTAGGTGAACGTACGGTAATGGAAGTGGCATGTACGGTTCATATCAATAAGCAAGTCAGAAAAAGGGAATATGCATGTACACGGAAGTGTGCCTATTTCCTAATCAGGTGGGGGTAGCTTCTCCTTCCCCCAGTAATAGCATTGACGAAAACTTAATCAAACGTAGGCAATTTCGAGTGTTCAATGCGGGAAAGAAAACAGTACATCCTGTGATCTTTATAAAAGGTTTCAGAAATGTGTTACTCAGTGCATGGAATGACCGTCAAAAGATCCAGTTTATTACAACACACATCCAAGGTGACGCTGCCCTATGGGCAAACGAAGTAATAGACAATTTTCATAATGTAGCACAGTTCGAAAGATCATTTTTGGAAAGATATTGGTCTAAAGCGATTCAAGAACGCCTTAGAACCGAAGTTTATAGGCCACAGATATACAACCAAAAGCAAGCCACGCTTCGAAAATATTTCGAGAAATACATTGATAAAACCAGACATTGTGATGAGCCCATATCAGCACGTGATGTAATCAGCATATTAAAATTGCAATTGCCAGGTCGTATTCGTGACAAGCTGATCAATATGCCCGAAGATGACTTGGAAAGATATTTATCTGTATTAGACGAAATCGATCTATCGGAAGAAAAAAGCAGTACGAATAGGGACCGAGAAAACGGGGACTTTTCGCCACGCAAATATGGGAACAGAAATAATAATACTAATAATCCCAACTTTGGGAACAGCAGCAACGACAAAGAAAACCCACTTGCAAATCAGAATAGCAAAAACGGAAATGGTCAAGCACCTTACAATAAAAAACGTAGATGGGAAGAAAGATACCATCCCAGATACAACAACAGCAACTAGAATAATAAACGCAGGTCGAACGAAGGTCAATGGCCTAATCAAAAAGTAATAACGCGAACAACCATAACTATCCGGTGCAGTGGATGCAAGCTTCAATGCCACAATCACCGCCCGTCAACAATAATACCTATCAATGTGACAACCACAATTCCATACACAATGCAAGTGCCATACCGCAACCATGGACAGACAATAACAGTAGCATAAGAATCGTTGAGATGACAGGTGAAGGCAGCAAAAACATAGCGCGATCGTCAAACGAGAAACGACCGCAATAAGCTCCCAATTGTTGGTCGACGGACAGATAGCGGGCACATCTAGAAATAATGCACAAGACAATGTGCGACTGCTGAGGTACCAGGACGGAAATAGTATGCAACAAGATTTGTTAACCGAACCAAACAAATGTATTAACACAGAAGTATATGTAGTGCACACCATTGTAAAAGCAAGAATCAATTAAATTCCGATAGAAATACATATCGACACAGGTGCTACTACAAATGTCATGAGCTTCGATCTTTTTAAAACACTAAGTCAAAACCGCAAGTTGCCTACGCACCGAGTACAGAACAGTCGTGTTATTGGAGCCATTAGTGCACAGGAACAACACATTCAATACCAGGTGTGGGTAGATTTATGCCTCGGAAAGGAAAACATAAAATGTGCCTTTGTGGTGGTTAAAGGACTGCGAGTGGCCTGCATCCTGGAGTGCGACGTTCTTAGCTCGAGAAAGGCACAAATTGACCTCTCAAGCAGAAAGATTTGCCTACTGAACGAAAACAGACAGATTGTGCTGGATTTGGCGCGAACAGGGAATATCCATGGTAAAAATTGCCAAAGCATACAAGTTAAAAGCGGAGGGCTGCCAATATTACAAGTAAGCAGCGACTTAAGGGCACAAGAAGAGTATTATGCGGATGTAGTTCCTGATGAAACATTTAGCTGGACGAAAACCATTGACGGCAAAGCACAAGAATCGGATTATTTGACCGGACCACAACGGCAACAACTCAAAGAGTTATTAAACCACTATAGTGAAGTATTTTCCGACAGACCTGGAATCATCAAGGGGTACGAGAACAATATGGATGTGTCTTCCCACGAAATACACTGCCAAGCTTCATATTCTGTTCCGTGGACTAAAAAAGAAGCCGTGAACAAGGAAACACAAAAGATGATGCAATCGGGAATTATAGAACCATCCCTATCACCATATAGCAGTCCTCTAGTAGCTGTAGCCAAGCCCGGTGGAAAAATTAGACTTGTCCTAGACGTGAGGAACATAAATAAAATTATCATACTCGTGAGGACAAGACCGGGGAGCATAGAGGAACAAATACCAAAGTTTTATGGTGTAAAATACCTGACCACGAGAGATTGGCGAAGCATTTATTGGAAAATCCCGTTAACGAAAGAATGTAGGAAATACACCGCCTTCATTTTCAACGGAAGGAGCTACCAATTTAGAGCATTACCCTTTGGACTCAATGTAAGCGCAGGAGAATTCATCACCGCGCTGGATCAAGCGCTAGGCGCAGACTTGTTAGAAAAAGTGACTCTTTACGTGGACGAACTTTCAGTGGCCACACCCACATGGGAGGAGCAAGTAGAAATTTTAGAGAGAAAGTTAAATAAACTAGCAGAGACAGGTATTACTGCAAATATTAAAACTTCCAAGTTTGGGAGAAAACAGCTTAAGTTTCTTGGGCATATTATCTCACCATTAGGAATAATGCCCGGCGAAAAAAAGCTTTAAGCGATTAAAGAATTCCCTCAACCTATAAACAAAAAACAGTTAAAATCATTCATGGGACTGGCTTCCTTTTCCGACGTTTTGTGCCGAATTAGCTGCTCAACAATGAAGCATTGCTCACCTTATTGCGTAAAAACGTTACCTGGAACTGGTCCGAAGAATGTCAGCAAGCCTGCGAAGATATCAAAGTAGCCTTAGTAAATGCACAATTGCTATATCATCCCGATATGAACAAAGATTTTTGTATAGCCACTGATTCTTCATCCTATGGTTTAGGAGCATGTTTGTTTCAACTAGAAAAATCCAAAGGGGATTGTGAAATAAGGGTAATAGCTTTCGCTAGCAGGGTGCTTAGCAAGTGTGAAATGGTCTATTCAGTAACGGGACTGGAGGCACTAAGTGTCGGTTGGGCACTCCGAAAATTTCATTATTATGTTTACAGCAAACAGATAAATTTGTTCTGCGATCATCAGGCTTTAAACTTCCTATTAACGTGCGAGTTATTACATGCCAGACTAGCACGTTGGGCACCAGTACTACAGGGAATACGATCTAAGAATACTGTACATCAAAGGAAAGGATAATATAATTGCTGACGCATTGTCACTTCTATTGGTAGGAATGTCACAACTAGTAGAAATGGTAGAGCGAGGGTCCGAATTTAATGTTTTATTGATGACGTCACAACCACACCGTCAAGAATATTTGCACCTGTGCAGGAATATTGGACAGCTGCAAGACGAAGATCATATCTGGAAGAAAATAAAACACGCAATAATAACAGAACATGACAGTAACGAAACCTTACGTTATAAAATAAAGAACAATATATTATATCACCGAAACGACACAGACTCAGAAATATGTGGTTGTGTGTGTATTCCTAACAAATGCATAAGAAATTTTGTTTGGTACACACACTACGCAGTTGGGGGCACGTAGGAATACAAAAGTGTGTAGTCATAATACAAAGATACTGTTATATTACGAATGTTAAACGTATGGTTCAAAAAACAGTAAGAACATGTGAGATTTGCCAGAAAGGAAAAGACAACAATAGAAGTAACAAAACCGTACTACATTCAATCATTCCCATTCAGCCACTTCAGATTGTATTGGTGGATGTCTTGGGACCACTACCGACCGCTCGCGGTAGAATGAAATATATATTGGCTATTTATGATACCTTTGGGAAGCATGTGAAATTGTATCTGATGAAAACCACTACCGCCAAGCATATGCTACAACGCACGTTAAACGATTTCATACCGAAAATAGGAAAACCAGAAAATATCTTGACGGACAATGCTAAACATTTCATTGGCCGCATGTAGAGAGCGTTTTTACCCCACCAGGACATCAAGCACATATTAGTTGCTCATTTCCGCCCGGAAGCAAGCCCCGTGGAGAGCATCTTCCGTGAACTCAACAGGTTTATCAGAAGGTATACCGACCAACAACACACAACATGTCCAGAATTGGTATCCTTATTCGGAATCATACCCAACGATTTGCCACACCCATCAACAGGCTACACACGTCATGAATTCTTATTCAGTACTTCAGAGCCTAATTAATGGATAACAGCACTGCGAAAAATACCACACAATGTTAAAAGTCACGATGATAAGATAAAGGACGAGATCAATAACATGACCAGATGTGCTCATCAGCGAAAGATAAAGTATGACAAGACGATAAAGAAAATATTCCAGTATCAAGTAAACGACTTAGTTCTAATAAGAAACCATCATAAGTCTTCACCAACAACAAAAGAAAATAAGAAATGGCAAATGCTATATACAGGAGCGTACAAAATTGTGCAAATACCGCACAATTGCAGCAAACTGATAGCGAATTTGAATAACTGGAGGATAAAAGGATTATACCCTCACAAAGACCTAAAGAGATTTATTGAACCTGGAAACGTATCATAAGTAATTTATTGTATTTTATGTCTAGTATGTAAGTTTTGGAAACATTTCAGTACATATTTTATGTAGTATAAAAATTGTGTTTTATGTTTGTGTTTAGTATGTAATAGGTGTGATGCATATGTAAATGAATGATTAACCCATCAACATTTAAATGAATATAGAGAAGTTAAAGGACCTTAAGTCAGATGATGAAATTAGCTTAAAACAATACCTACAAATACGATCTGTCTTTCAACCATTAGTAGAATTTGTAGGTATAGATTTTGATATGTGCCATGATGAATTTTTAATTAGTGAATGTAATGAATATTGCAATTTGTCACGGGAATAGTGACCATTAAATGATAGATGTATGCATCATTATGATATAAACACCATGTGACATCTATGATGCTGTATTGTAGAATCATCGGAGCAGAACATTTGAGAGTAGAGCATAGCTCAATTTCAGAGCTTTTCAAATACCATTTCAAACGTCATTGTAGGACACGCGTTTATGAAGCAAGAAGATCATAACATGAATATATAATATGACAAATTTGTTAACAATAAGCCATAATAACAAGAACTGTAACAGTGTGTTGGTATTTGCGAATGAAGTGCGAACTTTGAGAACTGTATTGGTGACAAACTTGGACGGTGTACACTTATGTGCTGTGCAACGGTAGCCGTACGAAGTACAAACATTGCCCGAACGTTTGTGTGCAGTGAAATCAGACACAAAACTGTGATCAGTGTGTTTTGTAGACAATAATTTTAGTTTGGACGCTACCTTCAGTGCTCCAACAACATTACGATGCTATGCACAGCGTAGTGGGACGTTAATGCAACGACGACTACGGTGGGACAGCATCGGAAACTGAGACTCCATGTGAATTAGTTGCATCAGAGATGTGAAGGGCGTAATCAGGCATCATATCTCCTGCAACATTCAGCACCAATTCGAGCAAGAAAACTAAAAATGACAAGTGACAGAGCCTGTGCCTCGACAACGAAATATTGTACATTAATTCGTTCATATCCACAGCTGTTGCATCTAATGAAAACAGTTACTCTAACATACGTATATTTGTTGCATGCTTTGTGCGAGACAACATCCTCTTCCGTGCTGAGAACGCGAGCGAGAGGTGCGTAACCACCCAACAATGCTGACGCACCAGACGGACAGAACAACGTCGGTCCATGACATGATTCCTGACCGCCGGTTCCAGACAAGAGTGCAAACAAGAAAACAATGGTTTCCAGCCGACGCTCCATAGCGACGGGCACGAGACATCATGATTGCGCGATACAACGCTTTCGACACTACCACGCGAAGAGAAATTCGCCAATTACAACAACCTTTAACAATAAAAGAACACAACACAATAAAAATGAACACTATTATGTGATACCTATGTATTTGTTCTTTTTCAAAAAGACTGTTCAGATATGATTTATGTTCCTGTAACGACAGAGTACGTATGGTCATTTGTATAATTAATGTAATGGGTAAAATCTGTTAGCTCTGCCGAGGTTTTTCTGGGGTTTCCCTGCGGCCTGCGTCCAAATGGAAGGGCTTATTGTATTGTGTTTATCTCCAACTATGACGTATGAAAGATACTAAATGAATAGACCTAAACGTACAAGACTGTGAGTAAAGTGAGCGAAGGCTATAAACGAACGACATAGAAGTGACACTTGTGGTCTACAAGGACCAAACATTTGGGAAGTGTGCTCCTTGTAGCCCAGGGGGCTGTATAGTGTCCCTTTTGAAATATTCAAGCTGATATATTTGAAATAAATAATAAAAGGACTCCGAATAATATTATATGGACATAAACGACAAATTAATTATGAAAATGTATTAAATTAGCTTCAAAGAAAGACTACATCGATTGCAATGTAATAAAAAGACATTAGATGGGATAGTAGTACATAACGTTCTCGAAACTAACATTATTATCTTTGTCATTATATATAAGAGTAAAAAGACATTTAAAATCACTTCGAGTCAGATAATTTCTTCCGCTGTATGTAAGGTACGCTTGCTATTGTAAAGCGGTAGCTTTTGTTCTATTTGTCCTCGTACGCAACGAATAATTCAAGTGTGTATTCTGTTCTTAGTGGAAATATATGTACAAAAAGTGAGTGCATTATGTTAAAGAACAAATGCAAACAATTCTCCCCGAATTAAGAACTGCAAGAAGTTATTTAGCATTTTTTCAGTCTCTGCGAAGCGAACAGCGGTGATCTTTGACTGGCAACAATTGGCCGCCATTATGCGGCGTATTTAAATTGATTTTTTTGTGTAACATATCACCACAGCCTGAGCAGAAAAAATCATTTCAAGTTATTCAATTAGCTAACGTGCAAAGCTTCACTAATTTTATTTCGTCGAAAAATGCATACTTCCAAAGATACGATTTATTCTAGGTCAGTGAACTTAGCGTGCATTACATTTCGCCGATAGCATTTGAAATAATTTGCAGGGAGCCTGGTTCATTTGGAACATAATTTAATATTTATCTTTGGCCACTATATATATATATATATATATATATATATATATATATATATATATATATATAGTAACCACAGAAAGGAAGAGATAATATATCTTATAAAAGAAAATGTAAAATGGACTGCTTTTGATCTTATAAAGAGGAAGCCACAAGAAAAATGTGTGCTATTGCTTCACAGGAGCCAAGAAGGAGTGCCATAATACCCATATTCGGGGCAGCAGATTGTTCTCTGAAAGTGTAGTAATTTTGTAATTAATGGTAAAATGTGTACGTGTAAAGTGTGTTTTTATGACGTAACCTGTAACAGACTTAAGTGTATTGTGTTTCTTCAGGAGGGCAATGCTTTAATGTTAATGAACCAATGAAACCTGTTATTTTGAGTATTTCAATCATGATTATCTGTAGGGACACATAATTAAAATAGGGCATATATAACAATATTTGAATTTTTTATAATTTTTTTTGCTATAAAATTTTCGCAAATTGGTACTATATATTCTGTATGTGTAAAGTGTATTACCTGGAGGTTGAAGTTCTTTGTATTGTATGTGAATACTGTAAAATACTATGCAAATTGTTTACTATGTCAAATAATTTTCTGATAACCTTTTGTATTTAAGAATGTTTTGTGTGAATAAATAAGAGACGGTTTATCAAATTTAACTACACAAGGGTGTACGAAACTGAAATATATCGTAAGTAAGCAAAACGCTGGTCATGGTAACCAGTGATAGCTATAGTTATTTAGTGTTATAAGGTTTCTTTGTTGTAATTAACAGATAATAACCATTTAAATTGTAAATAATAACGCCTGAGTCGTCGCAAGTTATGGGTTATAAAGTACCCAATTTTATTGAGAATTGTAGAACTGTTGCTATCAATAGAAACCTAAGTTACGGCTTACTGACCGAGCTTATTTGTATTTCAGATAACGTGCAGTGTGCACAAGATTTAATCAAATCCTATTTACTATAATGAGAAGTACCAATACTAAAGTGTGTTGACCATTCACCACTTCAACGCATTACAATACTATTGACGAGTGTAGTATCGTGAGAATGTGTACGATGTAACGGGGGCATCTAACCTTTTAGTCTGATGAGTAGTTAGTGGACGGCCCGTATTACATTCACAGGGTTAAACATCTTGGATTAAAATTTAACGAATTGTATTGGTACTAGGGTGAAGTGTGTCTAGTCTTGAGGGCAGGGCTATTGTCAGTACATAGATTAATATTTTGCCACGCCACTGTATATAGATCAAAGTGGCACAACATTGTACAGTGTCCACCATCAGTGGTGTAACACTCGTGGCTACGAAACGTCCGAATTGCGTTGGGAAAAAGTCTTGACCCAGAAGAACCGTGGACTCGTTTACGGCTTGTGAATCAAAATCACTTCCAAACCCGGCAACAGTCACTGTAGGCAGTGAATGAACGCCCATCCCTGCCTATCTGCGAGAGAACATTGTGACGAGAACTCCATGCAGTGAACAGTTGGAGTCTGTCGCCTCGCAAGAGGCCATTGCTCACATAGACACATAAAGCTGCGCTTCTTCAGTGGACTAGAAATCATAGAATGTTGACAGTAGCTGACTGGTCAAGCGAATCACGTTTTTGCCTGCAAACGAGTGCGCCAAAGGCCAAGTGAAGCATTTCACGGTGAATGTGTGCAAGGTCAGGTTCAAGCCGTAGGTGGCTCCGTATTGTTTTGGTGGTGTTTCTCTCACCATGAAATGTGTCCTGTCACTGACGTGACCTCTAACATGAACCAGCATGTTTACTTGAACACTCTGAATGATCAGGTGTTACTTTTCATTTAACATCTGAGTATGCTATTGATACCCTATTTTTCAAGACGACAACAGTAGATCTCATCAGGCTGGAAGAACACGGGACTGGTTTTCTGAACACTCACCCACCCTCGACTGGCCTGGAAAATCGCCTGACTTTAATTCCATAGAAAATCTGTGAACATGTTGGAACAGTAGATAAAATGCCGACATCACCATTCTCGTAGTTTGATTGAACTGCGTGATCAAATGCTCAGTGAGTCATTATTTGGATGTGACGTACCTGCACAACTTCGTGGACTCATTTTCTAACCGAATCCAGGCGGTTATCACGTCTAGAGGCGGAATTACTTGGTGTTAAATGATGCTTGTAATGATTTATCTATTGTCCGGTGAGCTGAGTTTGTAGAAATTCTGCCACTGCGCTGAAATTTGTGTCTTCAAGGTATTATTCGCGTTTAACGCTCCGTCGACGACAAGTTTATTGCAGAGGTTAGGGACTGAAAACCCATGAAGTCAAGATCGGACAAGAAATCTTCTTTATTATGATGGATTACTAGTTTCCTCTAAAAATCTAACTATCTTCCAGTCTAAGACATAAAACAGAGTTCGTTTTTATGTTAGCAACATACCACAGATTACAGAATTGCATATAATATTATAGTAGGGTTCAAGGGCATATACTCGAACTAATTACAGTATACATACCAATAAAATATTTTTGATTAGTGTTGGTGCCAATACGGTTTCACATCTTAAAATGACAATATGCATATATGATATAATTAAAAATAGCTTTTCATCGCTTATGGCCATTGTAATCGAACGATGGTTATAAAACGGCAGTCTTTCTACATGTATGTTGTCACACATTGTGCATCGTTTTCAGTTTACTAATTGTATAATCTGTTGTTATTACCCATACCCTTACAATAACGCCGGCCGCAGTGGCCGAGCGGTTCAAGGCGTACAGTCTGGAACCGCGCGACCTCTTCGTCGCAGTTTCGAATCCTGCCTCGGGCATGGATGTGTGTGATGTCCTTACGCTGGTTAGGTTTAATTAGTTCTAAGTTCTAGGGGACTGATGACTCAGAGCCATTTTTTGTTATAATAACAGAAAAACTGAAATTGTTCATCATTATTCCGACGTCATTCGCGCTCAATAGTGTTTGAGTGATGGCGATGTTCCTCGTAATTTCGTTCATGTGTGGATATGTACTAGAACAGAACTATTGTAAAGTACCAGTATTATAAGTAATACATAAATTAGTTCGTTTGGTTTAATAACGTCAGCAGATTCCTTACATGCTAGATATTATTGTTTAATTCCTGTTGGTCTAACCATAAGGTAAGTTGTATTGCCGTCAACTACGTAATTTTAATTACATTTACATCTTGATTGTTAAATTATATTAGAACACATACATTTGTCAGTTATTAAATTTTGATGGCATGAGACGATAATTTTACATTTAGTAATTTTAGTGGATAGTTCCTGATGCAAATATTACTTTATTTTCACTGTCTCTTCTCTACATTGAAGTATATTTTCAGTTTGGTGAACATCGTTCAGTAAGACTGGCCACGAACGATGAATAGCTGTCTTTAATTGCGTCATGTGTGGATAGAAAGATTTTTAACGATTTGTGAAACCGTAATGGGACCAACATTAATCAAGACTGTTTTATGAGATGTATTGTGTAATTACTTCGTGTATATAGTCTTGAGCCTGCTACAATACGGTGTACACCTCTATAAGCTGTTGTATGTTGCTAACATCTGAAGAAATCTGTATTACATCTTATTCGTAAGAACGCCTAGATTTTCAGCAAAAAATACTAATCCATCTTGATAAAGAGGATTTCTTATGTGATCTTTACTTTATGAATTTTCAGTCCACAACAAAAATAAAAGAATTTAATACACACGCATCTCCCCTGGTTGACAATGTCAATAAACTTGAGGGCTATTATAGATGGATCCCGAAGTGTCGCTGGGGAGTGATGGGGAAAATTTAGCCTTGCTTTTTCAAAGGAACCATCCTATCATTCACCATAAGCGTTTTATGAAAGTCTACGTCTGGGCGACCGGACGGTGATTTGACCGGTTTAGTCCCAAAGACGCGTCCGGCCTGTTTAAGCACTGCTTCAGCCACACCACTTATTTAGCTGGGAATTTATTACTCACTAAGTGACAGGACAAAGTCAGCGTTACGAAGCAAATGATAACCGTGAACCGGACACAGTAAGCTGCGCGAAAACCGTCACGTCACGCTGACAACACTTATCTCATTGTCTGCAATGTCTTACAACACCCTCCGTGTGCGACACAATGATTTGTCTGATGTCCGTCTTCTACTCTTCACCCTCTACAAAACTAGACTCTAATTGAGCGGTATTATTCCGTCTCGAGGTCAATTAGTTAACGGTTGTAGACAGAAGCTGTTAGAGTCTGGGTCTTTCGTTCCATTGCCGTCTTCATAACTTTTATCTAGTAGATAACGACTTATTCACAACCATATTCAGCGTATTAGGAATGCTTGGATAACATAAAACTTAACGTACCCTACACTTAGCGGTGCCGGCCGCGGTGGCCGTGCGGTTCTAGGAACTTCAGTCCGGAACCGCGTGACTGCTACGGTCGCAGGTTCGAATCCTGCCTCGGGCATGGATGTGTGTGATGTCCTTAGTTAGGTCTAAGTAGTTCTAAGTTCTTGGGGACTGATGACCTCAGATGTTAAATCCCATAGTGCTCAGAGCCATTTGAACCATTTGAACTTAGCGGTCTTAGTAAGAAGAGAATATATTAATCTTTGTGTTTCATTTCACTTTCACATTTCAGTATTCTCCTGCAAGAAAACTGGGCGCAGCCCCGAATCCTCCCGAAACCAGGTAGGTAAGCGGGTAACAGGACTGAATCCTCCCAAACTGACACATTGTATGTTGTATTATAGACAATAATATAATTATCTCTGCCATGTCCCTTATCTCCTTCCCCTACCCCTCCCATGTTTTAAACAAAAAATATTGATTCACTTATGCACGTTTTGCGGGACTTAGTCTCTGGCACTGTGTCGGCTCGACTTTATCTCAATAAGACAAAAGATAAAAGTTTAAAACATACAAAACACGCGAAATTTTTTTACATCTTCTACTGTAACTTCATATGGTTTCCTTTGCCTGCTTGGAGTATTCATAACGTTTGGGACTGCTACCTGCTTCAAACGAGAGGATTCGGTCCCGTCGTTTTTCAGACCCTTGCAGGCTTGGGAGGATTCGGTACCATTTTTCTGACAGCGGGAGGATTCAGGGAGGCACCTAGAAAACTCCTACCGTCACCACTCAGTAACTAAGCGATACTACAAGAAATGGCAAACCACATCACTTGAAGTTCGAAACAATGAAACGAAATGATCGTATGGCATTATTGACAAGGAGACATCACCTATTGGGCCACTGAGTGCAAGTCTGTTTATTTGGCGTCGGCGACCTGCGCATCGTGTCGACAGTACTTTAGTTCAACAGGTTACAAAGTTTAAATACAGAGAGACAACCGACTTTCGCTTTTCTTTATATTAATTTGCGTAATCGCTACAACTGAAGACGTCTCTCTTTCCGGAAGGTATCTGATGTGTCGGCAGCTGGGCCAACACCTTGTAGATAGAGGTGGCTTAATGCACGCTAGACTAACGCAGACGGGCGTGAAGTACTGGAACAGGATGCGTAATTAATGCTATGAAGAAAAGAACGGAGTTTCTCATATACTTATCTTTAATGTCTTCTTGTACATCTCTATGGTGAACACAAGTGAGACTCTAATTACAATCACTGTAAGGCTAATGGCGCCTTGCTAGTTCGTGGCCATTAACTTAGCTGAAGGCTATTCTGTCTCTCGGCTAATGAGAGAGAAAGGCTTCGTACGTCTACTCGCTAGCACTGTCGTCCGTACAACTGGGGTGAGTTCGAGTCAGTCTCTCGAGACCTGCCTTGTGGTGGCGCTAGGTTTGCGGTCACACAGTGGCGACACGCGGGTCCGACATGTACTACAGGACCGCGGCCGATTTAAGCTACCACCTAGCACGTGTGGTGTCTGGCTGTGACACCACAGTATCCATTTTAGCCGCGGAAGTTCAAATGGTTCAAATGGCTCTGAGCACAATGGGACTTAACATCTGAGGTCATCAGTCCCCTAGACTTAGAACTACTTAAACCTAACTAACCTAAGGACATCACACACATCCATGCCCGAGGCAAGATTCGAACCTGCGACCGTTGCAGTAGCGCGGTTCCGGACTGAAGCGCCTAGAACCGCTCGGCCAGAGCGGCCGCCGCCGCGGAAGCAACACGACAACAGTTTACTTGTTCATTAAATAACGCGATTGGTCTGTTACTAGGAAAGGTGCTATTTCGCAACATTTTTCATATCATCTGTTGTCGTGCCTGCTTGCCTAATGTTATTCAGTCTTCCATTCCCCAGCATGAATAGAGAACATCGAAAATTTTTCTCACGATTCTATTATCTTTAACCCTGTGAATGTGCCACTAAAATTTGATTGTTCCTTTCCCGAACGAGTCTCATATTCTGCCTTGCGTTTCCATATTTGTGATAGCTTTGTGTTTGCATATGTCCCTCCAGTGATTGCTTTTAAGTGCACTGTCCAGTCATAAATAACTGGTAAAGTAGTATAAAAATACAAAACTTGGACAAAGCTCGTGTTTCTTTGTCATATTTTGGTACTGTCCTAGACCTACGACTACACTACTGGCCGTTAAAGTTGTTACACCACGAAGATGACATGCTACAGACGCGAAATTTAACCGACAGGAAGAAGATGCTATGATATGCAAATGATTAGCTTTTCAGAGCATTCATACAATGTTCGCGCCGGTGGCGACGCTTACAACGTGCTGACATGAGGAAAGTTTCCAACCGATTTCTCATACACAAACAGCACTTGACCGGCGTTGCCTCGTGAAACGTTGTTGTCATGCCTCGTGTAAGGAGGAGAAATGCGTACCATCACGTTTCCGACTTTGACAAAGGTCGGATTGTAGCCTGGTCGAGATCCAATGACTGTTAGCAGAATATGGAATCGGTGGGTTCAGGAGGATAATACAGAACGCTGTGTTGGATCCCAACGGCCTCGTATCACTAGCAGTCGAGATGACAGGCATCTTATCCGCATGGCTGTAACGGATCGTGCAGCCACGTCTCGATCGCTGAGTCAACAGATGGGGACGTTTGTAAGACAACAACCATCTGCACGAACAGTTCGACGACGTTTGCAGCAGCATGGACTATCAACTCGGAGACCATGGCTGCGGTTGCCCTTGGCGCTGCGTCACAGACAGGAGCGCCTGCGATGGTGTACTCAACGACGAACCTGGGTGCACGAATGGCCAAACGTCAGTTTTTCGGATGAATCCAGGTTCTGTTTACAGCATCATGATGGTCGCATCCGTGTTTGGCGACATCGCGGTGAACGCACATTGAATGCGTGAAGTCGTCATCGCCATACTGGCGTATCATCCGGTGTGATGGTACGGGGTGCCATTCGTTACACGTCTCGGTCACCTCTTGTTCGCATTGACGGCACTTTGAATATTGGACGTTACATTTCAGATGTGTTACGACCCGTGGCTCTACCCTTCATTCCTTCCCTGAGAAACCCTACATTTCAGCAGGATAATGCACGACCGCATGTTGCAGGTCCTGTTCGGGCCTTCCCGGATACAGAAAATGTTCGACTGCTGCCCTGGCCAGCACATTCTCCAGATCTCTCACCAATTGAAAGCGTCTGGTCAATGGTGGCCGGTCAACTGGCTCGTCACAATACGCCAGTCACTACTCTTGAACTGTGGTATCGTGCTGAAGCTGCATGGGCAGCTGTACCTGTACACGCCATCCAAGCTCTGTTTGACTCAATGTCCAGGCGTATCAAGACCGTTATTACGGCCAGATGTGGTTGTTCTGGGTACTGATTTCTCAGGATCTATGCTCCCAAATAGCGTGAAAATCTAATCACATGTCAGTTCTAGTATAATCTATGTGTCCAATGAATACCCGTTTATCATCTGCATTTCTTCTTGGTGTAGCAATTTTATTGGCCAGTTGTGTATTATCGGACAGAGCTGGCGCACCTGCTTCACAAACGGGATGCTGGGAGTCAGTGAAAGAAGACGGCATCACACTTACATATTTGCTCCAAAATGAGGCACCTGAGCGCCGTTAGATTTGTTTTAGCTGAAGGGTTGAAACCAGTCGAGATTCAACGTCGGATGGTAGCCCTATATGGCTAAAGTAAATGGGCAGATAATTCCAAACTACGTGTAACAAGTGTCGAAGATTCCTAACACCCAGGACGCTCTGTCTGTGCTGTCACAGAGAACAACTTTGCGAGAGTTGATGAGAGGATACGGGAAAACAGGAGTATTACGTTGAATTTTGTTGCAGCAACGATGAACATTAGCTTGGGATCAGTCCAATATATTGTTCATGCCACACTGTCGTTCAACAAAATGTGTTCAAGGTGCTTTCCAAAACATTTGTCAGCAGAATTAAAGCAAGGCACATGGATGTGTGCGTGGATCACTTAATTTCGTCTGCTTACCCCACACCCTTAGTCGCCGGATCTGGCACTTTCAGATTACGACATTCTTAAGCCACTGAAAGAAGCTCTTAGTGACTCCAAGTCCACTGCTGATAAGGAAGTCCAGGCAGCAATACATAACTGGTTATCCACACGCCAGCAAGAATTTTTGGCACATGGAATTGAGAAACTTGCCCTGCACTGGCACAAATGGTTAGAATCTGAGTGGACTTACATAGAAAATTAAATATGTGTTGTATTCCATCCTCTTAATAAAGTCGTTAAAAATTTCCGATTTTTATTTCAAATGAGACCTTATGCAACATTCACTATGTTGTAACTATGGCTAGATATTGCTGTGACAGTCTGTCCACGTTCTGAATATTTTCGTGCGATTTTAAATTTTTTCACACGTTGTATTTGTTTATTGGACTTTTCTTGCGAGAATTTCGAAATACTCAGCAAATCCCGGCCATTTCACGTTGAATCTGTTTCCATTTTTCCTACCGGTTAGGATTCCAGTTGCTGCTTCTCCCACTGCATGATAATTTGTTAAAGATTAATGTTGTTTATTTTTGTTTATGCCATTAGTCGACCATCAAAAAGAACTGCGGTATGGTTACACTAGCTTAAACGGCAGAGATGTGGCAATTAAAAAAAAAAAAAAGAGTTCTTCTAGTAAATATTTCGTGTGGTTTTGAAACCTGTTTCTACTTCTGTGATTCTTACAAGACTTCTTCATCCAGTCCGTTGAATGTAATTCACTCACCCAGATATTTAAAACTATTCACTTGCTTGTTGTTTCATATCTGTTGTCTCATTGTTTTCTATTTTCCTTGACATTTCGCATTACATCCAATTTCATCTAAAAGAGTTTAGGAACCAGTTTGTTCTGCAACTCCTTTTAGTTTCTTTGTTTGTTCTGTTGCCTTTACAAAGCTTCTTTTCTGATGACTATATCATCCTTCAGATTAGTACTATTGTTAGTATCGTTGTAGTCGCTGATGTACTGGCCGCACGTCACACGGAGGAACACTGAATCTTGAGGAAACCATAACCAGCGCACATCTCTGTGGCAAGCTTGGCGACCTCTTATCCGTGAGTGTCAGCATGACATTGTCCGTTGATTGGTCAGTGTGACGGAATGTCATGCCTAACGGCGCAAGTTCGATTGCCGGCTGGGTCAGAGATTTTCTCCTCTCAGGGACTGGTTCTTGTGTTGTCCTTATCATCATCACTTCATCCCCATCAACTCGCAAGTCGCCGAAGTGGCGTCAACTCGAAAGACTTGCACAAGGCGAACGGCCTACCCGATGGGAGGCCGTAGCCACACGGCATTTACATTTATTTTTAGCATGACATTCCGTATTATTCATCTCAGCCGTGTGGCATGCTAACGTGTAAAAAAAAAACTGTGCGCAGATAAAGATCTAACTGTTGGTTACTTTTCTTTTCCTGCGCTCCTCAGATACTGGGAACAAGTCAGTAACCTGTTTACCAACTAGTTGAGGTGTCAAGACGATGACTCTCTGTATTTCATCTCACTTGAGTAGTAGCGCATTTTGTAATGAATTCATCCAAGTGATTATGCTAACTACTAAACAAGCAAAAACATTTTAATTTTGTTAATTTGACAATTTTTAGAACAAATACCCCAACATATTTCTTTCATAAACCCTGTGCCAATTTTTTCTGTTTTGTATAGCCACCTTCCCTCCCCCCCCCCCCCCCCCCCCAGTGTTCCAGTATATCGAATTTCTACAAATTAATCACCTTCAGATGTGTTTTTGACATGTAAAACAGTACTACTCACTGTCATAGGTTTAACTGTTAAGCCAAGAGTGGAAAACTTAAAAAAGTTCAAGTTTAACACAGTACAATTAATACATAAATGTCTTTAATGGTAGCGTGACCCTAACGCTTTATTAAAATATTTTCAATATTTGTCTTCAGTTTAGCTTCTCCATCAGTAATTTTTTCCACTTACCTATCAAAAACTTTCTCACAATAGTCCACAATACAGGATAAGTCACAGGTGTGTCTCTCTAAAGTCAGAATTGCTGATACCCTCTTGTAACCTGTACCTTAAGTTCCTCGTTAGTGGTTACTCCTATTGTAATATGACTTTCATTTCTTCATCATTATCACCGTACAGAGTTGTAATCAACAGTGGTACCATATATCCATAATGAAAACATTCTCCAAGCTAGTTTCAAAGTCTGTGTGAAGGACGTTTAAATGTTGAAACTACGTAGAAGCGTTGTCATCTCTGAAGTTTCTTTGTGACAAATTGGAAAAGTGGGAAAATACTCACTGTCCAAGCTTTAGTTTCATTAGCTTAATTCCGGCAATAACAGGTGAAATGACGGATTTTGTTTTTATATTTACTTTCCTTGTAACTGCAAGTTAACCTCATTAAATTTAGTAAACAAATCTGTTAAGTAAACAATATCTGATTTCCACTTGATTAAATTTTCTTTTACAATAGGATCCTTCGCATCTAAAAACGCTAAACCAGTCTGAAAAAGTGAGAGAAATCATTTCAAATTTAAGCCAGATAGAAAAAATTTCATTACATGTGTTAGTGAAATTGTGAAACGGTCGTACAAAGACATATGCGTAATGTGCAAATATATAAGTACAGATGTTTCGTGTCTCTACAACGAGATTTCCTAAACGCCTCTATGGCAACGCCTTTTCATAGCGCTATTGACAGTCATTGTTTTCCCCTACAGTTGTTCGTGCTTCGCTGTTGAACCCTGTCAAAAACTTAGTCAGATGTCAGGGATTTGCTTACGTTCACTCGATTGCTGGAGTGTCTTAGTATCTAAGAATGTATGTACTCAAACTTCATGTTTGATATGGCACTTTTTGACCCAACTCACTGCTTATGACGTCATATGTCTTGAGCTAAGTGTCGTGCAATGATGTATTTGTGAGGGTATATTCAGCGACGTATGTGTATGCGGACTGCGAAGTTCATTGCGAATAGAGTTAGCAGCACAGAAGTAATAAATTGAAACATGGATGGTCCGGCAGTTTTTCACGCATCTCATTGTTTGCGGCATCATATCTCCTGAACTGTGAAGGGGAGGTAGTTCATACGCCGAAAGCTGTTGTTGACTGACAGTAAGAGACATGTGTATCAAGTTTGGTTGAAATCGGTGAAGTACTTCAGGATGAGATTTGGAACGAATACACACACACACACACACACACACACACACACACACACACACACACACAGACCTATACACATTCATTTTTATAATATGTATGGATTCGGTAATATTATCTAGTATTAGTTACCTGTGGGCAAGAATTAAGCTTTTTATGCAAATATAATAAGACATAGAAATAAAAATTCACAGAGATTAAGGAGGCCTCCATAGTTCTGGATCGACAGAATTCGGAAAAAATCGATCAACTTCGGCCATTTTGTGTGTGTGTGTGTGTGCGTGTGTGTTAGGCTGCTACCAACCTAAGCAGCGTAGCACAGAACATTACGTACAGAGCCACTGCGCAGTGATTGATGTGCCGTGTTGTTCTGTGTCGCAAATTATAGACATCGCCTTATGAGCAACACAGTGGTTTCTGGTACATCACGGACAGCGCCAGATACTGTTTCCACTCCTCGGAGGACGGGTAGCCTTTACGGAGTGGATAAAAATAATTAATAACGCCACTGGAGGTTGTAAGCAGGAGAGCGAAACCCTCTCTGCCGTAGCCGATAAGGCGAACACAAAAGTAAACACAGGGGCAAGTTTCAGCTTTGTGACATGAATTCTGAATTTTGATTGCTACCTGCCAAAACAGGATCGACCCTTGTACACCGCCATTTACATCTAATGCATGTCCCCCTCTTTCATTGGTGAAACGGACCCCCTGCGATATAGACCGATAAGGAAATCACTGGCTTACAACTATATTCTTCACAGTGGTTTCAAGGAACCATATTGTAGTAAACTTTCTTAGTATTAATCCCTAAAGCCTGGAAGTAAGCAAATCAAGCGCTAAGATAATTAATTTATTTTTAACAATTTTAATATTTTTCTGTTTACATATGAAGCTTTTCGAAGGTACAACTTCCTTTTCTAGGACTGACTGATGTCTTTAGGATTCACATATGATTCAGTTTTACAGTGATCAGTAAAAGAGCTGAATATGGTTACTATTATGACGGAAGTATCATATGTGAAATATTTTACATAAAAAAGAAAATTGATTATGTGCACTTATCCACAGAAGTGGATTCTCTGCATCGGAGAAAAACTTCTGCATTTGCACTCGCATACAGCGTATTTGATCAGTTTTATCCTTTTATCGTATGTCACACAGTTTACACTTTTACCTTACTGTTACCGGCTGCAGACACTTAACCTGTGCATTTGTAGCTTTTTCAAATATGTATCACTTCATCATTTCGTTTCACATATCATCCAAGAACCGGCAGCACTAAACCTCCGCCGATGGAAGGTGACAAAAATTTTGCTGCTTCACTCCATTAGATACTGACATGCCACGTAACCGGCCCCCCTGTAAGCCGTAGAATATCATACCATCACCGCGGAGCAGCGAAAGTACAACATATGCATCATAGTAAAACTGTACGCTACAGATTCCCACTAGCATTCTTGAAGGAAAGAAGGAGGAAGAGCACCAAGTGAGATAGAACAAGCAAGAAATAGAATATAAGCAAAAGAACAGTTAGGGTGAGGGCTGAGGCAGACCACCAAGTCCAGACACCAACTGCGGGTTGGGTTGGGTTGGGTTCTTTGGGGGTGGAGACCAAACAGCGAGGTCATCAGTCTCACTGGATTAGGGAAGGACCTGGAAGGAAGTCGGCCGTGCCCTTTCAAGGGAACCATCCCGGCATTTGCCTTGAGCCATTTAGCGAAATCTCGGAAAACCTAAATCAGGTTGGCTAGATGAGGAAAATAGCAATTGCCTGTTTGGCACAGAGGAGGCAACAGGGCATATTGCCAAGCCCTAAGTGAGCTGACGAGGCTGAGGCGCCCTCCCTTACAGTAGAATGAACCCTTCAAGAATGAACCTTAAAACCAGGTCAGCTGCTGAGGCATCATCTGCTAACACTGGGGGTGCAAATCAGGAATATTGAGACTCTGCTGCAGGGCAGAGAGTTTGGGACAGTACAGCAGAATGTGGACCACTGACAAACGGGCGCCATAACGACAGTGGGACAGATACTCACGATGGAGGAGATGACCATGAGTCAGCCAAGTATGGCCAATCTGAAACTGGCGAAAGATCATGGAGTCCATTTTAGAGGCCCACATGGAGGATCCCCACAATTCATGGTCCCCTTTATCACTCATAGTTTTTCCAGTGAAGTCAGAGTATGCAATTCCATATTGCAAATCCTTATAACATGATGGTCGTAACACCGATAGAAGGTCCGGTGTTGGAATACCGATCTCAAAAGACTGGCTACGTTTCATGGAAGCTCGAAATTTAGTGCGGATGTCAATGTGAGATGCTTTTAATAAGTTCCACAATGAAACATTGTCTCAAAATATGGTAGAAACCCCAAAGAGATTCTGGTCGTATGTACACCAATGGCAAAAAAACAGTCAATACCGTCACTGCGCGATAGGGATGGAAATATTACCGATGATGGTGCCACTACAGCGGAGTTACTAAATACAGTTTTCCGTAATTCCTTCACGACAGAAGACGAAGTAAATGTTCTAGAATTCGAAATCAGAACAGTTGTTAGCATGCTTGACATAAAAGTAGATAGCTTACTGTTGCGAAACAACTCAAATCACTTAAAAAAGCCAAGTCTTCCGGTCCAGATGGTATACCAATCAGGTTCCTTTCAGAGTATGCAGAAACAATAGCACCTTTCTTAGCAATCATATACAACCGCTCAGTTGACGAAAGGTCTATTCCTAAAGACTGGAAAGTAGCACAGGTCACACCTCTATTCAAGAAAGGAAATCGGCCTAACGCATTGAATTACAGACCCATATCACTGACCTCTAATTGCAGTACGGTTTTTGGAGTGTATACTGTACTCGAACATTATGAATCACCCTGAAGAAAATGACTTATTGATACATAACCTACACGGATTCAGAAAATATCGTTCTTGCGCAACACATCTAGCTCTTTATTTCCATTAATAATGAGTGCTCTCGACAAGGGATCTCAGATCGATTCCATATAACTAGATTTCCAGAAGGCTTTTGATACCGTTCCTCACAAGCGACTATTAATCAAATTGCGTGCATATGGAGTATCGACTCAGTTGTGTGACTGGGTCCGTGATTTCCTCTCAGAGAGGTCACAGTTTGTAGTGATAGACGATACATAATCGAGTGGAACAGAAGTGATATCTGGCGTTGTGCAAGGTAGTGTCATAGGCCGTCTGCTGTTCCTGATTTATGTAAATGATCTAGGTGATAATCTGAGCAACCCCCTCAGATTGTTTGCAGATGACGCTGAAATTTACCGTCTTGTAAAATCATCAGACGATCAATTCCAATTACAATATTATCTAGAGAGAATTTCTGTATGGTCCGAAAAGTGGCAATTGTCACTAAACAAAGAAAAGTGCGAGGTCACATGGGTACTAAAGGAAATCCGATATATTTTGGGTATACGATAAATCGCACAAATCTAAGAACTGTCAATTCGACTAAATACCTGGGAATTACAGCAACTTAAATTGGAAAGACCACATAGATAATATTGTGGGGAAGGCGAAACAAAGACTGCACTTTGTTGGGAGAACACTTAGAAGATGCGACAAACATTCTAAAGAGACAGCCTACATTACACTTGCCCGTCCTCTGTTGGAATACTGCTGCGTGGTAAGGGATCCTTACCAGGTAGGATTGACGGTGGACATATAAAAAGTTCAAAGAAGGGCAGCTCGCTTCGTGTTATCGCGCAACAGGGGTGAGAGTGTCACTGATATGATAAGGGAGTTGAGGTGGCAGTCACTGAAACAAAGGCGGTTTTCTTTGCGGCGAGATCTATTTACGAAGTAAATATTTTGTTGACGACCACCTACGTAGGGAGAAATGATCATCATAATGAAACAAGAGAAATCTGAGCTTTAATGGAAAGATTTAGATGTTCATTTTTCCGGCGCCATTCGAGATTGGAATGGTAGAAAAGTAATATGAAAATGGTTCGATGAACTCTCTGTCTGGGACTTAAGTGTGAATTGCAGAGTAACCGTGTGGATGTAGATGTAGATGTAGCTTACTGGTAGCCAATCTGGCCACCCTGTCAGCGAGTTCCTCCCTGGGATCCCAGCTTCACCTGGGCTCCAGACAAAGACCACTGAACATCCCCGTTGTCTGATGGAAAAAGGAAATCCCGAATAGTCAGGAGTAAGAGATGGTGGGGTTAACACTGGTCAAAAGCCTGTAAGTTAGTCAAGGAATCGCTACACATGAGGAAGAACTCACCGGTGCAGGAATGGATATGCTCAAAAGCACGGTTGGCAGCTACCAACTGTGCAGTAAAACCAATGTAGTAATCCAGAAAAGAGTGGACTCTCATTACATCCCCCATGGACATAAGCAAAGGCAGTGTGACAGGTAATCATCAAGCCATCAGTATACATTATTTCTGAACCCCAAAAGTCACCAGAAATGGAGAAAAATTTATGGCAGAGAGCCTCAGGCAGAGCTGAGTCTTTCTGACCTTGTGACAGGTCAACACAGAGCTGTATATAGGGAATGCACCACGGAAGTTTATGTTATCAGGCCTGGAGAAGAGGTGTTAGAGGGGAACGGTGGGGTTTTCAAAAAAGAGACTGGATGCAGATGACAATTGTATCCCTAGACCTGTGCCGCCGATCATGGACCAGTTGAAAATGCTCCAGTTGCCAGCCATAACCCACGGTGGTGTGTTAAGACAAGCATTTGTAACATCGAAGGTGACGCTGAGCCATATGCGAGACTCCCATGACTTAAAATGGACTGGACTAAGACTTTGTAGGGCCACAAGCTGAGTAGAGCAGTTTGTGTCCCAGTTGGTGTCGCCAAGGCATCGAATAGCATTGAGGTGCTACCAACAAGTCTAGTTGACGAAGAGGGGGAGGCCATGTCAACTAAAGACCAATCCACAAAAACCATGAGAGTTCATCACCTTGAGGGGCTGTCTTGGAACAGACAAAGCAACAGGGAAAGGGATTTTACCTCAAGCTGGCGGGCCTGGGCCACCTACCAGGTGTGGGCTAGGGAGGCGAAGGCTGAGGAAGCAAGAGTAGAAGCAGACAGAGGCCTGTTCTGTTCTGAGGAAGAGTGGAGTGTAGCACGATTCATGTGCAGAGTGTTGACCCTAGTAACATCCACTCCAATCAGGGGCTCATCCTGTGGGCGCCACCCAGCAGCAGCAAGGCCTGTGTGGCACAGCGGTGGCTGCTGGGAGTTCAGATGCCACAAGAAGATGAGCAACCACTCCACCTGTGTTTGTCAGGAGGCTCAGCTAGATGGCCACAAAAGAGCTACAGGCTGCCTACCGTGCTGGTAACCTAGTGGGATCGAGGCTACAACGGGGAAGGAACGGGGGAGGAGGATGGTAGAGGAACCTACACCGCAGACGCTAGGGAGGGAGTTCTTACCCTGATGGCTTACATTATGGAAAAAACCTAGGAGGTCAGCCATCAAGGTGGACCAGAAAAAACGGGAGGGTGCAAAAATGAGACAAAATGTGAATGGGAATAGCAGGGTCGTCCTCAAGGGAAACACCGTGGGACAAAGGGAGAGGCAGGAGGGGGAGGAGATAGGATGTGAAGGAGTGGATATGGGGAAGGGAATGCAGACTTGAATAGCTCTAGGCTCCATGAACGCCACACATGTACACACAAAAGAGCTGTGGGTGCCTTGTGGGGTGAATCAGATCGGCGTTTACTGTAAGCTACTCCACTAAACCGTGGTAAACATGAATCTGGATTGGCAGACGAGAATTTCACCTCGTATCCTGTCCCAAATATGAACACAGTTAATGTGCCACCTGGCTAGTTTAGCGCTGTTGACTTATTGACCGCCAGGTTGTGTTCTCATTGCCGCCAGTTACTGTTTAATTTCTAAAATTTTAGGTGCCAGAATGCACCTCTTCAACCATACAATCCTCTCCCCATCTTCTTCCCAGCCATAAAATTCACAAATTTCTATTTTTGAAAACTTGTGATAAAACTTACAATGAGAAATTTAGGTTTTTAAAGTATAATTTCTTATCAAAACAATGAAACAGCAAGATTTAAAGTAAATTACAGTTGCTCTCGTCTGTCCCCATTGCAGTGTCACTTTGCTCCTTAGTCTTGCTGGATACATATCGGGACAAGTCGATAGTCTTCGTGGCTATTACGTCTACATCTACATCTACATCTACATCTATACTTCGCGAGCCACCTTACGGTGTGTGGCGGAGGGTACTTATTGTACCACTATCTGATCCCCCCTTCCCTGTTCCATTCACGAATTGTGCGTGGGAAGAACGACTGCTTGTAAGTCTCCGTATTTGCTCTAATTTCTCGGATCTTTTCGTTGTGATCATTACGCGAGATATATGTGGGCGGTAGTAATATGTTGCCCATCTCTTCCCGGAATGTGCTCTTTCGTAATTTCGATAATAAACCTCTCCGTATTGCGTAACGCCTTTCTTGAAGTGTCCGCCACTGGAGCTTGTTCAGCATCTCCGTAACGCTCTCGCGCTGACTAAATGTCCCCATGACGAATCGCGCTGCTTTTCGCTGGATCATGTCTATCTCTTCTATTAATCCAACCTGGTAAGGGTCCCATACTGATGAGCAATACTCAAGAATCGGACGAACAAGCGTTTTGTAAGCTACTTCTTTCGTCGATGAGTCACATTTTCTTAGAATTCTTCCTATGAATCTCAACCTGGCGCCTGCTTTTCCCACTATTTGTTTTATGTGATCATTCCACTTCAGATCGCTCCGGATAGTAACTCCTAAGTATTTTACGGTCGTTACCGCTTCCAATGATTTACCACCTATGGCATAATCGTACTGGAATGGATTTCTGCCCCTATGTATGCGCATTATATTACATTTATCTACGTTTAGGGAAAGCTGCCAGCTGTCGCACCATTCATTAATCCTCTGCAGGTCTTCCTGGAGTACGTACAAGTCTTCTGATGTTGCTACTTTCTTGTAGACAACCGTGTCATCTGCAAATAGCCTCACGGAGCTACCGATGTTGTCAACTAAGTCATTTATGTATATTGTAAACAATAAAGGTCCTATCACGCTTCCTTGCGGTACTCCCGAAATTACCTCTACATCTGCAGATTTTGAACCGTTAAGAATGACATGTTGCGTTCTTTCTTCTAGGAAATCCTGAATCCAATCACAAACCTGGTCCGATATTCCGTAAGCTCGTATTTTTTTTCACTAAACGTAAGTGCGGAACCGTATCAAATGCCTTCCTGAAGTCCAGGAATACGGCATCAATCTGCTCGCCAGTGTCTACGGCACTGTGAATTTCTTGGACAAATAGGGCGAGCTGAGTTTCACATGATCTCTGTTTGCGGAATCCATGTTGGTTATGATGAAGGAGATTTGTATTATCTAAGAACGTCATAATACGAGAACATAAAACATGTTCCATTATTCTACAACAGATTGACGTAAGCGAAATAGGCCTATAATTATTCGCATTCAACTGCTGTCAGCCGCAAAGTACAAACGTTTCCACTGTACGTCATCGACGTACGTGTTTCCAGAATTCATAAATCAACCATTTTGCGAAGAATAACGTGAAGCTATTCCTAGTGTATGTGGGTCGCTTATAATTCCCGGCACAGAGACAATTGTAATCACGGTGAGATTCAATACTCGTGTACTATTTTAAACCTCTGGAGCCGACTTGTTCCAGTGAGTTAAAAAAATACCTGGGGAGTACCGGAATGCCATTCAGGCTCATTCCCACTGAAATTAATGCTTGCCACCAGCTACGGTCATCTCCTACAGAAAACCATATACATGCGTGAGAGAGATAACGAATGTAATATGTTCTATCCACTGATAGAGCGAAGGTGAAGAACATGTGACAAAAACAGCCGCATTATCAGTCCCTTCTTCGAGAGGCTATTGTTGGTAACATGCGGTATCACATGTGATATCGGTGTCGCAGAACACTTCAGCATCGTGATGTGGCACTGAGCCCCCCACAACATGAGACAAGGCGGCTATCGTGTGAAACTGACATTAGCGGTCAGATAATTGTCGAATTTGTTGTGAAAGTCAGGATGACTCGTTAACGAAAACCCACTTATTACATTCCCTCTGTGCATAACTTACTGGGGGAGTTCTACATTATCACTGACGCGTCATCTACGTGTACATAGGGGCTCATATAGGTGTAAACAAGCCAAATTTCCATTTCGTGTTCATTCTTGAGTCGGTTAGTCTGAAGATGTGTCATGCCTCAAGATCTCTGTTTCGCATGAGATATGCAGAATGAATTGTATCCCAAAGGATTCATTCATTCAGTACTTCTTCCACGTTGGTTACTGTGATATCTTAGATACACATGTTCTTATTATACAAGTTTGCAAACGGATACCTTTTCTCAGTGTTAATACATTTACTAAAGTCATGTACTCTAACTTACTTGAAATCACATCAACATTCTATTAAATGAAGCAATTATTCAAGTAAATAATCCATTAATTGTGAAACAAAACAAAAACATACCAAGAAAGTTAGTTTTATTTATACACCAAACCTATTAGACCTCGAGCAGTATACTGCACATCATAAAGCTAGAAAAATGTCAGTGTACGTGCCCTAAGCCCTTTTTTTAATTATAAAATAAGTTTAAGAGCAGTCCATTAAGGTCAAATCTAGAATCTGAATTTTGTAACCAATAGATAAAATTCATTTTATTACATAACCTTGTAACAATATAGACACAGGTCAATCTGTTGAATATATTATATTCTCAATGACAAAGTGCCGTTACAGAGATATATTTGACTCTCGTATAAACATCTGATTAAGTCTTGAATGTTTCGCTTGTGTAGGAGCAGTGAGCTATTCTGCATGTTTTATGATTAAGCATATTTATTCGAAGAGCAAGAGGATGTATGTTTCAGTATCGCTTTGATGAATACGTGGTAATCGTTCTCCACTTGCATGTATTTCCATTCCCATTTCTCTTCCACTAGGCAGCCGGCTTGTACAGAAATACCACAATCGCTTGACGTCGCCGACCGGAAGGTACCCCTCTCTTCCACAAAATCAGACAAAGTGCGCGTATAGACCGAGATCAGTATGTAGCTTGAGGTGACAGTCCTCAGCTCCTTAAATGCGGCTTGGAATTTCCACTAGCAAGCCGCGGGCTGTGCGCGTTCGAGTAAAGGGCCATAATGTTTTCGGTATCTTGGTTCAGAATCGAAGTCATGCGTAAGGTACGAACACAATCTATGTGTCTATGTCTGGTGATATCAGAGTGTGCGGTTTGTTTTATGCAAGAATATAGGATGTATCGAAAACTTTGCCAAAAAATGAAAACGTAAGTTGACTTCCTGAAAGAGCAGTTGCGACAAAAGTGTTAATTAAATACATTTTTAAACCGAACTGATAGTGTTTCTATGGGTGTAATGTTAAGAAAGCCTTTTCTGTTGATAATGTTGAAGAACGTGTGTTTTGTGAAGGCAAGAACTAGTAGCTGACGAGGCAGTTCCAGTAGTGGAAGCAGCTTGTGAAAGCGTTACAGAAACAGGAGCTTGGCAACATCACCAAAATGAAAGAAAATCGTCTAAGGAACGTAACGGCCTTCAAGTTGCTTTCACATGACGAAAAAGTTAAGAGAATGCGGTTTGTATATTCTCGAACAAAAGCTGCTGTGAACTCCTCTTGTTGTTGCAAGTCGTTCAATTCGTATGCTGGTTCCCTCACAGGAAACGGTTTAAGAGACTGGCGAAGCTTCTCTCTAAACACGAACTGCCCACCATCACATTAGTGAAATGTGAAAGTGTAATGAGCGTTCTGAGAGAATTAAAAACCCAATATTTAAAGGACCAGGCAACTCAAGATCAAACTGATTAGGAAGAAAGGAGGGAGAGACCGATTTCGTTAACATTATTTCCGATAGAGTGTTTCACTGCCGATAGAAATCTTCCATTAAGAGGCGAGCATGAAATGTTGTGAAACAGAGAGAGTGGAAACTTTTTAGGGAAAGCAGAACCAATGACCAACTTCGATCCCGTATTAAATGATCCTATTAATCGTGTGACCAACTCTGGAAGATTGGTTTCTTACTTAAGTAAGGGATACAAAGTGAAATCATTACAAAAATTTGTGATGAGATTGTATCTATCACGATGAATTACACACAAAAAAGTAAATATTACTGCACAATTCTGTACGCCAGATTTAAGCGACAAGAAGCATTTAAGTGTGGTTTTAAGAGCGGAAGATGTGTTTTCCAAACCAGTTGCAATTAAAGATTTTTTTTAAAGCGAGTGACAGACGCTACTGAAAAATGTCTCACAGAATTGTTGCCTCATACAACATGACTCTGGAATACCACTTGCACATTGACGAGAACAATCTTACGGCAACGGAAGCAACATGAAGGGCAAGAAGTGTGATGCTCAAGCTCGCATCGTCCAAGAAAATCCCTTGTTGTGCTCATAGCTTGAACTTGGTTGTTAGTGTCGCAGTTAAATCATCTCTAGTTTCGTTACATTTGTTCGATGTAGTTCAAAGATTGCTCACATTATTTTCTGCCTCTGTGAAGCGCTAGGGATCACTCGAACAAACACACAAACCTGACTCTGAAGCCGTTGCGTGATTCAAGATGGGAGGTGAATGTTGAAAGAGTTGTGGTTGTGAGATCTGAGGTTAATAACATAAGACTTGCATTGTCAGCGTTAAAGAACATCTGCAAAAATGACCAATGTGTTTTAAAGAAGTATCTACTCACTTTGAGGTAATCACAAAATTTACGAGTTCTTTGTGTGTGTGATATCGCATAGTGTCCTTTGCCATGTTAACAGAATCAATAAAGCAATTGAGGAGGAAGGTATGCAATTAGACACTACAATAAAATTAATAAACTCAGCGCTTATTGTTACTGAAGGGTATAGAGCCAAATTGAAAAGGATAAGAGTTAACAGCATCCAAATCTGCAACTGTTAAAAGTCAGTTTTGTTACGAAACCAAAGATGAACTCATTCCAGGGGAACCGCTTCTATGCTGTGGTAGACTCCACTGTTATGTCTTTGTAAGAAAGGTTTCAGGAGGTTAGTAACTGATGTGACGTGTTCGCTGTCATTTGTGAAATTAAGAACTTCGCCCCAAGGAGATACCATCTCAAACAGGAGATTCAGAAATCTTGCAGATGCTTTAAGAGACCCTAAAATGCAGAGACATATTTTTGCAGTATCTTGTAAATGAATTGTAATTGTTGTCCCTTTTGCATCAACAAACTGCCAACACGTATTTTGCGCTTTATTCGTCTTCAAAAACAGCTTGAAAGACGTTTTCCCATCAGTAACAACTGCGTTAAGAACTTTTTTGTACAGTCCATTGTCTGTAGCCTCTGCAGAACGTAGCTTTCCCATTTAAAAATTATTAAAAAATATCTGAGATGTTCGATGAACAACGAATGGCTAAGAGGTCTTGTCATAATAGCAGTGGAAAGACGGACAGCGCATTCACTTGACTTGTAGAGGTTGATGAAAGACTTCGCTGCTCAAAACGCTAGAAGACTGACTCTTTAGGTGAGTAATCTTTAAAATAATGATTGTATAATTTAGTAGTCTTTTTCCTCATTTTATTTGTTGTCAGATAGAAACTATTAAACTATATGCCTAATTTTGCACGGTCATAGCAGTGTACGTGACAGTTGAAAGCCACTCAAGCTTCACTCGGTACCATTGTGAACTTTTACCAACGCGCGGTCAACATTGATAAAGGATAATAAAAACAAAACTTAAGAGTGAGTATAAATCAAGTTTATTCCTACGACAGCTCTAACCTGGTACTTGTGTTGATTATAAAACAGGTCAACATTCACGAATCGGAAAACCAAGTGCTGAACTAGTCCCTTTATTACTTCTTAAAAAACAAAAATCGCAACGAAACTTTAGTCGTTGCTAAGTATCTGTAGTAATCTGTGATTCCGTCAATTTATATGAAATATTTTAAGGAAGTTTTTTAATACATTTCAAAATCTGCGTAGGGTTGATTGCTATTAAATTTCAAAATAAAGAAAACTTTATATTAGACATTATGATTGAGGAAGTACTTTTCGAGGAATATTTTACATGTGACATTGCAAGGAAATTCTATTTCAAAACCACCGTGTTGCAAAGGGAACATTTGAAAACTGTTTGGAAGATGTAATAAAAGCCTTACTGAAAGTATTCGAAAGATGTTTCCTATTTTATTGTGAAAGACACAACTGAAATGAATTCAGGTGTGACTTAGGATGACTATAATATCAGAAACGCCTAATAAATTTCTAGATTCCTACTTTTACAGTTCTATGTCGTGTGGGTTTTAGGTAACCGTTCGTTCATTTTATATGGATTTTCGTATAATTTTGGTGCATATTCTCCGAGTTGTAGCACATAATTCTGGTGTATTTGTACACATTTTGACTCATAAATGCATACATTTAACATGGCTATGCAAACTTGCTATACAACCGGAGTGGCGGTACCATCGTTTTTATATTAGAAAAAGGAAAAGAAAAAGAGAAAGAAAAGGTAAATAGAGACATTAGAAATCTACACAATTTGATACTCTTAAAAATCAAGATTAACTTGTTACGCTCCGTATAAAAAATCACTCAATTAAAATGTGTTTCTACCAACAACTTTGAAGTCCATGCAAAATCGCTGGTTAGCTAGTACCTAATAAACAGCTGGGGCGTTTGTACATTGAGTCAAAGAAACCTCATTCCGTCATTTTCATCGATACTGTTTGAGCACAGACTTACACACACACACACACACAAACACACACACACACACACACATTCAAGTAGACATACGCACATATAATTATATATTCATAGCAATCATATGTTGTTGTTGTTGTTGTTGTGGTCTTCAGTCCGGAGATTGGTTTGATGCAGCTCTCCATGCCACTCTATACTATGCAAGCAGTACGTACTGCACCCTACATCCTTCTGAATCTGCTTAGTGTATTCATCTCTTGGTCTCCCTCTACGATTTTTTCCCTCCACGCTGCCCTCCAATACTAAACTGGTGATCCCTTGATGCCTCAGACCATGTCCTACCAAACAATCCCTTCTTGTAGTCAAATTGTGCCACAAACTCCTCTTCTCCCCAATTCTATTCAGTATCTCCTCATTAGTTATGTGATCTACCCATCTAATCTTCAGCATTCTTCTGTAGCACCACATTTCGAAAGCTTCTATTCTCTTCTTGTCCAAACTATTTATCGCCCATGTTTCACTTCCATACATGGCTACACTCCATACAAATGCTTTCAGAAACAACTTCCTGACACTTAAACCTATACTCGATGTTAACAAATTTCTCTTCTTCAGAAACGCGTTCCTTGCCATTGCCAGTTTACATTTTATATTCTCTCTACTTCAACCATCATCAGTTATTTTGCTTCCCAAATAGCAAAACTCCTTTACTACTTTAAGTGTCTCATTTCATAATCTAATTCCCTCAGCATCGCCCGACTTAATTCGACTACAATCCATTATCCTCGTTTTGCTTTTGTTGATGTTCATCTTATATCCTACTTTCAAGACACTGTGCATTCTGTTCAACTGCTTTTCCAAGTCCTTTGCTGTCTCTGACAGAATTACAATGTCATCGGCGAACCTCAAAGTTTTTATTTCTTCTCCATGGATTTTAATACCTACTCCGAATTTTTCTTTTCGTTCCTTTACTGCTTGCTCAATATACAGATTGAATAACATCGGAGAGAGGCTGCAACTCTGTATCACTCCCTTCCCAACCACTGCTTCCCTTTCATGTCCTTCGACTCTTATAATTGCCATCTAGTTTCTGTATAAAATGTAAATAACCTTTCGCTCCCTGTATTTTACCCCTGCCACCTGCATAATTTGAAAGAGAGTATTCCAGTCAACATTCTCAAAAGCTTTCTCTAAGTCTACAAATGCTAGAAACGTAGGTTTACCTTTTCTTAATCTAGTTTCTAAGACAAGTCGTAGGGTCAGTATTGACTCACGTGTTCCAATATTTCTACGGAATTCAAACTGAGCTTCCCCGAGGTCAGCTTCTACCAGTTTTTCCATTCGTCTGTAAGGAATTCGCGTTAGTATTTTGCAGTCGTGACTTATTAAACTGATAGTTTGGTAATTTTCACATCTGCCAACACCTGCTTTCTTTGGGATTAGAATTATTATAATCTTCTTGCAGTCTGAGGGTATTTCGCCTGTCTCATACATCTTGGTCACCAGATGGTAGAGTTCTGTTAGGACTGGCTCTCCCAAGGCTGTCAATAGTTCTAATGGAATGTTGTCTACTCCTGGGGCCTTATTTCGACTCAGGTCTATCAGTGCTCTGTCATACTCTTCACGCAGTATCATATCTCCCATTTCATCTTCATCTAAATCCTCTTCCATTTCCATAATATTGTCCTGAAGTACATCGCCCTTGTATAGACCCTCTATATACTCCTTCCACCTTTCTGCTTTCCCTTGCTTAGAACTGTGTTTCCATCTGGGCTCTTGATATTCATACAAGTGGTTCTCTTTTCTCCAGAATCATACAAAGTGTAAAAAATTACATTGTAGAAAAAAATCGAGAGGCCTCAAAACTAGACTTCGCAGGGGGCCCCGAAGTTGCTTAAACCGACCCCGACGAATAGGTAAAAGAATCCAGAGAGAACAATAACAATGTAAGACCAAGAGAGACGTGCTTATATTAAAATGTGTGTACGGCTGCGATGCAGTCATTCTCGCATATCGTTCGACCTGCATATAGAAGATGCAGAAACGGAAATTTAAAAAAGAAAAGGTTCAAGAGTGAGTTTGAAATTCGTGGTGAAAGTATATTGACGTTAAGGATCGCCAATGGTATTACTTTCCTCAATGAAAATGGGGAAAATCTACAAGATCTGTTGAATGAAATGAGCACTCTAGTGAGAACACAATATGAATGGAGAGAAAATTAAAAACAGACTACAATATTGACGATAAGTGAAAATGAGAACATTGATAACGTTAATATCAAAACTGAAGACGACAAAGTAGACGAGGTGAAGGAATTCTTCTACCTTGGAAGTAAAATAACACACAACTAACGAAGAGAGACTGGCACAGGCAAAGAGGGCATCTCTCGCAAAAAGGAGTGTATCAGACCGACACATGTGCTTTAATTTGAGGAAACAATTTATGAGAATTTATGTTTGAAGCACAGCCTCGTGTGGGAGTGAGAAAACCGGAAATGAGAATCGATGCATTTGAAATGTGTTGCGATAGAAAGATTCAGTGGACTGATGGGACAGAAAGTGAGGAAAAGAATTTGTGGAAAAACTGTCAAGAAGGCGGGAAAGGGTGATACGGTATGCGTTAAGACGTAGAAAATAATTTCCATTGCACTAGAGGGAGCAAAAACCTTAGGTGAAGACAGAGGTTTGAAACTATCCTAGAAGTAACTGAGAATACATTCTGAGTCCAAGTGCTATAATAATAATAATAATGTCGTGTGACTAGAGCCTGCCGTCGGGTAGACCGTTCGCCGGGTGCAAGTCTTTCGATTTGACGCCACTTCGGCGACTTGCGGGTCGATGGGGATGAAATGATTATGATGAGGACAACACAACACCCAGTACCTGAGCGGAGAAAATGTCCGACCCAGCCGGGAATCGTACCCAGGCCCTTAGCATCGACATTCTGTCGCGCTGACCACTCAGCTACCGGGGGCGGACAGTCCAAATGTTGACATGAGATGAAGATACTGGCACATAAAGAAAATGGTTGCGCTCCACATCAAACCAGTCAAAAGAGTGATCACCAGAAATGCCAAAGAAAGAAAGATCTTCTGATAAAAATGGACAATAATTACAGAAATTTCGTCAAGGTAATGTGAGTCTTGTTTCACTTGTTGTTGTGTTTTGGGTCAGAATGCGGGATCGATGCGCTTCTCCACGCAACTCTATCCTGCACAAGTCTCTTCGTCTCCGAACAACAGATGCAGCCTACTAACATTTGAACTTGCATACCCTATTCACCTGTTGGTCAGCCTCTACAGTTTCCACCCCCAACCCATCCCTACTTACATACACTCAATCTAAGAATGGGCGTCTGGCCCTCTTTCCCAGGCCTTTACCCTCCCTCCGTTTTAACTCTTCCTCGCTCTTTCTTTGCTGTTTGTCGCCTGGGTGTTTATCTTTTGCCTACCTATTATTCAATAGCATTGTCTTTTAGGCTGGAGATTTTAGTGTGTTGCAGGGTGGCTGGCTCATCCTTTTTTATTCTTGCAATTAGCCAGCCCAGGCCATCTGCTATATTATTTTAATACCTTCTATCACTTTATCGTTTTAGTGTACATTTTCCCCTTTAGTCGTGCTTCTTTCGTTTTCTCTTTCAGTGTAGTTCCATGTTAGTTTCTCTGCCTTTTTTACTTTCCCCCCGCGCGGTTTGAGGCACGGACAGTGCTGCCACTCCCGCCGGAGGTTCGAGTCCTCCCTCGGGCATGGGTGCGTAAGTTAGTTTAAGCAGTGTGTAAGCCTAAGGACTGATGATCTAAGCAGTTTGGTCCCTTAGGAATTTACACACATTAGAACATTTTACTTCCCCCGACTCATTTGGGGAATGGTTGTACTCCATTACCTGTTTGAATGTGGAAAAATGGACTGCTTTTTCTCTCAGTTCTTTCTGTACCACCCCATTAGTTACTCGATCGACGTGTCAAATCTTTGGCATTCTACATTTCAAAATCTTCCACACTCCTCTTGTCTGAACTGCTTGTCGACCAAATTTTACTTCTCCGCAAGTGTACACTCCAACAGATATCTTCAGAAACGAATACCAATCGCATAAACTGATATTCAGTATGTGGTGTGCATACTGTAAGACCTTCGGTACACACACCATCAGTTTATTTGACTTGTCGCTCTAACGAAGTAGACGAGTGTCAGCAATACGTCTCGTGGTCTTATCGTGGCGTGTTTATCTTCTGCCATTAGGTCAGACGATAGAAATGCCACTTGCACGCTTAGAGTAGCAGATTGATGGTGACCAACTTTAAACAGAATTTGATTAATTTTCACACACATTTATTAAAATAATTACAAGCATACACATTACGTAAATTGATTCTGGATGCTATTTACAATTGGCAATCTGAAGTTCCTTTAGTCTTGGTATGTTAATCTTATTCTCACATATCTCTGATACTTGACAAAGTGTCTATACATTTATCTTCATGGCCATGTACAGGAATATGATAATCTTCTTAGGTGCAGACTGAAACTTGACTATAGACTGGTACAGACTAATGCAGACTGGTACAGACTGGTGCAGACAAATGCAGACTGACTAACTGGAGGTCTGTACACTCGTTATAATACCTCGCGCATTCAGGTATCACTGCGCGAGTGTGATCCGCGAGGAGAAAAGGTTCTACGTTAGCAGCAATCTGATTGGCTGCGTTACATATTAATACGCGGATCGGCGGAAGCAGAATTTGGTCCGTCTCTAAGGCAGCGCCATCTCGTAGTGCGGAGACAGACGAGCGCTGTGCCTGCACTGTTGTGCTTAGCGGGGCGCGCTCTAGTGGGAAAGTGGTGTACGCGCTGACTACGCGGAACTATGTACACAACACAATATTACCAAACTGTGTTTTTTTCAGAAATGATGTTCGAGCTATAGCCAGTCTGCATTTTATATACCACCTCCTTTGACTATTATCAGTTATTTTTGTGCCCAAATATCAATGCTCTTCTACTCTTTTTGTCAATTACTTTAGCATCGTCAGACTCACTTCGACTACTTTTCATTCTTTCTTGTACTTTTGTTGATGCTTATCTTATAATCTTTTTTGAAGTCACTATTGGACTATGTGTAAGAATTATTTAAAACTGCCTATGCGCCCACACACTTCCATGCTTGATCATTCATGGAACTGCTAAACTTTTTAGCACAGATGAAACTATGCGAATCAGGAGCCCGATACTTATATCACGAGAATGTGTACAAAGGTTCATCGAATTGAAATGTTACACTTGGACCATGGGTTTTCATCTGAGTGCTCTCTGAAATCGCTTTTTCCCGACACGATTCAAGCTCAAGTTTCCATATAGCTTTTGCTAGCAATAAATACTGTTCACTATTTCATGATATATTCCTTATAATGAAATTAACTGTTGCAGTTAATAATCTCCAATCAGACTCGTGCTTCTTAACTAACACACAAATATCTTAGTGTTACAAATCAGAAAGGGTAAATATTGGAACACACTTCAGATACATCGTACATGTAATGGGTGTCCTATTTATGTCGTAATTATTGAGTCATTTCAGACATTAAGTTTAGCTAATCGCTTGGGGTGGCGCAACGTGAGACACTGCATTGCTCGTTCAGTTATACAGGCCAGAGACTGGCCACCACACCGGTTTCTCTCATTCCTCAGCGGAAGCGCTGCCATCTCGACGGCCCACGGTGTTTGCAGTGTTGTCCACCAGATCGCCGCAGACGCACTTGTGATCGGGTGCGAAACATGCACCAGCTCTTCCCAATACTCCTTCACGTCGCAGTAATTTCCTTTCTACTACGTTTCCCAACGCAAGATAGCACACAATATATCCCCTATTTGATGCTTCATCCGGTGACTCAGCGATAATTTTCAGTACTTTATTATTTATGGGACGAGTTCAGGTGATGTACCAACGAACGTCATAGGCGAAGCGTTGCAACACTATCGATACCATTAAACTGCCCTTCCAAATCCTTTGTTGTATCCTCTATGATCTCATTCCTTTCCCCCATCTGCTCCTATTCCTCGATTATTTCCGCATCCTCTACACCTCCCGCCGCCTTGAACCTCCTCACCCCCTGGTTGCTCCTCTCCTCTCCCATCCCCGCCCCTGCCACGTCTCCACTGTTGTGTCCCCCCTATCCTCCATCTCTACACCCTGCATCTCCTTTCCCAAGGTGGCTTCCATCAACTCCCCCTCCCGGATGATGCCCACTCTCCCTCCATTCATCCCTCCTATCAACTCTGATCCTCACTCCCCCTCCTCTCATTCCCTCTCACGTCTGCCCTTCTCCCCCTTTATTCGTCCTCTCCCTCCTTGGTCCCCCCCCCCTTTTTCGTTTTTTTCCTTCCTCCCTCCTTGTTCTTCCCCCTGCTCTAGGTCCCCCCCCCCTCTGCCTTTGGCTCGGGGGGTGTCATCCTTGTGCCGCCACTTTCGCGCAGTGTTCTACTACAGTGAGCGTTCTCCAGTGCGTGTTTTACAGTAAGTGTTCTGTGTTGTGTTTTTTTGGGAAGTGTTGCGAACGGCCATCATACTGTCGCTGGGTGTGCCTTTTATCTCTTGCGAACAGAAACCAGACTGTCGCCGTGTTTTTTAATTGTGTGTGTACTATGTTACTTGTCTGATTCCTGTATCTTTTATTAACGTTGCCACCCCCTTTTTGCTTTCTGTTTTAACTTTCCGCATTTTTCCGCCATTTTACACTTGACGTCACCATTTTATCGCCTGTTTTTCTTGTTTCTCTTCTTCTTCTGTTTTTAAAATGAAAGTCTGTAGGCTGAAGAGCAGCGTACTAAGCTGCTGCCAGCCCGCCCCCTTCGGGGGGAATTGAAAATCAGTAAAGGAAAAAAAAATCCTTTGTTGTGTCTGACAGAACTACAGTGTCATCGGCATGGGAATTTTTGAGATCCATTCCAACATATATATGAGACAGGCGAAATGTCTTCAGACTTCAAGATGGAATTAAGGATTCCAGTTTCTAAGACGGTAGGTATTTTCTATCAGTTTAATGAATCCTGACTACAAAAATTATTTACACAAGAATGGAAAAAACTGGTAGACGCCGACTTTGTGAAAGATCTGGTTGCTTTCCAGAGAATTGTAGGAACGCGCGAGACCATGCTGATCCTACGACTTATCTTAGAAGACAGTTAAAATGAAGGTAAACCTACGTTTATAGCACTTGTAGACTTAGACAAGAAGTTTGATAATGGTCACTTGAACTATTTTAAGTTCTGAGGACAGCAGGGATACAATGCAGATAATGGACGATTCGGGAAGGGAGTGAGACAGGGTTGTAGCCGATCGTACGGCGTACGATGTTTTTTACGAATGTGGTGCCCATTATCTTCTTGAATACAGCACCCCAAGAAAAAAAAAAGTGACCATTCACCTCCTGTCTAGTCCAGCGCCCTGTACTAAGCTTACTGTGTACCTGAAGATACAGTCAGCTGAGAAAGCTCCGCCTAAAGTCTCCACTTCCGGTCGCCCAATCGCCATCGTGACCTCATCACAAAGTGGCGTGAACTGTACTAACTGCAGTTCAACCCACTACAGAAACCCCTCAGTTCAAAAAACCTGAACGGCGATGTTGTTTTCTCAATATACTTAGATTTTCTCACGCAAAATGTAGATTCCTCCCTTTTATACAAGCTATTTTCGAAGATCGAATAAATGACTATACATGAGGTTTCACATCGCTAAAGTATCGTTACATGCTGTGAAAATCCTGTGCAACACTATGGCATAGGTTATATTTCCTCTAAGTATCCTCTGATCAGGTAGAAAAATCAGTTCGTTTTTGCAACGTCGTGCATCACAGGACCAGAATATTAAACTGATTTTTGGCTCATGACAGAGTCGCTTCCTCTGATACCAAACTGGCTGTTAACCGTTGTCAAATAGCGGAAGACATCCGAGACTAACTGCTTTCTGTCTTTCGATTGTCTTGTCATGCCGGTGGAAGTAAGTCACTTAGAATTCTGGTATACTGCATCCGAAGTAATCTTGCTGAGACCTGTCAGTCTATGGGGGAGAAGTATATTTCTTCTCCACCCGCGCTATGCTTCTGCCACTGGATCACATGTGAACTGCTGCACCGCCATGACTGCATCACGAATCTCTGCTCGCGCATTAGGCTGTACCTCCCCCGACAACCAAGCACTCGCCATTCCGGACAGCTGTTAACGATTCCAGACTCCCAAACGTTATCCTAACCTTTTCAGAATGGCTAGGCACTTAAATTGCGCCGGGGTAACACAAGGATGTCAAACAATATGCTTCCCCTCATCCCTTCTGCGAACCAATACTTCCTGAGAAGTGTTTTCCAAATATCCAGGAAAGACTGGTGCAATGAGCAACACCAAAATACCTGTCTACTGACCTGAATTAAGGAAAAACTGGTAACATTGCTAAATTGAACGCACTATCAACTGTGGTACTTATAAATAAATAAATGCCGTGTGACTAGGGCTTCCCGTCGGGTAGGCTGTTCGCCAGGTGCAAGTCTTTTGAGGTGATGCCACTTCAGCGACTTGCGTGACTATGGGGATGAAATGACGATGATAAGGACAACACAACACCCAGTCTCTGAGTGGAGAAACTCTCCGACGCAGCCGGGAATCGAATCCGGGCCGTTAGGTATAACATTCCATCGCGCTGACCACTCAGCTACCAGGGGCTTACATATGGTACTTATTACAGTGCATCATTCCATGTTGACGGCGTGTTTTCCATCCCACCCGCCCACTGGTACACTGTTGATTACCACGTACTGATTGAGTGACACCACTTGTTTGAGATGGTGAGAGTCTTCGTGGGAGCAACACCTTCAGGGGATGGCCAGCACCGAAACAGTAATCGCGTACATGGCTGCAATATGATAAATCAGTGTTCTTGGTCTCTACGAAACGGAACAACGAGACATCTGCTACTCCATCACTGTGAAACGTGAGATTAAATGTAGAGGTAATCACCTTCAGACAGCTGTTTCGAAACGCTCCACAAAGCTGCAGACTCTTTCAGTTTCCATATGTTGTGACGTCTTCCTCATTTTGTCAATGAGAAACAACGCCTCTGTCTTTTATTTCAATTGTAAGAGGTCCATGACTAAGGAATTTATTGATAGCGCACCCGAGCAGTTATAACTTCGATGGATTGCTCACGCGCTGCCTACGATATGTATGTATAGAATCGCAGACCAGAGAGCAGTGTCGGCAGCAGCAGTGGTAGTAGCTCGCAGTCGGGCGGTTAGGTCAGGTCGCTCCTAGAGAGCAGTTGTCTAGTTGTATAGCTCACAGAGAGCACTTGTGTCCTGTATGGAATTACCAAGGCCGGTCGTGGATAACGATGGCAGTGCCTGAGCGATGTAGCATAAGGTAAAAGCAAAAATTATTATTATTTATCGCCGCGCGCATATGTAATTTGCAACAACTCATTTTGTACTATTGTTATGTCGAAGTCACATGTAAATAATTTTCAATAATTTTTCAATAATTTTTTCTTATAAAGATAACTCTTGACAGTCATTCATCTGAATTTAAACTTTTTACTAATTTCTCCTATCCATAGTCGTGCCAATTATCGTAAATAAAATCAGTTGTTTTTCATACTTAACAAAATCTAGTGGCCAGCATTGCACTGGGCTGTGCCAGAAAAATTTCTTGTGGGAGCAGATATGTACGCGTTATACGGCGACATAATTGAGGTAAGAATCTTCAGTTTATTCAGTATGACTTTTCAGGGCCATGATCCAGCATTGCTGACGTCTAGATTTTCCAATTTAGATTCACAGTCAGTTAATTACTGAAAGATTATATATGAGTCACATTTTTATTGCGAGGTTAGTCAGACTATTATTCCGAGGTTATGGAAATACACTGCTGGCCACCATAAATGCAACACCCTGAAGGAAGCATCCGAATCAAGTGAAATTTACACCATGGGTTTGCAGCGATGAGATATGCAACTGATTAGAATTTCAGCGCAGACGCACATCACGCGCGCCTGTGGCGCCACCTCAAAGCGCCATTTAAGGCTTGGCGATTTCGACGAGTGTACGTTCGGCACGTGTGTTTACCTTGTGGTTGTTTCACAAGACGATCAGTTATGCCTCGTAGACAACAGCGAACATCTTTTGATCAAGTATCCGAGTTCGACAGAGGAAGGATAGTGGCTTACCGAGATTGTGGATTATCATACAGAGAAATCGCTAGTCGTGTTGGACGAAACCAAACAACTGTAATGCGGATATGTGACTGTTGGATGCAGGAGGGTACGACGGACCGACGTGGTCGATCGCATTCACCTCGGTGCACCCCTGCACGTGCTGATAGGTAAATTGTGCGCATGGCAGTGACGGATCGCTCAGTGACATCCCGAACCATAGTACAGCACATTGCGTCTGTAACGCATCATCCAGTGTCTGTGCGTACCATTCGACGCCGTTTACAGCAGAGTGGTCTGTCCGCAAGACGTCCATTGCTTCGTCTACCATTGACGCAGAACCACATACGTCTCCGTCGCCAATGGTGTGATGACAGACGGATGTGGACGACAGAATGGAATGTCGTTGTCTTTACTGACGAGGCACGCTTCTGTCTGCAGCACCACGATGGTCGGATTCGAGTGTGGAGACACCGTGGAGAGAGGATGCTGGACAGCTGCATTATGCACCGCCACACTGGTCTTGCACCGGGTATTATGGTATGGGGCAGTATTGGATATTGCTCTCGCACGCCTCTAGTACGCATTGCCGGTACTTGAAATAGCCGGCGCTACATATCCGAGGTGCTGGAGCCAGTTGTCCTTCCTTACCTTCAGGGCTCGGCCACAGCCATATTTCAACAGGATAATACGCGACCACACGTGGCACGCATTGTCCAAAGGTTCTTCGTCAATAACCAGATTGAATTGCTTCCCTGGCCGGCTCGCTCTCCGGATCTTTCGCCGATAGAAAACATGTGGTCCATGGTTGCTCAACGAGTGACCCAGATTACATCCCCAGCTGCCACGCCAGATGATCTTTGGCAACGTGTGGAAGCTGCTTGGGCTGCTGTACCCCAGGAACACATCCAACGTCTCTTTGACTCAATGCCGAGACGTGTGGCAGCGGTGATCTCCAACAATGGCGGCTACTCTGGCTACTGATTCTGGCAGGAACCACATGTCACAGACGTCTGTAAACGTAATCATTTGATACTTGGTCAACATGTTATCTACAAAATAAATCTTGTTGTGCTACCTCTTGTCTCTCTTGGTGTTGCATTTACGGTGGCCAGCAGTGTGATTTTAACTGTTGCGAGGTTCCACAATCATCGTGTGTGTTGTGGGGACAGCATAGTTTCAGCTATGCAATGTCCAGCATTCTGTGAGAGGAAATGGATCGAAACGCGTTAATGTCGGTTTAGCTCCTGACACAGAGTCGAAGTCATGGTACGAAAACAAAAAGTATATCTGTGTACCCAGGAATAATCATACTATGGCTCGATGAGTTACAGCAAAAAGCAATGCATCAAACTGCTTATGAGCCAACATTACATGAACCCACTCCTATGGTCGAAAGTCGATGTGGTCTTCCTCCAGTACAGACGACAAAACGTTACACCGATCCGTGGAAGCGACTTCGATCACTGGTCACCTGGTCGAAAGGACCAAGTATATATACCACATATAGTCAATGTCAACACAGAGACGGCATTTGTTTCCCGATGTATCAGAAGAGAGTGGCGCGGATGAAATCTTGCTGAGTTCTGTACCAGTCAACGCTAGCGAAGTTTTTATAGTTCGTGTTTAGCCCGCTGGAAGTTGCAAAAATGACAAGGATAGAGGGAGAGAGAATTTCCTGTCAACGATGACTCGGACACCGTTACGATGTCGTATTTCTAGCGTAGTAATCACAGGAACAAGATAAAGGACATTAGGACATGTACAGAGTGATATTTACAGACGGTCACTCGATATCGATGAATTTTAGGGGTTATGCCACCGAAGTTCTTTGCGCAGTCCGCGTTTACTCTGCATGGTTGTGAATTTCTTCCTGTTCATTAGTGCGCTATTTCTCTCGTTGTGGTAGCTCTCTACATGTCAGCCTTCTGACTAATGGAGCAGTGACGTAGGAACATGGTGCTATTTCGAGAGTTAACAGGGTCTTTAACTTGGCGGAGGACATCTCTTACTCGTCGAAATCACGTGAATTCAAATGCTTTACATCAAAGACTGGAAGATATGAGGGAATACGGCACGTAAACGATACTCTGATGGTAGGTGAATTGTGAGGTGTGCTCTATATCGTTTCTTCTAAGTTTTGTGGGTAAACATATTACAACCTCTCACATACGTCTCGCGTAGTGACTGCAGCGAGAAAATTAGTGCTAATACAAAGGTTTCTAGAGAGTGATAATCAGCAGCAGAATTTCCATCTTTCGAATTCTCAATAAATAAGAGACAACATCTTCCGGGAGTTTTGCGTATCTATAAAGGGAAGGGTCTTAAGACGTAGACTAAATTTACATTTAAAATGCAAGACATCACGCAATGTGTTGCGGAGGGTACCCTGTACCAGCACTAGTCATTCTCTTTCCTATTCCGCTCGCAAATAGAGCGCGATAATAAGATTATCTATATGCCCTCTAACGAACGCCAATTTCACGTATCTTCGTGGCCCTTATGCAGAATTTACGTTGACGATAGTAAAAACCTTCTGTGATCAGTTTCAAACGTCGGTTCGCAATAGTGCTGCACGAAAAAAATATCGTCTCCCCTCCAGGGATTCCCATTTGAGTTCTCGAAGCATCCAACCACTAATTTACTAGGAGCCATAGGGTTATATTCTGAGGGAAACCTAGGTCTGCACAGTTGTATGCATTTGGGATCAGTAGACAGGTATTTTGTTATTGCTCACTGCGGTAGTCTTTCCAGGATATTTCGAAAACACCTCTCACATCGTTTTGCTTAGCAGGAGGAACGAGGGGAAGCATATTGTTCAACATCCTGGTATTACCCCGGCGCCATTTAAGCACCTTGTCCCAATGAGACGGTTAGGACAACTTTTGCGAGTCTATTATCATTAACAGCTGCCTGGAATTGTGAGTGGTGGGTGTCGGCCGGGAGAGGAACAGCTCTGACGCGTGAGCGGAGCTTTGTGACCCAGGGGTGGCGGTGCACCAGTTAACATGCGGTCCAGCGGTTGAGGCGTCGCGAAGGTGGAGAAGAAACACACTTCTGCCCGCTAGACCGACAGGTCTCAGCAGGATTACTTCGGAGCTGTATACCAGAATTCTAAGTGACTTACTTCCACTAGCATGACAGGCCAACCGAGAGACAGAACGCAATTAGCATTGGATGTCATCAGGTACTTGACGACGGTTAACAGCCTTTTTGGCATCAGAGGAAGCGACTACCAAGCCTGTGGGAAGCCTCCAGAGCCATCATGGAAGCATCTGTGTTACCTGGAGAATGTAGACCGACTGTAGGAAAAAAATCACTCACCATGCAGAGGGACTCTCATAAGTGATTTAATTATTTAGCCTATCAGCTTAGTACCTATGACGTGCTGCGTGGCAGCTGAAAGGGAGGTCGAGAGTAGCACGGATATGATTCAAGACGGAGCAGTAATCAGACGTTTTTTCGTTGGAGCGGGATGTCTCCAACCTACACAGGGAGAAATGATCATCGTAATAAAATCAGGTATATAATCGGGAATGAGATTTTCACTCTGCAGCGCAGTGTGCGCTGATATGAAACTTCCTGGCAGATTAAAACTGTGTGCCCGACCGAGACTCGAACTTGGGACCTTTGCCTTTCGCGGGCAAGTGCTCTACCATCTGAGCTACCGAAGCACGACTCACGCCCGGTACTCACAGCTTTACTTCTGCTAGTACCTCGTCTCCTACCTTCCAAACTTTACAGAAGCTCTCCTGCGAACCTTGCAGAACTAGCACTCCTGACGAACAACGAAAAGCTGTCCTTCATTATGTCATGCGTGGATAGAGAGATATTAACGACGTAAGCCGTATTGGCACCAGCACTAGTCAGGAATGTTGTAAGGTATGCACTGGGTAAATAACTCGCGTATGTACTTTTGAGCCCTGCTACAGCGTTACGCGCACCAGTATAAGCTGTTGTATGTTGTTAACATCAGAAGAAATCATATTTGTATGTCAAACTGGACGAATGGCTAGATTATCAGACGAAACCTGTAATCCATCTAGATAAAGCAGATTTCTTATACGATCTTCACTTCATCAATTTTCAGTCTACTACATACATAAAAAATTTACAACAGACGCATATCCCCTGGTTGACAATGTCATCAAACTCGAAGGTTACTAGAGATCAATCTCAAGGCTCTCGTTGGGTGAGGATGGGGAATAATTCAGCCTTGCCTTATGAAGCGAACCATCCCATCATCGGCCTTACGCGTTTTAAGAAAATTTACATCTGGACTACCGGATGGGGGTTCGATCGGCCGTACTCCCGGGAACGCGAATAGCGTGTTTAACCACTGCTTCAGCCACACCGCTCGGTTTTATAGCTGGGAATTTGCCACTCACTAAGCGACGGCACAAAGTCAGCGTTACGAAGCAAATGATAACCGTGAATCGGAGATATTAAGCTGAGTGAAAACCGTCACGTCACGTTGACAACACGTATCTCATTGGCTGCGTTGTGCGACACAAAGGTTTGGCTGATTGCCGTCTTTTGTTCTTCAGTTTCTTCAAAAATAGACTCTGCTTGAGCATTATTGGTCAGCCTAGATATCAGTTACTTAACGGTGGTAATCAAAATCCGGTACGGTCTGTTTCTGTCGTTCCATAGCCAGGCTGTTAACTTTTAGCTATTAGATAACGACTTTAACGGCAACTACATTCAGCATATCAGGAACTCTTGGCTAAGTGAAAACCATTTTAACGAAAGCTAGAGTTAGGGGTCGCACTAAGAACAGAATATTTTAATCTTTGTGTTGCATTTCACTATCACATTTCACTGTCTTCCTACAAGAAAACTACCTATCATCATCACTCAGTAATATGCGATACTACAAGAAATGACAAAGCACATCACTTGAAGATCGAATCAATGAAACGAAATGATCGTATGTCATTATTGGCGGGTAGACACCACCTACTGGGCAGGCGAGTGCAGGTCTTTTGATTTCACGTGACTTCGGCGACCTGTGCATCGTGTCTACAGGTTACAAAATTTAAATACAGCGAGGCAATCGATTTTCGATTCCCTTTGAAATACTCTAACATGAATCGCAACAACAGAAGACGTCTGTCTTTCAGAAACGTAATCATTTTAGCCGCAGATGTAACTTGACAATAATTTAGTTGTCGATTACAAATACCAAAGGGTCCATTACTAGGAAAGATGCTAGTCCGCAACATCTTCTACGTCATGTGTTATCGTGCCTGCTTGTCAAATGTTATATTAAGTTTCGTTTATTCACTTTGTTGTTCCACTGCGTGAATGAACAACCTGGAAAATTTTTCTTCTGTATCTCTTAGCTGTCAAGCTCTGAATGTGCAAGTAAAATTTGATTCTTCCTTCCCCAAACGAGTCCCAGATTCTGCCTTTGTGCTTCAATATTTCTGATACCTTTGTGTCTCCACATTTCCTATGATTTTCCCTTCATGCCGTTTCCTCCCCTCTTTGTTGGTCCGAAAATTGTAACGATTTTTCATTCCTTTTTCACAGTATGTATAATTTCATACACGCTAATTTCTGTTCTTCCTACTTCAAACAGTGATTCAGGAAGTACCGCTATGTTGTACTGTTTCATTTTACGATGATGGACGTGGATCATTTGTTGTAAGCCGTCTATGAGTGTTCAGATAACGTAATTTAATCCCTGACTTCCAGTGATTGCCCTTAAGTGCACTGTCCCCTCAGTAAGTGACTGGAAGAGCTGTATAAAAATACAAAACTTCTACAAAGTCTGTACTTCTTTGTTCATTTTGGTGCTGTCCTAGAACTAGAACTATTGTCAAGTGGAGCTGGCGCTCTTGCCTCGCGAACGGGATGCTGGGAATCACTGAAACAAGATGGCAGCACCCTTGTACATATCCCCCAACATGGAGAAGCTTGGCGTCGTTAGATTTCTTTTAGATGAAGGGTTGAAACCACTCGGCATTCAGCGTCGGGTAGTTGTTGTTGTTGTGGTCTTCAGTTCTGAGACTGGTTTGATGCAGCTCTCCATGCTACTCTATCCTGTGCAAGCTTCATCATCTCCCAGTACCTACTGCAACCTACATCCTTCTGAATCTGCTTAGTGTATTGATCTCTTGGTCTCCCTCTACGATTTTTACCCTCCACGCTGCCCTCCAATGCTAAATTTGTGATCCCTTGATGCCTTAAAACATGTCCTACCAACCGATCCCTTCTTCTAGTCAAGTTGTGCCACAAACTTCTCTTCTCCCCAATCCTATTCAATACCTCCTCATTAGTTACGTGATCTACCCACCTTATCTTAAGCATTCTTCTGTAGCACCACATTTCGAAAGCTTCTATTCTCTTCTTGTCCAAACTGGTTATCGTCCATGTTTCACTTCCATACATGGCTACACTCCATACAAATACTTTCAGAAACGGCTTCCTGACACTTAAATCTATACTCGATGATAACAAATTTCTCTTCTTCAGAAACGATTTCCTTGCCATTGCCAGTCTACATTTTATATCCTCTCTACTTCGACCATCATCAGTTATTTTGCTCCCTAAATAGCAAAACTCCTTTACTACTTTAAGTGTTTCATTTCCTAATCTAATCCCCTCAGCATCACCCGATTTAATTTGACTACATTCCATTACCCTCGTTTTGCTTTTGTTGATGTTCATCTTATATCCTCCTTTCAAGACACTGTCCATTCCGTTCAACTGTTCTTCCAAGTCCTTTGCTGTCTCTGACAGAATTACAATGTCATCGGCGAACCTCAAAGTTTTTACTTCTTCTCCATGAATTTTAATACCTACTCCGAATTTTTCTTTTGTTTCCTTTACTGCTTGCTCAATATACAGATTGAATAACATCGGGGAGAGGCTACAACCCTGTCTCACTCCTTTCCCAACCACTGCTTCCCTTTCATGGCCCTCGACTCTTATAACTGCCATCTGCTTTCTGTACAAATTGTAAACAGCCTTTCGCTCCCTGTATTTTACCCCTGCCACCTTCAGAATTTGAAAGAGAGTATTCCAGTTAACGTTGTCAAAAGCTTTCTCTAAGTCTACAAATGCTAGAAAGGTAGGTTTGTCTTTTCTTAATCTTTGTTCTAAGATAAGTCGTAAGGTTAGTATTGCCTCACGTGTTCCAACATTTCTACGGAATCCAAACTGATCTTCCCCGAGGTCCGCTTCTACCAGTTTTTCCATTCGTCTGTAAAGAATTCGCGTTAGTATTTTGCAGCTGTGTCGGATAGTAGTGCAATAGAATGAAAGTAGTTTAAGTCGAACACAAGTGTTCGAGTGGGCATATCATTTCAAACGACCTGTAACACCTGCTCAAGTTTCCTACCATCCAGGACGCTCTGTCTGTTGAGTCACAGAGAACATGATTGCGAGAGTTGATGAGATGATACGGGAAAACACGCGTATGACGAACGATATTGCAGAAACGATGAACATTAGTGACAGATTAGTCCACTATATTCTCCATGTCGTACTGATGCTCAAAAAAGTATGTACTAGATGAGTTTCAAAACATTTGACATCAGAAATGAAAGGAAGGCACATCGGTGTGTGAAGGGAGCGCAGAAGTTCATCTGCTTAGCGCAGCCCCATTATGCACCGGAAATTACACCTCCAGATTATCACATTTTTAAGCCACTGGAAAAAGCTTTTAGTGGCTCAAGGTTCGCTGATGATGAAGATGTCTAGGCAGCAGTGCATAACTGGTTATGCACTTGCCACCAAGAATTGTTTGCACCTGGAACTAACAGGGGAACCTCCCCATCGCACCCCCCTCAGATTTAGTTATAAGTTGGCACAGTGGATAGGCCTTGAAAAACTGAACACAGATCAATCGAGAAAACAGGAAGAAGTTGTGTGGAACTATGAAAAAATAAGCAAAATATACAAACTGAGTAGTCCATGGGTAACATAGGCAACATTAAGAGTGACGTCAGCACAGGAGCGTCGTGGTCCCGTGGTTAGTGTGAACAGCTGCGGAACGAGAGGTACTAGGTTCAAGTCTTCCTTCGAGTGAATATTTTAATTTTTTATTTTCAGACAATTATCAAAGTTCAGGCACTCACACATAATCAACTTCGCTCTCCGAAATTCTAGGACATGTTCAGATTTGCTTGGATATATGCACGATTTGACGGTCTACACACGCAAAAATTTGAAAACGTTAAAAACATATGTTTTGACAGAGCACAGAGAAAACTGTGCGACTGTGAAACTGTTGCATTCATTTGTTGCAGTTTATGTGACACACTCTTATGTTTTCATAACTTTTTTGAAAATGATTATCACATCCACAAGAAAACCTAAATCGGGCAAGGTAGAAGAATCTTTTTACCCATTCGCCAAGTGTACAAGTTAGATGGGTCGACAACATATTCCTGTCATGTGACGTACATGCCGTTACCAGTGTCGTATAGAATATATCAGACGTGTTTTCCTGTGGAGGAATCGGTTGACCTATGACCTTGCGATCAAATATTTTCGGTTCCCATTGGAGAGGCACGTCCTTTTGTCTACTAATCGCACGGTTTTGCGGTGCGGTCGCAACACACAGACGCTAAACTTATTACAGTGAACAGAGACATCAATGAACGAAAGGACAGATCGTAACTTTGCAAAAATAAAGTAAGTAAAATATTCACTCGAGGGAGGACTTGAACCAAGGACCTCTTGCTTCGCAGCTGCTCACGCTAACCACGTGACCACGGCGTTCCTCTGCTCAAATCACGCTTAATGTTGCCTATGTTGCCCATGGACTACTCAGTTTGTATATTTTGCTTATTTTTTCATAGTTCCACACAACTTCTTCCTGTTTTCTCGATTGATCTGTGTTCAGTTTTTCAAGGCCTGTCCACTGTGCCAAATTATAACTAAATCTGAGGGGGGTGCGATGGGGAGGTTCCCTTGTAAGAAGCTTGTCCAGTACTGGCATAAATACTTAGGACCTAAGGGGGATTAGGTTTAAAATTAAATGTGTGTTGCATTCCATCCTGGTAATAGAGTCCATAAATCCGTTTCTTAAATTGAATGACGTCTTATTTCAAACGAGAACTACCACAACTTTGACTATGTTGTGAATATGGGTAGATATTGCCGTGACAGTCTCTCCAACTACTGAGTATGCTCTTGCAATTTCCTGTCGTTGTTTGGATTACGTAATTTCTAGTTTTTATTTTGAATTCTGTATTTTGGGCTCTGAAGGTGAGAGTGCGGTCAAGCGTTACTCCCAGGTATTTTGGTTGAGGGTTTATCTCAATATTTGGTTTGTGAAAGCGATTCTGGGTGCATAGTGTGCCTGATTGTTGTTTAGGTGGAAGCAGGCTGTCTCTGTCTTCAAGGCGTTGGATTTTAGTCGCCATACTTGGAAATAATCATCCATCTTTTTCAGGTGGTTTTCAAGTGTAATCTCTGATGTTTCGAAATCGACTTATTGGCTAATTAAACAAATGTCGTCGGCGTAAATGAACTTTTTAGAGTGGATGTTTGGTAGGTCAGATTTGTAAATATTGAAGAGCAGAGGCGAAGAACTGATCCCTGGAGTGATCATACTGATAAAAGCACTGAATATCAGTGAATATCATTGTACTGCATGGAGAACATCACACCGCCCTGAGTGGAATGCGTAATTTCTAATAAATGTTCATCAACCTGGAGTCTTCTATAGTTGTTGTCCCTTGCGCAGAAAACAGCACGTAGGTCGTGAATCCGTCGTTTTGAGGCTGTAAGAAACTCTTAGAGAGGAACTGTTATTTCAGAAATGATTACATTTCCAATAAATTTGTTTATATGGTATGCCACTCGCTTTTTATCAGCGGAACACGTGAAACTGCACAATTACATTCTACCTTAGTCACAAATAATTTCTTTTTTCAATAAATTAATGAAGTGCGTATCTCCGTAATTACTGTCACACTGTCTCAACTATATATATCAAATAACCATACAGTGCTAAAAAAAGTCTTAACTAACACCGACCGCGGCAGACAACATGTCTGTCGAACCCGCTCTGATCTCACTGCCGAACCACTTCGCCCGTCATCGCAGTTAGACGCCATCTGAAGATCACCGAAGTGCTTCGTCTGCCTTTTCGTTAAGCACTTGTTTATTATTCTGCTGGTTCTTAATATCTGTGAAATAATGGAATGATACGACTCTATTGAGAGGTGCTTTAAATAAGAAATGCACGTAAATGCGCTGTGTAATTTGTCTAATATTAATAATAAAATATTACCATTTTGGGGCGCAGCTTCCGAACGCAGGAGCCAATCGCGGAGAAGGACCACAATTTAGGTGCTCTTTCTCACGATACCCGTACCGAACAAACCATGTGTTATCCGTAACTCACACCACATTACGTCATCAACTCACTGCTGCCTTCTCAATTGCTCTAACAAGAGCTACTTGGAGCCAAATGTGATGGATGTAAAGCCAAAAGCATTACACAAAGTTTAAACAGATTGTAAATCGTACTCTGGACTACTATGTGCCTAGTAAGTGGATTAAGGACACAAAAAAAACCACCGTGGTTTAATAACGAAATCGAAAAAATGCTGAGGAGTCAAAGGTTGTTGCACTCTCGATTCAAATGAGAACGCGCAAATAACGACAGGCAAAGATTAGTAGAGATTTGTGCGTCTGTCAAAAGATCTATGCGCGAAACATTCAACAGTTGCGACCGTCATGCCTTGGCTAAAGATTTGACGGAGAACCCGAAAAAATTCTGGTTCTACCTAAAATTGCTAAGCGGATCTAAGGCTCGCACTCAGTCACTCGTTGACCAATCTGGTTTGCAGAAGAAGACAGCCAAAGGAAGGCTGCAGTTTGAAGTTCCACGTCTGAGAAATCGTTCACGCAGGAGAATTGTACTAACGTACAGTGGTTTGACCATCGCACAGAGTCCTGTATGAATGACATAACAATAAGAAAACAAATGAGTTGCCAGGACCGGATGGAATCCCAATTTCATTTTACAAACAGTACTCTACGTCACTGGCCTCTTACTTAGTTTGCATTTATCGCGAATCTCTCCACCAGCGCAAAGTGCCAACAAACTAGAAAAAAGCGCAGGTGACTCCTACATATAACAAGGGTAAAAGAACGGATCCGCAAAATTACAGACCAATAATCTTAACATCGCTTTGCTGTAGAATTCTAGAACATATTCTCAGTTGGAATGTAATGAATTTCCTGAATACCGATAAGCTTATGTCCACGTATCAGCACGGCTTTAGAGAGCACAGCTCATCTGAAACCGAACTTACCTTTTTCTCACATGATATACTGCGAACTACGAATGTAGGGCTACAGGCTGGTTCAATATTTCTGGATTTCCGGAAAGTATTCGACATAGTACCCTCTGAAACCTGTTAACTGGCTCGAAGACTTCTTATGTAATACAGCCCAGAATATTTTCCTCGAAGGCGTGTGTTCATCTGAGACAGGGATGACATCAGGAGTGCCCCAGGGAAGTGTGATAGGATGGTTGCTATTTTCTACATACATAAATGATATGCCAGACAGGGTGGGCGGCAATCTTCGGTTGTTCGCTGATGATGCTGTGGTGTATAGCAAGTTGTCGAAGATAAGTGACTGTACGTTGATACAAGACGACCTAGTCAAAATTTCTAGTTGCTGTGATGTGTGGCAGCTGGCTCTTAATGTAGAAGAAAGTAATTTAATGAGGATAAGTAAGACAAACAAACCCGTAATGTTCGGGTACAGCATTATTAGTGTCCTGTTTAACACAGTGACATCGTTTAAATATCTGGGCGTAACGTTGTGAAGCGATATGAAATGGAACGAGCACGTGAGGTTCGTTGTAGGGAAGGTGAATGGTCGACTTCGGTTTATTGGGAGAATTTTAGGAAAGCGTGGTTCATCTGTAGAGGCCGCATATAGGACGCTAGTGTGAGCTATCCTTAAGTACTGCTCGAGTGTTTGGAATCTGTACCAGGTCGGACTGAAGGAGACATCGAAGAAGATCAGAGGCGAGCTGCTAGATTTGTTGCCAGTAGGTTCCATCAGCGTGCACGTGTTACGGATATGCTTCGGGAGCTAAAGTGGGAATCCCTCGAAGAAAGAAGATATTCATTTCGTAAAACACCACTGAGAAAGTTTAGAGAAATGGCATTTGGAGCTGCCTGCAGAATGGTGCTATACTTAAGCCCCAAAGAAACTGATATAGACCGTATTGAAATACAGAGATATGTAAACGAGCAGAATACGGCACTGCGGTTGGCGTCACCTATATAAGACAACAAGTGTCTGGCGCAGTTGTTAGATCGCTTATTGCTGCTACAATGGCAGGTTATCAAGATTTAAGTGAGTTTGAACTGTGTGTTATAGTCGGCGCACGAACGATGGGACACAGCATCCCCGAGGTAGCGATAAAGTGGGGATTTTTCCGTTCGACCATTTCACGAGAATACCGTGAATATCAGGAATCCGGTAACACATCCAATCTCCGCCATCGCTGCAGCCGGAAAAAGACGACTGAAGAGAATCGTTCTGTGTGACAGAAGTGCAATCCTTCCGCAAATTGCTGCAGATTTCAATCCTGGGTCGTCAACAAGTGTCAGCGTGCGAACCATTCAACGAAACGTCATCGACATGGGCTTTCAGAGCCGAAGAGCCACTATGGTACCCTTGATGACAGCACAACACAAAGCTTCACGCCTCGACCAGGCCCGTCAACACCCAATTTGGACTACTGATGCCTGGAAACGTGTTGTTGTTGTGCGGGTGTCGTTTCAAATTCTATCGAGCGGCAACAAGTGTCAGCGTGCGAACCATTCAACGAAACGTCATCGACATGGGCTTTCAGAGCCGAAGAGCCACTATGGTACCCTTGATGACAGCACAACACAAAGCTTCACGCCTCGACCAGGCCCGTCAACACCCAATTTGGACTACTGATGCCTGGAAACGTGTTGTTGTTGTGCGGGTCTCGTTTCAAATTCCATCGAGCGGATAGACGCGTACGGGTATGGAGATAACCTCATGAATTCACGGACCCTGCATATCAGCAGGGAACTGGTCAAGCTGGTGGAGGCTCTGTAACTGTGTGCAGTTGGAGTGATATAAGACCCGTGATACGTATAAATACGACTCTGAGAGGTGACACGTACGTAAGCATCCTGCCTGATCACCTTCATCCATTCATGTTCATTGTGCATTCCGACAGACTTGGGCAATTCCAGCAGGGCAATGCGACACCTCACACGTCCAGAATTTCTACGGAGTGGTTCCAGGTTCACTCTTCTGAGTGTAAACAAGTCCGCTGGCCACCAAACTCTCCAGACATGAACATACCTGGGAGGCCTTGGAACGTGATCCACCCACTCGTCCTCTTACGGATTTATGGACAGCCCTGCAGGATTCATTGTGTCAGTTCCCTCCAGCATTATTTCAGACATTAGTCGAGTTCATGCCACGTCGTGTTGCGGCACTTCTATGTGCTCGCGGGGGTCCTACACTATATTATGTAGGTTTACCAGTTTCTTTGGCTCTTCAGTGTATTACCGCCCACATACATTTGGCTTTGGGACCACGAAATAAGATACGAGACGTTGGAGCTCATACGGAGGTATGTAGATAGTCGTTTTTCCCTCGCTCTGTCTGCAAATGGAACAGGAAATGAAACGACTAGTTCTGGCGCAGAGTAACCTCCGCCATACGGTGGCTTGCAGAGTATGTATGTAGATGTAGAAGACGGATGTCACAAACTATGTTAGCATGTATGGAGCCAATCTGTATTCCAAGACAGAAATGGAAACACTCGTAACCAATGCTTAGAGTTCACAGACCGTGGATATCAGAGACAATGAAAGCAAAGCGTGTAGGTGTGGTGGAACAGAATCTCAGTTCCCTTTACAGGGACCAAGAAACGTAAAATTTCAATTGAAGTGATGGAAAGCAAAAAAATACTGTTTAATGTCCCGTTGTCAACAAAGTCAATAGAGACGAAAAATTTAATACGAAATCTCACTAAAATTTTTCTACTTTGGATACAAAACGAAATCATGGTAATAATGTTAATGATTGTTTAATGGTACTGTATGTCTTACAACTTCCTTCCACATAATGAGCCGTTCGTTCTTGATGAATAGCGTAATAACAGCGTGATCCGCAAAGTTTCTTCGGTGAATTTATTCTATGTGGTCCTGTTACTCACCTATTTACCCATTCCTTATGTTGGTCACTACGGTGTGTCTATGGTGGGGGGGTCTCTGAATCTATCCAAGAACATTACTGGACTCACCGATTAATGTTCTTTAACTGTCTGGGATCTTATTATCTGTGAACTGCTATTTTTTCTTAACACTCTCGATTCAGCTGTGCTGCAGGTGTACCCTTATTGTTCATGATGTAACCCCTTGAGGCCAGATACAGCCCTGATCACTCTTCCCTTACAACTAAGAGGTATACACTCCACTTCAGGACTTTTCACCATCTCTAGTCCGTTTTTGCGACTGTGGATTGGTCTCCGGCATACAATGATGAATCCACGCTTCATCTACAGTCTCATGACAACATCTAAAGTCCTTCGCTCAAACTCTTTAGATTCAGTTGTTAATTGCCCTTCTTTCAGTGTTCTTTATCTACTGAAAGCAAAAACTAGTTATCATCACTATTACACTCAGATTCTTCACAATCACTACTCAGTTCATGACGTACACTAATGGAAAATCAGATGCATTGCTAGCTGGGATCTTCACTTGTGGCTTCGTGGCCTTAACACCTACTATGTATCGATGAGATGTATGACTGTTTGGCGATATGTGTTTCATTTGTGAAGCATTCACAAGTTCACTTGCTTCTATGGTTACACGGGACGTGTAACGACCATTGCCTTGGAGACTCGGAGAACTGAATATGGTGAATGGTGTTGTACATCTTTCTTGCCATAGATGAAACCAGGAAAAACAACCGAAAAGGTCGCATCATTCTTCTCGATCACATTGACAGACTGTCACATGGCATATCAAGCAATCGATGATTCGGCGCTTAAAAACATAGAATTTATGACATTGTCGGTATTCACCTGACTAAAGACTTATTATTTTTCCCTTTTTTAGACAAAAATATGTGTTACTTTCATCCCCTCAAGGAGTTGCTGATCCTTTCAAAACCATATTTCTCTAGCACCAACGTTAAAGTAGACAGCATGGTTCCCGAACTGGATCGAACACAAGAAAAAGTATAAAAATTTTAAAGGCAATTGGTTTGAGAAACCATAGAATGATTTGTACCAACATGCTGCCTATTGTTTAAATGTTTACGTAAACACTAGACTTCGTATCTCATACCTGTTGAAATGAGATGCGTAACAGGTATTGTTCTTCTTTATACCAGTATGGAGAGAGACGGTGCTGTGATCAGACAATGGACTCGCTTTCTGGAGCACAGTGGTTCACACCCCGTCCATGCATCAGTTTCCCGAGACTTCCCTAAATCGGCAAAGGCGAATAATGGGATGTACATATAATTTCCTTCTCATCTTTCCCCAGTGCCTACTTGTGCTCTGCTTCTAATGACCTTGTCGTGGACGAAACGTCAAACTTTAAGCATACTACCTTTCTTCCAACACAGTAATACGAATTTTATTAACTAATTCCTTGTTCGTCCGATTATAAATTACTTTATTGCTTGATAAACATTCGTACTGCGTAAGACGTGAACACGCTTCTGCGTATGGTCTATGGGTCCCGCTAACATTTTTGCAGAGGAGGTCAACCTCTGCCGAGACAGGGCATACTGAAACAGTAAGGAACACGAAACGGAAGCTGTTTTGGCCAGAGAGACCACTGACAACGGCGAAATGATACATTTTGTGATCTCAGCTGTGGATTCCATAAAAAGAGCTAAGAGCTAAGGGCAGGGAAGTGCGACAGAAAGAATTTTCGGACACCTCAAGATATAGGGAAAGAGATTACGTGCAAATGTACCATTCGCTGCAACTGCATCAAGAGAATGGCAACTGCCGATGTTTGCGCAGCCTCGGAACCACCATCACAATTGGATCTAAAACACTATTGCTTCAGAGAATATGGACAGTATTATGCCAGAGTGAATCAACCACAAAATTCACGATTTGAGACAATTGAGTTTTAAGTTCCTTACACTACTGTAAATCGGGATTCAAATTGTAGTAAATTACATTCATTATACATATTTCTCAATACTTATTGCTTTTTCAGACATGAAGCACAAGTAATTAATTACAAATATTTTTGTTATTGTAGTTCATAAACAGAATTTGGTGCATATTTTTAAAGTTATTTGTTTCTTTACAGAACTGTCTTAATGCTAGACTTTAACAGGTTTAAGTAATCACAAAATCTTCAGAATATATTGATTTTTAAACGTTTCAAACCAATAGTAATTTATTTACATGCATTGAGTATTATTTTGAAGTATTCCTTAAACATGGTCTTACACTTCATTCACATAGTCATCTTCACTAGAGTCTCCTGCTTCTTGGCTGATGCTCGGTAAACCAATATAAAATTGATAGTATATTAGAGGAATTAGACATAGTATAGATTTAAGGTCTGTTAGCTTTGGAGCAGTTAGTGGTTTCCTGCAGGGTATTTCAGTTTTAGAACTATGTTATGAAGTTCAGTTACTCTGCCTCTAATCCTTTTTATAAAGCTGACCTGGTGAAATTCCATTTCCTCATTGTGAGTATATTTGAATTCCATAATATTTGGATTTTCTTTACAGACACGAATACATCTCATATTCATCCATGACACAGGATGACCTTAAACCTTTTTTCTGATGGTTAATGCCGATGTCACGTTTTCTGAAGAATAAAAGTCTTTTGTTTCTGTGGTGTCACCGCCAGACACCATACTTGCTAGGTGGTAGCCTTTAAATCGGCCGCGGTCCGTTAGTATACATCGGACCCGCGTGTCGCCACTATCAGTGATTGCAGACCGAGCGCCGCCACACGGCAGGTCTAGTCTAGAGAGACTCCCTAGCACTCGCCCCAGTTGGACGGCCGACTTTGCTAGCGATGGTTCACTGCCTGCATACGCTCTCATTTACAGAGACGACAGTTTAGCATAGCCTTCAGCTACGTCATTTGCTACGACCTAGCAAGGTGCCATATTCAGTAATTAGAATGAATTCTGAACAGACAATATTGTGAATCATGTACCGTCAAGAGCGACGTTCATCAATAATGGATTAAAGTTAAGTATCCAACTAATTATGTCCACTTTCTGAATTCTCATTTCTTGTCATGTTCCAGACCTCACGTCAGTATATTTCTTCCCTCCTCACGCCAGCCTGCGTGAGCTAAAACGCGTGCATTTCGGTCTCCTATAGTAACACGGTGTTGGCTCTTCTGCCAACACAACAGTTTCCATCTCTACTACTTCAAAAGCTTGTTTTTTAATTCTGCAAGTTTTTATTATATTTTGAAGCTCACTAGGGTGGTAAATATGTTGATGCTTCCTAATTTTGTTCTCAACTTGGCCAAAGTCAGTATTGTTGGGCAAATAACTGTGTCCTGGAATTTTAAATTTTTGAACCATCTCCTTGATACGATTGTTAGGATCTTGTATGAAACGAAGTTTTATACTTCTGTTTTGACCACCACATGAGTCAGACAACAGTATAACCTTTTCCTTCACACGATGCTCATTTAATTACTTAAGAATACAGGAACCTATTTCATTGTGTCCTCGTCCTGCAATATACCTTCATGCCATTGGATGTTTCCAAGTCATGTATGCTGAGGTTGAAACAAAATAGCTATCCTTTATAGTATACAATACCAGTTGGTACTTTTGGAAGAGAAAAAGTCTTCTGGAGGTCAAAAGAAAGCACAGTACATTCTCCATTATTTGAGCTTTCTATGACTCTTTTCATGATTTCTTTTGCAAGATCAGCCTGCCGCTGATGATATTCTTTCTCTGTTTGCGCATCCTGAAGTGCTTTTAAGATTTGAGAAGTTTTTTCGTTTGTCATAAGTGAACTTGCTTTTAATTCAAACATATCACACTTCTTGCAAGTATCTTTATGAGGAGGCTTGAATCCCAAGTTGAATTCTGTTCTAAAAACTTTTTCGTAAAAAGCTTGAGACACAATTTCAGTTTCTAAATTGTCTTCTTGCATGTTTTGTTTGTAGAGTCTGTATATCAAGTTTAAATTTAAATTCTGGGGCAAATATTGTTTTTTTGAACTCTCTTTTCTGCAGTAGTGACTTTTATGTTGAGGAAATGACTTTATGTGGTCCTTGACATGCTGGATATTTTCCCCTGGGAATTTGTTATGTGGTTCATGTCTACCCCTTTTATCCTATACATCACTTGATTTAAGTTTCTGAATGGATCTGTGTACTTTAGCACTATTAATACACATTGTGTTGAGAAACATATCTTTACACACTTTCACATCACCTGAATCTGTAGGAATAAAATACTTTCTAGATAGATGTCTTTTGAAGTTTTCAAAACTAACCCTTCTGTCTGTCACTGTCATTGACTTCTCAGATCTTCCAAGTATTGTACTTTGTGTTTCGAAAGATCCCTCTTTGTAATACAGATCGGAAAATCGTCTTCGATCTTCCACAGAAACTTTTTCAAAACATTTATTTTTGCAACTGCAAGAGTATTCTTTAAAACAATTTCCAGGTATATTTCTTCCTGTTGAACCACACTCATATATATCCGCGTGATTACATTACATATTCTATTGGAAGACCTGCAAAAACTGTCCCCTGCAGATTTTTATGCCTTTCTAACCGGAAAATAATTACGAAGTTCGCAGAAATGGGATTAACTTCACCCTTCAATAAACACAGTGTCACCTTTTTATCTAAACTACGCTACAGGTCGGTTTGCCACCACATCTTACATGCCAAAAAATAATGTAGGCACAAAAAATATTCTCAGTGTTTTGTTGACCTACCATATGTGCATGTATGATATCACAATATCATTGCGTCACGGTATTTGGTATGTTCAGTTGACGCTAGAAGTGTATACAGGTTTTGATTAAAATAGGAAATCTGCCTTTAATCGTAAATCACATACATTGTGGTATGATACTGATAACAGCTTGCAGAGTGTTCATTTTACTAAACTGTCTTACTAGTTATCGTTATTATAATGCTGTGACAGACCTGATCAGATGCAAAATATAGTAGTCCATTGCGTTGAATATAAAATACCTTACCTCTACACGAGTTTCTACTGTCCCCACTTCTACGAAAATGCAATACGGGTCACATTAGCTGGCTGACCAAAACCAACGTCACCTTTCGTATGTATAAAACTGGAAAAGTAGCTATTACAAGTGTTAAGCTTATCAAGTCATCTATGCCAAAAAATTTTCCTTATTTAAAAACGATTTGCCTGACTCTTTAAAAGTGCGTAGCAACTAACCGAAATAATGGTAATTCGAAACGAACATAGTTTACTACTGAACGCATTATTTCGTCTATTTCGTGTCAAGAGCGTGGGTGTATATAGCTGAACTCGTAGTACTTTCTACCGCTAAGAGGTAAAACAAAATCCGTCATTAGGCAACAGTGACTCAGCACCCGCACGACAGGAAGTCATGACCCCGCAGAGATAAAGTAGCAGTCAGAACCGGCGGGCTTTCATCTGCGTGTCATGTAACTTCCATCACCGATACGACATTCTCCTAGTCAGCGTGACACGCAATTTCTGTGCTCGGTATCTGGGAGCTAATCGTACGACTCATTGTTTATGTACTGTGAAACGTGTCGTTCTTCCCGCATAACAGTATTTTGCTAGCAAATATCTCGATGGAGTAAATGAGAATACGAATGCATGTCGTTGTATATACTATGACGTAATCCATGACACATATTTCGGGACCCTGTGCACTGGTGATACGTAGTATGATACCTCGATAAAACTGTAAGCAAAGTACGTCTACATCTACATCTACGTGACTGCTCTGCAATTCACTCTTCAGTGCGTGGCAGAGGGCTCATCCAATCAGCTTTAAATTATTTCTCTACCGTCCCACTCTCGAACAGCGAGTGCGGAAAGTGAACACCTAAATCTTTTGATCATTTCTCTCTGTGTACGTTGGCGTGAACAAAATATTGTCACATATAGAGGAAAAAGTTGGTATTTGAAATTTCTTGAAAAGACCTCGCCACAACGAAATACACCTTCGTTTTAATGATTGCCACGCCAACTCACGTATCGTATCCGTGCCTTTCTCACTCATATTTGGCAATAATACAGAACGAGCTGCCCTTCCTTGGACATTTTCGATGTCCTTCGACAATCCTGTCTGTTAAGGATCAGATACAAACAGCAGTATTCTAGCAGAGGTCGAACAAGCTTTGTGTAGGAATCTCTTTAGTAGACCTGTTGCATCTTCTAAGTGTTCCGCCAATAAACCTCAGTCTTTGGTTTGCCTTTCCCACAACATTACCTGTGTAATCAATTAAATTTAAACTGTTTGTAATTGTAATTTATAGCTACTTAGTTGAAGTGACATCCTTTAGATTTGTGTGATTTAACGTGTATCCGAAATTTACCGAATGTCTTTTAGTGTTCATGTGAATGACCATACACTTTTCCTTATTTAGAAGCAGTTGTCACTTTTCGAACTATACGGATGTTATATCTAATAACCATTTCGGAACTGGTTTTACTTTTCTGTTGACTTAGTAGACGGTATATGACAGCATCGTGTGCAAAGAATCTGATTGTCTCCTAAATCGTTGATATAGACTAGAAACAGCACAGGGCCTATAATACATCCTTGGCGAACGCCAGATACTGTTTCTGAATAAAACGTTCTCGATTTTCCAGCCGCCTCAATTCGAATAAAATCCTCGAGCTTTCGATGGCCATTTCCGCCATCGTCGTCAAGAGTTCACTGACTGCCGAGGCTGCTACGGTTTCTCGATTATGTAGGCATGATATATATCATCAGCAGCCAATCAGCTCGACCCAATGTGGCGCGCCCTCGTAAGTCGATCCCGGTAGCTAGCGGAGCTACTGCCCGTGGCAGCACCGGTGACGTCAGCTGGCGCCAGGGGCAGGCGCCACGTTTGAATCTGCCGCTCCCGCGTCGCGCAATGTCTCTACTTTCTTTCGATGTCCAACGCCCGTCCCCATGCCCTGCTGAGTGTGTACCCCTGGTCTCTATTGAAATTGTTGTTGTTTAAACGAATCTCGGCCGCTTCCTCTATAACGGAGTCCCAATATGTAGATGCACGACCCAACACTTTTGTATTTTCGAACTGTATTTTATGTCCGTTTTCTAGGCAATGCTCCGCTATGGCTGACTTGTCAAGCTCCCCTATGGATTACCAAAGATACACAAGGAAAGCGTTCCTCTGAGGCTCATTGTTAGTGCAATCAGTTCGCCCACCTACAGACTTGCTAAACATCTGGCAGGATTATTAGCACCAAAATTGGGACACTGCGAACACCACGTCTTCAACTCGCAGAAATTTGTTGAGACACTCAAGAGAATGAAGATAGGCCCAAACGACCTAATGGTTAACCTGGACGTTGTGTCACTTTTTACGAGGGTGCCAATACAAGATACGCTGGATCTTCTGGCCCAACATTTTTCATCTGGAATCATTAAGTTGCTCCGTCACGTCCTAACGACAACGTACTTTTTGTACTGCGATGAGTATTATGACATGACGGACGGCACAGCCATGGGATCACCACCGTCTCCAGCAGTCGCAAATTTCTTCATGGAGCACTTTTAGGAGCAGGCTCTGTAAATGCGACATTACGGCCTTACGGCTTCTCAGGCCTGTTTTGACAAACCGTTGGAGGATGACGGAGCAAGGCACAAATTCCACACCTCAGACGTTGACTACCTGTGACTGCACTTTACTGTTTGTATTCGAATTCTATACATGTCTCCTAAACTTTTGCCCTCTTATTGTCTCCTTCTCATCTCATCACCCTTCATTTGTTACAGTCAATAGTAAAAACCCAACATTTTTCTTCCAAATGTAGGAGTATACCAAGGATCTGCGCTCTCTACATATCTTGTTTGCTGAACCGCTATAACCAAAGTTCCTCCCCACCTCAAATATGCTCAAGTACCCCGATAATATAGCCTTAGTACCCCGATAATATAGCCTTCCTTGTCCTCATTGTAACCCTTGCCTCCTGCCAAAGAAATCTGTTTTTCGTTGTAGTGCAATCCATCGCACCTAGTAATCATTGTCAAGAATACCAAGGCATTACTAACAGGAAAATCACCTGCTGATTTCGCCTTCCTAACTTCCACCACACCATATACAATGTGACAATTACTGATCTATATGGAATAAAGTCGTCACAAATTTTCAGAGGTATGCGTTAGGACGTTCAAACTGCATGGTTGGCCGTGGGGCATAATCGGAATTAGTATGCGTATGTCCATGGTTTGGCGACGAAGCCCTTTTTCATTTGGATGGGTTTGTCAATAAGCAAACTTGGTGCTTTTGGGGACTGAGAATCCGCATTTCGCGATGGAGAAGTGACTACCGAACAGTACGCGACGGTTTTCGAAGATGATTTCATCCCCATTATCCAAATATAACCTGATTTCGACAAGATGTGGTTCATGTAAGACGGACCTTGACCCCATCGAAGCAGGAGAGTGTTTGATGTACTGGAGGAGCACTTTGGGGGACCGCATTCTGACTCTGGGGTACCCAGTGGCCAGTGGTATGGGCCTCAACTGGCCACCATATTCTCTGGATCTGAACACATACGACTCCTTTTTGAGATGCTATACTAAAGATAAGTCATACAGCAACAATCCCAAAACCAATTCTGATCTAAAAAAAAAAAGCCATTCAGGTCATCGACAACATCGATGTTCCAACACTTCAGCAGGTGATGCAGAATTTTGCTATTCGCCTGCGCCACATCATCGCCAATGATGGCAGGCATGTCGAACATATTATAACCTAAATCAGAATATCTCTAGTGTCCTTTACATGTTAAATAAAGTGTGTGCTCGTCGTAATTTGTAACTAATTTACGTCTTTTTTCATATAGTTCAATAATTGTCACCTAAGACAACCATCTCGTGCAAGTTACTGGAACACTAATACATTTAGGAGTAATACGTTGTGGCATACTACCGTGGAAACTCAAAGTAAAAAGAAAACAAAGAACTAACTGCATTTGCTAACAGGTCAGACCTAGGGATCACATCGTTCCACTACAACTCGCTCCTACAAATGCCTTACCTTACTCATTCGTATCACTGCCAATGCCGCTTGCACTTGCGCACTTTACATATTTCAAAACTCAGAAGATCTTGTATATGACGCTCAACACATTTCATTCTGAAACCGCCTGCACTCGCCTACGTAAATATTTCACCAGTAAATTAAGCTCCTAAGCTTCAGACGTTTCATAGATGTACCTTTGTAAATATGTATGAAATGCACCAGAAATTTCCAATCGTGTTGACATTCACCACCTAGACTCGGCCACTACCGAGACAAACCTCTTTCTCTTAATCTTCATACACCACAAATCTTCTCTGAAGGTAACTATTGGCGACTCTCGCTGGCAGATCCAAGAAATATGTACATAAATCTATCCGTCCTATCAGCCAGGTGCAAATCTCCGACTTCCCTTTCGTCTCTTCTCCAAAAATCTAAACTTTGTCGCATACCCCTTCAGCTTTCCACGTATAGCGCCCAAACATTCACACACAACTCTTGTTTCCTTCCACCCACAAAATCGGCACAGTTCCCTGAAAACTGCATTACTACGTTAGTACTGAACATGACCACCGTCATTGGTCCTTGTTGATCGGACCATTGCCTTTGTGTCATGGAGTTGCCATGTATGAGTAGTCCACTTGTGACCATACTTTTATGCAGTACAGGTGGCTGTTTCTCTCAAACCTGTATACCATATCTCTAGAATCTACCACTACTTTCTAATCGTGGCGAGTTTTCCTCATAGTTTGTGCTTCTGAGCATTTCTCCTCCCTCTTACTGCTCCATTAACTGAATCATTAGACGGGACCGAAAGGTAACGATAATAATGCAACTACACATTTTTACGTTAAATTGTAAATGCCTTTCCAATAATCCATATTCTTTCTTTCTGAAGATAAGGTTATATTTGTTTATTACTTCATGACAACATAGGTGATATTAAGAAATTATAGCTCCATGGGATATAAAATCTGTTTGCAGCCTTGAGTAATTTCTTATCGTACCTCATGTAAATCTCTGCACATAACTTATGATTAAAAACAGAGTTACTGCAGTGTATTGTAATTACTGTGGATACAGCATGTTGTACAATCACAAGAACAGATGTTGAATTGCTCTATTTACTTATTATTTGTTCTTGACTAGTTTTTCTGTTCAATCAGCACCCACTTTTCTTTTTACATTTGTTCTTTGCAATTTGAGTTGATCAGATTCCACATTCAGGTCAAGCTTGAATATAACTCGATAACTTTTTGAAACAGTTTGTAAAATTTGTTTCACTCTGGATAATGTTGCTGGACAGTTTTATTCCTTTCATTTGTATACATCCTATGGCGTAGAAGGTGATGCTCGTACTGCATATTCGTAATAAGTAAGATATTTAATTGGAACGGACAGTATGCTGGTATATTTTGAGATTGTGATGCTATTCACATTTTTTTTTCCTTTTTGGCTACTGAATCTTTATTAGCGGTCTTGTGATGGAAGTATCATAACATACTTTACCTTTTGCTATTGTTTTAATTTTTCACATTTCTTAATAAAAACAACATTGCTTTAATACATTTGTGTATACTCTGAGCAATATAATTTGTAAGATGCTTAAAATGTATAATATTGTCAGATAATGTTAAGCAGCTGAGAGAGTTTGAACCTTGGTATCTCTTGAACTGATGATTGGCCTACCCGTAGGGGTTGTGAGTTTTAAGGGGATACCTCTGAGATCTGTGGATCTACTGATCTCTTTATCACCTACAGAAATAAAAGATTTCATAAACAACTTTCGTATTCTCTCCTGAGATTTTGCTGATTTATCTTTTCCCATATAATAAACATAATTTTCTAAGACGAAACTCTTATAATAATCCTCGGCACACATGATCACAACTGAATTGTATTCGTAAGCTATTGATCGTAGTTCCACATCAACAGTTGCGAATGATATCTCATCTGTTCTGCATTTAATGTCAAACTTGTTTTCTTGCTAGGGTTATTTTGATTCTTGTACTACTTTGCTTTCTTCAAACTGGGAGCTTAGCAGTGGCTATTCTACTTTCTAGACCTCCTTACAGATTTCTCAGTTTGCCCTACGTTAAGCAGGCTATTCATTTCATTCAACTGTATCTCGCTCACTTTCAACTGGGCCCTTAGCATCACCATCTGTCCCCATGCACTTTCCTTCTCATGTAGGACGTATGTCACAATTTCTGATCCGGTGAAAGTAATGTTAACTACAAGCTCAGAAAGATCTAGAGCAAATCAGAATTAAAATTTATTGCATGCCTTACATACTGTTGCAGTGTTGGAGATGCTATAAAATCTCTGCAACAAACTAATTTGTTGTTCAGTCTAGGTTTTAAAGGATCATTAGTAGTATTGAAATCCCATTACGTAATAGCCAGAAAACAGTCTACTGGTGAATCTAATCTCTCGCCATAACAAGACAGAAGCTGATGAATGAGTGTTTAATCAATCCTGTGATCTATTTTAAAGGTAATGTAAGATCCTACCCTTCATGCTGCTTGTGTAGATTAATGCAAGAGGCACTAGCTTGACGTACACAAAGACAATTCACAGCAAGATAGAATCTGTGCCACGTATGGTACACAGTGTAATTTTTATGCCGTTTCTACTGCCATAATGGAAAGTGGTGGACTTCGTCCATTTCCGAGGCATACTGTGTCAATTTGTCAGTATTGTTTATTTATTGTATTTCATCCCGTGGGGCATTGCTGGTGATGGTGCCATTTGCCACTCTGCAGTAAAATTAGTTGTATAAGTAGTAACAGATTTTTTAAAACGAATTATATAAAGTATAAATTTACAGTATGCCTGTAACATTAGTAAAAGAAACGTTTAGCATGGAGGATACGGAGCACATCAGAAATGTTATTGCTTCCTGGAAGTATGAAAATACTAACTTCAGATACTAGACATTTTAGACAACAGTTCCGTTATTCAGATTCTTTCATTTGTCTAAATATCTTTTTACTAATTTACCTCAAAATGGTTTTTTACGAAAGCATACATCTCTGTCCTTTTGATGTATCATTTCTATAGCATAGAACCATCTCAACATCGCTACTGACATCTATGGAATAGGCACTCAACCGGGAGCCAGTTGCATTAAGTAGCCATTAGATGGCCACTGTGAGTTTACTTTTTGAGAAAGTAGCAATCATTGCTAGATTGTTTAAGTGAAATAACTACTAATACCCGCATCACAGAAAGTAGTTTATTTATTTAAAATAAGTGCACAAGTACAATGTATAAAGCCGTTGCGAAAGGATTGTCTACGTCTCAGAATGCTTAATTGCATAGACAACACAAAACCTAGTAATTACAACTCCAGGCATCAATACTGATCACTCTGCTCCTGAAGATTGTTCTTCATTGTTGTCCTCCTAGAAACGCTTTACAAACTGAAGATGGATTCCACTTTTAGACAAGAGGATTATGGACCTAGGGTGGTAATCCAGGTTTGTTACTGTCTTCTGAGTGGTTCGTACACTATGCTTCGACAGGATGTTCACGAGACCCACTTTGGATTGTAACAGGCCCATCCTCATACCTGAAACATATATACAGATCAAATTATATAGTTGGGTCGAGTGATTCTAAATCAACATATTCTGTATGTTGTGGAGGCAGGCCTCATATACCCCGTTAGTTTGCATGAAATGACAAGCGACTTCCGGTTATGTCCAGACAACAGGTATTGCGAGGAACCACTATCCCTAAACTGATGATCACTGTTGGACACAAGCAGAGGTATGTAATTCATTATCGTAATCTCCAGCAGTGTCTCAGCTTAGGTATGGAGCTATGTACAATCACCCGGGCTATCTACTTCAGTCAGTCCCCCTAGTTGAAGGAGTATATTGAAATAAATATGGAGAAGTGGGGGGGGGGGGGAATAGCGATTTCGAAAATGATTTTTGTAAAACTTCCTGGCAGATTAAAACTGCGTGCTGGACCGAGACTCGAACTCGGGACCTTTGCCTTTCGCGGGCAAGTGCTCTACCAACTGAGCTACCCAAGCACGACTCACGCCCCGTCGTCACAGCTTTACTTCTGCCAGTATCTCGTCTCCTACTTTCCAAACTTTACAGAAGCTCTCCTGCGAACCTTGACGAATAATTTGATTTTCTGTAAAACCATATAGAATGTAAGAAATGAACGCGATATTTTCATTAGGACCCAATGGGACGGGCATTGGAGCGTAAGAAATTGCATAGCCAGACCAAATTTTAAGTAGGTCACTATTTTTCAATGAGAACTTTGTCACTGTGGAGATGTCGAAGATATCAGTAGATTTTACGAAACCAATCTATTTGAGTATGGGTGTACTGGATATCTCCAACTCCACATGTTCCGCTTCCACTATGAGTTTTCTGAAACTCATTTTGAGGAACCAAGATTACTTTATATGGATAGCTTCATCTATTGGGTGAAGAACTGTGATCCATACGAAGTAATTAGGTGTCACGGTAATGAATTAAGCACATCGGGAATGCAGTTGATAATTCTTACGGTATTTTTCCTCGGAACAAAGTTATCGGCTCAATGAAAGATGAGGCAGATGATTGACGATTGTGGAGTTTGTGGTGTAAGATACAAAATGTATTCATATAATAGATGGTGTCACCCAGAAGCGGACTAAGGTTAGGTTAGGTTAGGTTAGTGGTGTTTAACGTCCCGTCGACAACGAGGTCATTAGAGACGGAGCGCAAGCTCGGGTTAGGGAAGGATGGGGAAGGAAACCCGGCCGTGCCCTTTCAAAGGAACCATCCCGGCATTTGCCTGAAACGATTTAGGGAAATCACGGAAAACCTAAATCAGGATGGCCGGAGACGGGATTGAACCGTCGTCCTCTCGAATGCGAGTCCAGTGTGCTAACCACTGCGCCACCTCGCTCGGTACGCGGACTAAGGGTGGGCGACGTGCAGCATCATGTGTCCTCGTGGTCTAAGTCTACTTGCACTGCCCGTACGGTGGTGCTCTCGGTGCTCCGCCGTAACCTCCACATTTGGTACAGAAAACTGGTATTCAACGAGAGGCCAAGGGATGTACATTGTGCTGCAATCTGAAGTCGGATTGGCACCTCATGACGCTAAAAGAGCCATTAATGATGACGGGTTCGAAACCCTCCAGTAGTCACACTACTTACTTGAAGCGCGAGAAGGGGTGGGGGATTCCGACGGTGTGAATGAGAGAGAGTGGTGTGTGCGTGTGCGTGTGCGTGTGCGTGTGTGTGTGTGTGTGTGTGTGTGTGTGTGTGTACGCTTGTGACTGCGTTTGAGTGTAGATGTCTGCGTTAATATGTATGCCCATGTATAAATACAGTATATTCTGTTTATTTTTAATTTTGCTCAACATGTAGCGTAATATCTGTGCATGAAAATACAGCAACATGCCCTGGAAGAAAAATTTTTAAATTATAAAAATGTTAAAATATATAAAGATTACTAAATAATAATATATAAAGATTACAAAATGGACTAAAATCATCAAGAAAGTTAAAAAATCTTAAATGAAGGAAAAAAATAGTTTGCCGAATTTCTCGCGTTTGCACCTGATGTGTGTGTTTGAATGTGAGAGTCCGTGTTTAAATAGATTAGTTTTTAAGCTAGCTGTCCAAGTCATACTAGTTCTAAGTGTGAGTTCCACTCAGTTCATTTTGTTGCAGCTGTTTCCGTTGAACATTTATTTAGCGTCATCCTTTTCATTCTATTATTAAATTATTTTACCTGCTTGAGGAGGAAAATGTGTAGAGCCACTCAGTTCAAACTATAAATTAAAATCCTCCATTTAGGGTGGAATTTCACTGGTAATAATATTAGTATAAGGGAAACTATACCTCTGCAGCAGCTGTAACCAGTTTTGCAATTCAAAGTAAAATAAAAATTCAAACAGTTCTTTTATTTTTAGAAATAAGAACACAATTAAGAAATTTCAGACAATAACAAGATACTGTGAATTTAAAAGCAATATTACATCGTATATTTTAAGTTCATATTCTTGGAACAGGAAAGCCAAGCATTGCGTGTAACATTTGGTCTCACTGCATGATTACCATCCTTTTTCTTAAATCATCCATCCAAATATATGAAACTCTTATATGGAAGAGTTAAAGCGTCCTGGTACTGGATGACAATCCTAATTTCATCGCTTTTGTTGAATGTCGTTGAAGCATAAGGTTTATACGAGAAGTATTCTTGGCGTATGATTAGCTCATCATATTCCACTGGGTGAGATATATTGAGCGAAGTCATTCCGAGGTTCCAGGCCTGCTGATTCAAGAAACTCATAGTTCTGTAGTTTCGCCAAGTGTTAACGGATTTCGTGACTGTGTGTTTTCGGGCAGTAGCTCTGAGATGATTTTATCGCTGACAATAGTCATTACAATTATAATGAAACTAATATCTCTGTAATTGAATTATCTATGCAATTTAAGCGAACAAGGACTCGCAGCTCTTTTGTTCTCCCTCTTCCTGGCCAGCCATTGTCTGTTACGGTTATAAGATGTATTGCTTGGTCCATGTTACGTAGAGATTTTGTTATTTGTGCTCATTTTGCATAAAAATGACTATTTACGTTCATTGTGTTTGATATTACGACTAATCATACTTTTTTCCTCAGCTTTTTTCTTGAATTACTTTGTATGGGAATGTCTGTTAGTGAATGATCGCGTATTAACGGCACCAATCAGTGTAATACGTTTGGTTTGCTTTCAGAATAGAACCTGCATCCAAAATTTCACTTTTCACAAAACGAAGTCCGATAGCCTTTAGGCGTTAATCACGTCCAAAAATTATTCCCAGTGAGGAGCCTAGTTAAAAAATATGGTGGTAATTAAATTCTAATTTCAATATAAAAGAATATTTTTACAAGATTTTTCGAAGTACGTAATTTTCTTGCTTTAGTTGACGACTCATTTGGCTAAGATAATTGTAATTTGATTCAGTCTTGCATTTGAGTTCAGACATATTAAAAGACAGAATAATATAAAATTTAATAATAAAAATCAAATAAATAATAATTTAAAACCACCATTAAAATGGCTCCCTTATTACAGAACTGATTTATGTATTTACAAATGTATATATATATATATATATATATATATATATATATATATATATATATATATATATCATCGTAACTTTGGTATCTAAAAAAAATTGTAGATTTCTGTTACATGACCAATACTTGTTTAGAAAAGTATTCTCGAATTCCTCAAAGTGTTACAATAATCTATTACTTCACTTGCCCATAAGGCTCCATCACTTTGAATATGTGTAGTGACAAACTGTATTTTCTGTTTATCACTCAATGACAGGGTGTGGCATTATGCGATCCGGTGTAAAACTTCGAAATTGTCTGTATTTTAGTAAACTCTCTTCCACAAGTATGTCAGACAGAGAACTGGCCACCCCGCTGTTCACAAGCTATGTGAACGAGTTGCGGAATGGGCATCGTTTCCGAACAGCTGATTGATGTCGCTGCTCGATATGTCACAGTCTGCGTCTCTGGCAACTTACTGACACGTAAATCACTCACCTGCTGCGTTTTTTATTGCTGCAAGCTCCTTTTTAACGTGTCTACCTCTTGTGTAAGTGTGTTTCCATTCAGAAACCTGTTCGGTGTTTTCACCTAACATGTTTGCTGCATACAAAGCTTCGTTTGTAGCATTCTTTATCGTTACAGGCAGTTCGTTCCGTAAACATTCTTGAAATTGGTCGTCTGTCATGTTCAACCAGTTTACAGAGTCAAGAGTAAACTGATTGCCTTTATCTACAAACTTCGCTTCTACAGATTTCTCCTCTTCGATAGCGGGTGTCTATACCTGTGCAGCTATTTGCTGCACAGAATTTTCTAATGTACTTTGCGCTGCATTAACTTTCGCGGCCTGCTTGGTTACATCGACAGCTTCGGGCTAGTGCTTGTATGGTTTTTCGCATTTCGTCAAAGTCATCAGTAGTATTTTTGAAGCTAGTTTTAATTTTACTGAATTTTCTATCAAGGTCGTCACGAATTTGTGTGGCATTATTTTCTTGTATCCGATGGGCTATGGCGTTCAAATTTTCGTTTACTAATGTGGTTACATTATTTTGAACTTCAGTGGCTACTATTTGAAGTTTTCTATTTAAACTGTCAGTCACATTTTGAAGTTTTGCGTTTAAACTAACAGTCATATTAGTTTTGATTTCAGTGGCTGCAGTTTGCAGTTTTGCATATAAATTGATAGTCACATTTTGTAGTTATGCCAGTAAATTGTCAGTTACATTTTGTAGTTTTGCATCTAAACTGTCTGTTACATTTTTGTGAACTTCTTTAATGTGTGGATTTTGTTCACGAACAGAGCGATGTAAACCTTGCACCTGTTCTCTGAAAAATGTGAACTGTTCAGCGAAATTAGTAGGTACTGATTCGCTCTGGGTGGGTTCTTCAGCATGTTCGGTCGTAGGCTCATTTTCAACCACCGATAATTCATTATTTTGAGTTTCGTGACTCGCCATATTTTGCTCGTCACTGTCTGTGTCTGACTCTACCCCAAACGGTGTAGCCATTTTAACGTTTCTACCAACTTTATCCATGAATAAAAAAGAATTCACTTCACTGAATTTAATAAACTTGACCGTTATTTCTACTCAAGTTACACGCGGTAAATGTTATTTAATAGGAATTACTGTTAATCGGTAGCGATTTATGGTAAAAAAATTTATCATCGATTCTCAGTCGTTCTAGAAAGCGGTCATCTTGCCGACATTTCGTTTTGCAAGATTCACCAAAAAATTTGAAAGCTATTGTGAACAACGTTTTTTGGAATTTGACACTCCCTAACTGACTTTTGCACACCATGGCAAAGGAAAACGGTAATGTCCTTATCTCCTTCCTTGCCGCCCTTCAGCAACGTTTCGAGTTGTGGTTCTTCTTTTAAGGACCGTACTTCTCGTCTCGTATTAGAAAGCTTGTTGAAATTGTCTCGTATCTTATTACAGTGGTATATATTTATACGTGCAAAGAGGTGAGTACGTCAGTATACCTGCCGTCATTCAGTTTCTTGTTTTATCAATAATGAGAAATATATACTGTGAGTGAGTTCAGCAATCTGCATCCAGTACACATTCATTCGCCGTTTTGTTGTGATAGTGTTACAAATGGCTTTGCTCGACAAAACCGGCAGCCTTTCCTGAAAGTCTGAGGCCTTAGGCACTCAGGTACGGTGAATAACTGCAACATGACACCTAGGCTATAGGTCCATGTGGCATGGAGGTGCCGGCCGCTGTGGCCGAGCGGTTTTAGGCGCTTCAGTCCGGAACCGCGCTGCTGCTACAGTCGCAAGCTCGAATCCTGCTTCGGGCATGTATGTGTGTGATGTCCTTATGTTATTTACGTTTAAGTAGTTCTATGTCTAGGGGACTGATGACCTCAGATGTTAAGTCCCACAATGCTTGGAGCCATTTGAACCATTTGTAGCATGGAGGTCGACTGTACTAACTACGGAAGACACGTGGTGTCTGCAGATGATCAAACAAATTAGCTTTCGTTGCCGTTTAAAACCTCGACACTCAAAGGAAGCAGTCGACTGTCGAAGCAGGATCTACGTTCTAGAGCCAACCTAACTGTATACATCTTCACGTCTTTGGGGAGGCTGCTGAAAGCGGTCGGACTGCCTAAACCTGAGTCTCCTAAAGGCTGGGGCGCGTGTCTTGTGTGTTCTCAAGCGTGGCCCGATTCAGGTTCCCGTAAGGGCAAACATTTGACGGAGAACGCCGTCTTCACGAAGATTACTAACATCTTACTGACGTAGAAAACGAGCAGAAAAAACTGCAAAGTATCTCCATATGTATCAATCGTCGTCATTATCATATGATAATGTGAGACAGAAAGGAAACTCTATCTGATACGTAGGGACACCTTTGATACTAGCATTATAGCTCATTAAAAAAATTACTACAAAATATGGAAGAAGGTTATCCAGAAATCTAAACACCTGCATTATGAGAAGAAGATAAATACATCCAGCAATAAAATAAAAACAATATGGGACATAGTTAAGTTGGAGATAGGTAGGACCAGAAATGAGGAGGTACAAATAGCTGCAAAAATAAATGAAACCCTGGTAACAAATGCATGTTGTGGTGCAAACCATTTAAACAAGTATTTTGTCTCTGTTACTGATAGAATGGGGTTGTCAGGTTCAGTAAATTTTGCAATGGAATATCTGAGACCAGTGCACACAAGCAAACTCAGTAAAATGGAATTGACACTTACTTCACCCAAAGAAATAGAATCCATCATAAAGTCCTTGAAATCAAAACATTCTAGTGGTTATCATAACATATCAACAAAGTTAATAAAAGAGTGTTCATGTGTGCTTAGTCATATCTTAAGTTATTAGTGTAATCAATCACTTGTCACAGGAACTTTTTTGGACTGGCTTAAATATGCTGAAGTTATACCTCTCCACAAGAAAGGGGAGAAAGAAATGCCATCAAATTACCGGCCGATCTCACTTTTGCCAGCTTTTTCATAAATATTTGAAAAGGTTATGTTCATGTGTCTACTTAAGTACCTTAGTGAAAATAACATACTGTCAAAGTCACAGTTTGGGTTTCTGAAGGGTTCTGATATTGAGAAAGCTATTTACACTTACAGCGAAAATGTCATTAATTCATTGGACAAAAAATTAGAGGCAACTGGCATATTCTGTGACCTGTCAAAGACGTTTGACTGTGTGAATCACAGCATTCTTTTAAAATATTATGGCGTCACTGGTAGTGCTGGTTTCAGTCACATCTTACTAATAGAAAACAAAGGGTGTCATTACGTAACACTTCAGCAAAGGGACATCATCTGACTGGAAAGAAATTACATGTGGTGTTCCCCAAGGTTCCATACTGGGTCCACTACTGTTTCTTGTGTATATTAATGACCTGACATCTGTTACATTACCAGATGCCAAGTTTGTCTTATTTGAAGATGATACAAACATTGCAATAAATAGTAAATCAAATATAAATTTAGAAAGGGCATCTAATCAAATTTTTACTGACATTAATAAGTGGTTCATAGTCAATTCACTGTCATTAAACTTTGAAAAGACCCACTACATGCAGTTCAGAGCTCCCAAGAGATTTCCTTCTGGTGTGTGTATAAAATATGACGACATGGAAATAGGAGAAGTTGAGAGTGTAAAATTCTTGGGATTACAACTTAATAATAAATTCAGTTGGGAGCAACATACTAACGAACTGCTAAAGCGCCTAAACAAGTCTGTGTTTGCAATGCGAATGATGTCAGACATAAAAACTGGCATATTTTGCTTATTTTCACTCCATTATATCATATGATATCATATTTTGGGGTAACTTCACAAACAGAGATAAAATTTTTAGAGTACAGAAGCGTATAATAAGAGTAATGAGTAGTGTAAATCCAAGAACATCATGTCGAAACCTATTCAAAGAATTGGGCATATTAACCACAGTTTCTCAGTATATTTATTCCTTAATGAAGCTTGTTGTAAATAATACATCTCTCTTTCCAACTAACTGCTTGGTTGGGTTGGGTTGTTTTGGCGAAGAGACAAAAACAGCGAGGTCATCGGTCTCATGGGAGTAGGGAAGGATGGGGAAGGAAGTCGGCCATGCCCTTTCAAAGGAACCATCCCGACATTTGCCTGGAGCGATTTAGGGAAATCACGGAAAATCTAAGTCAGGGTAGCTGGACGCGGGATTGAACCGTCGTCCTCCCCGAATGCGAGTCCAGTTTGCTAACCACTGCGCCACCTCACTCGGTAACTGCTTAGTACACAGTATCCATACTAGGGATAAGAACAATATACATAAAGTTTTAAAATCACTTACTCTTGCCCAGAAAAAAGGAGTCCAGTATTCAGCAACGCATATTTTCAGTAAGTTACCAGCAACCTTTAAAAGTTTGAAACTAAACTTTTAAAGGTTGCTGGTTGATGTTTAAATTGTGCCGTGTCTGAAACTAGACACGGCACAATTTAAACATAATATAAACATAATATAAAAGAATTTTTGGTGGCCAACTCCTTCTATTCCACCCACGAGTTTCCCTACAAGTGCAGTAGACCATATTAATGAAAATTTATTATACTTTAATTTTTGACAATACTTGGTTGTAACAGCCAAGTAACTGCCTACTGTGTCAATGATGGATGTATGGAAAGCAGATGTAAGTCTTAAGTCTGTAAACAGTGGAAGTTTAATTTTAAATCTTGTACATAATCTGACTGTTCTAAACTGAGGATCACTGAAATGAATAATTTAATTTTTGACAATACTTGGTTGTAATAGCCAAGAAACTAGCAAATGTCTAAATGATGGATTTAATGAAAGCAGATGTAAATATTAGACCTGTAAATATTAGAAGTTTAAATTTAATTCATGTACATAATTTTACTGTTTATTGACTGAGGATAATTACAAATTAATGAAACTCAAGTTTTTCTAATTACATTGTTGTAATGTGTTTATCTGGCATGTTCAACACCCAGGAGGATCCCCTCTTTTATGGGTTTATGGAATGAATACTTAATCTAATCTAATCTACTCTAATTAAGTGTTGAGTATTCAGATAATCTAGCAGGAAATTCAAATGTATGTGTGTTGTTTCTAGCTGCAGAGGCTTTTCGTGCCTTAAATACCCTAATGAGCCTTAATTGCTTAAATTCCGTCGTCCTTAAAGAGTATGGTATCACGGACCTCTGTGTGTGAACTTCTAGTCAATGTAGTTACAGGTTCCTGAGCAAGTATATGTTTGCCTAATGTTGGCTCTCAGCTATGGACCACAAATATATGAATTTTGACGCGTCTATTTCAGCTGGGGCTTCCAGTATAGCCTCAGATATCTTTGATTGTACGTTTACGAGAAGGAAGCGGTAGATCAGGATATATCTTTAGGCACAGACGTCTGTCTTTCCAGATAGCTGATTTTCTTGTGGCTTTCACCAGTACGTCATTGATGTGCACTTACTTTGAAGTTACCCTCATGTTACGTGGGCTATTTTTTTTCCAACTTCAGATAGATAGCGTAGTATAAACCACAGCGAAAATCAAGACTGTTTTATTTGCAGCATTTAGCTACAACTTCCGGCTACTTTTCTACATAGCCGCCGCACCGCCCTTTGTCGTAGTGTGGTACTGAATTTTCAATATCCTCGTCATAGCAGGCTGCTGCCTGCGATTTCCGGCAATTGCCCACGCTGACTTGTAGCTCGTTGTATGTGCCAAAAGGCTGTCCTCATAGCTAGAGGATCATGTGAGCGAAGAGATGAAAATCAGTTCAGGCTGTATGGTGGGTGGTCGAACACTTCCCATCGAAAACGCTGCAGGACCGCCTTTGTTGCACGTGCAGTATGCTGCTGAGAACCGTCATGAAGAAGGAAACGGTGTGTGAGCTGCACGAAATGAGGCAAAACCATTTATCAGCAGTTCACGCTCGGTGGGAGACACTATTTTCCCGCTACCTTTATGCGCTCACTCTGCCCTTAGATCTCAGAAGTGTAGCGTGATGCGGTAGACGGGGGTAGTACAGGAACTGTGCAGCACATTTGAGCAAAAATTCAACTAACTTCCACTGTGGTTTAAATTTCGTGACTGATCGGAGGCTGAAAGAAATAGGTGTCGTAGATCTGCCTGGCTGAATCAGAGCTCATGAGGTAGTGTCACATAGTACAAGCGGGATGTCTCCCTGAGGTGACTGATTTTTTTGTCCGGTTTGCATACTTACTAGGTAGCAACCCAACCTTATTATATACCGAAAAGTGAAATTATTCGTTGCCTTGGTCTTTGCGTGTTTACTTCCTCATATGAACGTAGTACAGTTGCTAATAATCCTGCTTTTAGTGCCGATTCAGACACTGAACACACCAATCTAAATGGGACAACCAGAAAAGATAAATCCATCAGTGTATCAACCGTAATGAAACTTCGCCATAATATATGATATATAGTATTCAGTAAATGACACTACGGTTTGATACTACACTCCTGGAAATGGAAAAAGGAACACATTGACACCGGTGTGTCAGACCCACCATACTTGCTCCGGACACTGCGAGAGGGCTGTACAAGCAATGATCACACGCACGGCACAGCGGACACACCAGGAACCGCGGTGTTGGCCGTCGAATGGCGCTAGCTGCGCAGCATTTGTGCACCGCCGCCGTCAGTGTCAGCCAGTTTGCCGTGGCATACGGAGCCCCATCGCAGTCTTTAACACTGGTAGCATGCCGCGACAGCGTGGACGTGAACCGTATGTGCAGTTGACGGACTTTGAGCGAGGGCGTATAGTGGGCATGCGGGAGGCCGGGTGGACGTACCGCCGAATTGCTCAACACGTGGGGCGTGAGGTCTCCACAGTACATCGATGTTGTCGCCAGTGGTCGGCGGAAGGTGCACGTGCCCGTCGACCTGGGACCGGACCGCAGCGACGCACGGATGCACGCCAAGACCGTAGGATCCTACGCAGTGCCGTAGGGGACCGCACCGCCACTTCCCAGCAAATTAGGGACACTGTTGCTCCTGGGGTATCGGCGAGGACCATTCGCAATCGTCTCCATGAAGCTGGGCTACGGTCCCGCACACCGTTAGGCCGTCTTCCGCTCACGCCCCAACATCGTGCAGCCCGCCTCCAGTGGTGTCGCGACAGGCGTGAATGGAGGGACGAATGGAGACGTGTCGTCTTCAGCGATGAGAGTCGCTTCTGCCTTGGTGCCAATGATGGTCGTATGCGTGTTTGGCGCCGTGCAGGTGAGCGCCACAATCAGGACTGCATACGACCGAGGCACACAGGGCCAACACCCGGCATCATGGTGTGGGGAGCGATCTCCTACACTGGCCGTACACCACTGGTGATCGTCGAGGGGACACTGAATAGTGCACGGTACATCCAAACCGTCATCGAACCCATCCTTCTACCATTCCTAGACCGGCAAGGGAACGTGCTGTTCCAACAGGACAATGCACGTCCGCATGTATCCCGTGCCACCCAACGTGCTCTAGAAGGTGTAAGTCAACTACCCTGATCTCCGGATCTGTCCCCCATTGAGCATGTTTGGGACTGGATGAAGCGTCGTCTCACGCGGTCTGCACGTCCAGCACGAACGCTGGTCCAACTGAGGCGCCAGGTGGAAATGGCATGGCAAGCCGTTCCACAGGACTACATCCAGCATCTCTACGATCGTCTCCATGGGAGAATAGCAGCCTGCATTGCTGCGAAAGGTGGATATACACTGTACTAGTGCCGACATTGTGCATGCTCTGTTGCCTGTGTCTATGTGCCTGTGGTTCTGTCAGTGTGATCATGTGATGTATCTGACCCCAGGAATGTGTCAATAAAGTTTCCCCTTCCTGGGACAATGAATTCACGGTGTTCTTATTTCAATTTCCAGGAGTGTATTTGCGTGACAAAAATACATTTTTAGCATCGTAGCAAACCACTTAAAATTTTTACCTTGCTTCACGCATGCCGGGCACTGCTCGCTTGGTATGCAATTGTTGAGGAAGGTTTAGAGCTGGCGACTAGCTAAAATATGAGATGGTTGATTGGCGAAGCATTGCACTGGCTGTAAACTTTGAGCGTTGATGTCTCACGTCACACTTTCATAAACATGTTGTCCAAGTGACATTATGATCTGTCTCATACGCACTGGAGTCTGGTGGAGCGCTCAACACTAAATATCTTATCTGTGGATTACGGCTTGTCTCAATTTTGCCTTATGTCTATCAGAAACATCTAAATATAACGCTAGTAACATGAAATTGTTCATGATGTATATTAATTACTTTGCAGGAAGTATTAACAATAACCTCAGACTTTTCATATATAATGCAATTACACATAATGGAATAATCTCTGAAAAATTTGCACGCATATTCAGTCAGATCTTCGCAAGATTTTCAAGTGGTGCAATGACTAGTTGGTAGCTTGCTTTAAATGTTCAGAAATGTAACATTGTGCACATCAGAAAACGAAAAAAATGGTATCATAGGTCCACAATATCAGTGAGTCATAGCTGGAATTGGTCATTCATAGCACTGTATGGGTGTAAGAATTTCTAGGCGTATGAAATGGGATAATGACAGAGGCTCAGTCTTAGGTAAAGCAGATGGCAGTCTGTGGCTCGTTGGAAGAAATTTGGAAATTTGTGGTAAGGTCTTATGGGAACAAACCGCTGACGTCATCAGTCCCTAAGCCTAGGAATTATTTAATCTAACTTAAACCAACTTACGCTAAGGGCAACACACACACTCATGCCCAAGGGAGGACTCGAACCTCCGACGGGGGTCGTTGGTAGAAAGCAATCAGTCTACAAAAGAGATTTATTACTAATCATTTGTGTTATCGCTGTAGAATATTAATAAAGTGTTTGCGACCTGTACCAAGTAGGTGCAGCAGATTATACCGAACATATGCCAAGAAGGATAGCGTGAATAGCAACAGGTTTGTTTCACCCATGAAAGAGCGAGCTGCAGACGGTGAAAGAACTAAACTGGCGAGCGCCTAAAGACACACGCAAACTATACCATGAAGGATCACTTGTTAAGTTTCAAGAAACAACTTCAAGTGATCAGTCTCGGAAAAAAACACAATTACCGAGCGCCTAAAGACACACGCAAACTATACCATGAAGGATCACTTGTTAAGTTTCAAGAAACAACTTCAAGTGATCAGTCTCGGAAAAAAACACAATTACCTACGAACTGCTCCTGTAGGATTCATGTAGGATTAGACTAATTTACATCGCGCTGAGAGACGTTTAAGCAGTCATTCTTACCTCGCTCTGTACGTGGATGAAACAGGAAAAAGCTCTATAAACTGGTACAGTGTACCGTGGACCTTGCACTTCAGAGGTTTGCAGAGTACGGATGAAGATGGAAGGGTAGCTCAGAAAACGGTGTGTACAGCAATGAAAGTTTTACTGAGACAGTCCACATGTAGTATATCGCATCTCTTCTATGACCATGAACGACATTAGAAAACACTACAATACAGGACGGACAATACGAAAATCTGTAAAAAGCGGTCACTCTGGCAATCTGTGCTACCATGAGGTGACAATGTAACTTAACGCAGGCATCAGCCAACAACGTACTCACCTATGCAAATGCGTGGTCCCTCCCCGAAAGGCAGGTAGACATAGGGGTGTCGCTTAGCTTTGGCCTCTTCGGAGAACATCTCAGGGTCGAAGCGATCGGGGTCAGGGAAATGCGTGGGATCGTGGTGGAGGCCCAGCACAGACAGCACTACTGGAGTTCCCTTTTCCAGAACAACGTCGCTGTCTGGTATCTTGTAGTCTTGGTTGTATTCTCTGTTCAGCACTGGTGCTGGTGGGTATTTCCTGAGAGACTCTGGAACGGAAACGGAAAAAGAAAGAAAAATATATTGAAAGCGAGACATGTGCTGATATGAAATGAGAAAGTGGTGGGGAACTGTATCAGGGCGGTATTCGAGTCGGCTACTTACGATTCGAGTACCACCGGCCTGTGCGTCCAGAGAAATATCCGAGAGCTCTAGCCTTAAAATTCAGTGTCGCGTTGGCGAGAGAGACTTACGAATTCCTCCCAATTGTTGGTGGCAGTCATTGCTTATCATTGTCATCAAGTATGAGGGGCGTTCAATAACTAATGCAACACATTTTTTTCTGAAATCAGGTTGGTTTTGATCAGTATTCCAATACACCATATTATTCCCCACACTTCTCGCTACGAACCCTTAAGTTTCAACATAATCTCCGTTCAGTGCGACGGCATTACTCCACCTTCCTGGGAGAGCTTGTATAGCCGCTTGGTACCTCTGTAATAGTCGACGTCAGGGAGAAAGTTTTGCTGCATCAGTAACCTCCCCACCGTCCATCTGCTGCTTCAGTGCGTGCGTCCTTCATTGGGAGTCAGAAGGTACGAGATCCGGGCTGTAGGGTGCATGAGAGAGGATGGTCCAATGATAATTTGAGCTCTCGTCTGTGCAGACTTGTGTGAGGCCTTGCGTTGTCTTGGAGAAGGAGAAGTTCGTTTCCATTTTTGCGGCGACGGCGCGCTGAAGTCGTTTCTTCAGTTTCCTAATGGTAGCACAGTACACTTGAGAGCTGATCGTTACACCATGGCGGGAAAAAGGTGGAAACGGCCAGCACGTTACTTCTACAATCGCAGATGGAGTAAACAGTTCTACTTAACTAGTCTTGACGCAGTTGACAGCTTTTCCTGTGGAGAGGAATAAGATGTGCCGTACCTGTACATGATTTAATTTGAAAACGTTGGTGGAGAAGATCAATGAAATTTCGATTTCTTTAGTTCTCTGGACCTTTAATGTACATTAACATTTCCTTCTGAAGTACGCTGTGATACCATGATGTTAATAAAGTATAATTACCGCAGCATTCTTGCCGTTCTGTCCTAACCCAGTCAAATTTTCTGACAAAAATTTCGTTTGAATGCGGGAACTGTACTTAGAAAAAAATTCTTTGTAGGTAGAGGGGAAGGTAATGTAGTACATTGTAGTAGTGTTTTATGTACGCCCATTGAAATATAATCGAGAACAGGACTACATACAACAATTTACAACCTTCTTCCTCTTTCCTGTAAAACGTAAATTTTTGAAAAGCTCGGTTTTTTGTAGTCGGTACTCTTTGTTATGGCTACGGGAGCTGTGCGAATCTATGAATAGAGGTAGGGTACAAATATCTGTCCGCAAGAGTCTCTATACTTTCGGATTGGTACGCGAGTTACTGTCATTTTAAGCAATATTTCGGCACCTTCTTTAGCTGATTTTCTTAGATGGCACGAACACAGTTTGATTCAAAACCAAATTCGGGAATTTCTTTATCTGACTTTCTTAGATTGGTCGAGCACAGTCTGAATCATAAACATAAGTTTCGTTACATTAATTAGGCAGTAAATTCGAAAATCTCGGCAGTTTACTGAAATCAGTATCTGTTGTTTCTTTTAATCCGTTTAATTTGGGACCAGGATGCTCCCTCAATCAAGAACAAAGGTGAAACCCTTCTTCAAGCATTTCAGTTGGAGTTAAAGCTCAGTCTCCGAGGACTTCCATGTTCGCAAAATTCTAATTAGTGATCTTTCTTCCCTCCTTCCGCCATCGTATAAGTGTGTGGGTGAAACCATTGACTCCCCTAACGTGAATGATGACAGTCCATGATGTGGAAGGCTCGCACAGTAAGCCAACTGCTATGGAAACCTGACATAAGAGGTTCTGCTCTTAATGAGATTAAAAGTGGAGCTGAAACTGAAGACTGATTTTCCTTACCGGATACAACCTTGTCGAGGTAAGTCATTTTGCCGATGGTGTCGTAGGAAATTTCACCGACGTTTTCCTCGAGCACGGCGTCAATTTCATCGTGTAGCTTGCTCTGTACGTCGGGGTTGAGCGCCAGTTCGTGAAGCGTGAAGCTGTTGAAGAAGTCTCGAAGCCTGCACCGAAGAAGACGAAGGCCTGCGCTGCCATGTCTTCTATCGACAATTCTATAGAAAGATAAAAAGAATGTTAAAAGTCCTAAGAGAATAAAACGCGAAATGTGAATGGGAATATCATTGAGTTACGTATTGTGTATGGGTCGAAGACTGTGTATCAAAACAGCCAGGAGTGTATTTGGAGTCTGAGACTGTACTCTTCAACATATTTAGTTAACCAAATCAGACATGCTACCGCTGCTAGCGAGGTAGTAGATGTATCAATTGTTTCATTATTTCGCATTAGTCTCTTGAAACTTACACAATTTCTTTAAAATCCGTATTCAACCATAAAGAATGAGGTAGTCATTTGGCATTGTTGGCAGCGAGACACTAAGAGGCAGGTCCAGCTGTCTGATTGCAAAGGGTTTTCTCTCTCTACATCTAGTTACATACTCTGCAAGTTACCTATGATGCAGGGCGGAGGATACTTTTCACAAATACTTGTCTTTTCCTTTCGCGTTCTACTAAAAAATTGAGCGACGGAAAACGACTGTCTATTTGCCTCCGTACGAGGTCTTATTTTATTCATTTCTTCTTTTCGGGCCGTGTGCGAAATGTCTGTTGGCGGCAGTAGAATCGTTCTGCAGTCTGTCACAAATTCCGATTCCTTAAATTTGCTCGTAGTGTTCTGCAAAAAGAGCGTTTTTCTTCCCTTCAAGGATTCCTATTCTATTTCTCAGGGCATTTCCGTAATACTTGCGTGTTCATTGAACTTACTGGTAACAAAAATAAGAGCCAACCTCTGAACAGCTTAGATTTCTTCTTTTAATCCATCCTGGTGGGATCCCAAACGTACGAGCAGTACTCAAGAATGCGTCAACGCTAATACTCTGTATGTGGTTTCCCTTAAAGGACGACCTACATTTTTCTAGAAAGTCTCCCCATACATCGGATTAATGACGAGGGTTGGTGAACCAGGGAGCCTGGATCTGGTTGTTAGGCCGTTTTCCACATTCCTGTAGGTGAATAACGGGCTGGTACCCAATTCCCGCCTCAATTATACGGTTCGCAAATATTTCGAAAATTTTGCTCACTTTCAGATGAATAGCGCTACAAACAGACAGTTGAGGCGTAAATATTTCGTCCTGGAGGGGTAATGGGGTGGTGACAGGAGGGGCGTATGGTAACCACTCCAAATCCGTAAATACATGTGCCGACGCTACACCGATCGGGACAAAGGAACAAAAAGAACAACGCCCTCAAGAAGGGAGGGCACTGAGTGTAGGTAAACGCTAACGGGGAAAAGAAGAAGAGGAACTTACTGTCGGTGCTGCCGGCTCCTTTCTGCTGCCCATTCTCCACTGCCTCTCCTTTGTCAGGGTCGACATATCCCTTGTTTTTGAGCTGAATGAGGAGGTCCATGAAGTCCTTCCTTGTAAACTTGTTCTTTTCTCTGTAAGCGACAGTGTCTGCAACCATCTGCTGGAAATATCTGCTGACATCCGTCGCTCCTCCCTTGACCCTAGAAAAGAAATGTGACAGTAATTTATTACTAAAGCAACTATTCTAACATCAATTCCCCCTTTTTCACTGTGGAAGGAGATTACTTATCTAACATATCCCACATTTTAAACACAGTGGCCAATTTAAGAGACAAGTTACCTCGTTTGTGAAGATTAACAAGAAGCGAGAAAAGAGTGTGATCCATCCCCAGTACAGAGGCAGGAAGAACGACGTGTGCTGGCACATGACTGCTAGCTAGCAAGCCCGTGTCAATTTGTTCCATAGTGTGGGGTCAAGAAGAGTCTAATCACTAGATGGACACAATAGAAGCAGATTTCTGTTGAAAGTTCTATTTTCAGGTAATGTCGATAACAGTAAACAAACGTTTGCTGAGGATTCATGGACGGTTGTGGTGAGGTCATGTGCCACTTTTGTTTCCTTTAGCGATCTCTTAATACATTTCTGGCCGTCAGAAGTGCAACACTAGAAAGAATGGCAAACGTACTAGGAGGAACACATGATTAAATTTGTAGGTAATCTGTGTGTACAGGATGAGAAACTTGGTGCACGGAACTAGTGCCTTTCCTAGCAACAATGGCTCTGAGTCAGACATTGTGTCGAATTGATCTAGCGTGACAGACAGAGGTACATTAATCCCTGGGTCTGTCATTCCTTCTGCTTCAATTGAGTGCCGGATTTTATCAGTTGTAGTGGCAAGCGAATAATAGTGTACCATTCTCTCTGCAACCCATAACCACATGTTTCCAGTGGGTGAGAGGTACAGATAACGCATCGGCCAGAGCAACAGTCGAACACCCTTTATATCGACATAGGTCAGTAGAGCACAGGCAACATGCAATCTTGCTATATCCTGTTGTAAGAGAAAGACACAGAAATCTTGGAGGTAAGGCACAGTGAACGGCCGTCCAAATTGCTCGGTGTGCAAACCAGAGGAACCGACTTTATCACATACCGACAAGTGTATGATGATGGCAAATGCATAGTGCCATCTTTCACTCTGCTCTCAGCCTCTGCACATCGATCAGTCCATAGTGACGCTGCAAGCAGACAAGGGGATTCTCTCTGCAAAGACGACACGTTGGCAATCCTGCATCCAGTGTTGACGCAGGGCGCCCCACTGCCAGTGCCCACCCTGTCTCCGCTGCCACCTCATGGGACGTCGCGGCATCGGTTACTGTGCTGACGGTGGCTGCTGCACCTGACGTCCTGGTCTGCTGCAGACAGGCCCACTTCCTGACTCACTGCATGTGCCATTGATATACACTGAGGCGACAAAAGTCGTGGGGTATCCCTTAATATCGTGTTGGGTCACCTTTTGCCCGGCATAGTGCAGTAACTTGACCCCTTGAGAAGACCCCTGCAGAATTACTGAACCATGCTGCCTCTACAGCCGTCCGCAACTGCGAAGGTGTTGCCAGTGCAGGATTTTGTGCACGAACTGATCTCTCGACTATGTCCTATAAACGTTTGATGGATACCCATACCATTCTCTCGAATTGTACCGAACGTTCTTCAAGCCAATCACGAACAATTGAGGCCTGGTGACATGGCACATTGTCATCCATAAAAACTTCTCGTTGTTTGGTAACATGAAATCCGTGAATGGCAGCAAATGGTCTCCAACGTGGAAACGGACTCGTTTCACCCTTTTGTTATGTTCAGTGACTGAGTGGTGTTAACAACAAAGTAGAGAACAAAGATATGTAGGCTTTAATGTTCCACAGGCTGAGTTATCCAACTCTTTTTGACTTCATAACTTTCGACTTGGCTGTTCGTAAAATTTCAAACTGACCGGCTTACTCTTGGCAACATTCTTGAATATTTGGATCATTATCACGAAAATTCCCCATAGGCAGAGGTACACAGTAAAGTAATGTAAGTCCATAAGAATTCATTTTTTTCGAGCAAGCCAGCATCTCCACGATAAGTGCATCGAAGTATTGAGAGTCCATGAAGAGCTCGTGGAATTGAGATAAATTCAAAAGATTACTTTTGAGGCCCTGACAAGTGAGTTCAACAGCAAGGCATTGGGGACATGCCATGTTTGTGGTATTCACGGTGTTGTCCATCACATTAAAGCTCTGAAAGAGGACTATTAGGATTTAAAACGCAAGCTTGGATTGGGAAACGATTTCAGAGTGTCTTTCTAAAGGAAATGTCCTGACATCTGCTCTAAGAGATGTGGGGAAACCACAGAAAAGCTAAATCTGCATAACTGGGTGGGGATTTGTACAGCTACCCTCTGGAGCATGATACCACACTCTTATCCACTGCACCTTGAGGCTCCTCAGATCAAACTGATTTCTCTGGTGGAACGAAGCTTTGCAGCTCTCACCTTAAATACTCCATTAGTGTTGGGCTCACAAAGCTCAGAACGAAACCGATGCTTGATTGCCAAGTGGGCTCAAAGATCTTGCGTCCCCACTGTCGGAACTCGTGGTCAGGGTTCCGCTGGCAGTTGCACTCCTAGCCGAAGGCGACGGAGGAGATAACGTCAGTGGTGAACCGTGCTATCAGCTAGCGCACTTCCACCGACTCCCCGTGGTCCACCATCTCTCCAATCACGTCCGCCATCTCTTGCCCGCAGTCCTGGATCGTCTGTCACAGACACAGATACACTTCGTCAGAGTCCATAATAGAGAAGAGTGTTTCAGCAAACTTGAATGTTTTTGTGACTGGATTCAAGATTTTTTATAAAAAAGAACTTAATTCGTTGTTCTTAACGGTACGAGATCGAGAGAATTGAAGGTTGTTTCTGGAGTACCCCTGAAGAATGTTATAGGACCAGTACTGTTAACAATATACAGGCCGATCTTGCTAAGTGGGGAGAAACTGCAAGGCACAATCCCTGGGAATATAATGAAAAAAAAGTAATGTGGGTATAAGGCCGGAAAAGCGTTCTGAGGGATGTATATTCACTTAAATGTGGAGAAGGGATCTATGACAGTGACTACAGTATCAGCACCAGACACGTGTCCCATCAGCATAGCGTAAACCAGACGACCATGTAGAACATTCCCCATGATAACTGTCTCTATCTTGCAACACGTTCCGGTGGTATTACCAACAGCCTTGCCTCTGCAGCACGGTTTTGTCGCTGGTTCGCTGCACAGGCCACCCATGGTTCTGGAACTTCAATCATTCATCTCTTCCCAACTGAGAAAGTTTGGAGCATTATAGGCAAGGCTCTCCAACCATTTCCGGCCGCTGTGGATGAGCGGTTCTAGGCGGCTCAGTCTCGAACCAGGTGGCTGCTACGGTCGCAGGTTCGAATCCTGCCTTGGGCGTGGATATGTGTGATGTCCTTAGGTTAGTTAGGTTTAAGTAGTTCTAAGTCTAGGGGACTGATGACCTCAGATGTTAAATCCGATAGCGCTTAGAGCCATTTGAACCATTTTCTCCGACCATCTCGGGGTTTCGACGATCTATCGCGCCAATTGGATAAAATTTTGCACGGTATCCACCAGGAGGACAACCAGCAACCCTGTAAACCAGTGCCAAGGCGAACAACGCCTTGGATAAGAGCCAGAGTTGGCCCATTGCATTATTGACTTACTCAGTTTCTGAAGCCCTGTCTCTTGAATACATTCTCCAATTTCTCTGAAATTATAATCGACTGTCTCTACATGTGTATCACATCTACCAATTTCCATCCGATTTGGATAATTCCCTTCTGGTGCATCGTTTTTCTGTCTCAGAGTTAGGTACACATATATACATGTATATGTGTATGTAGATACACATAAATACGTACATTTAAATACAGTTGTATGTGAATGTATATATACACCTCCCAAAATAAGAATAAAAACACGTTTGGAATTTAAGTGTTCAACTGCTAAGTAGCTAAAAAGTAGCTTGCTGTCCGCAGGTGTATAGCAGGCGACAGTTACAACCTTAAAATATAAATTCAGGCTACCTGTAGGTCAATTTTTGTGTATTTGTTTGTTTTGAACAGCCAGCAGGAGTTCGTTTCAGCCCATTCAGGTTCCTACACTCGGCTGCTACATAAATGTGGCGCATCAAGTTACGTATCTAGCTCTTCCTGTGATTTTTTAGAAATGTTGGGATGGAAAAGACGTCTGCATGCTGTGTGTGGATGCAGGACGGGCTGGTCACTGTGCATGAGCAGCTGAAGGCGCTTTTGGCTAAGGTCAACAATCATCAGGCTGCTGTCTCGAATGTAGCGGTGGTGGAGCATTGGTTCAAAAATGGCTCTGAGCACTATGGGACTTAACTTCTAAGGTCATCAGTCCCCTAGAACATAGAACTACTTTAACCTCATTAACTTAAGTACATCACAGACATCCATGCCCGAGGCAGGATTCTAACATGCGACCGTAGCTATCGCACGGTTCCGGATTGATTCGCCTAAAACCGCTCGGCCACATCGGCCGGCGCGGCTGGAATCCCAATTAGATTTTACAAAAACTACTCTGTGACATTGGCCCTTTACTTAGCTTGCATTTATCACGAATCTCTTGCCCAGCTCAGAGTCCCAAGCGACTGGAAAAAATAGCAGGCGTCTCCTGCGTAGAAGAAGGTTGGAGTAACTGACCTGCAAAATTACAGACCAGTCGTCTTTAACATCAGTTCGCTGCAAAATTCTTGAACGTATTCTCTGTTCGATTATAAAGAAGTACCTTGAGATGGAAAAGCTTCTGTCCGCGAATCAGCATAGTTTTAGAAAGCGTCGATCATGCGAAAATTCAACTTGCCATTTTCTCTTGCGGACCACAGATGAAGGGCAGTAGGCAGATTTCAAATTCATATATTTCCGGAAAGCATTTGACGCAGTGCTCCATTGCAGACTGTTAACGAAAGTACACTCCTGGAAATGGAAAAAGGAAAACATTGACACCGGTGTGTCAGACCCACCATACTTGCTCCGGACACTGCGAGAGGGCTGTACAAGCAATGATCACACGCACGGCACAGCGGACACACCAGGAACCGCGGTGTTGGCCGTCGAATGGCGCTAGCTGCGCAGCATTTGTGCACCGCCGACGTCAGTGTCAGCCAGTTTGCCGTGGCATACGGAGCTCCATCGCAGTCTTTAACACTGGTAGCATGCCGCGACAGCGTGGACGTGAACCGTATGTGCAGTTGACGGACTTTGAGCGAGGGCGTATAGTGGGCATGCGGGAGGCCGGGTGGACGTACCGCCGAATTGCTCAACACGTGGGGCGTGAGGTCTCCACAGTACAGCGATGTTGTCGCCAGTGGTCGGCGGAAGGTGCACGTGCCCGTCGACTTGGGACCGGACCGCAGCGACGCACGGATGCACGCCAAGACCGTAGGATCCTACGCAGTGCCGTAGGGGACCGCACCGCCACTTCCCAGCAAATTAGGGACACTGTTGCTCCTGGGGTATCGGCGAGGACCATTCGCAACCGTCTCCATGAAGCTGGGCTACGGTCCCGCACACCGTTAGGCCGTCTTCCGCTCACGCCCCAACATCGTGCAGCCCGCCTCCAGTGGTGTCGCGACAAGCGTGAATGGAGGGACGAATGGAGACGTGTCGTCTTCAGCGATGAGAGTCGCTTCTGCCTTGGTGCCAATGATGGTCGTATGCGTGTTTGGCGCCGTGCAGGTGAGCGCCACAATCAGGACTGCATACGACCGAGGCACACAGGGCCAACACCCGGCATCATGGTGTGGGGAGCGATCTCCTACACTGGCCGTACACCACTGGTGATCGTCGAGGGGACACTGAATAGTGCACGGTACATCCAAACCGTCATCGAACCCATCGTTCTACCATTCCTAGACCGTCAAGGGAACTTGCTGTTCCAACAGGACAATGCACGTCCGCATGTATCCCGTGCCACCCAACGTGCTCTAGAAGGTGTAAGTCAACTACCCTGGCCAGCAAGATCTCCGGATCTGTCCCCCATTGAGCATGTTTGGGACTGGATGAAGCGTCGTCTCACGCGGGCTGCACGTCCAGCACGAACGCTGGTCCAACTGAGGCGCCAGGTGGAAATCGCATGGCAAGCCGTTCCACAGGACTACATCCAGCATCTCTACGATCGTCTCCATGGGAGAATAGCAGCCTGCATTGCTGCGAAAGGTGGATATACACTGTACTAGTGCCGACATTGTGCATGCTCTGTTGCCTGTGTCTATGTGCCTGTGGTTCTGTCAGTGTGATCATGTGATGTATCTGACCCCAGGAATGTGTCAATAAAGTTTCCCCTTCCTGGGACAATGAATTCACGGTGTTCTTATTTCAATTTCCAGGAGTGTATATGCATGCAGTTTAGGATCCTTCTGGTCCTTGCCTTCTGGTTCGAAGACTTCTTAAGTAACAGGACCCAGTACGTTGTCCACGACAGCGAGTGTTCATCAGAGATGAAGGTATCGTCAGAAGTGTCCCAGGGAAGTACGATTTGACTGCTGTTTTTCTCTGTATGTGTTGACATCAGCTGTCACCTGCACACCATTCGGCAAAGAGGTTACAAGAAAATCGGTAATAGGCGCTGAATCAAGTGCGCCTATCACGAGAGAGGCCAAAGAGAGACTCGCAAGAAACTTGCTGTCAATGCCCTCTCGACCGCCAGTATTTAGATCGCCGCCACGGACCGGAGGGCCCAGTCAGACACAGGCAGTCAGCCCTGTCGCAGGCAAAGTCAGTCGCAGTCACAGTCAGCTCAGCTACTAGCTCAGTCGCTACTGTAGTTGGCATCTGACAGTTCACATAACCAGTTACGAGAGAGTATTGTTTATAGCAGAACTTTCATTTCACCAGTAGTGAGGCTAACGTGGACTATTACAGAAGAGCTTGTAGCAAAAACACTTGCTTAAAGATAAATAACTTCTTGTTATTGTTAATAAAGAACCCTATTGATACATGTGTGTTGAAGAAATATGATACCGGCCACCAAACAACATCCTCTCCCTTGCTTCCCCTGGCACAAGACTCTACAGTGGCAATGAGACAACACAAAACTATATACATAAATGACCTAGCGGACAGAGAGAGCATCAATCTGCGGTTGTTTGCTGATGATGCCGTGGTATACGGTAAGGTGGCGAATTTGAGTGACTCTAGGAAAATACAAGACGACTTAGACAAAATTTTCAGTTCGTGTGATGAATGGTAGCTGGCCCTAAGTGTGGAAAAATCTAAGTTAATGAAGACGATTAGGAAGATCAACCCTGTAATATTAGCATACAGCATTAGTGGTGTAGTATTCGACACGGTCTGGTCGATTACGTTCCTAGGTGTAACGTTGAGAGATATGAAATGGAACGAGCCTATAAGGATTGTAGTGAGGTGGCGCATGATCGATTATGTTTCACTGGAAGATTTTTAGAAATTATGGTTCACCTGTAAAGTGGACTGCATGTAGAACCCTAGTTCGACCTAATCTTGAATACTGTGTTGGGATCCCAAACCAGGTCGGATTAAAGGAAGACATCGAAGCGATTCAGTGGCAGACTGCTTAATGTGTTACTGGGAGGTTCATTTAACGTGCGAATATTACAGGGACGTTTCGGGATCTTAAATGGGAATCCCTTGAGCGAAGTGGCTGCCTTTTCGAGGAAGGCTATTGAGAAAATTTAGGGAACCAGCATTTTAAGCTGACTGCAGAACAATTATCTTGCCACTAACGCACTTTTCGCGTAAGGACCACGAACATAAGAGAAATTAGGGCTCATATGGGGGCATGTAGACCATCATTTTTCCCTTGCTCTGTTTACTAGTGGAACAGTAGGGAAACAAGTAGTAATGGTACAGCCTACCCTTCACCTAACACCGTATGGAGGCTTGTGGTGTATGTATGTATATCTAGAGGCATACATACATATACATTCATGGCACACATATTTATGTCCCTATATGTCTTTACATACTGACATACACACACACACACATACACATATAATATATGTATAGGTTGGACAAAAATATGAAAACACTGTGAGAATGCATAATGCATACTTGAACGTAAATGCGAATGCTAGGGAAGCCTGCAGGTTTCATTGTTGTATTTTACCAGCACATGTGCAACATGTTTCAACGGTTAATTGTTATCTGAACACTGTTCTTTGAAGTTGTAGTTGTGGGTGCGTTAAGCTGGACCTAAGAGAATTCTAACAAGCGAAAATTTGTGGTGCTTGTACGATGGGTGCCTCCATAACCAAGGTGGCTAAAGTGTTTGGTGTTTCAAGAGGAATCGTATTGAAGATTTATACCACATACAGGGAAAGCGGAAAAAATTATCAGCTAGATCACAACCCGAAAGAAATGTGTGTTGAGGGATCATGACGGACGGTCGTTAAACACGATTTTGACGAAAAATAAGAGGACAACAGCTGCAAAAGTCACTACAATACTGTTTCGCACTCGCAAATCCTGTTAGCACAAAAAAAAAAAACCACGAAAGGAGCTCCATAAGCATAGAAATTCAGGGCGAGCTGGAATACTGAAATAACTCTTCAGTTAAGCAAATGCGAGCGCCTGTGTGTGTGTGTGTGTGTGTGTGTGTGTGTGTGTGTGTGTGTGTGTGTGTGTGCGTGTGTGTGTGTGTGCGTGCGTGAGTCTGTGAAAAGCTAAAACAGCAGCACAGAGAAATCTGGCTGGCTGACCACTTAGAAAAACCTGGGCGAGTCAGTCAGCCTGTTAACACTTCAAGAAAATCTCCCTAAAAGTTTAGGAATCAAATTGGATGTCTCAGGACTGTCACTTAAAAGAGAGGGTAGATCTGGTATGAAAATAAAACACAGTTTAGTAAAAAGTGTGGCACAGTGATCTGAACGCCATAAGCACCATCCATCTAAGGGTCCTCTCACCACAGAAAGAAGCCATGTGTTAAAGAGCTGTGACCTATAAGAAGATGAGAAGAACCTCATCCCACCTGTGTGGCTGGAAGGAGGTATGACATATTCATGTTATGGGCTTTACCATATACAGCTTCTTGTCTGTCGCTCCCAGGCACTCTTCCACCCACCTGCACATGGTTCTGTGCCTCAACAGCGAGGTAATAGTGCTGAAATATCTGAGTAGTGTACCTGCAGTCTAGGGAGCTACACGGCCATACCTTCCTTTGCCGGGCATATGTGGAAGACCTCCTCCTCCTGGCATGTACACAAACACAAATACAAAACGCCATCTCATGGATCTGACAGTATGTAAGAACCTCAGGAAACATCCTCAATCTGTCCAATTCAGCGGTTATAAACATTGTTCGTGGCCTCCAAGAAGAAGGTGCACTGCCGTTGCCTGCAGTGAACAAATTACCTGGGTATCACATTTACAGGACATAACCATCATATGGCGGTATATGTTTATCGCCGTTCGCTTCACATGATATGAGCCCACATCCAACAAAACGTCCATGGAAGCCTGAATCCAAGCCAGCCTGTGTCGTGCCCAAGCTAGTACACATTGCCCAAATCTTCTCTCTGCCAATGATCCTAGGGCTACAATTCCAAGCTGCCTCTGGGTACTTCATATCAGCAGGAACTATCTTTAAGCACACATACGACACTCTCAACCTCCCCACTTCAGCTGAAGGACTCAGTCTCGTCCATGTTACATCCAGCACATCTTCTTTATACTTAACTACTTCCATATCCCCCACACACAGCCTCTTGGAGGTTCTTATGCCAGGTGGCTCGCCCCCAACACTTCCCATTATTGACCTACTCTGTCGAACTCAGCTACATACGTGATGCTCGTCTGATCACGTCCACGCCATGGGAGAAAGACTTTTACAAGTTGTTTTTGCAATGCCCCCACCCCCTGCAATATGTTGAGCCTCTGCCCAGATGCCCATTGGACAACAGTGTGGACGAACACCATATGCCTTCTGGTCCTTGCCTTCAGGTCGTTTAGATGTGGTAACCAAGATAGTTTGGAGTAAAAAAATGAGTCCCAGAATTATAAGAGAGTCTTTTAAAGTGTGAATGATGTCTCACACACGCATTTCACGTAAAGTAAAAAGACAACGAGAACGATTAAAATGAACAAAGACACTTTCTTTGTAAACAACATAAAACCAGTCTTTGCAACCCATATCTCCAATTTCTTCATCTTAAGTTTCGACTGACGGCTTGCTGCTGCAGTACTGTAGGACGAGCAGCAATAGCAAAAACGTCTACAAAGAAGGAGGATTGGACTGGAACCCTCGCTGTGGATGTTATACTATTAACAGCTATGGAAAAGAGAGTGACACTTAAAGTACTGCTTTCCTTTTTTTTACTATACAAAACTGACAGGATGTCACCAACTCTGTACTTAAAAAGATGTCTAGAGAGGAAGGACTAAATAGAGAGGGGGAGGTGTCCCCAAAAGGACCATTGGTGTAGCTGAATGAAAATATTGCCCTCCCAAGTACTGTCACACACTTCACTGATGGCAAAACCTACCTCTAAATAATGCTGTTTACATAGGGTAGCCTTCTGGATTTCCGCACCTAGGAGGGTCATGTTGCTAACCGTTGGTTGAAATCTCTTGAATCCACACTGAGAATGTCTAAGGAGGTGCCTGGTCTCTAATATCCAAATGACGGTTGACCATTTGCTCCACCATCTTTCCTACACAGCTCATTAAGGTGATGCTCTTGAAACTGCTAGGATACGTTTGGTCCTTTCTTGGTTTGAGGAGAGGTATCAATATTGCCTCTCACCACATGTCGGGAAATTGGTCTGACAGCCATATGAAATTCAAGCATTATAAGAGGATTTCCTCTGACACTGTTTGCAAGTGTTGGATCATGCTGTATCAGATTTGGTCCTGACCAGGTGCTGAATCATGAGCATCAGTCAGTGCTGAATCTAGCTCCTACATAGACAATGCACAGTTGTAGGACCCTGAATTGGTGGATCAGAAATCCGACTCGACCCTCTCTATGGTGTTTGGTAGTGCAGTAATCAGTGCAAAATGCTCTGCCACCTTCTCCACGATATCTCCAGCTGTTGTTTGGAGACACCCCAGTTCCAACAATGCCACTGTAGGTAACCGACTGCCTTTACTGGAAATATTTCTGGTTGTTTCCCATAATATTTAGAGTATTTTGAAACGTTTAGAAAGTCGAATAACACCTTGTCTTGCTCTCACTGATGATGCCTTGAGCCTTGGCCCTTGCTAATCCAAAGACTGCGAAGTTTTTTTTCAGTTAGGCGGCACTTAAATAGTCACAGAGCCAAACGCCTGACCTGGATCACTGAACGGCAGTCATTAGTCCATCAAGGGACAGGTTACGTTCCAAGATGACTAAGAACTTCAGAATGGAGAAGTCATCAGCATGATCAATCACTAGGGTGACCCTCCCGTTCCTGCATGCAGTCATGGCGTTCAAACACAGCCAGGTAGCTGAACAGTACCCAGTTGTCTCTGCTGCTCATGCATCATGGCTATGTCAATTCAATGAGGACTCCATCTGGCAGATGAATCCAGAGTGGGCAGTGGTCATTCGAATGCAGATCAGCAGCAACTTCCCACTGAACAGAATCGATGAGGACTGGAGAATAGCAAGAGGGGTTGATGGCAGAGGATGACCCAGAAGCAGCATGGAAATGAGTGAGTGTCAGTGTTGAAGAAGCAAAACTCGTGAGACATCATGAGTCTCTCCAAAATCCAAACCTGAGAACAAACAGAGGTCATGGCCTACAATAAATTATTGGTATTGAACTCTCCCATTAGGAGAAATGGTCGGGGTGTTGTTCTGTCAGATCTGTGAGAGCCTCAGCATGTGTTACATCCTATGGAGATAAATACAGTGTGCGAATGGATATCTTCTGACACACGTGAGTTTCAGCTGCAACTGCCTGCAGATCAGTAGCCAAGGGAGAGTAAAGAAATGGTGCATGTTATTGACAAATACTGCGACCACTGTCCCTTTTGATAGTAAAGTCGTCGTTGCGACAGAGGGTATAGCACTGTGGTACAGGGCATGATGCTTTAAAATGCATTTCCTGCCAACACAAACGCAGGGGGTGTTCGCTGTGACAAGAGTTTCATTTCTTCCAAATGTGTGCCGAGTCCATTAATGTTCCACTGTAGAATGGGAGGCATTTATCATGGTGGTTGCACTTCCAAACTGTCTTTCCGCCAGGGTGGGGAACCTGCAATAGGTGGTGGCTCAGTCTTGGGGCCAGATGAGTGCCCCAGGCCAACATCAGAGCCCATCGATTCAGAAAGCGAATCATGAGAGACGTCAGACAGAAGGATGTCGACATCATCAGACAATTTACTTCGTGTCACAATCAGCAGTTGGCGCTCAGGCTTTGATTTTTTGGTCTGGGGAGGTTTTGGAGCCACAACTGTGGCAGCATTGGACGTTGGACCAGATTGAACCTTTTCTAGCACAGGAAGACCCGCAACGTCGGCAATCACAGCCTATTCTGATATTCTGGGAGACATTTTTGGCTTTCAAATAACGGTAGCAGCAGAAGTGCGTTGACGAACCCAAGTACTAGTTATGACATTAGCAACCTCTCTTTGTGTGGCAGCACTGGTTTTCTGAACAGGTTTTTCAGAGCTGAAGCAAAGGAGGTAGCGAATGTGGGGGACAGCAAGACCTTATACATCTTTTGGTATCACCATATGGGATGCGCTTCATAGTTTGAAGCTTTTGTACCTTCTGTTCTTCAAGATATATACTGCAGTCCATACTCCAGACAGGGTGACCCCAAGAGTATATCAAACACTTCAGAGAAAATGAGCAAACGACTCCTTTGCGGGTGGCCCTACCACGTTTGCCACAAGTAGCTTCCCCTTTATGGCCCAGAGTAATGTGCGCAAAGCACTGGCATTTGAAGTAGCGAATTGGCTTGGAGACATAAGGCCGCATATTTAAATGAAGAAAACTTGCCTTAACACATACTGGTAATTTCATGCTATTGAAAGTGAGGTTGAATGAACGGGTTTGGGCAGATCGCCATCTACCCATTTCATGATAGTCTGAATGTCAGCAATGCCTTCTTGGGCCCATTCAGCTTTCAGTTCTCCTTTGGGAATATCCATCAGATCCCTGCACGACACACTTTGCTGTAGTTCAAAGTAGCGTGCAATTCAGTTGCAGGGGCATATTACCCATGGCTTTTCGCGTTCTGCGTGTTTTTCTCAGTTGTTGGGAACTACAGGTTTCGACCAGTAGTGTCGTATCATAGAGCCACTTGGCGGATTTTAATGTACCTGCTATGCCCTCTAAACCCTTTTAACTGTAGAAAGGGGGAACTTCCTCAAGGCTTCCTTCTTTTCGTTTAAGTATGAAAAACACATTCTGGCCCAAAGCATGTGCTCTGTTACTGAAGACTGACATACCCTGAATAAATCTAGAATATGAGGTACTCATTCCATGAGGCCGCTTTAGAGACTGGATACTGACAGCTACAAGTGGCCCATCCATTCTGCTGGGATGGTGGAGGAGAAAGTTGCGAGGGTTCCACCTCAGTCCCATGAGCAGCTAAAATAGTAAGGGTCCACTCACACGGATTCTCACTTGTCTGAATAAACTGTGTACAACTGAGATGTGACAGTTCCTCAGAGGTTGCCCTCTGACAACTGTCCCACCTCAACAGCCATGCATCTCATCCATGCGCAGCACACCTTGAGATTGACGGTTTTTATAGAGGTTTTTACAACCCTCTTGGTCAAGGCGGTCAAGCCAAGATCCCCACTCCCAGTGTCAAACAATATTCCATCACAGCGCCATACAATGGTCACTGAAGCATCCCCAGATCTTATGGTGACAGAGGACTGACGGCTCTTAACAATCTCCAGCTCATGAACCTCAAAGTTACCAAGTCCATGCCCTATAAACGAATGTTGAACCCCTGAGGACTGAAACAGATGCCTGTAACAGGAAAACAGAATGCCAAAGCGATAAAACATGGACTATGGAGCAATGGAAGAAAGTGGTTTGGTCAGATGACCCTTGTTTCACACTGTTTCCAACTTCTGGCAGAGTGAAGAAGTGAAATTTGGTGGATGTTAGGTGAGAATTAGGGCAACTATATCGTACTCTATGGGCCCCTGGTTCCTCTGAAAGGTAGCGTTACAGGCAAGGATTCGGCCAATGAGGTCAGTTTGTAACAACAACTGTACATATAATAATTTTTTCCTTCTGATTTTCGATAAATTACTGTAAGCAATGTTTTGATTTCATTTCTTTTTCTTTTCGTGTCATTATGTTAAAGAAACTATAAGCAACTTTCGATGTGAATATTAATATTTATGTCAAATTTCAAGCAATGCTATAACAGAATTGAAGTGTAACCCATACTGAATCTATTGTAATATGTTTAAAATTGTAATTGTGCGTCTGGTCCATACGTAGGCAATGTATTAGGATATGTGGAATGCAAAACCTTTGGTGAATACCCTGTCTGTAGGGGAGCGGTAAAAGGTGGATGGCAGGCGAGCGCGGGAAAATGCACATGGGCGCGGCACGGCATAACGGGCTCAGCAATATAGTCGGAGTTGGGCATCGGTCTGAGAAACACGCTCTGGATCGAGGAGGCTCTCCTGGAAAACGTGATTTCATAGAGCCTCGGATGTGCCGTTTCCGACGACTATACAGCATGGCTATATTCTATAGGCACTAAATTGAAAAGGATTGCGACGCTAAGAAGAAGCAAAGTGCCGATGTATCAAGAGCCATAGCTGTGATTGTATGTGTGCTGTGCGCCTCGCCATCTCGCTGCCCGCCAACCGCCGCATCGACACGAACAGGTTGAGTCTTTAGAATTGTATTCGTGTGGACCAGTGTTAATGTTGTTCCTGACTGTTCAATAACAACTTAATTTTTACCAGAATTGTCCTATCAATTAATTATCCTCATCACTAACCTAGACAGGGTCCTTTCCACATGTTGTGCAATCCGAGTGTCCCGAAATGAAGATTTAAAGTTTATGTTAATAAGAATTACCTGCAGACCTATCTATGCTAGAAAGATGTTTAAGGAGCTTTATTGTTAATGAAAATATAAGCAAAGAACAAAGGTCTGACAAGGTTGGAAGATAATTTTGGAATTGGTTTAGTAATGAAGCTTAATTAATTTGAGACAAAAATGATGGTAGTTAAATGAGGAAGTAATAAGACAAAAAGAGTAGTAACTCATACATTGTAAATCTTGAGTGCTTAATGCTTCCAATAGTTAATAGTTTCAACACAGTGATCATAACAGTTTCAGGGTCCCCCCTCCACTCTTTTCTTTTCTATTCATTTAAATTCTGAAGTGTACTGAACTGATTTGACCAGCAAAGTTAAAGTCAATATAAAACCTAAATTTATCAGTGTTTTACCCTTATCAAAATTGACATTGTATGTGTGTTTCAAAAGTGCTATTTCTAGGGTAACCTATGCCCGATTTCAGTCGGATCAATAGACAAAACGCAGTTTGTAGTAATCATTATAGTGTAATGTTGTGTATTTATAGATTGTCCAAATAAGTACAGAAAGGGATAATATTAGTTCAGTAGATTTTTCTGGTTCTAAAATTTTCCATATAATACAGTATTATTACGTGTTGTTATGCTTGTACGTACACCCACTTGTACAAGGAAAAAACTCACTTAATGCCTAATTAGGCTGGCGACCGTATTATTAACAATTGGTAGCATCTGCTGTGTATGTTTCTTGCCCGTCCTAACGTGTAGTTGCACTTTATACTTGCTTGACGTATCATTGTTGTTACTGAGTGGGTGTAAGTCTGATTTTGCCTCCATTCAGGTACACGCGGTCAACATATTTACTAAAATCCTTTCTTATAAGGTGAAGCCCGTCAACTTACCATAGTACACGCTTTAAAGAGTTAACGTACGCCCGAGCGTAGACGTTACAAGTGGCTTCCCGGTGACAGGACATCCAGTTGTTGTCGGTTACAAATTAAAGTGAATACCGAACAGTGGATGTTCAGTGGCTCAAATTGCAATAATAGTTAGTAAAGTAAATAGCAGTGAACGTCAAGTACGATAGTGTGGTGTAATTTGCGTTCAGTATGGACAAGAATGTAGAAACAGTAGATGTGCCGAGCGTAATGGAAAATGCGGCTGGCAGTAGCAGGAGTTTACGCGGTCAGATAACAGATGGCGTTAGCGGAAGACAATTGGCGTACATACAATATCATGAACACGTTAACGAACAGATTGAAATGTCGAGATCGTCTCGAACACAGCAAGGGATAAAACAGGAAGTAGAGGGTGACTTTGTAGATGATAGTGGGTATGTGAATGAATCCACTGACATGTTTAATTCACCACAGATAAAGAAAGAACCGAAAGAAACTTCTGAAGTAGGATCGGAACACACAGATTCCGTAGAATAAAACAGTGTGAAAATTTTAAGCATGAACGATTTATTTGAACAATTAACCAAACAAATTGCAGGACAGAATGATCAGCTTCAAAAACAAGTCGGTAGTCAGGTTAGTCAGCTTAAAACACACTTGACGAGCAGCTTAAAACACAGAGCCATCAGCTCAAAACACAGAACGAGCAGCTTAAAACACACGTTGACGAGCAGCTTAAAACACAAGTTGGTCAAATTAAAGCACAGGTCGAAGATCAAGGAATTAAAATTAGTAAACAAATAGAACAGGTAGAACAAAAAGTGGGTAATTTAAGTTCTGTGGTAAATACTATGAAATTTGAAATTGACACCATTAACAAAAATATGGATACTATGCAGAGGGAAATTGGTAACATTAACAGTAGGTTCGATGTTGAAATTCTCAACATCCAAGAGAAAGTAGAGCCTCTGGTTGAAACAAAAGTAGACGAAAAAGTTTTCGGTCTTAAAACTAAGATCGTAAACGAATGTCAACACGGAATCTCACAGTTGAAAAAGGCAGTTTCAGACACTGAAAGAGATTTAGGTGAGAAAGTTACCGGATGTGTACAAAAATGTGAAAAAAATACTTCGAAAATTCAAGGCAAAATTTTCGATCTCGAGAGTAAAATTAAAGATAGACCTGGTGTTGTCTGTAATGGCACACCAATTACGAAGCTGTTAGAAGGTGAGGAACGCTTCGATCCCGCCAAGAAACATAACGGATGGCATCCGTTAGATTTCATCAAAAATTGCGAGAGGATATTTCCAGAACACTTGTCTGATCAGGAAAAGATAAACGTAGTAATTAGCGCCTTAGCAGGTGACGCTAAGCGCTGGGGAATTGATTTGAATACCGAACGAATGACGTTCGAAGAATTTAAGCAAAGATTTACGGAAGAATATTGGTCCGAACAAAAACAGGATCATTTGTGGCGCGAGTTTATCATGGCCAAGCTTCATGATAACAGGGGCAGGAATTCTTTGAAAGATTTCTGCGAATATTGGTACCGGAAGTTGCCGCATTTAAGAGGAAGAAGATCTGATTCTGAAATAATATGGGAGTTATATAAAAAGCTTCCAGAAGATTCAAAGAGATACGTGGGAAGCAATCATCGCAGCTTCCAAGCGTTTCTCGGAAGGGTCGAAGATGAAGACCACTGGCGCGAAAGTCGTGCCAATTATCAAAACTTTGGTAACCGAAATAACCGTAATAATGACGAAAGAAATGACGGCGATGGATTTCGCGTCAATATGATACAGAGAGGTAGAGGAAGAGGAAGAGGAAGAGGAAGTTATCCTGGTCGCGGTAGAGGGTACACCGCGCAAAATAATAACGACGCGGGAAACTGATTTCCGCGAACGTTGCGGGCCAAACGGAAGCGGACAATATATACCGGCCCCGATTTAAGAAAGGTTACCGAACTGATAGTAAAGTTATGAGACAGGTTAGAGACAGGCGCGGAACGACGCAACGTGTCGTTGCGGAGCAAGCGTCAGGTGCGCACAAAGATGACTCATCTTCGCTGTGCAGAGTGCTACATGTTAACAGGCGAGTGGAGCATCAGAGGGCAACGGCCCAGCCTAGCAGAACAGCTGTTCAGAGAGAAGCCGCTAGCAATGCGGCAGCATTAGGTACGAACATTGCCGTAAGAGCTGGTGAATACAGTACGAGTGGTAATTCCGTGGCGAAGGAAATAATATATGAAACTGTGGATACACAGAGACGTGCGGATAGCAGTGTTTGCAATGAAGTAAAAGGCGAGAATGAATTAGCAGAAATAACTGATTGGCGTGTGCAGATCGACGATCTGTACAAGGGCCTAAAGCAATGTGATTGGGAGGATTTTAAGAAGGAGTATGAAGCAAGGAAGTTAATTAGTGAAAAAGGAGGTAGTAGGGACGTCGATAAGGTCACGTGGCCCGAATTTGAAGAGGAGAGAGTAAATAGCGTCGCGCAAAGTACGCGTGCTGTCGACAGGACGAAGGTTAATGATAGGCAGGAATTGGAGGATGAAATCCTTAGCATTGACGAGGAAGTAACTTCTGTTAACAATCCGCCAACAGTACTAGCTGCTACCGAAATGCGCCGTGGAGAAGGGGCAGATAATTACCTAAAAGTAATTGAAGTCCACGAGGATTACACGAAATATGAATTAACGGTGGATGTGAGTAAAGCTGATGATGAGGCCGTTTTGCCAAAAGAGGAAATTGAATTAAAATCAAAGCCTGACGAAAATGCAGAGGGAGAACTTAGTGCCTGTCTCAGAAAAGCTTTTATGTTAGAACCCGAAAGCGATCCAGAATGGTCGGATTCTGACGATAGTTCAGATGACGAATATTTCGATACTGGTGAAAATAATGGGGATGCAGCTAATTGTGATATTGTACCTAATGATGACGAAGTTTCAAAACAAAATCCAGATGTTGAGACCGAACAAAGAAAGAAAGAGCCACCTGACGACTCAGGGTCTATTTTACAGAGAGTTCAAGTAATTAATGACTTTGAACTCCCTGAACCAAAGAAACCGCCAGATATAGGTGATGTGAATGTTAAAAGGATATCTTGGGACGATGTTATCGTCGACCCGGATTTGATTAGAGAAGACCACAACAATGAAAAACATTCGACGGTTAAACAAACTGTAATACCAGTTGAAATTTATAATGTGAAATTGCAAGTACTTCTTGATACTGGATCTCAGATAAGTGCAATCTCCCAGTCGTTTTTTGAACACATTTGTGATAAGCCTGGACTAGTAATTATGTCAGCGACGGGTGTAAAAATTGTTGGTGCTACGGGCAAGACTAGCAAGCCGGTAAAGAACCAGATTTTGGTAGAATTTAGTATAAAAGGACAAACATTTGAACACGATTTTTTGGTTGTGCCAGACTTGAGTACTGAAATGATTCTGGGAATAGATTGGTTAGATAAAGAAAAGGTTATTATTGATTGTAGCCAGGGAGTGATAAAAATTAATAATGCATCTAGGAATTTGGAATTAAAATTTGAGGAAAATGGGAAGGTGTTCGATTCAGAAATTGATTCTTTATTGTTGGAGATCGACCAAGGGAATGATGGTTTGACAAACAAGTATGAGGTGTACCATGTCCAGAGGTTAATAGATGAGAGTGACAAGCAGGGGCATGATTTTAAAGAAATTGTAGAAAATTTGAAGGAGATATCTCCTGATCAGAAAACAGAATTGCTTCATATTTTAAAAAGTAATAGTACCGTATTTTCGGACGAACCTGGCCTAGTTAAGAACTTCGAATACCAGATTGAGACAATAGAGCATAAACCTTTCTTTGTAAGACCGTTTTCGATACCCATATCAAAGAGGCAGGCTGCTCAAGTGGAAATAGATAAAATGATAGAATGGGGTGTAATCGAACGGAGTAGCAGCGAATATAATAGTCCCCTTATCATCGTGAACAAAAGGGATGGGGGAGTGAGAGTAGTTATCGACGCCGGGACTTTGAACAAAATTGTAAAGAAGGAAATAGACAGACCTGAAAATCTGGACGAAATGCTCCAAAAATTTTATAACGTGAAGTATTTAACCAGTCTGGATATGACCGCCGGATACTGGCAAATCCCATTGAGTAAAGAATCCCGTAAATATACCGCTTTTCTACTGGCCGGGAAATGCTATCAGTATAAAGTAGTGCCATTTGGGCTTAGCACTTCTGTGGCAGTATTTATTAGGGCACTGGACTTTGTATTAGGGAGAGAATTGAGTTCCCGGCTAACCATTTATGTAGATGATTTACTGATTGCTACAGAAGAATGGCAAGAGCATTGTGAATTATTGCAGAAAGTTTTTGTTGCTCTACAAGCAGGGGGAATGACGCTTAAGTGGAAGAAATGTGAATTTGTGAAATCGGAGATAAAGTTTCTGGGGCACATTATTACTACGACTGGTATTGGCAAGGACCCGGAAAAGTTAAGTGCAATAGCAGGGTGTCCAGCTCCTAGAAATAGAAAACAGATGAAAGCCTTTTTAGGTTTATGTGGGTTTTATAGAAAATTCGTCAAGGGGCAAGTTTTTAATAGTCTTCATTTGAATAATCTACTTAAGAAAAATAGTGCTTTTGTCTGGACTGAAGGGTGTATGAGAGATTTCGAAAAATTAAAAAGTGAACTTTTGAATGACAATATTTTGCATCACCCCATACTGTCAAAACCTTTCCACATGAGTACTGACAGCAGTGCTTATGGAACTGGTATAGAAGTTTTCCAAGAAATCTGTGAGGACGAAGAAATCGAACACAGGACTATCGCGTTTGCAAGTAGAACTCTAACAAAATACGAGAGAAACTACACTATATCGGAAAAGGAAGCTTTAGCCATAATATGGGGGTTAAAGAAGTTCAGAAATTATCTGTGGGGCCATAAGCTCATCATGCATACTGACCACAAAGCTTTAACTTTTCTTAAAGATTTTCGTTTACTTAATGGTAGGCTAACTCGTTGGGCTTTGTACCTGCAACAATTTGATTACGATATTTGCTATGTTAAGGGTACTGAGAATTATGTGGCAGATGCTTTATCTCGATTGCCTAATGGTATGAGTGAAGTGCCCAATGAAAATGGTTAAGAGGGTACTTTTCAGATAAGGTATATGAAAGAGGTTTCAGGAAAAAGGAAAATTGAGCAAATATGTAAAAATATGAGATACCATCAGAATGAGGATCCGACACGGAAATCTGTGAAGGTAAATTTTGACAGTGTGCAGTATCCTCAAATTAAGAAGTATTACAAAATCTTTAAAGGCATTTTATATAGGAGGAAGGATTTAGTCACTGAGGAATGGAGGGTATGTTGGCCACACCAGTTTGCCTGATGTCATAGACTATTTTCATTTAGCATTGGGGCATAGTGGGCCAAATAAATGTTTGGATAAATTAAATAATGTAGTGGTGATTGCTGGTAGTGTCAGTAAGAAGGTAAAGGAACGGGTTAAGTCGTGTGATGTCTGTCAAAAGGCCAAAGTACCGAACAAAACTAGTAGGGGTCCAATGCAAAGTACATTACCTGAAGACACCCTAGAATTATTATCTGTAGATTTGTATGGTCCCCTCCCAAAGACTTCGGGAAATTGTGCATATATTTTATTAATTTTGGAAGTATTCTCAAAATTTGTGAAATTATACCCCTTGAAAAAAGCAACAGCAAAAGCTGCATTTAGTAGAATGGTCGAATACTTCAGAACCATCGGGAAACCCAAGGCAGTACTATCTGACAATGGAGCCCAGTTTATATCCAAAATTTGGAAAGAAGGAATGGAGAAAAATGGTGTGGAGGTTAAATATATCGCAGCCTACCATCCTGCTAGCAACCCGGTTGAAAGGTACATGCGAGAAATCGGGAGGTTGTGTAGAACGTACTGCAGTCATAACCATAGAGCCTGGGGTAGATTTATATCGGATTTTGAGAATGTCATGAACACCTTACATCATGAAACTACTGGATTCCCACCGGAAGAAATTTTGTTAGGCGGCAGGAGTAAAAGTTTAATTGAAGAAAAACTAGAGTTTCCACCTTGTACAAGTTTGGGGTTGAGTCAAAAGAAAGAATTAGTCAGAAGAAGGGCAAAGCAAAAAGCTGAATCTAGATCTAAAAGACACGATAAAAATCTGAAAGTTTCAAAATTTAAAATTGGAGATTATGTTCTTTTAAAAACCCACGAAAAGTCTAGTGAACTGAACCATGAAATTTCCAAATTTAAATATATTTATAATGGGCCGTATATAATACAGAACATTACACACGATAATGCTTACTACCTGATCTACCCAAAATCCAAAAAACCTTTAGGTGTAAGAAATGTTGTGGACCTGAAACTGTATGTTCCTAGGAGTGAGTGACATAAGTACACTCAGAAAGCAATTTGCAGTAAATGTGCTGTATCCTATGCTGAAACTATTTTATTCCAAATGTAACAAATCTTTGTAAATGTATGTATACCATTGACAGTTTGCTAATGTAGTTATGTGAGTTTCAGATTACCAAATGCACTATAAATGTAAGAATGTATGGAGAAAAGGACTGAAAAGGAAAGGGTAAATGCTGAAAACCAAAGTGGACAGTATATGAGTCATAATATAAAGGACTGCCAAACACCAATGAGGGCAGATAAATAGTCAATGGAGAATTGTAAGTGTGATACAGGAGATGTGACAATATGAGGTGAAAAGGACTGCCCAAATCTGAATAAAAGGCAGCAAATTTGTGTAGTAAATTTTCTGAATATTATTGTGTGGTTTTTTTTTTTTAGTAAGTAAGGAAATGGACTGCCATTCAATGCAAGCAGCAATAAATTGTCTTATAGTGTATTCAGATATTTGCATTTGCTTTTGTAGTTAAATGTTTGTGTTCCAGATTTTGAAATTATTTCTTTGAGAAATTTAGTAAAAATGAGTAATTTGCTATTTAAGTAATGTTGTGATAGGAGAGTGGACTGTGCCAAAGGCACTTAAGTAAATGATAAGTAAATGTTCTTGATATGTTAAAAAGTGTAGACCTATATAATGTGAGTGAAAGGAAGCTTGTGGTATAAAATTTTTTTTTTTTGGATGGGAAATTCACATAAAGATTCAGAACCACTGTATAAATGTAAAATTTAGTGTTCCCATCAAATTTATACTTAATAAAATTTATTGGAAACAGGGGCATGTGTAACAACAACTGTACATATAATAATTTTTTCCTTCTGATTTTCGATAAATTAGTGTAAGCAATGTTTTGATTTCATTTCTTTTTCTTTTCGTGTCATTATGTTAAAGAAACTATAAGCAACTTTCGATGTGAATATTAATATTTATGTCAAATTTCAAGCAATGCTATAACAGAATTGAAGTATAACCCATGCTGAATCTATTGTAATATGTTTAAAATTGTAATTGTGCGTCTGGTCCATACGTAGGCAATGTATTAGGATATGTGGAATGCAAAACCTTTGGTGAATACCCTGTCTTATCTGTAGATCTGATCTTCACACGTACAACAGACTCAAGTGAGGAGTCAGGTCTCTGAGCAAGCAGAGATGGCGAGTTCGAAGATGACACCATAGGATTGACTGCTTAGTTTAAGGCGAGTATACACCTGTGGGTACAGAGAATCTCCATGAAATAGTGGCAACGAACCATCAGCACTAGTTCCGTGTCATTGCATGGATGGCGATTATTGATGACTGCCTCATCGGACCTGTAATCCTACTTCAAGGCCTCACGGACGAGATGTACATAATTCTGTGCCTGAGTGTGACCTCATCTTCTGTGCAGGACGATATTCCGTTGGTGGTGTGAAGGGCGATAATGCTAACACTCGATGGTGTTCCAGTCCATTGACCTCTTTAGTGGTGGAGTTCAGATATTAGTACGGACAATACGTTCTCACTTGCTTGGTATGTTCTCAGGTACGCTTTCAATGACTGAAATCTAAAGTGTCAAAGATGATTTATGTGCACATCAAGTTGGTTTACATACGTTTGAAACCATTTCCGGGCATATTACCACGTATCGTTTTTACTCCTTACGTTTTGAGACATCGTTTGCTATAGTTTGTGCCCTTTTAACAAAATGATCCTGTATATAGTTTTGTGGATAATGTCGGATGCTCCACGAGACTATATGCAGATGACACCGTTGCCTGCAGGAAGATGGTAACGATGTAAGACTGTAGCGCAATGCAGGAAGATCTGCAGAGGATCAACATTGGTGCAGGGACTGCCAATTAACAATGGACGTAAATGCATGTAGCATACTATGTGTAAATAGGTGAAGAGGCCTGTTGCTGTTCCATTATGATACTGCTGAAAACAAACTGCAAACAACAACTGTAAAATATATAGAACTAAACATGTGGAGCGACCTATAATGGAATGACTCCATAAAACTGATTATAGGAAAAACCGATACCAGGCTGTCTTTCACTGGAAGATCCTTAATGAAACGTAATTCCACCATGGAAGTAGGGGTTACAAAACTATTGTTCGACTGTTTCTTAGGTGTTGTTCATTTGTTACCAACTAGGACCATCAGAAAAGAGAGAAATGGTCCAAAGATGAGCGGCACGTTTCGCCAGGGGATCGTTCAGTTGGGTGTGTGCATTGCAGATATGCCAGTAGTAGGGTAGTGTACACTCTGGCGCATTTTGTTAGTGTGGGTTACATACATTCATGGGCAAAACTGATTAATTTATGACCCCTACCTTCCCCTTAACCTATTGTTCTGTTAATTGATTTATGACCTCCTGGGGATAATCCATCCTTCTGAGCCACCATCACCTCCCCTCCCACTCTACCTCCCCCACCCCTCTGGGGAATCCCCTCAGCCACAGAAGGACACCTTTGACATCAAACTGGTAAATTACTTAACCTCTACCCCTCCAGAAACTCCTTGCAGTCCTCCCCCCAACCTCCACCCCATCCCCTCCCCATTGGGAAACTAGTGGGAATAGAACTCAGTCTATGCTGGATAGGAAGGATCTCATGAAAGGAAATTTAATTACATAGCAAAGGATGTACCGTTTATTTAGCTACTGTTTACTGAGTTAGTGTACAGTTCCATCACCAGAGAATGAACACCTCACCCTATCCCTCCACACAGCTCTTTAAACCTCCAACCCTCACCCAGTCCCCTTTGTCAATGCAAGCACACTTTCAGACCAGACTTATTCGAATAGCCCCCTCCCACAATTAAATTGACTAATTAATGAAATCAGTAACCTTTTGTGTGGGACAGTTTTGCTTGGAGGATACAACCCTCTTCTGGAAATATTGATTGGCTAGAAATCTGGTGGGAAATCAGTGGCAGGTTATGGAATATTGTCTAGACAATTTCTGGCAGACAAGGCAATGTCTGGAATATTGTTTATTTAAATGATTTATAGGATAGAAAGTGGTGTATAGAATATAGTTTATTTATTTATTTAAAGAATTTGGTGTGATATCGATTGCAGCATATGGAATATTGTTTAAACAATTTCTGATAACAAGGCAATATGTGAAATATTGTTTATTTAAACAATGTATCGGTTAAAATGCAGTGCATGGAATATAGTTTAGTTATTTAAAGAATTTTTACAGAATCTGACTGCAGCATATTGAGTACAGTTTATTTAATCAATTTGTGGGTGACAAAGCAGTATGAAACATTAAAAAAATTGCGGTGCTTCTTTATTCCAATTGCAGAAGGATTACAACCATGAAACACTCACCACATGTAATAACGCTGTCACAGATCAAACTAAACAAATATGGCGAAAAGAACAGCACTTAATCATGTCGCTGAGTGTCGGGGCAGTCGCACCATACCATGGACGCCACTTGTCAGGGACCACTGCAGCTACTGAACTGCACTAATCTTCTTCAAACGAAGCATCAGATAGCAGCATCCCTTTGAAATTTGATACCAGACTCACTTTCTACCTCTCTCTCTCTCTCTCTCTTTCTCTCTCTGCCTTCCTCCCTCTCTCTCGCTGTCTCAAGTGGTTACTTCCTGTTTGTGTGGACCAACATATTCAAACACACATAGACCAAGATTCCTCCCTAACCCTTCTCCCTTCCATCCCCCTCCCCTGTTCGCTTGCTATTCATGCAGACCAGGCACTGGTAGCTGGTATTACCTTTTTTCTCACACTTCCACTGCTATCGAAACCTTTAGCGGATGGAACAAAGACATTCAACAAGAAATAAGTAGCATCTCTTGTGTGGCACACTAACCCCTCTTTTGTCCTGACCAAAGCTGCAGATACCTCGGACATCCCTAACCCTTCAGAAAATGCAACCCTGTCGACATCTGTGAAATATTCTCTCATGCTATCAGATGGATTGAAAAATTAATTGTGTACAGGCAGTTTTTCCTTGTGTCCTATTGGTGAATACTAGGACTCGTATGTTTGGCAGGATCGATACCGCAACCACACAGTTTTCAAACCCTTCCAGATTCTTTTCCCCTTTGCCACCTATTGGTGGATACTGGTACATTTAGGTCATTTGGTGGGAAGTCCATTACATTAGAAGTAGCTGAGAATTTCAAATTTCAGCTCAGTTGTATGCTATGTCCTTCAATAGTTTGCAAATGGGTTCGATTGATGAGTGTCCTCGCAGTACCACTATTGGAAACAATAAGTTGATCAGTCAGGAATTCTACAATTTGATTGGTTCTCTCAGTTACACCATGATGAAGAATGAGGGGGATGAGGATGAAGGATCGACCATGTGATAGTATAGTAACAATAAAGAGTATCATTCCCACCTTTCTTCTGCAAGACAGGCTCTTCTGGACTATATTGAGAAGCAGTAAACCCCACACAATTAAACAATGTTCCATTCAGCAGTAGTAGTAGTTGTAATGGTTAGATGTCAGACATCGCTGAAACATTTGCACATCCCATGCACTCATGTCCCTATGTTTACATGCAGTACCCCAGACCAGAGGTCATGTATCGCTAGTTGTTTCCTTCCTATCACACACATTCTCCTGATCATGAAGTATGCAGCATCGGCTGACTGTCAGGTAGTCATGCATGCTCTGAACAGGAGAGACTTGCACCTATGCCAGCTGCATACTCGTTCCCCAGTATCCACATGCCCACCATACTGAATGCTCATAGTTCAGAGAGGTTGTCACTAAGCAGTCAACCGATAATTTAGATGGAGGAAATACGAGGTGCGGCTAGAAAAAACCGGACTGATGCTGGAAAAAAAAAAACATTTATTTACAATTTCATGTTATCTCCTTCAATGTACTCTCCTCCTCGGTCTCTACACCGCTCCATACGAATTTTCCACTGTTCATAGCAATGCTGCAGATCATTTTCGGTAAGTCCATACATTACTTCCGTCGCTTTTTCTTTTACTGCTTCAACAGTCTCAAATCTAGTTCCTTTCAAAGCTGACTTGACTTTAGGGAAAACAAAAAGTCACAGGGAGCCAAATCAGGTGAGTAGGGTGGATGATCTAAGATGGGAATGTTGTGTTTTGCCAAAAACTTCACTGACAACGCACTGTGAGCTGGGGCATTGTCTTGGTGAAGGATCCATGACTTCTTTCTCCACAAATCGTTCCGTTTTCTCCGTACTCGATCACGTAGGGTAGCCAGGACGCTAATGTAGTAATGCTGATTCACTGTTTGTCCCTCTGGTACCCAATCAATGTGCACAATCCCTTTGATGTCAAAAAAAAAACAATCATCATTGCCTTGAATTTCGATTTTGACATTCGTGCTTATTTTTGTCGTGGAGAACCAGGAGTTTTCCAATGCATCGATTGGCGTTTAGTTTCGGGATCGTAAGTAAAAAACCACGATTCATCGCAAGTAATAACATTTTGTAAGAAGGTGGGATAACTTTCAATGTTTTCCAGGATGTCAGAACAAATCATTCTTCGGCGTTCCTTCTGTTCAATTGTGAGACACTTTGGAACCATTTTTGAACACACTTTGTTCATGTTGAAAGTTTCATGAAGAATCTGCCTAACAGTTTCCTTCTCAACTCCTGTTAACTCAGACACTGCTCTGATTGTTAAACGGCGATCTTGTCGAACAAGTTTACCGATTTTTTCAATGTTTGCATCAGTTTTTGCTGACAATGGTCTGCCAGTGCGAGTGTCATCACTGGTGTCTTCGCGGCCATCTTTAAATCGTTTAAACCACTCAAACACTTGTGTTCGCGATAAACAATCATCGCCGTACACTTGTTGTAACATTACAAACGTTTCACTTGCAGATTTTCCTAGTTTGAAACAAAATTTGATGTTAACACGCTGTTCTTTCTGTACACTCAACATTTTCCGACGCACAGACAAAACGTCAACTAATTAAAACAGACGCCACGGGCAGACTGAGTGCAGGAGGCAGATGAAACTCGAGCAGTAAGCGGAGCGAGAGTCACGTGACAGGCCACGCGACTTTCAGCCTCATTGCATTCGTTTTATTGTTTCACCAGTACTAGTCCGGTTTTTTTCTAGCCACACCTCGTAATCGTCCAGTGCAAACACCCATCATATTGAATCTCACCCACACCCACTTCTGTCACAGCTCTACCAGCATATGGGCTAGTTCACTATTTAGCTATCCACAGGATGCTGTTAGGGTCTCTGCCAGGACTTGTGTCCATGGCTGCAGGCAAGAGCTGACTAGTTGGACAGCTGAAACTTTTTTTTTAACCTGCCACTCATGACACCCTTGATTAAGCCAGATATGCCCAATCATTCTGGTCACCGGCTACCTCCATGATGCATCCGGATGACAGGCAGCGCCATTCCAGAAAGTCAGCAACATACTTATCAGTGGAATTGCAAATAAATATTACGATTGCAGCCCCAGTCTGGTGACATTCGACAATTATCGAAATATTGCAACTACTTCCTCCTGGTGCCTGTGGCTCTGGAAACATCAATTGCTCACATAAATATGTATCTTTCTTATGGCTAGATATAATTGTCTCCCATGCAGTGGAATGTCATTGATATCAAATTATAGGCTAATTAATTAGATTATGAGAGTTACCTTGCATGATGAGTAATTTTTTTCCAGCTGCCGGACTATACTCGCCAGTAGCTCAAAGGGGGAGGATGATGTTCTTTTCGACGAACACTATCGATAAGCAAGATTTGAAGCTGCCTGCAGAAGGATTCCAGGACCGCCAACATAAATTTCACATTTTGCATAAGGACCACAAAGGTAAAATACATGAAATTAGCACTCATAAGGAGGCATATAGGCAGTCTTTTTCCCTCACTATGTTTGCAGGCAGAATAGTAAACGGAATGACTAGTAAAGGTACAGGCTACCTTCTGCCACACACCATACGATGGATTTCGAAGTAAGCATATAGATATAAATGTAAATTTAGTCTACCTATTAAGACATCACTCCATCCATTTATCGGCATACAAATCTGATTTATCTACAAAGCAAATGACAGAAGTTCTGCTGCTGATAGTTTCTCAGTATATATTTTCATGTTAGCTCCTAATGTTCTCACTGCCATCACTTCACAATTTGTATGTTCGATGTTGTAATATGTTCGCCTTCAACACTTAGAAGAAGCGGTACAGAGATCACCTCTCAACTCCTCTTTCATTAGAGTATCGCCTACCTACCGTATTCTCAGGAATCTTCCAGTATTCGATATACAGCATTTGAATCTAAATGATTTCTACGAGTAAGATATGTCCCCTGCCAAGTCACAGACCCCGCCTGTGAAATATCATCATGTTCTGACAGCACTGTTCCATTAACTAGAAGACTGACTAGGTAGGGAGCTATCACAGTGAGAAAAATAACACTGATGTATGTACAGGAGGAAATTTAGAATCACGCAAAGTATGTATGTGCTTCATAAGGAAATTCAGAAGCATAATACCTACAATTCACCAATACTGCATTACGGTCTACAAATATCACCCTGTATATGTCCTGATCTCCTTTTACATATTCCTATGATTATTATGTTAGAAATACAACAATGTAATGGCGTCAGAGACTTCATTGACAGCACAGTGTCTCTTTCTCATTCTCTCCTCATTATTTTTATAACATACAATACAGTAAAACTACGAACTATAAAAATTTCAACGTCACTTGGCAGAGAGCTTGATAAGATACTACTGCATCCCTCTCTTCCGATGTATTGAGAACAAATACAGACTGTTTGTTGACTTTGAGCGAATGTGGTTATCTTATTAAACGTACAGGTACTGGTCCATTGGAGCAGGTGTCCAGTGATCGAAGTCGTTTGCACAGAGTAGTGTAAAGTTTTGTCGCCCGTACTGTAGGAGGACCATATGACACAGACGACAATCACGAGAGAGAGTTCCTTTGTTGTTCTTTCATAAGCAGTTCGAGATGTTATTTTTCTGCTGTAACACATCCGAGCAGTGTATGACTACATGAAACTAACACAACCCACAGATTGGTTGAAATAAAAGACAGAAGCGGTGTTTCTTATAAAAAAAAATGTGGAGGATATCGGAGCATATCGGAACTGGAAGAGTTTGCGGCATTGTGAGCGTTTCTAAACAGCTCTCAACGATGATGATCTTTACATTTAATCTCATCTTCAACACTGGGCAGCAAATGGCTCAGTATTCCATTTTTTGAAGTGATCCTGGGCATTGATTCCTCATATTGGAGGTGCATATTGCACCCAGGTATATGATCGTTATTTCGGCGTCCTAAGTGGTAGTCATATTGACATCCAAGTCTTTGGACTCAGTGTCTTTCATTTTTATGACTTACATTGCATAACAACATGTGAAACAAGGAGTTTCCTGTAGTTCTTAATCCCATAGAGCACAGCTAGTATTAAGCATCAGTTGTCAATCCCACCAGTAGAGGAATGGAATGATTTGCATGCACCCAGGCAAACATGTAAGTACCCCAATCCTTCCACATGTTTTAGTCAAACTTTCATCCCCTTTACTTATTTTCCATCAATTTTCGTACTTTTATCGGATTTTCTGTAATTTCAACACATTTTACTCAGTTACTCAAGGTGCAAACTACCACTATCTACGAGTTGTCACGTTAACAAATTTTCATTGCGTCGATCACGTGATGCTATCAGCCAGTCACATTGCAGGTTCTCAATTTCTTTATAATTGCTAAACCACCCCCTCCATTACATTGCTAGGGATATATACATGTGGACATATCGTGAACACTGTTACACAGCCTGCATCACATGACACAAACACTGTTTCTTACAGTAGGAAATTGCGATCAGCAGAGAGGAGGTGCAAAAACTACCTTCATTAGCCAAAATTCTTTATAAATTTGGTAAACTTTTGTTACGATTTACCATCTCCACCTTTGTGGATGGAGCCGCAAAATATTCTCACATTCGTGGTACGAAGTAAGAAATCCAAAGCTCTGACCCTCAATCCTCTGTTTTGAAACGAGCTACCTCATTGAACCTATAGGCTAAGGATTCTCAGCAAAACTCCAAATGGCCTCTCTCTAGGCATCTCGTAAATGCACTCATTGCACGCACTCCTCTGCAACTATACAAAGTTGTAGTGCTAAATTTCTCCACGGTGAAAAATCGACTTGGACCCGACACCAGGAGAAGATGTTGAATTGGGCAATGACGTAACCTCCCTAGGACCAGCTTCTCCGAGACGTAGAAAGACATTTAAGAAATCCTAAATGATTGCAAATACAAAACAGTAATTGCTTAAACTATATTTATACAGACTTAATCTCTCATCATTTTTATATTATAATTGAAGAATGGTTCCCTTAATAAAGCCTTTCATTTGTTATGGCATTTTTAAAATTTTTAAACTCATTTATCATCAAGTTGGACTGGCTTGGTAATTCATAAATACTAGTACAGGGGATAACTACCTATATAGGTAGGCAACTAACTAAATTACCCTTAAATTTAAATAGTTGGGCGAATGTGGATGAATTGGGTTTCGAAAGTCTTAGCAGGAATTCAGCGTTACGAATACTTTGGCGTTTTTATTTACATCTTTACAAAGGAGTCAGTGCAATTTAAAATTAAGGAGCTCTTTTTATGCAGTATTTAATGCTGCTCCTACGAATGACACTTTTCATTTGGAGTAGCCTTTTTGAGTTACAGGTGTTGGAACATCAGCAAATCTCACTTTTCTGCCAAGTCGATAAGTGTGATACGTGTTGCCAATCTTTGACTATCGATTATGGCCAAATGGCTGAACCGATTGTAACTTTTAAGTAGGTCATTTTATGGTCTCCTATTTTGGTATTTTCGAGATTTTCTGTAATATGTATCTGAAGTAAACACCGAAAATTTTCAAAAATTTCGTGTTTTCGGCCTTCAAAAGCTTAGCACAAACCAGAAACCGACCCACACTCATTTAGCTCTTTTTTGGGATGGCTAACGTTGATTACAACATTTCCAACTTGTGCATATTTATTAACCAGCAAAAGTCTCATCTGCCTGCACTAACGTGTGTTAATACTGTTCTGCCACACGTGATTTACGTCGAAACGGCACGGAACAGATCACATGCGTGTGACGCTCGATCCTATTGTTACCACAGTAGCACAGTTTAAGAAAATAATTCAACAATCAATCCGAAATCGCTAAATTTACGCTGAGTCGTGGCAAACCTCGTACACAGAAGTGAGGACCACAATATTCTCAAAGTATTGCAAGCATAATACAGCGGACGTTTTCAAAGTAACAATCTTTTGAAAAACTAAAGCTGAAAACTTCCTCTACCGGAGAACAGATCTAAAATCCTACACCGTACGCTCATTCTCCAACATTCAATAAAAACATTATGTCCGTTACTCTTCTTGTACTGAACTTAAAGGTAGTACTAGCATCCTCATATACGCCAGTTCAATTGTTATCAAGAGTTGCATGCAAAGTGACACTTCGTATTCTGTACTAATTATCTGCACGCTAAATTGTCTTTCAACCTAAACTAACAGGACACAAATAACATTTTGGCAAGCTATCACGTCCGTATTGTGACGAGTAGATGGCGTAGAGTTTTGAGCCGGTATCGTGGACTGTATTTCAGTCCTCACCTCACAGCCGTTTGTATTGACTGTTAAGAGCTTTTGAGTATGTTAGATGGATAGAATGAGAAAATTACCCTCTGTATGGCAACCTAGCAGTGAGGGGTCAGTGGGCGAATTTTTGTCGTAATCCCTCCTACACTTCCATCGTGTATTGGAACGTCAGTGTACAAGCCTACTGCTATTCGTTGGATGGTGGCTGGGCAGTTCCGGCAAATCTAATAGCATCACAGAAAATGGGTATCTTGGCTCGATTGCCGATACTTCGAAACATGGATATGTGAGGAGAAGAGCCAAGATGACTAAACGGGAATGTTATGAAATAACGGTGTCTTAACCCTTTCAAACCGACTGGCTACAATTGTGTACATTAAAGTTTAACGTTTCTTAGCTGAAACAGAAGTAGTTTCTCCCAGTGGAAACCTGAGCTACACATTTGTGAATGTTCAGCCTTTCCATTATGCGGAAGCGCTGCCAACTGTTGGGCATTACTATGAAAACATCAGCATGTCAATGTAGCAATGTGCAGAAGCTCGTGGCCACCGGACTACACAGAAGTGGTTGGTTCGCTATATTCCACTGTATAACTGAAGATTGTTGTTGTTATTTTGCATGGTAACTACTGAATGATCATTTCATTTACTACAATAGAGAATATTTCATAATTAGTTATTTTAGTCCGTAAAATGAAGCCAAGAGTATAAAATATGTTTCGAAAACGTATGCATATTTTTGTATAAATCTTCCATCTAAAACCATTAAAAAATCGCCCAAGAGCATTAGCACATAAAGAATAATTTTCTTTCCTTAGGAAAAAATTCAGTGAAAGGGTTAAATGAGCGATATCGATTCTGAACCTATAGGCTCCAACAATGTTCAAACAGGTTTGTACTGTCACCGAGAGCTTTGCCAACATTCCCCACACAAGGGGAAATTTTGCAGCTTTCGAAAAACAGTTTTTGCATCAAGGTTACTTGATTATAGCAGAAAAGGTCTTCAACGAGTCGCACACCAACTCACCTTAAACATGCCCTTCAGTTTGCCGGATGTGAACGTAGGACTCAATTTGATTCTCAGCTGGCGCCACTTCTTTCCTCCCAACGCAAAGAGATGTTGGTTGAGAGGTTCTTCGTCGTCGATGAACAGTCCCCTGTCGTGGAACGTCCCGAAATCCTTAACAAGGACGTGGCGAATGAGTTCAGGGTCACGGATAAGCAGCAGTGGTCGACGGAATCCGTAAAACCCGACATATCTCTCTCCTGAAACGAAAACAGAGTACAGTTACGAATTAAATTAGCGAAAGATATCACCTCTATGTTGTAACACATACATTTCACCACAACTGTCGTACCGATTCTCAGTCTTAAACAGATCTACAGCTAAGACGACACGACGTGTGTGTGAGATGTGTAAATGCAGACGTGCTGTGTGACGAGAATCCCAGTAAACTTGGTCAGACTATGCTTGACACGGGTTCGGCGATCCTGGTGACGCGCTGATGGTGGCGCGTCATCTCCGCTTCGTCCAACAGGGGCGCAGGTAACGGGAATCTTGGGTCAATCGCCAATATACCATCAGCACTATAAATCTCCACAAAAATAGAAAAGAAGCTCAATGTGTGCTAAATGGCAGAGAAGCGTGCTACTGCTGAGGACAAACAGCCGTCTTGGGACTCCCTCTCGCCAGTGGCCGAATTTCTGTTGTAACAAGCTTACTGAGGTAGTTGGGTGCGCAGTAAGTACTATAACTTCCTCTAAAAAGCCTCTTTCGCGTTCGGGTGGCTTGTTGGACAGTGCAACAAATGTAGTCTGGTGGGCTGTTTGCCACCATAATAATTTTCGAAGAATGCAAAAAACCATGATAATGGAAAGTCACCTATCAAGATGTGTTATATGTTGTGTAACGAGAACAAAAAAACACCTTTAAAAATATCATATCTTTATACAAAAATAATGTTCAGTACACCACGAACTGTGCATTCCATGTGGCGATTGTCCTTATAAAAGCTAAATTCTTGCGAAATTACTCCATGGTGTTGAATTTGTGCAGTACACTGAATTACTACAAAGCAGACGCGCCATGCTAGAACTTAATAGACCGTGATGGAGACGACGCAAGTAGGAATGGTAGTCGGCGAGTTTGAGTAATGTAAAAAAAGTGTGAATAAAGTGTAGGGAAGCAGCATACTTGCCTTATAAAATTCACATCAGTCTTTCCATTGTGTGCCAGCCTAGTCCGCTGTAACTAGCTCTGACGTCATAAATATTGCGCAATACTTTAAAATGAAGTAAATAACCTGAAACGTTTCTAGCATGTCAGGAGTAATACAAAATCAATATGTGTCGGATATCAGTTCAATAACTCTAACCATTTTCGAAATTTGGATGTTTTTCTGTAAAAATCATTGGCGCAACAGAAAAGAGCTAGAAACTTAAAAATTTATATTTAGATTCCTTTTGCATAATAATTTAGTAGAAACAGTATTCTGGATCTCACAAATTAAAATTTTAGTTGAAATTCATGATTTTCTGATTTTTGTCTTAGAGATTAAGGAAGCAAGATAGATTAAGTAGGCGAATAAATAAAGCTAGGATGTTTAAATTTAAGTAGAGGGGAGATCCGCTATAATCATAAAAATGTGAGAAGTTTCAACAGAATAACTATAAAACTATAGCGATAGCGTATCTCCAAAGGGCAAATTCAGAGCTCGTCTACTGCGTGTAGTGTAATTAAATTAATTATCTCGCCCAAAATATTTGACTTAGTCATGTCAGGCTTTTATTATGATTACTTACCTGTGTGCTGATTGCACATTTAAATTGAGAGCTTCATCGGCCATCAGCAAAGGAAGCAATGATTTATTCGATAACTTAGTGGTGCATTACTAGCCCAGCAGCTAGTCGGGACAGCAGATTTGATCAGGCGTTCCCTTAGCTGTCCGCACCGCGGCTTTATATGTAAGAACGCTGCGTGAGAAAGGAAGGCCCCAGTTCTTTCCAGACGCTGATTAGCCCACCACCTGTGCCGAGAGTCGCGTCCCTATCGTAGATATAAACAGCCTCGGATGCAGTAATAAGTTACTCGGGATACGTGTAACCATGAAATCGTTTTCGAGTGAAGTGTTAATTTTGGGATGACGTTAATGATCTATCTTTAGTTTGCGTATGCCGTATTTTCACGTGCCGCCGCAGGACAGACATTCTACCATTATTAGCGTGGCGTTTGATGAACATTATCATCAAATTATGGCGAGCATTCACTTAAACATTTAATTTGAACAGTTATAGTTGCATCAGCGCATTAGACTCTGAACTGCTCTGGTAGTTGGATTGTGTGGATTCTTTTTGGTCTGTGACTTTCAGAATATAGTGAACATTTTAGAGAGGATGATTTTTGATTGTGAATCCCAGACAATCTCCTAATTCCTCAGAGCTATAACCTGTAGCAATAAATGTATTTCTCAGATGAAGTGGGCACTAGGAAGTCTAATTACAGGCTTCACGTGTTGCTAATCACTTTCTGGTTGCCAATATTGTAGTTAAAGAGCCAGTGTTGAGAACGGCAAACAACAGCATTAAATAAATAATAGGAACATTAACAACTATTCCACCCGCTGCCCCACAAAAGGTAGACAGCGGGCAGCATGAAACTCTTGTATAACCGTACTCTAAGGATTTATTACGGCAGATACCATCCACTTCTTAATACAGACTTGCGTTTCCGTCTCGTTACGATATTTTAAATGCCAATATTTTAGTATACCAACGCTGGTGTCTACCAATCAAGCTACATGTGATTAATTTAGCAGGCTACTCCGAAAACAGTAAAGTGTTGGTTCATCTTCTGCACAATATCTTAACTACACAGGTAAAGTAAGTAGTTACCTACCTACTCGAAGGAGACAAAGATCTACGGTCCTGAAAATTACTGCAGCATATTACTTTTTTCGAGCTAGAATGGCCAAAAGAGCTTTGCAACCGTTATCCATCGCGGTTTCCTTCGCAGCGACGGTCACAAAATAAATGTAAGAAGTTTCTGTATCCACACAAGCACTGGGAAATGGCGAAGGCAATGTCACATGCTCCTCTAAGTAAAGCTGCAAAAGGAAAATCAGTTCGTTAAACGTCAGAGTACAGCGTGCCAGAGTCTGTGCGCATGAGTGGCAAAGTCGAGAGACTGACGGCGGTATGGAAGGAGGAATTTACGAAGTTTTCGGAACTAAGAACTGGATGTGTTCCGACAGGAATTGAACTTTACCTGAACGCCTCTTTTTTCTCATCGTTCTAAGAAAGTGTGCACACCATAGTGCGATGTCCTCCCTCTCAACCAGAAATGTTCTATTTTTAAATTTTTTTATAGGAAGCTAACCTTTTCGTTTTTCTTCTTGACACAACTGAGCTACGTTATTTATTGACACTTAGCCATCTGAGCAAACTATTCGATAACATATATTTGCATGATGACTAACCATTTCAGAAGCTAAGAATATGCAGAGGTAGTAACGGAGTATGACTGTAACATGACTGTACAATGCCGTGTCACGTGCGTCGGTCGTGTACTGTGGAGTACTGTCAAACACCTTTTATCCAGTCTGCACTAAACAAAGTTTGGTCTCGCCTTCTGCCGGCGACTACTGTAAAGCGAGATTATAATTAGCTTGAAAAGTAGCTAATCTAATCTGAACCCGATAAAGAGGGGAGATGAAGTGGTGAGTAAACAAGCAGACACAGATAAAACGGCAGTGAAACTGGTGCTACTCTAAGCGCGGTAAGTACCCAAGGCTGTTGTGAGGGGGGGGGGGGGGGGGGGGAAGGACCGGGAAGACGCCCTCCGGGCCTTCGCCATGCGGAAAAACCGTCCACTGACTCCGAAGCCTTGTGATCGCAGCTCACCGAAGACGCGGCGTGTGATACCATCCATGTTTCTGACCATCAGGCGGTGCCTAGGCCCCTGCTGTTGCCGTTGGTGAATACACGGCGACCGCGAGGTGAGCCGGTAGTCACGTGGCCAAAAACAGGGGGTCTGCAGCGTTACCAAGGGCGGTTTTCCCCGAGAGGGTGGACGTTGCAGTTCATTGCGTGGTGGGAGGTGAATACTCAGAGGTCGCGGGTTACTTCACAGTTGCCGCGCAAATAACATATGCACACAAATACAGGCGCAGGATAGGCAACAGCAGTACCAGAAAAAGAGAAACGAGACGCGGAGGCACGTCTAAATACCATCTCCGTACACATACAATACTTTAGGTACCGACGATGGAAGCTATAAATGTACCAGCTACCTTTAAAAGTTGATAACTTCTAAATGGCTTACGGGGTCTTAACGAATGAAGTGTCAACTGATGGCGCTTGAAGATCACTCTCTGGCATTATCTTTACAGTTTATACAAGAGCAGTAAGTTTTGAGCTACTATCCGGAATGTTCATTCTCACGATTAAAAAAATGTGTTTTAGCTCAAAATAAATTGCAAAAAATATGTATAGCGGCACTATTACGTAAAACAGAGGGGTCCAAAAAAAATATATCAACTGTTTAAAAGTCCATAACTGGCAAACTAATTGACGGAGTTGTCTCATCTTTGGTGGTGTAATAGTCTGTAGTTCCGGCAATCGCCACACAAGCGTTGTATTGCGTTGTTTTGTTTTGACAGTCGACAAATAGTCAGTGTTTTGTTCTTAGTTGCACCTAGGTACTCGAGTAAATATGGCTGGCGCAAGGCTTACATTCGACGAAAGGAAGTCAGTTTTGAAGTGGTATTTTAAGTACGAAAACATTAATGAGGTTCAACGGCAATGGCGAAATGAGAATCAAACAGAGCCACCGACACGTTTAACGATTCGTCGCATTCGAGACAAATTTGAAGCCGAAGGCTGTGTTAAAGATGTACACAAACAACGATCTGGACGACCTGTAACAGTAACGAGTCCAGCTAACTCCCGTTGTGTGTTGTAACAGTTCACTCGCTCACCACAGAAGTCTATGAGACAGTGTGCCCTTGAAACTGGAGTGAGTCGTTCAAGTGTTCGGTGAATTTTGAAGACAGCAAAGTGGAAGTGCTACATCCCACGATTGCTACATGCAATGAACGAGGACGACCCAGATTGCAGAATGGAATACTGCGAGTGGTTTACTAACATGGTGCGCAACGATGAAGAGTTTGCAGAGATTATTGTGTGGTCTGATGAGGCACAGTTCAAACTCAATGGTACAGTAAATCGCCACAATTGCATCTACTGGGCCGCCGAAAATCCGAACGTCCATGTAGACAAAACCGTGAATTGGCCAGGAGTAAATGTGTGGTGCGGGTTGTCTTACCGGGGCTTGATTGGGCCATTCTTCTTTGACGGTACAGTTACCGGTGAGGTGTACCTTCAGAAGCTTCAGGCATCCATTTTACCTGCCATTCGAGACCTGTATGGAGACGGAAGAGATTACTTTCAACAAGATGGTGCCCCAGCCCACTACCAAAATCTTGCCAGGCGTATCTCGACGAAAATCTACCAGGAAGATGGATAGGCCGTATAGGTGCTGTGGAGTATCTACCACGTTCCCTAGACCTAACTCCTCTGGACTTTTACCTGTGGGGAACACTAAAGGACGTCGTTTATCGACAGAAGCCACACACATTGGGTGAACTTCGAGAATCCATCTTACATTCATGTGCAAATATCCAACTGAACACGTTGCAGTTAGTAGTTCGTGCTGCAGTTCGGCGGCATAGTTTGTGTGTGGATGTTAATGGTGACCATTTCGAACACCTACAGTGATATGTTTAAGTTGGACTTTAAGCTACACTTTCACAAAAAATGAGACAACTCCGTCAATTAGTTTGCAAGTTATGGACTTTTAAATAGTGGATACATTTTTTTGAACCCCTCTGTAGACTACAACAGCTATCTCTGTAGTTTAATTTTCTTTAGGTTGAAAATAGGTAACAGTAACATTTTTTACGGTAAAATGTATATTAGTTGTAATTTTTTTCGTGTTTCTAATGACAAATGGAGGCTATTTGTGGCCGTCGGTCATGTGCGCCTTGGTCAGTTGGCTGTTCGCTATGGGGGCTCAAGACTCGCGCTGATAAGCGACGCGTCCGTAGCGGCTAAAGGGTTTGAAGTATTCCGAATCACAGATACAGCTACTTGTACCGTTTCTAGAACGGAAACACTGAGAAGTTTTTCGGTAGCCCCCCTCACTGAACAGCTGCGTGGCGTTAATGACTTGTAAAATTTCTGTACACTTTAATTGATTTTAGTTCTGAACTGCGTTGCTGTGTTTAAAGACACTGCATAGGATAGTAGACTCTGAAAGTATCCACAACCAGTTTTTTTTTTCGAACTTTAATTTTAACTTCAGTGTGACGAGTGGGAAATAGCACAGTTCTTGCTTTAGCTCACAAATCAATCTGTTCTGCACTGCAGTATTAAGCAAGGGTTTGATGAACATTTTAATTACTGAACAGAATCCAGCTTGTCATAAGAACACTTCGTGTCGCCAGTCATAAGCCCGTCTGCGATTTGGTAACAGGGGGATGCGACAGGTGTGCGGCAATCCCGTAGTCACATAACGCGCCAACAAACTTATAAAATCGTTGAGACACTTACTTACTTACTCCTTGGCGCTACATGCCGTGTAGGGCCTTGGCCTCCTCTACCATCTCTGCCCACTCTTCTCTGCTGGCTGCCTTGGCTCTCCATCTTCCAAATCTCCTTCTTCTCAACTCCTCCTCTACGTTGTCTAGCCATCTGGTCCTTGCTCTGCCCCTTATACCGCGTCCACCTGGTTTTCCTTTGAAAACTTTCTTGATTGTGCTGCTCTCCACCATTCTTTCTACACCAATGTAGTCTATTACTCTTTATTTCAGTCACGATATGGGATTTGTTGTACAAGTCTCTGATTTCCTTATAATTTCTGATTCGCCAAAAACCTCCTACCATTCACTGGACCAAAGATTTTCCTGAGAATCTTCCTTGCACTTGGATCTTCCACAGGTGTATGATCGTTGTGGCAAGAGGTTGGGATTGGGAGTGGCATGGGGATGGACTAGGATGGTGTGGTGGTTGGATGGGCTATGGGACACCAATTTAGGAGGGCAGGAAGTATCTCAGGTAGGATGTCCCTCATTTCGAGGTACAATGATAGCTAATCAAAGTCGTGGTGGAGGATGTGGTTCAGTTGTTCCAGTCCAGGATGGTACTGGGTATGAAAGGAGCACTCCTCTGAGGCTGGTTTTTGAGGGTGGTGGGACGATTTGGGGTGTGAGGGGAAATGGCACAGGAGATCTGTTTGCGGACTAGGTCTGGGGGATAGTGCCTACTCAGTATGCTGAGGATCTCACCAAGGCCTTCACAGACAGGCACTATCTCCCAGACCTAGTCTGCAAACAGCTGTGCCATTTCCCCACACACCCCCAATCCTCCCACCAACCTCAAAAACCAGCCAGAAAGGAGTGCCCTTTTATCACCCAGTATCACCCCAGATGGGGAAAACTGAACCACATCTTTCGCCAAGGCTTTGATTAGCGATCTAACGCACGACTTTCCGGAGCGGGAAGGAGCGCCTGGTCCCCGGCACGAATCCGCCCGGCGGACTTGTGTCGAGGTCCGATGAGCCGGCCAGTGTGTGGATGGTTTTTTAGGCGGTTTTCCATCTGCCTCGGCGAATGAGGGCTGGTTCCCCTTATTCCGCCTCAGCTACACTATGTCGGCGATTGCTGGGCAAACAAGTTCTCCACGTACGCGTACACCACCATTACTCTATCACGCAAACATAGGGGTTACACTCGTCTGCCATGAGAAGTCCCCTGGAGAGGGGGGGGGGGAGGGGTACACCGGGGGCCGCCCCGCACCATAACCCTGGGTTCGGTGTGGGGCGGCGGAGGGGTGAAGTGGACTGCGGTAGTCGTCGTGGGGTTGTGGACCACTGCGGCTGCGGCGGGGACGGAGCTTCTCCTCCGTTTCTAGGTCCCCGGTTAACATACAACATACAACAAGAACTGTACAATACACTGTCAGCATCAGATTCCTAGTAAGGGTACTTGCTTTAAATACTTTAATCAGTGCGAAGTAACTCCTGTTTCCATCTGTAGTCCTTGCGTGTATTTCTTCTCTCATATTATTATTCTCAGTTACAAGTGACCCAAGATATTTAAAGCTCTCACAGCGTTGAAATTCTTTCCCATTCACAGTTTTGCTTCTTTCTCCTTCGCTATACCTTTCCCCACTTGTGGTTGTTTACATATTCTTGGTCTTTGACTGATTGTGAACCCCCATCTCCGCCCCAAATCTTTCTAAGTTTTCCAGCTTTTCTTCCAGGTCCGGTTTCCTCCTGGGTAACAAACCAGTATCATCTGCATATTCAAGCCCTGCGGCGCTCTGTTACACAGTCTTCCTCCCAGGGTTGCCACATTGTGTCTTCCGCATTACCCTCTCCAAGGCGACATTAAACAGACGCATTTAGTTAACCACTTTTACTCAAAGACATACTCTAGAGACTGAGAGAGAGATTGCACGCCGCAGTGGAAAGCAGAGCTTTAAGGAGGAGATAGAAGGGAACACACTCGACAACACGGAACACGAGTGGCTGCCGCCAGCAGGACTGAAATATCGTTCCATTTTGTATTCCCCACTACTTCACAGTTGCAGCTGTTTACCCATTTCCAAGGGAGCACAGTATGGCCCGTCAAACAGACAAATTTTGATTACAGTCAAAACTTTCGTCTGGTCACACATTGTTAAAATGTAATGCGCTGGCCAGAGTGCAAAATTAGCAACATGACGCAAAGTGTTTCCTCAACAGCTTTGACGTAACGTACCCTGGCTAGCGATAAGGTTCGTATAGTCAAGTCAAGTGGAGATTCTTAGAGGAAAGTTTCCTACAAGTTTTTTTTAGAAGCTTTCTATATGTTTTCGAGGGTGATGAATCAGAATTGTGTAAGTGCCATCAAAATTTCGACACGGAAGTGGGTAAAAATGAAAAAAAGCCACGAAAAAATAGAACATATTTGGATTTTTCACTTGTAACTGGAAACGACGCAATATCAAGCAAAGATGACTCATTTCGAAAATACGGCGGGTTAAATAGATTGTACGACTTTTTTGGTCAGACCAAGCGTATGACATGTAGCGCTTGTTGTAGTTACCGCTATTTCGGGCGTCACAACCAACACCCAACTCCTCATCTCTCAGTATGCTATAATGTTCATTCGAAGGGCAACATGATAGCTTTCATCAGTGCCACAGTTAGGCGTCGCTCTTTATACCACCGCCAAGTGTCTCTTAGCATTGACTACAGAAATGTGTGGTTTATGGGGAGGGAGTTCTCGACCATTGTGCCCAATTCTTTTTCATTCTCCACGCACAGTCATTGCACTTGCTGGACTGCAGTTTGCAATTGCATTCTGGAACTCGTGGCTGATTCATTCAGTTGATTTCACGTGACTTTTTCGAACCACCATCCGCAATGCTCGCCAGTCCCTGTTCGTCAGTACGTGAGGCCTTAGTTTTGCTGTCGTGATGCCTTCGCGTTTCGACTTCACAGTCACATCACCAACAGCTGACTTGGACAACTTTATGAGGGTTTAAGTGTCTCTGTTGAATTTGTTACTTGGGTGACATCCAATGACTAGTTCGGATTCCAAGTTACTGAGCTCTCGTGCCCAATCCTCTCTGCTCTTACTGCTTCTCTGCTAACAGCACAATACTCCCCGCCTCCTTTTATACTGACTGTTCTTCCTGTCGTGATATCTAGTGATCAGTTTCACAATGTCCTGATACTTTTGATAAGACAAAGTAGGTTTTGCGTTAAGGGGTCTGCCCTTGAGTGTCTTGTTTCGGAGCTTTTATCTGCCTATGTCTCTCTCGTAACTCACGTCTAATCACATCTCTATAGTTCGTCGCTGACAACCGCATATTCCGCCTTGGCCACATGCCACTCGCGTGCTGCACAGAGGACAACCAGCTTCCTCAGGGTTAAAACAGCCATCTCTCCTATAAGATACAACGAATCAGGGCCCGGCAGCCATCCAAGTACTCTCTAGATGATCATTTCCGGCTGCTGGACTACACATCGAACACCAAAAAACAGTCAATATTGGATTTGAAAATTGTTTCTAGCTTCTTGTGCTGGTCTCTGCTGCTCAACAAAATCGGATAACCGTAGGGTACCAGACTGCTAAGGTTATCGGTCCCTAGGCCTACACACTACTTAACTTAAACTAACTTACGCTAAGGGCCACAGACACGTCCGCGCCCGAGGGAGAACTTGAACCTCCGGCGGGAGGGGCCGCGCGAACCATGGCAAAGCGCCAGAGACCGCGCGGCTATCTCCACGCCGGATAACCGTCTACCGTATCTTCCTTCGCCGTCGGCGTTGTCGTTGTTACCGTGAGACACCGTTATACCAAGAGGAAAGGCGCGTCGATCTTAGAGCATGAGATATGATGACCTTAAGCCATTGACAACACACAACGGTCACGGTAGCACCTGATTCCAGAATAGCTGCAGTAGTTAAGATCTACGAACTATCCCCTGTTGACCAGGTCCCCAAAACTTAACTCGTAACGAGATCCCTTCAAAGCAAATTGTCATAACGATCGTCTATAAACGCTTCGTACAACGAGAAGAAATGTTACGGTTTATGGAATAATAACAGATACGACCAAACTGTCTTGTCTCTTCTGCTTTATTTAACATAACTTCGTTCACAGTTTCATTTCGCATTCACCACTCATTCACCGAAACCCTTTGATGAACAGTTTTGGTTGCTTCACACCAACAGTCAATGATAATGATACAGCTTTTCCCCATTTTATAAATTGAAGCCCGCTCTCCGTGATATAATAAAAAAGAAACGGTCTCAATACCGCGTCCCTCGTGAGATGCGAATAGACTTATCCCGGAATTGACCGCCCTGTAGGTGTACTCAATTTAATGACCACACTTCGCTGGCCGCTATTTCGCGTAACTGAATGTCCATTTGTTAGTCTGATTATACACTGTAGCTATTTAAAATTCGCCCCTATATTTTTCACAACGCACAATTAGCACTTCGTTACTTGTTTTTTTTTTTTCTAAGAGAGTAAACGGAAAAAAAGACGCCGTATCATCGGCTTCGTCGATATAGAGCAAAACAGCTCAGTATGCCCAATTTCACCTCTTCTTATAGGATCGGCTACCTCACTCATTAATTTACTACATATTATTTTTCCAATAACACTAAACAGGTATCGCCGTTATATTTTAATTGTATTCAAAAGCATGTTACTACTATTATGACCAACCAAATCGTCACAAATCGCGCGGCGTGCGTTTTTAATGATAACTTTACGCTATTCAATTTCCGTTACAGCTATCTTGACTCGTAATGTTACACGGCCCCCCAGACTGTGATGTCTTGAAGAGGGTTCCAGACAGAACAGTTTTTTTTTTTTTTTTTTTTTTTTTTTTTTGTACAGTGACAGGAGAGGGTATTTGTTTCGGCGAATACACTCACTCTCAGATTCACTCAACAAGTCAGTTCATACATTCTACAATATTTAAGTTGAGTTAATGGGCCTAGACAAAATGCCCTTAACTAAATTCCACATCTGTTTATAGGTTGTCTTAGAAACACTTCGCACTGATCACTTCATATTCACACCACATTTTTTTTCTTGGATGAAGCCCTCAGTTCTTCAACCGATTGTGCAAGGCAGGGATCACAGCCGGGTTCGACGATTGGCATCCTAGGCCAAAACCCTTATTAGGCCACTTGTTTAACCAGAGAGGATTTGGTCCTTTTCTTTTCCTCTTAATTCCACTTTTAAATCATCCATCCTCGCTGTTCGGTGAGAGGATAAATCGTATTTCAGCGTCGACATTGTTGCTGATACCAAGAAGGTATCTCATGGAAATCGTCGGTACATTCTTTAATTTTCTTTGTAAGTTAGTATAAGTACGTATTGATCCACTGGTGCTTTTATTTAGTCCACTGAGTGTAGTCTTGGTATCATTCAGTGTTTCTTGAATCTATATTTTGCTCATTATTGATAATACTTCTTCAGGTCTATGTGAGGGAACAAGCCTTTAATTACATCAGTATCACAATCTGCCAGGAGGTAGCTCCCTTCATGAGGTATTTTCATTATTTTGTATGGACCTGTATATAAATATTGCCATTTCTTATTCAGTCTTTTCCTGGTTGATGCTTTTGGGTGATTTCTCAATAAAATTTCTTCCCCTACATCATATGTGACTACTTTCTTCACATTTTTATCAAAACGGGTTTTTCTCAATTGTGCTTGATGCTTCAGGTTTTCGTAGACCTTCTTCACCATATCTTCTTTCTTGGTAATCTTTTGTTCTATCACAGGTAATTTCTTCATCCATTCTGGCACAATACTTTCACCAAATACTATTTGGTTAGGTGAATAACCTGTCGATAAGTGTGGTAAGTCATTATACACTTTCTCAAATTCATAAATCCAATCGATCCATTTATAATGTTGTTTGGGTATGTACGTCCGTAAAAATCGGTTCAACTCTCGGAAGATTCTCTCAACCGGATTTCCACAAGGGTAAAATCTTGAGATGTAAATGTGCTGGATTCCTTGTTCTTTCATAGTGTCTCTCCATACTTTGCTTGTATAATAAGCAGCGTTGTCTGTCAAGACCATTATATGTTTGCCAAGCTCAGTTATATAGTTGTTGATAAATTCGCGTAACATGGGTCGAACGTGGAGATTTTTCAAAGGATATAATTTCACATATTTTGAAAAGAGATCATAGAAAGCCAATACATATTTGAACCGTCCACGTGTCATGGGACATGGCCCACAGACATCACATGACACCAACATTAAGGGTTGTTGTGGGATGATAGGATGTAATTCTATCTTCCGACAATAGTTTATGGGATTCGCCTTCTGACATATTTTGCACTTCTTAAGAATATTTGTAGCTATACGTCCCAAATTTGGATGATAGCAGTATTGTGCTATTTTGGCTGTACATTTAGCGGCACCAAAATGACCCCAATTCAAGTGAGTGTACCATACTAGTGATTCTAAATATTTATTTGGAACACAAACTTTCCAAACATCTTCTTCATCCTTCCTCCGATACAATACTCCGGATTTTAATTGATACTGTTCTTGAGAGTGACTTAGCGTTTTGCATTCAACAGCATGCCTAATGGCTTTCCACAACTTATCATCTTCTTGCAGTTGTGGAAGACTTCGACATAGCTGTGAAATCTGCCTCTCACAATATTGCCTTGATAAATTCATGACTTTAAAGTCAATAGTCCGTTCTTCACACTCGTCGTCATTCTTTCTTTTCGGTAGTCTTGAAAGAGCATCGGCTATGATGTTGTCTTTCCCTCTGATGTATTTGCGCGTAATATCATATTCTTGCAGTAGCAAGGCCCACCGGGTTAAACGTGAATGGAACATCCTTCCTGTTAAAATAAAAGATAAAGCTTTGTGGTCGCAGAAAACAATGATCTTCTTTCCATATACAAAATAGCGAAACTTTCTAAGGGACCAGACCACGGCCAGTACTTCCAATTCAGTAGTACAATATGCACGTTCACAGCTAGAGAGTGTTCTGCTGGCAAACCCAATTATTTTGATGGTACTGATATCTTCTGGATTGTCCATCTGGAAAAGAATGGCACCCAACCCTGTTTCAGAAGCATCCGCAGCAATATAAAAATCTTGATCAAGTCTCGGATGATGTAACAGTGGAGCATTAGTCAAAGCATTGCGGATGTTATCAAAAGCTTGCGTGCATTCGGAATTCCACTCCCACATGACATTTTTTCTTAACAGCCGTAACAAACAGTCTTGGCTTCCTAACTGATTGGGTAAAAATCGTCGAAAAAATGAAACTAAGCCGATAAATGACTTTAATTCCGTCCTATTTTTTGGATAAGCACATCTGTTAATCGCATCCATCTTTTTAGGATTTGGTTTTATCCCTTCAGGAGTGATTATATGTCCAAGAAATTTCAATTGGTTATGAGCAAACTTGGATTTGCTCAAATTTACCGTAACTCCGTATTCCAAAAATTTCGCAAAAACTCTTCTTGATAAGTCTAAATGTTCCTCCCAAGTTTCAGAAGCAATTAGCAAATCATCCACATATAAAGTAACTTCATTCAAAAGGTCTCTGCCCAGTACGGTATCTAATGCAGATATGAAAACACCACCGCTTATTTTCAACCCAAATGGCATGACGGTAAACTGGTAACTTCGGCCCAGATAAAGGAATGCAGTATATTTTCTACATTCTTTCGATATTCTACTTTGCCAATATGAACTACGCATATCCAAAGAAGTTAAGAAGCGGTCACCATAAAACTTTTGTACTAACTCTTCTAGGTTCTCCGGTCGCGTTTGTACAGGTATAATGATCTTATTGATCTCTCTGGCATCCAACACCAATCTGATGTCACCATTGGGTTTAATTACCGCCACAAGAGGGTTACAATATTCGGAATCTGAGGGCTCAATAATACCCCATTCCAACATTTTATTGATTTCCTTTCTGCCTACTTCTTTCTTTGTCCATGGGATAGAATAGGAAGTACGACAAAAGGGTTTATGTTCATACGTCTTTATATGGAATTCAAAGTATTTTATTATACCCGGACGTTTACTAAAAATCGACTGATATGTTTCCAAAAAGTAGTACAGTTCGTCCCTTTGGATAACAGATTAATATTCTGATTGTAACACCTTTTCCTGCAATGACATTTTATCAATCATTTCTTCAGAACATTCAATAAGGCATATATCATACACATTTTCATCATCAATACTGACATATTTTACCATTAGATTCATACACAACTGATTTGGAATTACTCGGCCCTTTCTCAGGGTGGCTGTCAAAACATTACCATTGGAATTAAATATACATTCACCTTTCTCTAAATTAATGATTGCACCGGTCTCACATAAAAAATCCAAGCCCCAGATACATGGTACTGTCATTTTAGGAACAACCAGGAATGTACTTTCTATTTGAGCCCCCCGTACTGTAACGTCGACACGTACCTGTTTCACAACTTTTTGCATTTTTGCGCTGAACGCGCCAGACACGGTACATCCTGTGATAGGAAAAGTTGGCATTTTTACCCCTCGGCTTATCTGTTTTAAACAGTCCAGCGTCATGACACTAATAGTTGCTCCAGTATCAATTAATATTTCAACATCAACATTATTTATACTTGGTGGAATTATTGCCTGTAAAATTTGTCCACATTTATTAGAAACTTCAGGTTTTTCTTCAATTAATTCATTCCTTATATCCTGATCATTATTGTACCTTAATACTCTCAGTTCAAATTGATGCCTGCCTTCCTTCTCCTTTCCAGTCATCCTAGGAAGGCATTTGGTGACTGGTATTAGTTTAGTCTATCTCGTTGAGTCATCGGTGGGGGTTCATGAACTTCCACAATCCGTACAGTATGATCCGAGTTATGGTATTCACCCCGTCGCACATTGGAGGCTCCTTCGCCCATTGGTATAACTCCTTGTGCTGGATGAGGACTCGAGGCATTTGTTCCATCCTGCCGATGAACATTATGCTTCGAATTATCTTCCCAAAGTCGAATACAATTGGGTTCATCACTTGGGTATCTGTTACTCTTATTAATATCACTACTATGCACATTCGCGTCACCATATCGAGGTTTACCTCTAGCACAGTAAGTATCTCTTGTATATTTATTATCATCATTGTTTTTATTGCAACTATAGGATGAAGATTGTCCACGCTCCTGTGATGCGGGTTTGACCTGGTTTTCGGTATTATTATTATCATACGTTAAATTATTATTATAATTATTCGTATTACTATGAGTGTGAGTCGACATTTGATTACTACTCATTTGTCTTGCGTCTTCCATAATCATATCTATAGAGTCAATCACCGACAAGAACTGTTCTACATCGTGGTCAGGAACATTTATTAACTTTTCACGTATATTTATGGGCAACCTTCCCTTCAAAATTCTGATCACTTCCTTGTGAGAAATTGGATCACTCCAATAACGTGTCTTATTTATGTACTTTTCAAAATATTGCCTTAAAGTACTCCTTTTACTGTTAAAATACTCAGGTTGGTAAACCTCTTTTCTTAATTTCTCTTCTTTACTCGACGACCAGTATTTAGCCAAAAAAAGTTGTTCAAACTCAGCGCAAGTATGGCAACTTTCACTTACTTCGGCGGCCCATAATGCGGCTTCTCCGGTAATTTTGGATACTATAAATTGAAGTCGGTCGTGTTCTGACCAGCTACGTGGAAATATACTTTTGAAATTATTGATAAAGATTTTCGGATGCAGGTTGTTCTTTTCAGTGGAGAATGTTGGGAATTGTCTACTTTTAAAAATGCTGTTCTCCACCTTTAAAGAAGACAAATATCCTCGCTGACCAAAAGAATCACCATCTTTACCAACCGAATCATCAACTTCCCAATGCAAATTTTCACCACAATTGTACTTCGTATTATCACATGTTCGGTTGTTTTTCGACCTATTCTCCGAACGTTTGTCCTCTGTCAACAAATTTTGTGATGACTTTCGTTCTACCTCCGCCAATTTATGATTGGTTTCCTTTTGCCATTTAGGTAACTCGTCAACTATTTTCTCTTTTATTTTCTGAATTTCGCCAGTGAAGAGCTTAATTAATTCATCATTTCTACTTAGGTGCTCATTGATATTTTCATTTGGCTGGGATCCAATAGTAGTCTTAACCTTGTGTACAATTTCATTTCCTTTTATTTCTATCCATTCAGATAGATCTTCGTCAAGTCTTTTAGTTTGATCTACTAAATACTTGTCAATCCCCCTTCGAGCATCAGACTCAAACTCGACTATTTGTTTCGAAAGCTCTTCTATCTGTGCGCTAGCATTGAAACAGCTGCTTTCACACTTAACCATCCTGTTGGACAGGCCATCATAACTCTTCGAAACTACCTCATATTTCTTTTCTACGTCATGAAGTTTTCCCATTAAATTATTATATTGCCTTTCTAAGGTGTTAGAAAACTCTACATCTAGTTCTCCAAATTTCGCATTTAATTGAGTCTCCCAGTCCGCCTTTAATTCTTTCTTAGTATTTTCCAGTTTATAATCAAAGGTGTTCAGTTTGCTTTCCAAAGAATCCATTTTAACTTCTAATGAACCAAATTTGGCCTCAAATTTTTCATTTAACTTTTGATTGTCCTCTTTTAATTGCTTATTATCTTTTTCTAGTGAACCAAGTCTTCCATTCATTACACCCATTTGAGTATTTATTGATACCAGCATATCAAACATTTTTTGATTAATATTTCCATTTTGAGCATCAACTTGCTGATCTACTTCCGAAACCTCAAGATCTTTATGTTCTCCCACGCTGCTTACCTTACTTATCATTGTATTTGAATCTCCTAACGGCTCTAAATCAATAACTGTATTATTATCTGCACATGTCTCCTGTCCCACATTGAGCTCATGGGATGCATCATCCCTATCCTCTTCACTTTCCTTTCTCTCTCTACTCATTACTCTACTCAACTGCACATTATCATGTATTCTTTTCATTCGTTTTGACATGATTATTCACTACCAAGACATACACTTATTTTCACTATGTATTTATATATATTTATTTACCGAAATCACAAGTCTCAACTTCCTTTTTTTATAATTATACAGTTATTTTAATCATACCTGGTAGTATCGCTCACTTTTAGCGATTATTGAAGAATACCTCTTTCATAGGACAGACTCACTGGCTGCTACAATATTTTCCAACTCTAGGGTTCGTGAATCCGGATGACACTCGACTCGATGCAGCAATCCTCCTCGATCGAGCCCCACGTTGGGCGCCACTTCTACCGTATCTTCCTTCGCAGTCGTTGTTACCGTGAGACACCGTTATACCAAGAGGAAAGGCGCGTCGATCTTAGAGCATGAGATATGATGACCTTAAGCCATTGACAACACACAACGGTCACGGTAGCACCTGATTCCAGAATAGCTGCAGTAGTTAAGATCTACGAACTATCCCCTGTTGACCAGGTCCCCAAAACTTAACTCGTAACGAGATCCCTTCAAAGTAAATTGTCATAACGATCGTCTATAAAGGCTTCGTACAACGAGAAGAAATGTTACGGTTTATGGAATAATAACAGATACGACCAAACTGTCTTGTCTCTTCTGCTTTATTTAACATAACTTCGTTCACAGTTTCATTTCGCATTCACCACTCATTCACCGAAACCCTTTGATGAACAGTTTTGGTTGCTTAACACCAACAGTCAATGATAATGATACAGCTTTTCCCCTTTTTATAAAATGAAGCCCGCTCTCCGTGATATAACAAAAAAACCGGTCTCAATACCGCGTCCCTCGTGAGATGCGAATAGACTTATCCCGGAATTGACCGCCCTGTAGGTGTACTCAATTTAATGACCACACTTCGCTGTCCGCTATTTCGCGTAACTGAATGTCCATTTGTTAGTCTGATTATACACTGTAGCTATTTAAAATTCGCCCCTATATTTTTCACAACGCACAATTAGCACTTCGTTACTTGTTTTTTTTTTTCTAAGAGAGTAAACGGAAAAAAAGACGCCGTATCATCGGCTTCGTCGATATAGAGCAAAACAGCTCAGTATGCCCAATTTCACCTCTTCTTATAGGATCGGCTACCTCACTCATTAATTTACTACATATTATTTTTCCAATAACACTAAACAGGTATCGCCGTTATATTTTAATTGTATTCAAAAGCATGTTACTACTATTATGACCAACCAAATCGTCACAAATCGCGCGGCGCGCGTTTTTAATGATAACTTTACGCTATTCAATTTCCGTTACAGCTATCTTGACTCGTAATGTTACAACCGTCTAAAGTCAAAAACGTTAAGGGCACACACAGGAACAATACGCTTCAGGTGTCCGCCGGAAAGAACGGAACTTACTGTGAAGTGTTACATGTCGGCGAGTCCCCATCCACCTCGCTAATGGTTCCATGTCTCGCTAAGCCGCCTCTTCTACCTACTGTGTATGCAGTCGCCTTAGAAAGAGCGAAATGACGAAGTCGGTGCCCACCCAGAGGAACTCGCCAACTCTTCCATGGCTTGTTGCAGATACCAACAGCTTTATTGGTGACTGACTGCCGGCTACCGAAAGTCGACCGAGAAGTTTCAGTACTCGCCACCTGCGCACCACGAGGATTTCCAATTGACTTGGCGATTTCCAGGCAGCTCTACGAAATTATTTAACATTCAGCCCTTCCAGCCAGTCAGCAACATAATTCAGGCATTCCTCTTGCCGCGTCCTGGTGACGCTAACTACACTGGCTGTGGGATGTTGCTACCTGCCAGGACTTCCAGAATAGCTTTTCCCAACAGTTGCTAGGGTACACCAGACCACTGAACCACTCGCCCTTGAGCCAGCCACTTCGGCTTCCGCAGTAATGCACTGAAGACAGACCAGCCCGCCACTTTGAGGCTGCGGGCCGGCTCAGACATCAGTCTGTGGCGTCCACAGTAGCCACGGGACGAACACGCAGGTGCGGCCAGGGAGTGTAACGTTGGAAACGCACAGAACACGTCTACATCATCACATATTATGTGCCAGGTTCTCTTAACTAATAACGAATATAATTATAGTCTATTTATCACTGACAAGAATTTAAAATTTCTTACTTGGCAGCTGATTGTATATGTTCTGCAGGGTCTGGCCAATAGACTCATGGCCGAAAAAGTTTCTCCGGAAGTTTCCAAACGGAACTGTAGGTTCTGCGTAAGGCACCCCCTTGTTCTTCCATTATCTGTAGCTACTGGAGAACCACAGGTAGAGGGCGAGCGCGGCCGCCGACAAGACGACGACCAACTCGGAGATCCCAGAGTCCAGGAGCAGCGCCATCTGCAGTCTGAAAAAAAAGCGGGAAACGGCGTCAACTTCCAGTGGACTTGCAGCAAGGGACGCACGACATAGAAACCTACGGTAATGTAGTGGGTGAGAATGGAGTGGGCGAGTGGTGCTCTGCTGGAGGTGGGTGAAAGTGCAGAAGGTAGGTAAATGTTGTGAAAGTTCTTTATTTTTTGTCATAAAGAGACGTAGCGCAATGGCCCAGAGGCGACGGTCGTTGAACGCGGCACCTAGGCGCGGCGGTCCCACAACTCCACTGTAAGCGCTCCTCGAAGAGGCAGCCCTGCAGCGAGTGGCTTTGTCCGGCTGTTGCTGAGTCAGCATCGCCTGACAGCGTTCGGACTGAGGTGGCTGGGGCGAGGCAGGCCGGTGACCGGCCCAGAGTGAGACGGCGGTGACCCCGGGGCGACGAACTCAGGACCGAGGGCTGGGGGCACTGCGTCCCGTGGACCCTTGGCGTCAGATCCCAGCGGCTCATACCTGCGAGGTCCTCAGTTTGTACCTCGGACCGTGACGCTACGGCAGGATCTTCGACTGGTGGTCTCGTGGAGACGACGGAGGAGTGAAGGCGGTCCGGTGGTTGGGACCGTCAGACAGCGCTCTCTGGCACGCAGCCTGTCTACGTCAGCAGAGTGGCGGGCGGCGCCACGAGACACACCCGGCAGTTGTCAGTTCGTATCCCAGTCTTGCCGTGCCGTAACCTACTCAAATGGGGTGTATATATACGACTACTGCTTAGTTTATAAAATTTTAGGTGTAAGAGCACACCTCTTCGACTACATATCACTCCTGGCCCCTCCCCCCCCCCCCCCCTCTTCCCAGCCCCCACGTGCCTTCCCGCACCCGACGCCTCCCTCACCCAGCCCTCCTCCGCTGCACCCAGTTCTTAAAAATCACAAGTGTCGAGTTTCGAAATTATTTTTTACAAAATAATGTTCTGAAATTCAGGTTTTTAAAACAGAATGTCTTGTAATCAAACCATGAAAACGATAAGATTTAATATAAACAGGCATATTACACAGATGTGCATGTTAAAACACTCGTAAGTTATTTATTACATCTACATTTACATCTATATATCTATATCTACATAGGCTCTCCGCAATGCACCGTACAATGAGTGGCGGAGGGTACCCTGTATTAGTCATTTTCTATCCTGTTCCACTCGCAAATAGAGCGAGGGAAAAACGACTGTATACATGCCTTCGCGTGAGCCCTAACTTCGAATATCTCATATTCGTGGTCCTTATGGGGAATGTATGTTGGCGTCAGTAGAATAGTGTGGCAATCAGCTTCAAATGCCGGTTCTCTAAATTTTCTCATTGGTATTTCTCGAACAGAACGTCGCCTTCCGTCCACGAATTCCCATTTCCGTTCCCGAAGCATCTCCATAACATTCATAACATGTAAGCTTTCAAGGCCGGCGTCTTCATTAATTAAAACTTCCGGGCTGAGTTGCAGTGGTACATATATAAAACTTCTTCTCCTTCCTGACGTTTCGTTGCCTACTGCGAGCAACACCTTCCGAGGTGAGTCGGCGACTGGCTGCTAGGCGCTGGAGGTCCCACTTATATAGAGCGCTTAGATGGCGCCACCACTCATCACGTGCTTTCGACTATAAAACTATTTCTGGCTAGTGCCATCTCTCTCGATTACAGGTAATCGATTGTCACTTTGTTGGTGCAAAGTCGACCGCCATATCTTGTCTAGTTTTAATCCTTCTCCTTTTTTATTAAAATTATTTTCGTGCTTGTAGATCTCTGTATCTTCTCTATACATGCTGGTATAATAATGTGAGGTCCTAGCTATCACGTTTGTCTTACTAAATTTTATGTCGTGATCATCGTCTTTGAAAACGTGCTCCGCTATAGCTGATTTGTCAATTTGTCCCAATCTACAGATCCTTTTTGTTCCGTTAGGTGGGTATTAACACTCCTTTTAGTTGTTCCAATGTAAACCATGCCACAGCTATACGGAATTTTATACACACCTGGGGTAGCTAAGGGGTGTCGTACGTCTTTCACCGATCTTAAACGTTCACTAATTTTCTTGGTAGGTTGAAAGATTGTCTCGAATTGAAACTTGGCCAAAACTTTCCCAATACGGTCCGTAATGTTATGAATAAATGGAAGAAAAACTTTTACAGCCGACGGTTGTTGTTGTCGTGTATTTTCCGACACTTTTCTTCTAGGGTGGAGTGCTCGATCTATCTCATTGTCTGTGTACCCATTCCTCTTGACAGCCGTTCGCAAATGGCTTAAGTCATCTTGCAAATAAATTGGCCCACAGATGTTATTAGCCCTGTCCACTAAAGTTTTTTTTCCATAATGCTTACATGTTGTTCAAATCTACCGGTGACAAATCTAGCAGCCCGCCTCTGAATTGCTTCGATGTCTTCCTTCAGGCCGACCTGGTGCGGATTCCAAATACATTCCAACAGATGCTCCATCGAATTCGCCGGTCGTTGTGGCCGAGTGGTTCTAGGCGCTTCAGTCCGGAACCGCGCTGGTGCTACGGTAGCAGGTTCGAATCCTGCCTCGGGCATGGGTGTGTGATACCCTTAGGTTAGTCAGGTTTAAGTAGATCTAGGTCTAGGGGATTGATGACCTCAGATGTTAAATGTCATATTGCTTAGAGCCATTGTTAGAGCCATTTCCATCGATTTCACACAAGTGTTTGCGAATATTACCCACAGTTTCTTTCTCTGGAACGAGAAATTCAGTCATAGCACGTTGCTTGTAACGTACATCACCTACAGACACAATTTTGAAAATGTCCTGTAGCTGCTCTAGCTTTCGGAAGTGACGCACTAACTCAGGAGACTTCATGAGTAACGTTTCACATTCGTAGGTTTGTTTTTGCTGAGAAAAAAAATGAGGTGCATTACCTTCTAGATAACCCTCGTATGTCCCTACTACAATATAACGGTGCCTACCATATATAAATATAAAGGGTGTAACGTGTATAAGTACAGATATTTTTACATTTTGTATCTTGATATGTACGCACGAAATGTGTTGGTTATGTTTCTCTGAGTCGAACATTTGTCTCACAAACACATCACAAAATTTACTATCTGACACTTTCCACATTGCATAATTGCACTACTAAGTGGACTGCTCCTGTCACTATAGACTAACCGTTTTGCGCCAGCACGTCCACGCTTCAGATCCTGACCTGCTGCCCAGAGGAAAATATGTAATAATGGCTCGCTGATACCACACGTACTTGGAGATACTAACCAACGCAAAAGGAGACAACTTGTAATAGCTATAATTATAAGTCTGCAAATGGCGTAAATACTATGTTGTTTGGTACATAGTCCTCAGTCACCAATAAAAATGTCTGCACTTATACCTTGGAAAAGAGCACAGGTAGTTCCAGTTTTCAAGAAGGGTCGTCGAGCAGATGCGCAAAACTATAGGCCTATATCTCTGACATCGATCTGTTGTAGAATTTTAGAACATGTTTTTTGCTCGTGTATCATGTCATTTCTGGAAACCCAGAATCTACTCTGTAGGAATCAACATGGACTCCGGAAACAGCGATCGTGTGAGACCCAACTCGCTTTATTTGTTCATGAGCCCCAGAAAATATTAGACAAAGGGTCCCAGGTAGATGCCATTTTCCTTGACTTCCGGAAGGCGTTCGATACAGTTCCGCACTGTCGCCTGATAAACAAAGTAAGAGCCTACGGAATATCAGACTAGCTGTGTGGCTGGATTGAAGAGTTTTTAGCAAACAGAACACATCATGTTGTTCTCAATGGAGAGACATCTACAGACGTTAAAGTGACCTCTAGCGTGCCACAGAGGAGTGTTATGGGACCATTCAAATGGTTCAAATGGCTCTGAGCACTATGGGACTCAACTGCTGAGGTCATTAGTCCCCTAGAACTTAGAACTAGTTAAACCTAACTAACCTAAGGACATCACAAACATCCATGCCCGAGGCAGGATTCGAACCTGCGACCGTAGCGGTCTTGCGGTTCCAGACTGCAGCGCCTTTAACCGCACGGCCACTTCGGCCGGCTATGGGACCATTGCTTTTCACAATATATGTCAATGACCTAATAGATAGTATCGGAAGTTCCATGCGGCTTTTCGCGGATGATGCTGTAGAGTACAGAGAAGTTGCAGCATTAGAAAATTGTAGCGAAAGGCAGGAAGATCTGTGGCGGATAGGCACTTGGTGCAGGGAGTGGCAACTGACCCTTAACATAAACAAATGTAATGTATTGCCAATACATAGAAAGAAGAATCCTTTATTGTATGATTATATGATAGCGGAACACACACTGGTAGCAGCTACTTCTGTAAAATATCTGGGAGTATGCGTGCGGAACGATTTGAAGTGGAATGATCATATAAAATTAATTGTTGGTAAGGCGGGTGCCAGGTTGAGATTCATTGGGAGAGTCCTTAGAAAATGTAGTCCATCAACAAAGGAGGTGGCTTACAAAACACACGGTCGACCTATACTTGAGTATTGCTCATCAGCGTGGGATCCGTACCAGTTCGGGTTGACAGAGGAGATAGAGAAGATCCATAGAAGAGCGGCGCGTTTCGTCATAAGGTTATTTGGTAAGCGTGATAGCGTTACGGAAATGTTTAGCAAACTCAAGTGGCAGACTCTGCTAGAGAGGCGCTCTGCATCGCAGTGTAGCTTGCTGACCAGGTTTTGAGAGGGTGCGTTTCTGGATGAGGTATCGAATATATTGCTTCCCCCTTCTTATACCTGCCGAGGAGATAACGAATGTAAAATTAGAGAGATTCGAGCGCGCACGGAGGCTTTCCGGCAGTCGTTCTTCCTGCGAGCCGTACGCGACTGGAACAGGAAAGGGAGGTTATGACAGTGGACGTAAAGTGCCATCCGCCACACACCGTTGGATGGCTTGCGGAGTATAAATGCAGATGTAGATGATGTACACAGTGTATGTAATAATTATAGGCGTAATTTATATAAAAATTTAAACGTGGTTGGTTCAAAAATTCTCCACCGATTGCTTCGAAATTATGACACAACACCGCAATCGAATTCACGCATATTTTATATACCTATTTTTAATGTATGTCATATATAAATAAATATGTAACATATGCTTTTCAAATGAATTAGGGGAAAGCGTGTACAAACGTCCGATACGTTAAATTTATTTGGTGTAGGGGTTTCTTGTGGTCTTACTTCATGGTGTGAGATCTTCGCTTTCACTGTAGGCAAGAATTGAAATCGTTCGTCATGTATTCGCTGTGTTATGCACTAGTGTGTCAGAGGATCCCGCAGAAGGCAGTGAGTTTCGGTGCCACAGTGTTTTATAGTGAGGCACACAGATGGCAGCTGTCACTTGTGGACGTTGTATTCAACCAGGCAGATGCAGTGCGTCATCTAAACGTAGTACAAGTTTGGTCCAAATAGGACGGACTTCCTGTCGTGTTGCTACAGATGGAAATGTCTCTCAATGTGCCACCCATAGGTTGTGGACACTGTACAGGAAGAAAGGTCAATGCACAAGACTATTTGGATAAGGTCGCTGACGCATGTGAGGACTAATATGCTGTCATCGGTTGCGTTACGGCGTCGTACGGACACTGCCAGAGCACGGCAAGTTGTACCATTCCCATGTCAACTGGCAAGTTCCTCACTAGCGAAATGTGTTATTCACAGACGGGTCCAGATATCCCCTGACGAAAGGTGATGGCCGTGTTCATGTACGGAGATGAGTGCTGAGCGGTACCTGTCAAATGTTGTCCAGGAAATCGACAGATTTCCGAAGGTCTTTGATGTTGTGCGAAGGCTTTAAATTTCCTAGGTTCTATGATGTTGCGGGGCGGCATCAGTGTTGAGAGCCTTACAAACATTGCCGTTGCACACGGTCACCTTACTGCCGGGCAGCATATCGAACAGATCCTCATGGACCGTGTGGTGGCTGCTGCAGGCGGTGTTGGCCCTAATTCCTTCCAATGCAGGGCCCATATCGCGGGGATCGGCAGGCATGTCTTGCAAAGCCTGGACATTGAAGTAATGGAATAGCGGCAGTGAGTCTCGACCTACATCCCATCGTTCATAAGTGGAACATGCTTCTCAGACGTGTTCGTGGTCACCCTGCTCCTCTCCGAAAACTCTCATGGGCTCTTTTGGAATAATGGGAACGGATACTACAGGATGACCTCTGTACACTTACACGGAGTATGTAATGTAGGTGTCAGGCAGCCATAAGCGCTCATGGAGGGCATACACGTTATTAAAGCTCTTCCAGAAAGACGGGATGAATGGTTGTTTCCACTTAGTTTCTGACATCTGTTGTCTATTTCAGTTCTTTTTATGGAAACGATCGACGATGTGATGACATTATGTTCTGTACTTAATTTGTGAAATGCAAAGGTATAATTTGGTAAGATACCCAGTCACATTTATTACTCAACGGAGAATGCCAACGCCCAGAGTCATGTTCCCCTAATTATTTTGAGCAGTGTATAAAGGGGAAACAGTATTACTACATATCTCGAAAAGGCCTTGACCGATGTAATTTAAATTTTTACGCAATATTCTAATGAACATTCACACAGACATAGGTTATATATTTTAACGTATATACATAAAATGTATAATAGGGAAATCTTGAAATAGGAAAATTGTATTTATGGCTTACTGGCTTATGATAAGACTAGCTGCGCCCCGTGGTATTACCTGTAGTTAAGCATTCAGTTGTAAGGAAACGTTAAGGTCGAAACCTGCGCGAGTAACCTGCGGCCCAGAAAAACGCTGGCAGAACACTGGTTCCTCAAAACTTATTCGTTTGCTTAAGGAAAAAATTGTACACGATCGAGTATTAAACTGAAAAATGTAGTAAAAGACAGACTGCTGCATCTCATAACGAAAACACATAAAGTTGGAGACAGGCACAGTTAAAAAACACGCACATATAGCTTTTGGCCACAGCCTTCGTCAATAAAAGAGACACACACACAACATTCACACACGCACACAAGCAAGCAGACCTCACAGACACACGATCACCAACATCTGAGGCCAGAATGCAACATCACGTTGCACGTAGCAATCGGGAGGGGGTGGGGAAGACGAAGGGACAATAGTGTACAAACGCTGTCTGGTGGCATGTGCAGGGACTTGAATGCCAACAGGTTCAGCATCAGGAACTTGTGGGGCAGGGAGGTGTCGGGAAAAAGGACCAAAAAGAGAGAGGAGTGGGGAAAGACAGACGGATGCATTGGCAGAGGGGGATTCATTAGCAGAGAGCTGCCAGCAGGATGGGAGATGAGAATGGGGAGAAGATGATAGGATAGAGGGGGTGGAAACTGTTGGATCAAGGGAGTGGGGAGATTATGTTACCATAGTTTGAGGCCAGGATAATTGCATTAGCGGAGGATGTGTTGTAAGAACAATTCCCATTTGCACAGTTCAGAAAAGCTGGAAGTGAAGAGAAGGATGCAGATGGCTCAGGTAGTGAAACAGTCATTGAACTCAAGTGTGTTATGTTCAGCTACAGGTTGTGCCACAGGGTGGTCTACTTTACTCTTGTCCACAGTTTGGCAGTGGCCATTCATCCTCATGGACAGCTGGCTGGTAGTCATATCAATATAAAAAACAGCACACTGCTTGCAGCAGAGCTGGTAAATGACATGAATGCTTTAACAGGTATCCCAGCCCATGTTGGGGTAGGATAAACCTGTGACAGGACTGGAATAGGGAGTGCTGGGTGGGTGGATTGGGCAGGTTTTGCACTTGGATCTTCCACAGGGGTATGATCCTTGTGGCAAGAGGTTGGGATTGGGAGTGGCATGGGGATGGGCTAGGATGGTGTGGAGGTTGGATGGGCTATGGGACACCACTTTAGGAGGGGCAGGAAGTATCTCAGGTAGGATGTCCCTCATTTCGAGGTACAACGATAGCTAATCAAAGTCGTGGTGGAGGATGTGGTTCAGTTGTTCCAGTCCAGGATGGTACTGGGTATGAAAGGGGCACTCCTCTGAGGCTGGTTTTTGAGGGTGGTGGGAGGATTTGGGGTGTGAGGGGAAATGGCACAGGAGATCTGTTTGCGGACTAGGTCTGGGGGATAGTGCCTACTCAGTATGCTGAGGATCTCACCAAGGCCTTCACAGACAGGCACTATCTCCCAGACCTAGTCTGCAAACAGCTGTGCCATTTCCCCTCACACCCCCAATCCTCCCACCAACCTCAAAAACCAGCCAGAAAGGAGTGACCTTTTATCACCCAGTATCACCCCAGATGGGGAAAACTGAACCACATCTTTCGCCAGGGCTTTGATTAGCTATCATCGTGCCCTGAAATAAGGGACATCCTACCTGAGATACTTCCCATCCCTTCTAAAGTGGTGTTCCATCGCCCATCCAACCTCCACAACATCCCAGTCCATCCGTATGTCACTCCCAATCCCAACCCCTTATCACAAAGATTGTGTCCCTGTGGAAGACCCAGGTGCAAAACCTGTCCAATCCACCTGTGGAGGACTTCCTATTCCAGTCCTCCCACAGGTTTATCCTACCCCATCATGGGCTGGGCCACCTGTGAAAACACCCATGTCATTAATCAGCTCTGCTGCAATCATTGCACAGCTTTTGACATTGGTATGACTACCAACCAGCTGTCCATGAGGATGTACGCCCACCAAGTGCCAAGTGGAGCATCTTGTGGCATAACATGCAGCTGAACATAACACATTTGATTTCAATCGCTGTTTCACTACCTGAGCCATCTGGATCCTTCCCTCCACGACCAGCTTTTCTGAACTGTGCAGATGGGAGTTATACTTACAACACATGCTCCGCTCCTGTAATTATACCAGCCTCAACATATGGTAAGATACTGTCCCCACACCGTACACCCAACAGTTTCCACTGCCTATCATCTCCTCCCCATCCGCCTGTCTTTTCCTGCCCCTCTCTTTTGTTTGCTCCTTTTTCCCCACCTTACTGCCCCACAACCTCCTGATGCTGCACCTATTGGCAGTCAAGTCCGTGCACACTCCACCAGACAGCGTTCATACATTACTGTCTCTTCCCATTCCCCTTCCTGACCCCCTCCAGATTGCTGCTTGCATCCCAGCATTTTGGCCGAAGTGCTGGAGATGGCAGTCGTGTGTGTGTGTGTGTGTGTGTGTGTGTGTGTGTGTGTGTGTGTGAATGTTGTGTGTGTGTGTCTCTCTCTCTTTTACTGACAAAGGTTATGGTCGAAAGCTATAGGTGAGTATCTTTTAACGGTGCCTGTCTACAACTTAACGTATCTTCTTTATGGTGAGTAGGAATCTTTCTTTTCCTATATTGTTGATATTCCTCCCTGGAGTTTCCATTGTCTGAAACTACCGAATGTGCCAGGAAAGGAAGTAAATAATTGGACGACTGTTTACGTCATGGCTAGTACAGAAAATATCATAATTATATCAGTATGTGTGGAGAGCTGAAAATCTATTGCACTACGTCTCTGTATACAAAATTCGGAGACATCTTGTCTTCTGTGTGTGATCTATAGCTCTCGATATAGGCGAGCAGCCAACATAGAGCTGTCCATGCGAGAAATATGGGGTGCTCAGATGAATACCTGCCACGTTTAACGTTTCCCCTTGAGTCTTATTTATACTGATCGAAAAGGCCATTTTCAGTGGGAACTACAAAAGTTTAAACTGGAGTGGCAAGTTTGTTGGGGTTATGTGAATTCGAGGTATCAATACTGTCCATACCTTGGTTCTGCCAGTGATTATGGAGGCCTTCACGATATACCTTTCAGATCCGTGACGCATAATGTAGTGCCATTGCACAATCGTGGTGCATCCAGGTTAAAAAGGACAACCACCTTCAGCTCCAGCTTGTGACATGTCATCCACGACAGCACCGATGAGTTTAGAAACTGTGTAGGGTATGGAGTGGCGTCATCTCTTGTCGTCACTGTATGGACTGACGTGTAGGTGGTCGCCTCACCAGATAATTGAACAATAATTTTTTATTGATGTTTCTCACCGATTCATTCTTAGACGCCAAGATAACTTTCACATAACCACTCATCGTTGCTCAAGTTTTTATGTAAACTCGGAAAAACCTCATTAATTAGGTTATATTCTCCTTTATGCAGCATCTGGTACTGGACGTACTTTGGACTGTCCCTGAATTTATAAGAAAAAAGTGGTGTATTTGTCACACAAAAAATTGTCAGCGTATTTTGATAGGTAGTGATTTTAACTGTATATTGCGTCCTGGAGATCAGTCTCGATAGGGAATTGCAGGATGTAGTTCGTTTCTTTAAACTGCAAAGTGTATGTATCTGTAATTACGTGCTTATAATTCAGTTTACTTGTTATACTACTGCTTCTACCAGAAGGCTCGACAGATTTATCTGATTTGATGACGCATGAGAGGATTTTGGCTGTCGATGTCATTCCTCCCAGCTTCACGGACCACTACGCAGTGTCTGTTACTTGAAACCACGCATGACAGTTGGAAAAAGTGTTTCTTTTGCCTTGATTGCTGAATGTGGCGCACTTGGAGAATCCCTATGCAGATGAGGTAATGCAGGGAGTGTGGAACAATAGTATCCGTTCAACTGCCTCCATTTTGGAATTGTAGCGCATCCTTTGTATTTGGTGAAAAAGTGTGCCAAAGCGGCAGTGAGTTGCAACAGAACCACATGCAGGCAGGCAAGACTGTTACTGTTGAAAAGAAAAACACTGCCGACAGGCATTGCGAAGCAGAGCCAGCTGGGTACGGTTCAGCAACAAAAAAAAAAAAAGTGTTCAAATGGCTCTGAGCACTATGCGACTTAACTTCTGAGGTCATCAGTCGCCTAGAACTTAGAACTAATTAAACCTAACTAACCTAAGGACATCACACACATCCATGCCCGAAGCAGGATTCGAACCTGCGACCGGAGCGGTCGCTCGGCTCCAGACTGTAGCGCCTAGAACCGCACGGCCACTCCGGCCGGCGTTTAGCAACAGCCAACACTGAAATTTGCTAGCAGGACAGAGGCCTTTCATCATTTGTTACCACAGAAGTGCTTATACTATATGCCTTAATCCCAAAACGAACATAGTCTGGAGCTTGTAAATACTCAGCCATTTTTGTACTAAAATATTCTCGTCTCACAGTATCACAGCCTACACCACGAGCATGTGACACGCAGAGCGATATCCTGGAATGCAGTACGGGATCTGCTTTTCGATCACAGGAGAGGGCAGCCTGCCTTGAGTCACGAGAGAGCTGGGTGCCACTCGCTTGCTACAGGAAGGTCATGGACATTGCCAGTTGCGCCACTGTGCTGTCATCATGGGCGCAACCTGGTAGGGGCATGCATGTGACGCCATTCTCGGCCCTGCTCTTGTGCTGTCAGCGTTGCTTGATGTATATTGTTTCGCATGAGACGCAAATGGATGCCTCCACCAAGCTGCCCCTGAGGTACTGGAGCTGAGGGATAGAATACAGAAGTTAAATGAACAACTCCACTGGCCTCCTGTTGTCTCATTTAACTCCCAATGGGTGACAATCCATGGGGCATCTAACACCAACATTGATGTCGCCTTCTTATAGCAACCTCTGAACTTAGGATCTGGATCCAAAAACAGATTTTGATTGTATTTTGGTCATGAAGAAGAAGTTAGATGGTTGTGCATTTTGTAAAGTAGATTTTCTTGAAAGTAGGGAACCATTGGATTCGTCAAGTTTTAGAGGTAATGGAAGTCACAATTGGTTAGTGCCTGTCAGAAGTGCACAGCGTATCCTCGAGGTCACTCAGCGCCATGTAAGGGACCCATTCCGGTAAAATGTTATACATGTAATCGTTAGGGGCAAATTAGTAGGCAGTGCTGGGAGTCGAGATGGCTCATCATTAGAATTAAGAATTAAATTAATGTATATTGTTGTCTTGTCTTGTGGATGTTAGTTCTCAAAATGACTGTTGTCAAGGACAAAGCTCCGACAGAACCAGAGACACAAGGTGTGTCAGAACTGGAAACAGTACACACATTGCTAGAAAATGTAGCACAATTAACAGCGAATATTACTTGGGTTGATAGAATAGCGATCATCACAACATGTTGTAAATTTATCAGCTACAAGTTGAACTACTCCTTTTTCTGGTAAGGAAAACGAGGATATGCAGGCAGGCTGTGTGGTAGACCTTGGAAATCTGGCTCAGATGGAAGTTTAGTCTGATAAGGAATTATTGAGTGTTTCAAGATCGAGACTAATATGGAAAGCTAAAACTTACGTTGGATGTATAGAAGCCCTTAAGGAAGCCACAACATTCGAAGTATTTAAAGAAGGATTAATTCAGAGATATACTACGAAACGAAATAGTGCCAGACATTATAGGAAACAGTTAGGGGTAATAATTAAGAAAAATATAGAATCTTTGGAACAATCTGCAGATAGGATATTTCAAATTAATGGATGTGTCTATGATTTACGATAGGATGCTGCAGTAAATGAAATTATTTTGCAGCAAACAGAGCAGAAGGTTCTCGATGCTATTTTAAGAGAGTTGCATGCGAAAATGTCAAGACATATACGGACAAGGGGGTCTGATGTACAATGCAGTGCAGTTTGCTGTAGAGTGTGAGGAGAATGGAATGCAGGGTAAATGGACAGTGTTTCTAGCTAATATAAAATATTTCAGGTGTGGATGAATGGTGATAGAAGGAGGCAGTGTTACCAGCCTGAGGGTGATGTTGGTAGAGTAAGAGGAAGTAATAGTTTTATAAACATAGGACCAGGGAAGAATAAAGTGTTAAACGCCAACAGGAACCCCCAGTCCACCTACAGTTGTTCCCAGTAAGACTGAATGGTACGAAACCAGATGCAGAGGTGGGCTTGTGCAATAAGAAGGATAGTAGGAAAAAACGGTTGTAGGATTTTGTTGGGCACATGGGCGCGTGTGTTGCTCGCCAGTAGCGATCTGGTGAAACATAAGCAGTGGGACCCACCACGGTACAGATTGTGTGCAGTGGGTGATAAAGATGTCATACCATTAGGATCGGTGTACATAGACTTTTGCCTGGATACACAGTTCAAATTAAACATTGTGTAGAAATTGTGCCACACATGGGTGAGCTCTATGACACGATTCTGGGATTAGATTTTTTATATCAGCATTGTGCCATAGATAATTGAAGCATAAAAGACATAGATTTAACAAAGCGATTGTTAATGGCTAATATGGATATCCTGGAGGAAGAAGCGTGGTGCAATAGGGCTGTCAGCCACGGGCAATCGCTGGACGCCATTGAAACTACATTACGAGCAAAAGTAAAGCCCTAGGGAGTGGACGAAAAAGTACTTTCGGAATTTAAGGATTTATTTTTTCCAAAAAGACCATTACCAGCTACGTATACAGGGCGTTTCAAAAAGAAAGAGCAGATTTCAAACATTTATTTCTCAAAAACTACAAATGATAGAAACACAATTCAAACGTTTCTTGTCAGAGAAAGGTTCAAAGTTTTTCAATGGTCCGCGCAGAAGTTCCATGCAAATCCGCAGTGGCGCTGGCGTTTGTTTGTAGGAAAATGGCGACGACACCACAGGAACGATCATTTTGTGTGCTGCAATTTGCAAAGTTAGAGTCCATTGTTGGTGTGCAACGTGCATTCCGCCGTCAATTCAACAAACAGCCGCCTCGTCATAAGCAAATTTATGAGTGGCATCACAGATTCGTAGAAGATGGTTGCATCTGCAAGCGAAAAAGCACGGGTCGTCCACGCACATCGGATGAAAATGTCGAGCGTGTCCGTGCAGCTTACGAAAGGAGCCCTAGAAAATCCACGGCACGGGCAAGTCACGAACTAAACATGTCTAAAACAACGGTATGGCGCGTTCTGAGTAACCGTCTGCACATGAAGCCGTACAAACTGCAGTTATTGCAAGCATTGCGTCCTGACGACCACAACAAAAGGTTCGAATTTTCAACTGCAATTCTACAGGACATGGAAGAGGACAATTTTGCCGAACGATTAATTTTTTCAGATGAATCAACGTTTCACATTTCTGGTAAAGTTAATCGGCATAACGTACGAATTTGGGCGAGTGAAACTCCGAGGGACGTTATTCAACATGAAAGAGACTCACCAAAGGTTAACGTCTTTTGTGCAATTTCGGTAAACAAAGTTTATGGACCTTTCTTTTTCATGGAGAAAACTATCACAGGAACCATTTACCTGGACATGTTAGAAAACTGGCTATTTCCTCAACTTCAGGAAGATTCAAATCACTTCATCTTCATGCAAGATGGCGCCCCACCACACTTCTCTGAACCTGTACGACGGTACCTAAATAACACCATTCCAGGACGGTGGATTGGAAGAGCAGGAGCACAAGATCAATGTCATCGTCTGTGGCCTCCCAGGTCACCAGACCTTACACCCTGCGATTTTTATTTGTGGGGGTACATAAAGGACTGTGTTTATGTCCCACCTATGCCCGCTACTCTTCAAGAGGTACGACATCGAATTGTTGCGGCCGTGAATTCGGTAACTAAAGACCAGTTGCGTCGTGTGTGGCAAGAAATGAGATACCGGTTTGATATTTGTCGTGTAACAAATGGTGCTCATATTGAGGTACAGTTTTGATATTTGTTGTGTAACATTTGGTACTCATATTGAGTGAAGGACCGTTGGAATTGTGTTTCTATCATTTGTAGTTTTTGAAAAATAAATGTTTGAAATCTGCTCTTTCTTTTTGAAACGCCCTGTATTACACAGCACCGCGTACCAATGGAAGGTAAATCATCAATCTACCGTGAACCATACAGAATACATAGGTAGTTGCAGCCAATTTTGGAGGAATTTATCGATCAGTAGCTGAACAATGGGATAATTGATGGAAATAATACTGCATGGGGGCGGGAACACACGTTGTGCCAAACAAATTTATGAATGCAACACGAAAATACAGGTTCTGTTGTAATTACGGACATCTAATTGAGAAAACCACAGTGGATGTTTATCCTTTGCAAGCATCACAGAAACATTGGCTCATTTAGAGGAGTGCGAATATTTTACAGCAATGGACTCGAAGATTGGCTATCACCAGATAGAGACTGCACTGCTGGATCGACACAAAACAGCGTTTCTGGCACCCTGGGGACACAACCAATTCAGAAGAATGTCATTCAGATTTAAAAAATGCACCTGCAATGTTGCAGAGATTATTGGTTGGAGTACTCAGTGGTTTAAAACCTTGGCAATGCTTAGTGTATTTCGATGACGTAATCGACTATGGGAGGGATCTGGGACAGCGTATGCAGCGATTAAGGGAGGTATTCCTAAGGTTAAAAGCAGCGAAGTTAACATTGTGTACAGGGAAGTGTAATTTTGGCATGGAAGCGGTAGCATACCTAGGTCATAAGTAAAGATGTGTATAAAGCAGACGCAAAATTAATTAGAGCTGTATGTGAATGTCCTGTGCCAGAATCTGTAAAGGAGTGGCGGTCGTTAGTCGTTCTTGGGACTCAGGAACTGTTACGGGCAGTTTGCAAAATGATTTGTAGATATTGCCAGACCGTAGACACAATTGTTAAGAAAGAGTACTAAATTTGTGTGGTCAGAAGAGTGTCAACACACTTTTGAGAACCTAAAAGAAGCTGTAACATCGAGTTCGATATTGGCATTTCCGGATTTTTCACAGAGAATTTGTTTTATTAAGTGATGCATCAAACCATGCACCTGGCTGTGTGTCATAACAAGAGGTAGAAAGCGCAGAACATCCAGTAGCATATGCATCAAAAAAACTAAAATTCAGCGGAAACCATTTATTTCACAATAGAGGAAGAGATGTTAACCCTTATGGAACCACATATTTCAATGTTACCGTCTGTACGGTAAAACATTTAGGGTAATAACAGATCATGCGGGATTAAAATGGTTGTCGGGGTAAACAATCCTTCTAGTAGGTTGACATGATGATTAAAAAGACTAAGTGAATTAGATTTCAAAGTCACAAATAAACATGGAAAGAAGCAGTATTAGATATCGGGGTAATAAGTATAAGGCATGAGAAACTTCAAAGAGAGCAGATAACTAATGTGAGCAGCATTTTAAAAGGCCAAAACCATAAACACTTAAAAATAACATAATATGAACCAAAATCAAACAATAAAGAAAAATATAAAGTATTAGCGAAATCATAAACCTTAAACAAAATTAACAATGAAGGTAATCTAGCAGTCACAGTTGTATACAGGACGGATTGATATGCAGATACCAAGTTTGGATTGTGGATATTGGTACCACCGAAGATAAGGAATAGAGTGCTACAAGAAACTCATGATACCATATTAGCGGGTCATGGAGGTTGCATATCTACCGACAGAAGAGTAGCAGAAAGGTATTGTGTAATAATAAGCAGACAGACGTAAACCAGTATGTGTGGTGCTGCATATGATGCATACAATATGCACAGAGAGCGGATTTGTATCGAACGAGGGTACTAATGAAAAGGTTACCTAAAGCGTCTGCACCGTTCGAGTTTCTGCGGATTGATGTTTTAGATCGATTCAATAAAATACCTACAGGGAATACGATGTACTCACAATCATAATTCATTTTTCGAGATATATAGAAATAGTCGCGATACAAAACCAGCAGGCAGCAACAGTTGCATAAGCACTTAAGAATAATTGGGTGCTGAAGTTTGGAATACCTGAACCAACAGTAACAGGCCAGGGAACGAACTTCATGTCAGGTCTGTTCAGGTAACTGTGTGAGTTACTGAATCTGAAGAAGTTAAGGACGGGTCCTCTCCATCCACAAGACAATGATACACCTGAAAGAGTGCATACGACAATTAGGATGATGCCTGGATACTACGTTGACTAGGCCGTCAGTTTGAAGTACGTCGCCTCTGCCTACAACTCAGAACAGCCTTCCAATGCAGGATTATCGCCATATGAAGTAGTATGCTGTCGTAAAATGCCATCACCATTCGACATATTGAAAACGAAGAGAGGGAAGACTGGAGAGTCAGTTAAGGAATACGCCCGAGTGCTTCGGGAACTCTGGAATAGAGTCCAGAAGGGAAATACACGAGCACTGGAGGAACAGGAAGAAGCATTTGACCGTACGGCATAAATGCTACCTTATAATTTAGTCAGTGGGTAATGATATGAACTTCGCTTATGCCGAAGGGAAATGATGATGTTTGGTTTGTGGGGCGCTCAACTGTTCGGTCATCAGTGCCCGTACAAAGTTCCAATTTTTACATAGCCCATTTTAATTTCACAATCGAATCTAGTCACTCTCACAAATGATGATGATATGATGACGAAGACAACACAGACACGCAGCCCCGGGAAGAGAAAATCCCCAACCCGGCGGGAAATCGAACCAGGGACGACAGAGACATCAACGCTAACCCCTAGACCACGAGCTGCGGACCCGAAGGGAAAGACAAAGAAGTTTTTTGCAAAATGGTTCAAATGGCTCTGAGCACTATGAGACTTAACTTCTGAGGTCATCAGTACCCTAGAACTTAGAACTACTCAAAACCTAACTAACCTAAGGACATCACACACATCCATGCCCGAGGCAGGATTCGAACCTGCGACCATTGCGGTCGCGTGGTTCCAGACTGAAGCGCCTAGAACCGCTCGGCCCACACACCGGCTTTTGCAAAATATCAGGGGCCATACCAAGTGGTAGAGACTGTGTTGCCAGTAAATGTCAAGATTCGATTGCCGACGAGAACGGCAATTATGCATGTAGGGCGGTTGAAATCTTTAAAGGGAATCTGGAAGTTATTCTAGGGATAGGAGACGCGGACAAGAATGAGGGACTGAGGAGAAAGGTATCGGAAGATAGAGGTTGTGAATGAAACAGTAATGAGGAACCCATATGGATTAAGGCGTAGGAAATTGTAATTTTATATTTTTTAGTTTAGTTGCAGATTTAGTGTAATTAGAATGAGCAGATGCGATGCATCAATGAATTTGAAGGAGAGGAAAGTAATAGCTGTTCCTGCCTATAGGTGAGGTCCAGAGAAGGCGAGATATGCGGTTTCTAGCGGGACTACTGGTCTTCGTCGCGGTGGTAGCGTTACGGAACCAGTACCTGGAAGGAAGAGTGTTGTTCGCCAACCAGGATGATCTAGTGGTCACCAGTCACGCTGGATGATACAGGTGGTATTCAGTGCATGGGATATGTGTAACAAGGTGAGAAGATTGGAAGAAACATTCGACAGATTCCGTCAGCAAACGAAAAGGCACAAGAAGTACTGGTGTATGTAAGGGAATACCTGGTGGTTTAGATAGGAAAGTAGTCATGACAAAATAGTTGCAGTCCGTAGAAGATAATGTTTGCGAAGCACGGGGGAAAGAAATACAACTACATGGAGCTATGCAGCAGGCTCTAAGAGGTCGTCCAGGGGTGATTTTATTGTCACCAGAGTAGTATGTATATGGTCTAAGGAAAGTACGGAAGGAACTATTGCCGGAGTTGGGGTTGGCTTACGTTTTAAGATAGTCACAGTATTGGTGAGAACTGATGGAGCGACAGTTTACATTTCCGTTTCTATACCAGTAGCAGGGAAAGAAGCATATTACGAGTACTACATAGTTCATCCGTATCCTGTCAAGTAATGGATATTAAACAAATCAGTAAGAGTAAAAACGCAGCTACCATTACGAATTGTAAAAGACAAGGGAAGATATGTAGAAACACGGGGGAAGTAAAGTTACAAAAATGCTCCTGAGGGGAAATCGGAGTTTGTCCGAATACGGTAATAATAGGGGCTGTGAAATTGGTAATGAGACAAAATCAGGTTAGAGAGTCGAATAAAGAAGTTATCGAGCCAGAATTGTACTTACAGTGGGTCGACGCGCTTTGGTTTTACTGTACCTTCGGCAAGATGGTAGTATTGGCTAGTTGTTTCGACCGCGGAAAGCTTAAGTCAGCAAAGAGGCTAGTGGTTTGTTATTAAGTGGAACAACGTGTGAAATAATGGGCCCTATTTTCCGTCTGCCCGCCGCCATGTCAGGGATAACTCACCTGCATGTTTCGCAGCCTCGTTGGTATTGGCCAGAGGAGCCCATCGAAGTGGTACCTGCCGCAAATCTAACCAACTTACTATCAAACTCTAGGTCCGGTATTAATGCAGTCAATAAACGTGCTTCTGAACCAGCAGGAGGGTCGAGACTCTCTGGAAATCCTTATATCGGGAAAATCAAGACCATAAAGAGACAACATTGATTATTGTCATATCAGTAAGTGGAGCCGTACTTGTTCTTCTGAGCATAGTCCTTGTTTTGGTGAGTAGAAGATCAAGCACAAGACTCAGTTCGTACCCCAGGCACCGTTCAGACTGCAATGGATTGAATACCCTGAGTGTGAAAGCATCAGAAGGAAGATGAACGGAGAAGAGGGTAATATTGAGGGTAACTGCTTCATTTAGCTTGTGTGTTTTGAATAGAGAGTTAGAAGTTACTGTGTAAGAAGCCTACTAATGAAACAAGTTCCATCTTGGGCAAGAGCAAGGGGCCCTGCAGAAAAGTGTAAGAATAAGTGATAGGGCAAGGAAACCAATTGTTAGAATAATTCTTAAGAGGCGACACAGAAGGACTGGTCACCAGGAACTCTAGTGTAAAGGATAATCTAGTTTGATCGGCCCAAGGGACCGGGTCTTGATAAAAAGGAGGGCAATGTAGCATATCGATCGTATTTGGTCAAAAAGTAGGTCAGAGCGGAAATGAGTTGCAACAGAGCCACATGCAGACAGGCAAGAGTGTTTTGCGTAGCGGAGAAAAAGACAGCTGACAGGCATTGCGAAGTAGCACCAACTGGATGTGGTATAACAACAGCTGACACTGCAATGTACTAGCAGAAAGGTAGAAGCCCTTCCTCACTTACCACCACGGTGAAGTGTTTAGAGTACATGCCTTAAGAACCAAACCAACATAGCTGTAGCCTGTAAGTACCCAGCCTATAAGTACTAAAATGTTCTCGTCTCAGTATCACAACCTACACCACAAGCCTGTGACACACGGAGCGACATCCTGGAATGCGGTATGAAGTCTGCTGTTCAACCAAGAGGAAGGGCAGCTTACCATTGGTCAGAAGAGAGCCTCCGCCAGATCAGGGGCCACCCGTTCACTGTAGGGAGGTCACGTTCATCGTCAGCTGCGCCGCTGCATTGTCATCATGGTCGCAGCCAGGGACGTCGCTGACACAGCATCCGAGTGATGCCACACTCGGCCCTACTCTTGCGTGGCTCAGCAATGCCAGACGTCTGTTGTTTCACATAAGAGCAATTGGATGCATCCACCAAGCTGTTCCTAATGCGCTGCGTCCTAAGTCTGGAATAAAGAAGTTAATTGAACAACTCCACTGTCGTCCTGTCGTCTCATTTCACTCTCCATGGTTGGCAATCCACGGGCATCTAACATAATGGTGGATTCAACTGGAAAAGCGGAGGCTTCGACAAAAGTTGATGCAATGCTGCGCTGATAGAGCGCAAGAATTTTGGAGGATGCAAGAGTTTTACTATTGTCTTTTTCGTGGCGTCTATGAAAATACTCGTCAGGCTCCCCATTGACTGCAGACATCAAGAATGTAAAGGCGCAGTTGTTATGGTTGAACCAACACCAAACAGAATGGTTAAGGATGTGATCCAAACCATGTTCTATGGTAGTGGAAGAACTGACTACTCTACATAATCTGATTCGACATCATGTTCGTCGTCGATGTGCGTGTCTCTTTTCTCTCAAGACCAAGGATGGCAATGTTGTGGTGGCACAGAAAGACACATTACATCCTTTACATCAATGCTATGTGGCCTGTATGAGGTACCCATTCATGTCACTATGTCATACGATTTGTTTGTTCGAGCTCTGGTTCCTAGACATGCACTTACTCATAATCCTGCGAGTTTAGATGCGCGACGTCTATAACCCTATTGTCAGATTGCCTTTTGGTAAGTCGCTAGGATTGGATGGTCTGCCTAGGAAGACTTATGTACGTTTTTGTCGTTTGTTGGGTACTACTTTCACACTGTTTTCGATCGAATTGTTGAGAGAGGGATTAGTGCCCATCTCGTTTGAAGTTAGCAAAGTCGTGTTGATTCCTAGGAGTTCTCCTCAGGCAGTAATTGATAAATTTCACCTGATTACTTAGATTTTGATTATTAGTCCGTGGCGAGGGCGGTGAATAGCCGGTTGTCTGGGTTGCTCGAGAAAGTTGTTGCAGGCCATCAAAGATGTATTCCTGCTTGTACAGTTCTGACTGGAGTAGCTGAAATTATAGGTGTCATACTTGTGGGCACTGTTACTTCTGTACCCAATGCTCTGCCTTTTTGGTTTTTGACAAGGCGTTCGATGAGACCAGCTATGGCTTCCTTCTGAAGGTATAAATGACCTGGGTGACAATCTGAGCAGTTCTCTTAGGTTGTTCGCAGATGATGCTGTAATTTACAGTCTAGTAAGGTCATCCGAAGACCAGTATCAGTTGCAAAGCGATTTAGAAAAGATTGCTGTATGGTGTGGCAGGTGGCAGTTGACGCTAAATAACGAAAAGTGTGAGGTGATCCACATGAGTTCCAAATGAAATCCGTTACTCGATAAATAGTACAATTCTCAAGGCTGTCAATTCAACTAAGTACCTGGGTGTTAAAATTACGAACAACTTCAGTTGGAAAGACCACATAGATAATATTGTGGGGAAGGCGAGCCAAAGGTTGCGTTTCATTGGCAGGACACTTAGAAGATGCAACAAGTCCACTGAAGAGACAGCTTACACTACACTCGTTCGTCCTCCGTTAGAATATTGCTGCGCGGTGTGGGATCCTTACCAGGTGGGATTGACGGAGGACATCGAAAGGGTGCAAAAAGGGCAGCTCGTTTTGTATTATCACGTAGTAGGGGAGAGAGTGTGGCAGATATGATACGCGAATTGGGATGGAAGTCATTACAGCAAAGACGTTCTTCGTCGCGGCGAGATCTATTTACGAAATTTGTCACCAACTTTCTCTTCCGAATGCGAAAATATTTTGTTGAGCCTAACCTACATAGGTAGGAATGATCATCAAAATAAAATAAGAGAAATCAGAGCTCGAACAGAAAGGTTTAGGTGTTCGTTTTTTCCGCGCGCTGTTCGGGAGTGGAATGGTAGAGAGATAGTATGATTGTGGTTCGACGAACCCTCTGCCAAGCACTTAAATGTGAATTGCAGAGTAGTCATGTAGATGTAGATGTAGATGTACTGGAGGCCGATGGTTTACAACTGACGTGCACAGCGTCTTGTCTAATTTGTTTACGGGTACCCAAGCTTCTGTAGCTGTCAATGGCCAACTGACACCCTCAGTTAATATCGATAGGGATTTTCCTTATGGGAGCACGTCTCCACTGTCGTTGTTTGTTATATCACTTGTGCTCCTTTTTCCAAGGATCGTCGCTCCGTTACGAGTATGGAATTTCTTGGGCGTGACGATCCCGATGCGTACGTGGAGGATCTGATTGAGTTACTCTGTTCTGCTGCTGAAAATTCGTTGGTCTGGACTATGTTGGATGCCATTTCCCTTGTATCTAGTATCCGAATCAATGAAGGCAAATGCTGGATGATGAAATTACGGGGCTTTGAGAATGCTGTCGTTTCGAGGGCGATAGTAATCGATCTTCGAGAGCCATAATTGAGCAGTCTCTACTCCAAATGGCTACACTTAACTGGAAGATGTAAGGTGCTATCTTGGAAATTGAACGGGGTTCCCTTAATCCGCTTCAGAAAATTCGGATCCTCGATACCAACATTTTTGGCAAAGCATATCACATCGCTCAGATCTCTCTGCTTCACACGATGATGGCTAGGAAACTAAAGTAACTGTCTAGTCGGTATTTATGGAAGCATCACATCTTTCCATTGCGATATGAGGTGGCTGGGCGTGCGCATTTCCTCGTGGATTCGGACTTACCGTTATTCAATGAAAAGCGTCTGTGTTATTTGTTTGGCCCACAGTGCTGACTATCCCACAAGCAATTCGCACGTTTAAAACAATTGTATTTTACTGTCTGAGGCCGGGCGATCTTGAAGCGCCTGTCGATGTTGGACGATTGAATTTCCAGTTAAAACATGCCTATGAATTTTATGTTACTGTCAGTTATTTGGGGGCTGATACTCTACAGGGGCAGCATCTCACCACCTCATTTTTGTTAATGCGTCAGGAAGGGATTAACTTGAAAAGGCATCACCGCAAAGTTCTTGGAAGACGCTGTGGTTTCATCTTAACTTTTCTGTTGTACCGACGGCGGTGGCGTGTTCTGGTATTAGGTGGTACATAACCTGTCACCCATCAGTGAGCGCCTATTTCGTACGTGTCTTAGTGTCACGGATTAATGCAGTAGCTGTCGCGCCGTATACACGCTACAACATAGATTTGCCTGTCATGGTCACGAAGTGAAATGTCACTGGCTTAAAAAGCAATTAGCGTATCTGACTCGATCTGATGAGACTGCCTTTCCGGCTGACATCCTGCTGTATCCAGACTCTTCCGAGGGCAAATTCAAATACGACTGCATCGCTGTTGGGCCACTACCTTCATTACATTTTGAATGATGGGGGTGACACGGACCCACTTGCCACCCAGCAATATGTGGCCACTGCGTTTTGGAAGTATTTGTTCCTGCCACAGTGTCGCGACTTATTCACCAGCATGTTGAACCTTATGCTTCGTCGTCACGGTATCGGTTGAGGTAGCCAGCCCTTGTAGCATTCTAATCGTGGCCCCTTTTGAGGTATACTTTTTCACAGTTTATCTCATTTTTGTGGCAATGTTGGTCTTTTCAAAAAATGTAGTAGCTGGCAACGTCTGAAAAGGGAAAAAAGTCTTTTTCTTATTTTGGTAAGTGTAAGTGGTGGTACCATGTAAGAATAACTCCAGTTTTTGTTTTATTCCTTTTTGAGTAACAAGTTTAACTTGCAATTTTAGAGAATTAGTTGGAAGGGAAATGGTCTGCGCGACAGACGCTCATATGGGTGATCCACGTACTGTTGTTGGTAGAACCAGGGACTTTTTTTTTTTTTAAGAAAATGTGCTGAAGCGTCTGGCTACGAGCCGAAGGGCTGTAGGATCGAATCCCAGCACGATTTCTTTTTTCACTCTGCCTTGTAACCTAGCATTCACCTCTCAAGACGTGGAGGTCGCACGAAATGAAACGTAAAACGCTGCAGGGGACGCAGCTTTGCCTCCAATTTGGATCGAATTCTGCCAGGGATACTTTACTGAGTGGTACTGAGTAATACAAGTTTCATACAAATGGAATATACAGGGTGTTTCACAATTCATGTTACATACTTCTAGATGTCGTAGATAGAATTTACCAGATCCAGTTTTACATAGGAACCCACGTCCAGAAACGTCATATAACGACGCTACGGAGCGTCAAAGCTGTAGACGCCGTCACCTGTAAATGTATGCGATGGATTACAAACTTTCTAGGATGATGGAGAGTTATACATATATCAAGCTGAGTAAGGGACCATCTACCGGAAACGAACGAGTCGAAAGTTACAAACGAAAATCGTTCTGGTTTCTCTGACAGTGTACTACATGTACCGGCACTGTTGTTGCTAAGATTGTAGGGTAGGCGTATTTCAGAGGTTGTAGAATGGGCCAAAACAAGGAAAAAGGAAAAAATATCCAGTAAACATGGGCTCTAAAATGCGTATCTTAAGAGCTATGAGCACTTGTTCATCTTCGATACTGTGAAAAACCTTTCCCCTACTGAAGAAGTGCTCGTAGCTTTTAAGGAATGCATTTTATAGTTCACTTTTATTGTACATTTTCTCTTGTCTTAGTCCGTACTACCACCTCTGTAAGTTGCCTAGCCTTCAATCTTAGCAACAACAGTACCAGCACATGTATTTCCATGCCGGAGGTGTCAGAACGGTTTTGCTTATAACTTTCGACCCGTTCATTTCCGGTACAAGGACTCTTACCTTAAACTGATACATTTACACTTCTCCATCATCCTAGAAAGCTTATAACATCATCACGGATTCACCCTGGATATATATATATATATATATATATATATATATATATATATATATCCAGGGCGATTGATGTTATAAGCTTTCTAGGATTATATATATATATATATATATATATATATATATATATATATATATATATACACACTCCTGGAAATTGAAATAAGAACACCGTGAATTCATTGTCCCAGGAAGGGGAAACTTTATTGACGCATTCCTGGGGTCAGATACATCACATGATCACACTGACAGAACCACAGGCACATAGACACAGGCAACAGAGCATGCACAATGTCGGCACTAGTACAGTGTATATCCACCTTTCGCAGCAATGCAGGCTGCTATTCTCCCATGGAGACGATCGTAGAGATGCTGCATGTAGTCCTGTGGAACGGCTTGCCATGCCATTTCCACCTGGCGCCTCAGTTGGACCAGCGTTCGTACTGGACGTGCAGACCGCGTGAGACGACGCTTCATCCAGTCCAGCGCCGACTATTACACCGCGTTCAAACTCACTTGAATCTTGATAACCTGCCATTGTAGCAACAGTAACCGCTCTAACAACTGCGCCATACACTTGTTGACTTATGTAGGTGTGCCGACCACAGCGTCGTACTCTGCCCTTTTACATGTTTCTGTATATGAATACGCATGCCTATACCAGTTTCTTTGGAGCTTCAGTGTAATAACGCAATAAGGGATGGAAAACGAGAACTACGCCAAAATCTGCACACCGTCTCGCTACTGACGCCCTACTGGCGCTGGAAGTAGGCAACTGTGGGCACTCAGCGTTGCCATTTTCGAGTGTTAGAGAGAGAGCGCTACGCCAGAACTATAGGTGCTTCATAGCTCTGGCATCACCCTCCTTAAAAACCGCCAAGCAACAGGTGGATGAACAGAAACCCAAGTACGATGAAATGGCAGAGGGGTAAATTCTTTGAGGGTATGTTACCAGCATGGCGGCCATTATGGAATCCGCCATCTTGGTGCAGCTGGTAATTTTCATTGTTAATTGGGGGGCGGGGGGCTAAGGTGCCATATGAAACGTATGGAGAATTACACGAGAAAAACAACGGTACCCTCCATCTGAACAAAGCTTAAGACGTTCTCGATTTGTGACTAATACTCTTTCGTTCAAAAAATGGCTCTGAGCACTGTGGGACTTAACTTTTGAGGTCATCAGTCCCCTAGGACTTAGAACTACTTAAACCTAAATAACCTAAGGACATCACACACATCCATGCCCAAGGCAGTATTCGAACCTGCGACCGTAGGGGTCGCGCGGTTCCAGACTGTAGCGCCTAGAACCGATCGGCCACTCCAGCCGGCCTAATATTCTTTTGTCACAGAATATGTGAAAGCTAGTTGCTGCATAAGATTCATTTACTTTTTCCAAGGCTGCATTTGGATAACTAGGGCCCGTCATCTGTTAAATTCTGTGTGGCAGTGGTGCTGCACTTAATCTGCATTGCACAGCGAACAGCGAAATTCCACCACGCAGCTGAGGCGGCCACCGTTTCCCATGCAGCACCACGAAAGGTGGGGGGGAGACCTTGGAGAGCTTTTGTCCTTTTTTGTGTAAGATACAACTGTGATTACTCCTTGAAATAATAATTCACGAAATTTAGAAATGGAAAATTATAACATTTTAGGCAATAAATAACACGTACGTGTAGCCGGCCGGAGTGGCCGTGCGGGTCTAGGCGCTACAGTCTGGAGCCGAGCGACCGCTACGGTCGCAGGTTCGAATCCTGCCTCGGGTATGGATGTGTGTGATGTCCTTAGGTTAGTTGGGTTTAATTGGTTCTAAGTTCTAGGCGACTGATAACCTCAGAAGTTAAATCGCGTGGTGCTCAGAGCCATTTGAACCATTTTTTGAACACGTACGTGTAAACAATTTTATTTGCCCGGGATGACTGGTACAACAGGATGCTGCCACCATCTGATCTAAACGGGAAACAAAGATAATAAGACGGGAGGGAGAGTACAATTAGTTTCATCGATTATATAAAATACAAAATTCGACATAACGTGTAGCACGTGCAATAAAATTGGCATGTTACATTAGATGTACTCAAAGCATGCAAGACACTAAACACATTCATGTCCTGATAACAATCCAGTTGATAAAATGCACACAGCTGATAAAATGCACACAGTCGATAAACTACACACAGGTGATAAAATTCTCGCACGATCAATGAGTATCGGCAGTGAACTTGACTCTCCCAAGCTTGTCGCACAGCACTATACTGACAGTGGAGTATGAAAACACACAAATTTGCAGAAATAAAAAGAGATACCCAGATCAACTTCTTAATGACCAGTTAAAGTCAGCGGACCAGAATTTTCTTAGCGTTTTGGTGATGTATTATAAGTTTATTTGAGGCTGTGGAGGGGATTGTAGTTTACTAGGTTGGTTGTTTTATAAGTAAAGTGTCTGTGAAAAGACATGTAAGCGCTTATAGTGGAACAGCCTGTAGGTAACATGCCATTACCCCCCAAACCTTATTGGTCGGTAACCTATCACACATACAATCGTCACATTATGTGACGCATGTACACTTTGCTTCCAACGCTTAACGGGTATCTCATGTGGCAGACATTTAGTATTTCATCGTCTAGCGCATTAATTTGAAGCTTGGTCATCATACATCACCAAGGACTGCATATATAACAGATTCTATCTCATCACTTAGCTAAAATACCAAATATCGACCTCGGACTCAGCACAGTTATTCGATTTTCGTCATTGCTGTTTTCTTAAATGCTCCCTTTTACAGTAATTCTTGACGCACAGCATGGATAGCAGAAATCCTCTTCGAGCTGGATGACCCATTGACGTACGTACTATTACGACCCATTCATAGCTTTAATTGCACCAGTCTAAATTACTTTTATAGTATATATCATTTCAGTTGACTCTGTAACAGACACCTAGCACACAGCAAGGCTTTTCACCTGAATAAGATGATGTTTGAAGTTAGAGCGGACCCGCGTGATGTTTGCCTACGCCCCCCCCCTCCCCCTTTTCATGGGTGATGTACTTCGCTGGACCCCTCCAAGTCTGGCCGGTTTAGCATCAGCGTTCGAATCAGTCCGTTTTCTTTCTACGTCACGTATGTTCGTAAATTAAAGGTAAGAGATTTTAAAATTTTTGATTATTACTGCTGTTTTCTCAGTGTCAATAAACACACAGTACGTAATTGCTATAGATTTTACGTGGAACATATGCCAATGGTAATTTCATATTCATGCTTAGATGGCATTCCTAATTGTGATAGCGGGAACTTTGAAAAATCCACCTTTATTTGTGGAGTACTGCTATTCATTACTTGTAACCACAGGATGTGATCATTTAGCCTGTGCTACACACGACACCTGTCGTGCGGAGTGGCCACACGGTTTGAGGCACCATGTCACGGATTGCGCGGCCCCTCCCGCCAGAGGTTCGAGTCCGCGCTCGGGAATGTGTGCGTGTTTTGCTCTTAGCATAAGTTAGTTAAAGTAGTGTGTAAGTGTAAGGACCAATGACCTCAGCAGTTTGGTCCCTTAGAAATACTCTCTCTCTCTCTCTCTTTCTCTCTGTCTCTCTCTCTCTCTCTCTCTCACGCACACACACACACACACACACACACACACACACACACACACACACACACGCAACCCAGCGGCGAAACAGGTAACGTCGTAGCGGATCAGCCACCTCTATGTCAACAACACAGCGGCGCCGTAGTGCTGCGCCGCAAGCCTGGCAGAGTCATGTTCACCGCCAATGTGCATGGACGCTACGAGGATTTCATCGACTGTGTCAATTTTATCAACTGTGTGCTTTAGACCAACTAGATTTTTATCGATATATGTACACGTGTAGCGTTGCCTATCATGTTTCTGATTTCATGCAATGTGGCGGTGAAGACCATACAGACAGCGACAGATGAGAAAGAGTATTGCCGAACGATGAATCTGGCACAGGAACTGCACTGAAGAGCCAAAGAAACTGGACACCTGTCTAATATCGTGCTGGGCCCCCGCGAGCCCGCAGAAGAGCCGCAACACGACGTCTCGTGGACTCGACTAATGTCTGAAGTAGTACTGGAGGGAACTGACACCATGAATTCTGCAGGGCTGTCCACAAATCAATAGCAATACAAGGGAGTTGAGATCTCTTGTGAACAGCAATTTGCAAGGTATCCCAGATATCCTCAATAATGTTTATGTCTGGGGAGTTTGATGGCCAGTGGAAGTGTTTAAAACTCGGAAGAGTGTCCCTGGAGCCACCCTGTAACAATTCTGGTCGTATGGGGTGTCGCATTGTCCTGCTGGAATCGGCAAAGTCCGTCGGAATGCACAAGGTACATGAATCGGTGCAGGTGGTCAGACAGGACCCTTACGTACTTGTCACCTGTCAGAGTCGTAGACGTATCAGGATCCTATATCGATCCAACTGTACAAGCCCCACACCATTATAGAGCCTCCACCAGGTTGAACAATCCTCTCCTGACGTGCAGGGTCCATGGAATGGCTCTGAGCACTATGGGACTCAACTGCTGAGGTCATAAGTCCCCTAGAACTTAGAACTACTTAAACCTAACTAACCTAAGGACATCACACACATCCATGCCCGAGGCAGGATTCGAACGTGCGACCGTAGCAGTCGCGCGGCTCCGGACTGAGCGCCTAGAACCGCTAGACCACCGCGGCCGGCGCAGGGTCCATGGATTCATGATATTGTCTACATACTCGTACACGTCCATCTGCTCCATACAATTTGAAACGAGACTCTTCTAACCAGGCAACAGTCCAGTGTCTGTGTTCACGGGCGAGGCGTAAAGCTTTATGTCGTGCAGTCATCAAGGGTACAGGAGTGGGCTTTTGGCTCCAAAAGCCCATATCGATGATGTTTCGTGGAATAGTTCGGTCGCTGACAGTTGATAGCCCAGCATTGAAAGCCGCAGAAAACTGCGGAAGGGTTGCACTTCTGTCACATTGAACGATTCTCCTCAGTCGTGGTTGATCCTGTTCTCGCTGGATCTTTCTGCGGCAGCAGCTATGTCGGAGATTTGATGTTTTACCGGATTCCTGATATCCACGGTACACTCGTGAAATGATCATACGGGGAAATCCCCACTTAAACGCTCCCTCGGAGTAGATGTGTCCCATCGCTTATGAGGCGACTATAACACCACGTTCAAACTCAAACTGCCATTGTAGCAGCAGTAATCGATCTAACAACTGCGTCAGACACTTGTCTTAACAGGCGTTGCCAACCGCAACGACGTATTCTGCCAGTTTACATATCTCGGTATTTGAATACTCATGCCTATACCAGTTTCCTTGGCGCGTCAGTGTATATTTCTGTTTGGATGCAAAAATGTACAAACAGCAACAGTACCCCAGAGAGGCGGCTACATACAGCGTCTGACTATTAGTGAGTGACTGATTTTAGGCTGGACAATCTATTGTCAATGTGGTACGCAAGGGGACACCACTAGATTAATTTCCAAAGCATTACAAGGTATGCCCCACCATGTAAACGAGTCCGGAGTTAAAGCCTCACCTCACTCGGATCTCCGGGAAGGGAACACACTGAGATAATACGTACATGAAACGGAGGAGGAGAGAATGAAGGAAGGAAGGAAAAGTATGAAACGTGGACTACCCTCACACTGCTACAAGCAGGAGAACTGGAAAATGCAAACCAGAAGATGAAAACGGACAGATTAGATGCGCTTGGTACATGTGAAGTCAGATGGGGAGAGAACGGAGATTATAAGCCTTTCTACTCAGGGGAAATCAAGAATGTGAAAACCAAGTAAGAATACTGTTATGAAAGGAAATAAAAAAAAGGTAATAAAGGTGCAGTATATTGATGGAAGATTGATGATGATACTACTGCAGGGTAGTTCGAAAGATGGATTAATACAGGTATACATGCAGACCAGCCAGCATAGAGATGAGGAGGTGGAATAATATTATGAGAAGATTGAAGAATTTATTGAGAAAGAAAGTATAAATACCTGAATAATTGTTATGGGTGACTGGAATGCCGTGGTGGGCGAAGGAAGAGGTGAAGACATGGTGGGAAAATTTGGATTAGGTGTAAGAAGTAAGAGAGGGGAATGGCTAATCAGCTTCTTCAAAGAAAATTCACTAGTATTGAGTGACACATTATTTGAAAATAACAAAAGCACACGCTATACATGGATCTCAAATCTGAATTGAGAAAGGTATTAGGTGGATTACATCCTGATACAAAAAAGGTCCAGGAAGTATGGTATCTGAAGAATGAAAAAGCTTACCTAGTAGCAGATATAAATTCAGGCTGCAATTTCATAATGTTAGCAATACAAATGAAGTTGAAGAAAATGTGGCGAGATAAAGCAAAAGGAAGATTAAACTTGGAGATACTCAAGGAGGTAAGTAACGCTTCAGGACTGGAAAACAGGTATACGAAAAAATGGGAAAGAGGTAGAAATGAAGAATGAGTAAATGACAAATGGATAAAAATGAGAGAAGGCCTCATGGACTCTGCCAAAGAAGTAGTTGTAATTAAAGTGTCCAAAGGACTCAGGAAAAAATGAATAAGGGAAAACACGGTGAAAAAGATGGAAGAAAGAAAAACTATAAAAAATGTGGAAAATGAAGAAGGCAAAAAGAGGTACAAGGATCTTAATAACGAATTAAGAAGAGAATCTGAAAAAGCAAGAGAAAGACAGATGAAAGATACATGCGAGAAAATAGAGAAAATGGAGAGAGAGGGAAAGAGTGAAATGATGTACAGATTGGCTAGGGAGATAATTTTTGAAAGTAAAAGAAGGAAGACTAACACTAAAATAAAAAGAGTGGTTGGTGCATTAGCTGAACGACCACAGGATGTTTTGAGCAGATGGCAAGAATAGGTAGAATGGCTCTGTGAGATGGATGATATACCCAGTGGAATCAGCTTAAAGAGGAGGAACAGGTACCGGAAGATGGAAAGCGGTACTGCATCTTGGAAGAAGAAGTAGGAAAGGTGCTGCATGAGTTGAAGAATCAGAAGGCATGTGAAATCGACAACTTGCTTGCCAGCAAAAGTGCTGAAGAGTTTGGTAAACATCGGAGGGGAGGAAACAGTATACCTCTGTAATGAGACATACGACAGAGTGGAATAGCCTGATGACTTTCTTGCAACGTTGGTGAAAAGAAGAAATACCAAAAAAATATAAAGAGTAAAGGATTATTAGCCCAATTTCTCACGCAGCTAAAGTATTACTGAGAGAGCTGAATAGAAGGCTGTACAACAAGTTGGATACATTGTGGGAGAACCGTTAGGATTTCCAAGAGGGAAAGGAACAAGCTGATGGATATTTTGAAGAGGAAAGGAAGAGACTAGAAAGAGAGACGGTTGGTACATTACCTATATTTACAATACACAGTAAGAATAAGAATTGGAAATGAAATGTCTGAAGGAAGCAGCATTGGAAGGAACGCTAGCGCTAGACAAAGTTGTCTCTCCCCTTAATTGTTCAATTTATACCTGGAAGAGATTATTGTGAAAGTCTAAGATGCAAAAAGAAGTGTGTCTATTACTGAAAAGAGAATAGAACTATAGGGTTTGTTGATGACACCGGTATTAGTGGCAGAAAGTGAACGAACTGTGAATAAAATGTTAAATAAGATCTGCATAACCGTTGTGTGGAATACGGGGTGAGGATCAATACAGCAAAAACACGGAGTACGGTGATCGGCAAAAGAAGAGGAGTGCCACATATTAAGATAAGACTAGGAATTATTATTCAAATAAGAGCATTTCAAAATCTTGGGACTACGATTATTGAAGACTTGAGATGCTATCTGGTGGTGAAAACTTGCGTTGCTATAGCGAAGGAAGCGATCAATAGAAAGAAGAGATTATTACGTGGCAAACTAGACAATGCTCTAAGGGAAAAGAAATGGCAAGTGTTTTGTCTGAAGTATGGCACTCTGTAGGGCAGAAATACGGACACTGGGACAGGAAGATGAGGAAAGGCTAGAAGTGTTTGAGATGTGGATGTGGAGGAGAATGGAATGGATAAGCTGGATGGAAACAGTGAGTAATGAAAGTGTGTTGGAAAATGTAATTTTTAATTAGAGGAAAAAAAGAAAAAGCTAAGAATAGTGTTGGAGATACAGTAGTTGTTCCTTCACCGGCGTTGCTCAGGGAGGTGGGCTCGGAATATGTCCTCGAGGATGACGTTCGTGGGCAGCGCATCCCATGATTAGTTTATTGCGCGAGAAAATCCACGTCTCGGATGTCACGAGTCGATTCATCTCTCGCATAAGTGTTCCGGTATCTGAGTTCTGTCACCGTTTTCTCACTGTTTGTGTGTTACTTAGTTAGATTACTCGTTTTACTGTTGTTGTATGTTAATGATGTCTAATTACGGGTTTAAAGTGGTGCGTGGTGCACGGCCACGAACTCTCCCACTTAATGCTCTCATAGATTTCTGTTCTAAGTAGTCTGTGTGTTACTATTTCATCACTTAGTGTAGTAAATATTCTTCGTTCGTCTCGTTATTGGTGGTAGTGACAGATGAGCCCGTTGTTCTGGAGTCTTCGTCTGAACTAACGCATTCGTGTCGCTGGAGTCTAACTTGTTGTCGATATGGTCGCATTTCTTTGTAGAGAAGGTGTTCCATTTTGGAGATTTCAGCTGTGTGTTTGTTTAATAGTTCTCGTTTGTCTGCATCCCTGAGTGTTTCTCGTAGTGTCTTTGTAGTAATTTCTCGTGTGTTTCTACGTAAGTGGCTGTGCTGCCCACAGTCCAAAGTAAAATGTTCAGGATATCCACACTCCCTATACTGGCAACCGCCAATGTCGGCAAGCGAAACGCGCTGCAAATGTGCCGTCTAAGGGCCGCACCTAGTTATTAAGTTAGTCATGCCACGGCTCGGTTTGTTTCATTCGTAACCGCTCCCTGTAGTCGGGGAAAAAATGTATAGCCTACGACTCCTATCACTTTGCTGTCACTCTCGCCAGATGTGAAGAACTGAGTTGCCGTTAGTGCTCGATATTTTTCCTACAATTTCCCTCGTCTTACAGTGCCTTTCCACCTTCAGCCTGTATGAAACACCTCGATTTTTTACACCCAACGCCACACTAGGTGCCACTGCTGAGGTAGTGCTTAATTCCTCAGACGGCCTCAGTAACACACTGCTTTATCCATGCCACACAACTATCCTGTTCATGACATGGACTATTCTATGTGCCCTCACACTTACCACAAAACATACCACTGATACATATAGAGCACATTGGTATGCGCTAATGTGCGTGATGAATAATTGTGTTATGTGGTATTTAAACGTGCTAAATTATGTAAAAAAATTTTGCCCTTATTTGTTGTTAGTTTTTTGTGTTGGTTGAAGTTATGTTTGTGCTCGCATTCCAGCACATGTGTTACTGAACAACGGGTAACAACCACCTCACAAGGGGCTGGACAACTCATAGAGTAGATTCTGTAGACTTCATGTTGTTATCACCACCATTTGCCTCGATCTGTGAAGAATGGAACAATAGTCGAGGATGAATGAAGCTGAGCTCAAAAGAAAGACACAATTTTTTTTCTTGTGTATTCTCTATATGGTTTAACATGTTACATGACCTCCTTTCCATTGGAAAATTTGGTTTTGTATCTTGGAAACATAGCACCACAGGTTTTCCTAGTAGACTATCTCGTAGTATTCGACTTTAAGTTTCTGTTTATGACCCTTTTTTGTTTCAGAATGGTGATTCCGCACCTACGCATCACAGTGTACATTAAGGACGTCTGTTCATTACTTTCATAGAACCTGCCTTTGTGGTGTCACCGCCAGATATCACACTTGCTAGGTGGTAGCTTAAATCGGCCGCGGTCCATTAGTACATGTCGGACCCGCGTGTCGCCACTGTCAGGATCGCAGACCGAGCGCCACCACAAGGCAGGTCTCGAGAGACGTACTAGCACTCGCCCCAGTTGTACGACGACTTTGCTAGCGACTACACTGATGAAGCCTTTCTCTCATTTGCCGAGAGACAGTTAGAATAGCCTTCAGCTAAGTTAATGGCTACGATCTAGCAAGGCGCCATTTGTACCATTGCATGTATCTCAAGATAGTCTCACTTGTATCATCAAGAATGCTGTATACCAACGGACGATATAAAAGTGTTCTAGTAGCTACGTTCTTTTCTTTATCACATTCATTACGAATCCTGTTCCAGACTTCGCGCCAGTCGGCGTGTGTGTACGTGTGCCCTTTCGGCTACCCGTCTCTGTGGACTGGCTGCCTTGTCAGTCCACTACAGCCTTCACAGTTATAATCCCAACGTGTTCCACATGAATTTACTCCTCATGGTAATGCTGAAACTGCCAGCATGAGGAACCAACTGCTGGAAATTGATACTTCAAGCAGAGCTAGATCCTGAATGAGGTGCTGGTGAAGTAAGCGTCCCTGTACCGATTAAGTTCCAGGGATCAGTTTCATCGGAATGACGTAGAACGGGTCATTTTATATTCGAAATTATGTTCTAAATATGCCTACATGCTGATCAGCTATAAGTTTTTCTTTTGAGTTAGTAATTCCTACGCACCACCATTTACTCATTACTGTAATAGATATTCTTCTATGGAGTACGAGTTGTCAAGGAGAAAATTTTTCAGTTTACAATCAAATTCCACTTTGCTAACCATCAGACAGTTTATATCAGCTGGGTACGTGATCAAAAATTTTGGTTGCAGCATTGTACACCCCTTGTTATGCTAAACACAGTCTTAATGTGGCGTAGGGAATAAATATATTGTGAAGCAGTAGTCAGAATATCCAACTCCTTAAACAGATGTCTACAAGACTGTCGTGAGTGAGCACCGCATATTATCCTTATAGCACGTTTTTGAGCAATGAAGACTTTATTAAAGATGCAATACTCCAGAACATTATTCCAAATTATGCGAAATGTCAACTTACTGTTTTGTCTCTTCCCAAAATTTAAAATAATTGTGGCTCAACTAAATTGTTTTACGAGTTCGAAAATTTCCTTTTTTGATTTTGCAAATGTCATCAATATGTACTAACTTTGAAGTTTTCACTCTTTGTGTTATTTTCTCAACACCTGTTGCACTTATCATTGGTGTAGTACCCATAGACGTACAGAGCTTAATAAGCTGTACATTTTGAAAATCAAGCGTGAGACCATACGCAGAAACTCTGTCAATGGTATTTTTTAGAACATTGCTTACCACATTACTTCTGTTGCTGCATGTATGCTTCGACTAATTACAATACTAGTGTCACAAGCAAAAAGAACTAATTCCGCTTGTCGTATATTATATGGAAGATGGTTTACGTATGTGAGAAACAGTAGTGGAATCCCATATGTGATTTCTTTCTAGCAAGAGTAATGTCCTCAGACTGCAATGGTTGAGCGAAAAAGTGTAAATTAATGCATTATTTTCTTTCGATATGACATTATCCATTGGTTAGTTTAATACTAATCCCATAAAATTTCATTTCATCTAGACGAATATTGTGATAAACACAGTCAAATGGCTTAGACAGGTAGCAGAAAATGCCAACCGGCGAAATTTTGTTATTTAATGCTTGCAAAACTTAGTGAGTGGGCATGCAATTGTATTTCCCAATGGAAAAAGTCTTCTGAAATCCAACCTGTGATATGCTGAGGATATTATTGTTGCACAGGTGAGAGACTTTTCTAGAATATACCACCCTCTCAAAAGTTTTGGAAAATGATGTCAATAGTGAAACAAGTCAGTTGTTACTGACATCCCTCTTATCACTTTTCTGAAAGAGGCGTTCAATCATATTTCAGTCTCCCTGGAAAAATACCTTGAGTTAGTGAGGCATTATATATTTGAAATAAGAAAGGGCTTATTATTTGAGACAAATATAGAGTACTCTACTGGGAACACAATTAGATACAGATGACTTTTATTTTTGAGAGAATATATAATTTTTATAATTTCAGAAAGAGTAGTATGTGATACATTAATATGATTGACTTTCGTGAGAGTTGTTTTTTCAACATACTACTGTGATTTTTCTGTTCAAATGTTTGCGCCCACGTTTTTTACTGTATTTAAGAAATGATTATTAAACCCATTTCACAGCTCTGATTCATCATTTATGATCCTGTTATACTGTTCTATAGCTGGTGGACCTCTCTCTCGTTTTTCTACAGTCTATATAGCCTTAAGTTTGTCGTCGTAATTGTTGATTTCTGACATTATCTGCATGTTCCTTGACTTTTTAATAACATTTCTGAATAATTTTGATTAATTTTTGCAATACGCAACCATTCCTGGATCTCTTGAAAATTTCTCGGGTATTCAGCCGGGTTGCGTCGTCCAAAAGGCGCGATATTTCGGCAGGACGACTTCTTGCCATCGTCAGGCGTTCTTGGTGTCTGATTGATCTCTGATGGATGCCGACTTTACATAATCCCCACCCCTCTCCCGCAATTCGAACCAACAGTAATGAAAGTTTTCGAAATCGTACTTACGTCAACATACTTTCTGTTCGATGGGAACTATTACGAACAAACTGAGTGAGTAGCGATGGGCTGTCCGCTATCACCGGTAGTGGCCAATATGTTTATGGAGGCTTTTGAAGAAGAAGCTCTCGAGTCGGCAGCCTACAAGCCCTCTGGCTCTTTTCGATATGTAAACGATACATTCGTAATCTGGCCTCACGGACGACAACGCCTCCAAGTCTTTCTGCAGCATCTGAACTCGCTGCACCAGAAGATAAAGTTCACGATGGAGGTAGAAGAAAACAACCAGCTTCCATTTCTGGATGTGCTCGTCAAGCGAAGACCAGATGGCACACTAGGACACGGCATCTACCGTAAGTCTACACATACTGATTTGTACCTGCATACCTGCAGCTGTCATACTCCTTCACAGCGAGAGGGTGTTCTAAGCACTCTGGTGCACAGAGAACGCGAAATCTCGGACTGTGACAGCCTAGCGGCTGAACTGCAGCACATGCAGGCCGTGTTCCGCACGACCGGTTACAACAACCGGCAAATAAAATGCGCCTTTAAGGGGCTACGGAAAGGCTCAAAATCATGAAAAGTTCAATTTTTACTTTTTTGCGTTTTCTGAATCTGCAGACTATTACCTTTTAATAGATATATAATTTATTCAATTCCGAAGACTACAACTATTTTTAAATTTTTTTTGAAATGTGTTCTACATGGGCGTGACCCACTGTGGCGCTGTTAAACTGCTGTCAAATGGTGTTATTAGTAACGTCCGTGTTCATCAGGTACATTTTAGTGATGTGAGATAAAGTATGTGTTGAGGCTAACCTGTGATGGTTCAATATATATCGCTGGTGTGATTGTCGATTGTTTCATGTTTATTTACTCTGTCGTTATCTCGAAAATATTCGTAATTAATTCTGTTTCTTGAGTCTCTGTTTTATTGAAGTATAATAATGAGTAAAAGTAAAGTTATCAGAAATCCTCTGAAGGCTTTTAAGAAAAGGAGAAATGTTGGAAAGCGAAAGGTATTTAGAAATATGGGAATGAAGATAGGTTCTAACATGGTACGAGCGATGCTTGCTTTAGACAAGGAACGCCTTCGGGCTGCAGACAGGGCTGTAAAGAGTTTAGAAATACAAGCAAGAGTAAACAGGAGGAGGAACAAGAGGAAGCTGGAGGAGGAGTTTGCAGAGGATGAAGATAATCCATCCTATGGACCTGGAATGCACTAAAAAGTTAATCCAATCTTTGTCGTTCGATTCCCAAAACTTTTATTTTCTCATACTAATTACATGTTTTCTAAGGATCTTCCAAACATATTTGTTTCAAACTTTCAGTAAATGTTACACAGTACCTTCTGCATAATTTAACACAGCCTTTTTCCAAAAAACTGTATACACTCCTGGAAATGGAAAAAAGAACACATTGACACCGGTGTGTCAGACCCACCATACTTGCTCCAGACACTGCGAGAGGGCTGTACAAGCAATGATCACACGCACGGCACAGCGGACACACCAGGAACCGCGGTGTTGGCCGTCGAATGGCGCTAGCTGCGCAGCATTTGTGCACCGCCGCCGTCAGTGTCAGCCAGTTTACCGTGGCATACGGACTTCCATCGCAGTCTTTAACACTGGTAGCATGCCGCGACAGCGTGGACGTGAACCGTATGTGCAGTTGACGGACTTTGAGCGAGGGCGTATAGTGGGCATGCGGGAGGCCGGGTGGACGTACCGCCGAATTGCTCAACACGTGGGGCGTGAGGTCTCCACAGTACATCGATGTTGTCGCCAGTGGTCGGCGGAAGGTGCACGTGCCCATCGACCTGGGACCGGACCGCAGCGACGCACGGATGCACGCCAAGACCGTAGGATCCTACGCAGTGCCGTAGGGGACCGCACCGCCACTTCCCAGCAAATTAGGGACACTGTTGCTCCTGGGGTATCGGCGAGGACCATTCGCAACCGTCTCCATGAAACTGGGCTACGGTCCCGCACACCGTTAGGCCGTCTTCCGCTCACGCCCCAACATCGTGCTGCCCGCCTCCAGTGGTGTCGCGACAGGCGTGAATGGAGGGACGAATGGAGACGTGTCGTCTTCAGCGATGAGAGTCGCTTCTGCCTTGGTGCCAATGATGGTCGTATGCGTGTTTGGCGCCGTGCAGGTGAGCGCCACAATCAGGACTGCATACGACCGAGGCACACAGGGCCAACACCCGGCATCATGGTGTGGGGAGCGATCTCCTACACTGGCCGTACACCACTGGTGATCGACGAGGGACACTGAATAGTGCACGGTACATCCAAACCGTCATCGAACCCATCGTTCTACCATTCCTAGACCGGCAAGGGAACTTGCTGTTCCAACAGGACAATGCACGTCCGCATGTATCCCGTGCCACCCAACGTGCTCTAGAAGGTGTAAGTCAACTACCCTGGCCAGCAAGATCTCCGGATCTGTCCCCCATTGAGCATGTTTGGGACTGGATGAAGCGTCGTCTCACGCGGTCTGCACGTCCAGCACGAACGCTGGTCCAACTGAGGCGCCAGGTGGAAATGGCATGGCAAGCCGTTCCACAGGACTACATCCAGCATCTCTACGATCGTCTCCATGGGAGAATAGCAGCCTGCATTGCTGCGAAAGGTGGATATACACTGTACTAGTGCCGACATTGTGCATGCTCTGTTGCCTGTGTCTATGTGCCTGTGGTTCTGTCAGTGTGATCATGTGATGTATCTGACCCCAGGAATGTGTCAATAAAGTTTCCCCTTCCTGGGACAATGAATTCACGGTGTTCTTATTTCAATTTCCGGGAGTGTATTTTTGAATATACAAATAAAAAATTGCAAAGAAATGTTGTGAATTTTCGTTACAATTGAAAAAAAATCATCTTTAATAACAACTAAAATTTTGTAAAATCCCTGTGTTAAGTTGTAGCCCCGTATTCCAATAAATAATCTGTAAAAAGTTCAACTTCCTACCTCAAATACTTTGTGAGGAAAGATGTAATTTATAAGCGTTATTTTAACATTGCAAGTATAGGGCGTTGCGGAACCCCTTAAGACCGAAGAAGCCAAGACCGCAGCCTTCCGAGGACGAAGGCAAACCGGTTGCGACAGCGATCATATGTCGGGAACACATCGGCAAAGATAGGCAGAATACTCAGAAAATATAATGTCAAGTGTGTGTTTCGCCCTCCATCCAAAACGAAAACATTATTAGGATCAGTAAAGGACGACTTAGGACTTCGGAAACCAGGAGTTTAGAGCAACCCTTGTCAATGCGGGACGCTACAGGAGAGATGCAGTGAGCATAAACACCTCACAGACAACACACAGCCGACCAAGTCCGCCGTGGCAGAGCACTGCATCTCACATGGACACGAGATGAACTACGATGGCACAAAGGTGTTACAGCAATCGAACACCTTCTGGGATTGTCTCCTCAAAGAGGCAGTAGAGATCCGGCTGCATGACGAACTAATAAATAAAGACAGGGGTTTCCAGTTAAGGGAAGCCGGAGGTGCCTATGCTGCCCATGTTAAAATCACTAAGTTTGAGGAACATTTATGAATAAACTACCAAATGGAAAAATTTGAAATTTTTTTTACATATAGAGTGGTTTAGTATTGCAGTTACGACAGAGGGATTTTGGAGTATCTTTTCTAGTTTCCTTCCAATTATTTTTTTTTATTAATGACCCAAATTTTTTTACAAATAATTGCTTTATAATTAAACTGAAATCAAACTACTGAACATATTGCCAAATGGCTGTGTTACAATATAAGTTTGACCACTAGGAGTGCTGTATAAAAATTTTATCTCTCTAGCTTGAGTGGATTTAGAGAAAATGTTCCTTATATTCGAAAAATTCTAATTTACGGGAAATGGCTATCAAAGTTTCTCAATACATTCCTGCACTATAGGATGTATTATCAGGGTCTTCTTCTTCATCCTCCAAAAGCTTCCTCTTCTGTCTTCTTTTCTGGCCTGTTGTTCCATCATACTTCATATGCCTTTCTCTTCTTTCTGCTCCTCTTATCCTTTCTCTGTCAATATTTCTTAGTGCTCATACAGTGTTCACCCCAGCTGTAAATCCTAATGCCTTCAGAACTTCACACTTCACACTGTTCCCTTGGTTGTAGGTTGCTATTGCATCATAAATGCCAATGTGCAGTGTTTTTATGCTTACGAACACCCTTTTAGGAATCGCTTTCCAAATCAAATTGTTTACGCTCTCATTAGGATTCTGCGTCTTTCCGTGTAGACATTTGTGTAACAATTCTGGCTGTGCTAAGTCATGAAAAATTGGTTTTATTGTTCCCTCCTGATTCTTGTACATACTGCATATTACCCGCTTTATACAAGAAGTATAATACTACCAACAACAGGCGCAACACTGAACTAATTCGAAACGGTAAACAGCAAAGATGTGGTGGTGGTTGTTAGTGTTTAACGTCCCGTCGACAACGAGGTCATTAGCGACGGAGCGCAAGCTCGGGTTAGGGAAGGATTGGGAAGGAAATCGGCCGTGCCCTTTCAAAGGAACCATCCCGGCATTTGCCTGAAACGATTTAGGGACATCACGGAAAACCTAAATCAGGATGGCTGGAGACGGGATTGAACCGTCGTCCTCCCGAATGCGAGTCCAGTGTGCTAACCACTGCGCCACCTCGCTCGGTAAACAGCAAAGAGACGATGTTCCGCGCTCTTATTCATTGTAGTATCGCAACTTGGTATTAGTGTTAATTTTCTTTTCCCTACGTTCTTCCTCTTCTTATATACACGGTTACTAAAACGTGGCATCGTAACCAGAACAAAAGTCTACGACAATATTAAATGGAGCAAGATGTTCGAAATTCTGAGGAAAATAGGAGTAAGCTGTAAGGAAATATGGGTAACATTTGTCACAGAAAACAATGTAGCCAACCCTTGCACACTCGCTGTATGCGTAACAGGCCGAGAAAATCCCAAGCAGTTCGCCAGGAAGTCACGAGAGGGTGTTAGATGCATTCAGCGGCCGCCCATTTCCTCTGCAGGCGTGGGGGAATATGGTAATAGCTCCACTTCTAGGGCGAGTAGAACAATAATTCAAAGTTTACATTAAAGAGGAATGTTCCAATTAATTAGCAAAAAAAATCGTAATTTTTTGGATATGACCACCTCCGGCTCCCCTTAAGCAAAGCATGGGATCCAGCTTTGAGTATGATTAAAACACAACGACAGTCTGCACGGAAATCCGCTCCTCTCCAGCAGACCTTGTCTGAGGCCGTGGAGGCCCACGTCCCTACTGTTGCCATCCACCCCCACCGTCCTACCTTGCCACCACAGGCCGTCCTCCTCCTCCGTGAATCCCGTCGTCTCTACCGTGCCTTCCTCCGCACGCGTGACCCGGACACCCTACGACGCCACCGGCAACTACAGCGACACATTCGAAATTTGCTCGCGGCTAAGAAACGCCGGGACTGGCGACAGACATGCACCCGTTTAAATGCTACCCTCCCTATAAACTCGTCCAAGTTCTGGACCGCCTTCCGTCGCCTTACCGGAACTAAGCCCTCCCCCTACTATCCTCTTCTCCACGATGATCACCCCTTCCCTGACGCCCTTAGTAAGGCCAATCACTTTGCCTCCTACCTGTCCGTTGTGTATTCCATCCCTGATGATCCCCAGTTCGATTACTCCCCCTTCCCAGATATCCGCGATCGAACTGACACCTCTGTCCCTCCCCTCGCTCCTGGTTTCCAGTACTTGGACAACATTCCACACACGGAACTTAATGCCCCCATCACTACGCAGGATCTCATCACTACACTCCGCACCAAACGCAACACCGCTCCTGGTCACGATCGTGTCACCTACCGTCACCTTCGTGAAGCTCCTGTCTCTTTTCTCTCCACCCTGGCCAGGCTCTACAATGTAGTCCTGTCCACCGGTTACTACCCCGACCTGTGGAAAACCTCCCGTATCCTCATGTTCCTCAAACCTGGCAAACCGCCGTCCGCCGTCTCCTCCTACCGTCCCATCAGCCTTACCTCGGTCTTCAGCAAGGTCCTGGAATCTATCCTCACCCGCCGCATCCACCAGCATCTTCGCCAGCACCGCCTCCTCCCCGTTACCCAGTGTGGCTTTCGGCCGTCCTTCTCTTCCGACGATCTCCTCCTTCACCTCACTCATCTCCTTTCCGAACAGCTCAATTCCCGTCGCTCCGCAATCTTCCTCTCTCTTGACCTCGAACGCGCATATGACCGCGTATGGCATTCCGGTCTCCTCTTCAAGCTCCAAACCTTCGCCCTTCCCATTAACTACGTTCGTCTGATCGGTTCCTTTCTCTCCCGCCGTCCTTCCCATGTCACCATCCATAACACCGATTCCTACACCTTTTTCCCCTCCGCCGGTGTGCCCCAAGGCTCCGTCCTCTCCCCCCTTCTGTACTTGTTGTACACGGCGGACATGCCGCCGCCGTCACCCCCCGTCCACCTTCTCCAGTTTGCCGATGACACCGCCTTCCTTACCCTTGCCCCCACCCTGCAACGCTCCCAACACCTTCTCCAATCCCATCTTGACCGGTTCACCGCTTGGTGCAACCAGTGGTTGCTCAAGGTCAATCCTTCCAAAACCCAGGCGATCATTGTAGGCAAAACCACCCCTTCCTTCCGCCTCCTTGATTTCTATCTCACCGTTTATGGCCGTCCCATTGCTCTCACCCCCACCCTTAAGTACCTTGGCGTCACCCTCGACCGTCGCCTCTCCTGGACTCCCCATCTCCAGACAATCCAAGCCAAGGCACGTTCCCGACTCCGTCTCCTCAAGCTCCTTTCCGGCCGTACGTGGGGTCTGGACCCCTCCACCATCCTCCACACCTATAAGTCCGTCATCCGCCCTATCCTCTGCTACGCCCATCCAGCCTGGATCTCCACCCCCCCTTCCTTTTATAAATCCCTCGAAATCCTTGAACGCCATGCTCTCCGCCTTGCCTATCGCATCCGTCTCCCCTCCTCACGCGGATCCTGTATGATCTTATCCCCTTCCCCCACCTCCTCCTCTTCCTCGAAAGGATACGAATCCTATACACCTCCCGTAAACTCGATCCTCCTCACCTGCTTGTCTCCCCGATCCTCTCCCACCCCCGCCCGCTGCCGCGCCTGTACTCCCATGTCCCATCCGGTCTCCATCTCTCCACCCTCCTTACCCTCTCCCAAGGTGGCTTCCGCCAGCTCCCCCTCCCTGATGATGTCCTCATCCCCTCCATCTACCCCTCCTATCAACTATGACCCTGCCCCCCCCTCACTCCTGGTGTCCTTTCCCTTAGGCACCCTCCCTCCTTTCTCTTCCCTTCCCTTCTTTTTCCCCCGTCCCCTCCCTCCACCCCTCTTCTTCCGGGCTTCCGCTCCCCCTTCCCCTCTCCCCCCCTCTTTCCCTTGCCCGTGGCGTCCCTGCTCTCCCCTCTCGCTTTCCCACTCCCCCTCCTCCTCCTCCCCCTCCTCCTCCTCCTCCTCCTCTCATGGCAGGTCCCCGGACTCGCACACGCATCGTGAACTTTCGCGCGCCGGAGATCGTCGCCCTCGGTTTCGTGTTTGTGCCGTCGTGTCTGTGCATCAGTGTTTTTCGCCGTCCACGCTCCTTCGTTCACGTGCGTCGTCTACCTCGTCAGTGTTTGTGCCCAGTGCCGCCGTTTTTCTTGTTGTTTCGTCGAGTGTGAACGGCTTCATGTTTTTTTAACTATTGTATCTCCTGTTTTTTAACCGTCATTCTGTTACTTGTCTGTCTCCCTTTCTTTTTTATTGTACTGCCTATGGCTGAAGAGCGGAGTACACTGTTCCGCTGCCAGCCCACCTTTGTATGGGGTGTTCAAATTACAATAAAGGAAAAAAAAAAACAAATCCGCTCCTGTCTGGACACCTGAAGAAGAAGAAGAAGAAGAAGAAGCATTGTCACCACGACGGCAGATTTCCGTAAGCGGCTGTAGCCGCGGGGGGACTGCGTCCCGTGATCTGTCGCGGGGCGCCGCGCTTCCCCCACCACCCAGCGCCGCTCTTCCCTCATCGCCGGCTGCGGACCGCTCGGAAGTGCCCAGACGGAGATCGCGGGAGAGGGGTGGAGATTATATAAAGTCGGCATCGATCAGAGATCAATCAGACACCAAGAACGCCTGAAGATGACAAGAAGTCGGCTTGCCGAAATATCGCGCCTTTCGGAAGACGCTACCCGGCTGAATACCCGAGAAGTTTTCAAGATTTCTGTACGCCGGGAAAACCTCAGATCACACATTCCTGGATCTCTAATTGCCGTGAGGAGTGGCCGCGCGGTTTGAGGCGCCTTATCACTAACTGCGCGGGACCTCCCGCGGGAGGTCCGAGTCCTCCCTCAGGCATGCGTATATGTGTTGTTCGAGGCATAAGTTAGTTTAAATAGTGTGTAAGTGTAGAGCAGTTTGGTCCCTTAGGAATTCACACACATTTGAACGTTTGAACATCTCTAATTGTCCTTGTCTACCCTTTTCATTTCACAAGATAATACACTGAAGTGATAGCAGTCATGGGATAGCTATGTTCACATGTGCAGATGGTGGTAGTATCGCGTACACGAGGAATGAAAGGCCAGTGCATTGGCGGAGCTGTCATTTGTACTCAAGAGATCCATGTGAAAGTGAGTCCGACGTGGTTATGCCCGCACGACGGGAATTAGCAGACTCTGAACGCGGAATGGTACTTGGAGTTAGAAGCATCGGACATTCCAACACGGAAACGGTTAGCGAATTCAGCATTCCCAGACCCTCAGTGTCAATACCAAATTTCAGTCATAACCTGTCACCACGTACAAGGCAGTGGCCGACGACCTTCACTTAACTACCAAGAGCAGCGGCGTTTGTGTAGAGTTGTCAGTGCTAACAGAGAAGCAACACTGCCACTCCTTGAAACAACCGCAGAAATAAATGTGGGACATGCGACGAAAGTATCCGTTAGGACACTGCAGAAAATTTGGCGTTAATGGCGTATGGCAGCAAACGACAGACGCGAATGCCTTTCCTAACAGCACGACATCGCCTGGAGCGCCTGTCTTGGGCTCGTAACCAAATCAGTTAAACCTTAAACGACTGGAAAACAGTGGCCTGGCGAGACAAGTCCCGGTTTCAGTTGGTAAGCGCTGTTGTTAGACCTCACGAAGCCATGGACCCATGTTGTCAATAAGACACTGTGCAAGCTGGTGGTGGCTCCGTAATGGTGTGGACTATGTTTATACGGAAAGGACTGGGTCCTCTGGTCCAACTATACCCATCATTGGCGGTAAATAGTTATGTTCGTCTACTTCGAGGCCATTCACAGCAGTTCATGGACTTCATGTTCCCAAACAACGATGGAAGTTTTATGGATGACTATGTGCCCACACTCCCCATGAACCATGGACCTTGCCGTTGGTGGGGAGGCTTGCGTGCCTCAGCGATACGGATAGCCGTAGCGTAGGTGCGACCACAAAGGAGGGGTATCTGTTGAGAGGCAAGACAAACGTGTGGTTCCTGAAGAGGGGCAGCAGCCTTTTCAGTAGTTGCAGGGGCAACAGTCTGGATGATTGACTGATCTGGCCTTGTAACACTAACCAAAACGGCCTTGCTGTGCTGGTATTGCGAACGGCTGAAAGCAAGCGGAAACTACAGCCGTAACTTTTCCCGAGGGCATGCAGCTTTACTGTATGGTTAAATGATGATGGCGTCCTCTTGGGTGAAATATTACGGAGGTAAAATAGTCCCCCATTCGGATCTCCGGGCGGGGACTACTCATTAGGATGTCGTTATCAGGAGAAAGAAAACTGGCATTCTACGGATCGGAGTTTGGAATGTCAGATCCCTTAATCAGGCAGGTACGTTAGAAATTTTAAAAAGGGACATGGATCGGTTAAAGTTAGGTATAGTGGGAATTAGTGAAGTTCGGTGGCAGGAGGAACAAGACTTTTGGTCAGGTGAATACAGGGTTATAAATACAAAATCAAATAGGGGTAATGCAGGAGTAGGTTTAATAATGAATAAAAAATAGGAATGCCGGTAAGCTACTACAAACAGCATACTGAACGCATTACTGTGGCCAAGATAGACAAGAATCCCACGCCTACTACAGTAGTACAAGTTTATATGCCAACTAGCTCTGCAGATGACGAAGAAATTGATTAAATGTATGATGAGATAAAAGAAATTATGCAGATAGTGAAGGGAGATAAAAATTTAATGGTCATGGGTGACTGGAATTCGATAGTAGGAAAAGGAAGAGAAGGAAACGTAGTAGGTGAATATGGATTGAGATTAAGAAATGAAAGAGGAAGCCGCCTGGTAGAATTTTGCACAGAGCATAACTTAATCATAGCTAACACTTGGTTCAAGAATCATGAAAGAGCCGGCCGGTGTGGCCTTGCGGTTCTAGGCGCTTCAGTCTGGAACCGCCTGACCGCTACGGTCGCAGGTTCGAATCCTGCCTCGGGCATGGATATGTGTGATGTCCTTAGGTTAGTTAGGTTTAAGTAGTTCTAAGTTCTAGGGGACTGATGACCACAGATGTTAACTCCCATAGTGCTCAGAGCCATTTGAACCAATCATGAAACAAGGTTGTATACATGGAAGAATCCTGGAGATACTAAAAAGTATTACATAGATTATATAATGGTAAGACAGAGATTTAGGAACCAGGTTTTAAATGATAAGACATTTCCAGGGGCAGATGTGGACTCTGACCACAATCTATTGGTTATGAACTGTAGATTAAAACCGAAGAAACTCAAAAAAAAGGGGGAATTTAAGGAGATGGGACCTGGATAAACTCACTAAACCAGAGGTTATACAGAGTTTCAGGAAGAGCATAAGGGAACAATTGACAGGAATGGGGGAAAAAATACAGTAGAAGAAGAATGGGTAGCTTGGAGGGATGAAGTAGTGAATGCAGCAGAGGACCAAGTAGGTAGAAAGACGAGGGCTAGAAGAAATTCTTGGGTAACAGAAGAAATATTGAATTTAATTTATGAAAGGAAAAAATATAAAAATGCAATAAATAAAGCAGGCAAAAAGGAATACAAACGTCTCAAAAATGAGATCGACAGGAAGTGCAAAATGGCTAAGCAGGGATGGCTAGAGGGCAAATGTAAGGATGTAGAGGCTTATCTCACTAGGGGTCAGATAGATACTGCCTACAGGAAAATTAAAGAGACCTTTGGAGAAAAGAGAACCACTTGTATGAATATCAAGAGCTCAGATGGGAACCCAGTTCTGAGCAACAAAGGGAAAGCAGAAAGGTGGAAGGAGTATATAGAGGTTTTATACAAGAGCGATGTACTTGAGGACAATATTATGGAAATGGAAGAGGATGTAAATGAAGATAAAATGGGAGATATGATACTGCGTGAAGAGTTTGACAGGGCACTGAAAGACCTAAGTCGAAACGAGGCCCCAGGAGTAGAGAACATTCCATTAGAACTACTGACGGCCTTGGGAGAGCCAGTCCTGACAAAAATCTACCATCTGGTGAGCAAGATATATGAGACAGGCGAAATACCCTCAGACTTCAAGAAGAATATTGTGGTGTCACTGCCAGACACCACACTTACTAGGTGGTAGCTTAAATCGGCCGCGGTCCATTAGTACATGTCGGACCCGCGTGTCGCCACTGTGGGATCGCAGACCGAGCGCCACCACACGGCAGGTCTCGAGAGACGTACGAGAACTCGCCCCAGTTGTACGACGACGTTGCTAGCGACTATACTGACGAAGCCTTTGCTCTCATTTGCCGAGAGACAGAATAGCCTTCAGCTAAGTTAATGGCTACGACTTAGCAAGGCGCCAATTGTCACAGTGCATATATCTTACGAGTCTCATTTGTATAGTCAAGAGAGATGTATCACAAGGATTGATTAAAAGTTAAGTATATTCCAAAGATACGTATTTTCTTTATAGTATTCAATACGTATCATGTTCCAGACTTGACGCCAGTCGGCGTGTGTGTACGCGTGCCTTTCGGCTTCCTCCTCAGTGTGGCGTGACTAGCTTGTTACGCCACAACAAATATAATAATTCTAATCCCAAAGAAAGCAGGTGTTGACAGATGCGAAAATTACCGAACTATCAGTTTAATAAGTCACAGCTGTAAAATACTAACGCGAATCTTCACAGACGATTGGAAAAACTGGTAGAAGCCGACCTCGGAGAAGATCAGTTTGCATTACGTAGTAATATTGGAGCACGTGAGGCAATACTGACCCTACGACTTATCTTAGAAGATAGATTAATGAAAGGCAAACCTAAGTTTCTAGCATTTGTAGTCTTAGAGAAAGCTTTTGACAATGTTGACTGGAATACTCTCTTTCAAATTCTGAAGGTGGCAGGGGTAAAATACAGGGAGCGAAAGGCTATTTACAATTTGTATTGAAACCAGATGGCAGTTATAAAAGTCGAGGGACATGAAACGGAAGTAGTGTTTGGGAAGAGAGTGAGACAGGGTTTTAGCCTCTCCCCGATGTTATTCGATCTGTATATTGAGCAAGCAGTAAAGGAAACAAAAGAAAAATTATGAGTAGGTATTAAAATCCATGGAGAAGAAACAAAAACTTTGAGGTTCGGCGATGACATTGTAATTCTGTCAGAAACAGCAAAGGACTTGGGAGAGCAGTTGAACGGAATGGACAGTGTCTTGAAAGGAGGATATAAGACGAACATCAATAAAAGCAAAGTCGGCCGGTGTGGCCGTGCGGTTCTAGGCGCTTCAGTCCGGAACCGCGTGAACGCTACGGTCGCAGGTTCCAATCCTGCCTCGGGCATGGATGTGTGTGATGTCCTTAGGTTAGTTAGGTTTAAGTAGTTCTAAGTTCTAGGTGACTGATGACCTCAGATGTTAAGTCCCATAGTGCTCAGAGCCATTTGAACCATTTTTTTGAACAAAAGCAAAACGAGGATAATGGAATGTAGTCGAATTAAGTCGGGTGATGCTGAGAGAATTAGATTAGGTTCAAAATGGCTCGGAGCACTATGGGACTTAACATCTATGGTCATCAGTCCCCTAGAACTTAGAACTACTTAAACCTAACTAACCTAAGGACAGCACACAACACCCAGCCATCACGAGGCAGAGAAAATCCCTGACCCCGCCTGGAATCGAACCCGGGAACCCGGGCGTGGGAAGCGAGAACGCTACCGCACGACCACGAGATGCGGGCAATTAGATTAGGAAATGAGACACTTAAAGTAGTAAAGGAGTTTTGCTATTTGGAGAGCAAAATAGCTGATGATGGTCGAAGTAGAGAGGATATAAAATGTAGACTGGCAATGGCAAGGAAAACGATTCTGAAGAAGAGAAGTTTAACATCGAATGTAGATTTAAGTGTCAGGAAGGCGTTTTTGAAAGTATTTGTATGGAAGTGAAACATGGACGATAAATAGTTTGGACTAGAAGAGAATAGAAGCTTTCCAAATGTGGTGCTACAGAAGAATTCTGAAAATCAGATGGGTAGATCATAACCAATGAGGAGGTACTGAATGGGGAAGGAGTTTGTGGCACAATTTGACTAGACGAAGGGATCGGTTGGAAGGACATATTCTGAGGCATCAAGAGATCACCAATTTAGTATTGGAGGGCAGCGTGGAGGGTAAAAATCGGAGACCAAGAGATGAATACACTAAGCAGATTCAGAAGGATGTAGGTTGTAGTAGGTACTGGGTGATGAAGAAGCTTGCACAGGATAGAGTAGCATGGAGAGCTGCATCAAGCCAGTCTCAGGACTGAAGACCGCAAGAACAACAGCAATGTGCCCACTGTTATTCGTGACTGACATGAGGAACATTCTCGACAATTCGAGGGAATGATTGGGCCATGCAGATCGCCCGACAAGAGTCCCATCGAACGTTTTCGGGACATAACGGTGACGTCAATTGTTGTACAAAATCCAGCACCAGTAGCACTTTCGCTATTATGGATGGCTATAGTAGCTGCATGGCTCAGTATTTATTTAGCAGATTTCAGCGACTTTTTGAGTCCATGATACGTTGTGTTGCTACACTATCACTGGCAAAAGGAGATCCGACACGATAATTAGGAAGTATCCCACGGCTTGTGCCACCTCAGTGTATATTCCCTGTAGTGATCCGGGTTTTTTTGCTTGGGTGTTTCATGTTCCTTCTAATTAACTTATAAGGAAAGGTTTTTTGAAATAATGGTATGAATTTATCATGGAATAAAATGAATATTATGTTAGAATTTGGTTCATTATACATTTTGTCCTAGAACATCTCTTGTAAACTAATCTTAAGTGAGTTTCTCCTGGCCTTATCAATTATTCCAACTGAGGTCGTGGTAAGTTCCTTGAATCAAACTGCTGAGGTCATCGGTCCCTAGGCTTACACATCACTTAATCTGACGTAAACGAACTTATGCTAAGGACAACACACACACACACCTATGCCCGAGGGTTAACTCGAACCAACGACAGTGGGAGCAGCGCGAACCGTGGCATGGCGCCCAAGACCGCCGGGCTATTCCAACTGATTTCCACTGAGGAGTATATATATTGTAAGGTACTAACTTATTTATACTAACTAACTGTGGCTAATGACCAGAGACAGCATTCGTTACTAGGTACACAATTATTTTCTTGCTCTGACATTCACCAAAATAAAAATTATCAATTAGAGTCCTTCTGTCGTAACCCACAGTGATCTTCCGCCTCGACTTTGAAGACTTCACTTGTGACGGGAACATAGAGTCAAAGTGGCAGTAGTGGTGTTAAATACTGACATGCTAAATGTACCGTACAAGATGCTGGTAGCCAAACCCACACCGACCTGTAACGGGCAAGCAGCGTCTTGTAGCTGGGTCGGTGGAGGTGGCTGCACTGCGCCGCACTTGCCCAGGGGCGACTGTGTAGCCGTCGCCTGGCAACCGCGTTTAAAACGGCGAGGACGCGGCGTGCGTGGTGACGCGTCACACGCCGCTTGCGATAAAGGCGGCGGACTACATCAAGGCCAGACTGCGTCCGTGGGCCAATCACCCACACAGGAACACACTATGGGACACACATTATCTTACTATGCTACGCACGTACCTGAAATATCGCTATGAGGCTGATTTTCTTTCATTTACACATACGACAATTTGTTGGCGTTTGTAGTGAACATAACGAACAGCGCCAACTCTTCCCTGCTATATGCCCAGTAACACACGCAACTACGCGATATCAGGCAGTGATCCGATGACGTCACGATCCTACCGTTGCCCGGATACGCGTGAACATTTCGGCTTATTGAGTTGTTTTAAATCTGAAACTTGTGCCACAGTGTTAATAGCGTGTGATGTGTCCAGCAGTAGTAAATGAAACTTTAAGCAGAGAAACATGCCTTGTTTCAATTGACTTTTTGGGGCGAGTCATCAGTCTACTGTCTGGGTTAATGCGTCCGCCGCAAATTCCTCTCCTGTGACAATCTCTTCATCTCAGAGTAGCATTTGCACCTAACGTTCTCAGTTATTTCTTGGATTTATTCCAATCTGTATCCTCTTCTACATTTTTTCTCCTATACAACTTTCTCAGGCATCATGTAAGTCATTCCCTAATTTCTAAACACATCTCCTGTCAGGCTATCTCTTCTTCGTGTCAATGTTTTTCACATGTTAATCTCTACGCCGATCCTGCGGACTGCCTTATCATTTCTTACATAATCAGTCCTATAGCGTCAGGTCTCAAACTTTTAAATTCACTTCGTTTCTCCTTTTCCCATGGTTCATGAATCTCTCTCATAAAACTCTGTGTTGAAACGTGCATCCTCACAAGAGAAACTCCTCATCGCAACCACGTGGTTAGTGGTAAGAGGACCCAGTGGATAGCCCTCTCAAAAACAGAACAAGGATCAAGCATGAAAACAGGAAGAAAGTGAACTGAACTATGAAAAAAAAAATAGAAACAGTCAACGGTCCAAGGACAAGAAGACCAATATACACTCCTGGAAATGGAAAAAAGAACACATTGACACCGGTGTGTCAGACCCACCATACTTGCTCCGAACACTGCGAGAGGGCTGTACAAGCAATGATCACACGCACGGCACAGCGGACACACCAGGAACCGCGGTGTTGGCCGTCGAATGGCGCTAGCTGCGCAGCATTTGTGCACCGCCGCCGTCAGTGTCAGCCACTTTGCCGTGGCATACGGAGCTCCATCGCAGTCTTTAACACTGGTAGCATGCCGCGACAGCGTGGACGTGAACCGTATGTGCAGTTGACGGACTTTGAGCGAGGGCGTATAGTGGGCATGCGGGAGGCCGGGTGGACGTACCGCCGAATTGCTCAACACGTGGGGCGTGAGGTCTCCACAGTACATCGATGTTGTCGCCAGTGGTCGGCGGAAGGTGCACGTGCCCGTCGACCTGGGACCGGACCGCAGCGACGCACGGATGCACGCCAAGACCGTAGGATCCTACGCAGTGCCGTAGGGGACCGCACCGCCACTTCCCAGCAAATTAGGGACACTGTTGCTCCTGGGGTATCGGCGAGGACCATTCGCAACCGTCTCCATGAAGCTGGGCTACGGTCCCGCACACCGTTAGGCCGTCTTCCGCTCACGCCCCAACATCGTGCAGCCCGCCTCCAGTGGTGTCGCGACAGGCCTTAATGGAGGGACGAATGGAGACGTGTCGTCTTCAGCGATGAGAGTCGCTTCTGCCTTGGTGCCAATGATGGTCGTATGCGTGTTTGGCGCCGTGCAGGTGAGCGCCACAATCAGGACTGCATACGACCGAGGCACACAGGGCCTACACCCGGCATCATGGTGTGGGGAGCGATCTCCTACACCGGCCGTACACCACTGGTGATTGTCGAGGGGACACTGAATAGTGCACGGTACATCCAAACCGTCATCGAACCCATCGTTCTACCATTCCTAGACCGGCAAGGGAACTTGCTGTTCCAACAGGACAATGCACGTCCGCATGTATCCCGTGCCACCCAACGTGCTCTAGAAGGTGTAAGTCAACTACCCTGGCCAGCAAGATCTCCGGATCTGTCCCCCATTGAGCATGTTTGGGACTGGATGAAGCGTCGTCTCACGCGGTCTGCACGTCCGGCACGAACGCTGGTCCAACTGAGGCGCCAGGTGGAAATGGCATGGCAAGCCGTTCCACAGGACTACATCCAGCATCTCTACGATCGTCTCCATGGGAGAATAGCAGCCTGCATTGCTGCGAAAGGTGGATATACACTGTACTAGTGCCGACATTGTGCATGCTCTGTTGCCTGTGTGTATGTGCCTGTGGTTCTGTCAGTGTGATCATGTGATGTATCTGACCCCAGGAATGTGTCAATAAAGTTTCCCCTTCCTGGGACAATGAATTCACGGTGTTCTTATTTCAATGTCCAGGAGTGTATAACTCGAAACAGCAACGGCGTCGTGCTTAATTGATCACGGTGTTGGACTGCAACGACGCGGATGAGTCGTGTTCAAACCTCACTTGCACCAATTTTTCTTCATTGTTCGCGGTATTCAAATTTGTGTTAATGTCGTGGTGTAACGTCCGTTTGCCACAGCGGAATGTAATGAAGGGACCTATAATGACACTTGACTCTGTACAAATACTCTATTAGCTGCCGAAAGGCACTTGCTTTCAAACGGGAACTGTAAACGATCGATGACAAGGTGACTAGTCAACCTAATCCTCCAGCGGAAAAAACGTCTCGTGTGTCACACACGACATTAGTGAGAGTACATGTGTCTTGTGATAGCAATCTCTTACCGACGCACGTAATTTGTACGACTGCTATGTGTGTGGGACGTGCCTCCTTGCCCGATTTAGGTCTTCGAATAAATGAGAATGTGATCACTTCCAAGGGAGTGAAGAAAACAGAATAGTTTATCAGCTAAACTGTAACAAATGAACGCAACAGTTTGCCGGCCGCGGTGGCCGTGCGGTTCTGGCGCTGCAGTCCGGAACCGCGGGACTGCTACGGTCGCAGGTTCGAATCCTGCCTCAGGCATGGGTGTGTGTGATGTCCGTAGGTTAGTTAGGTTTAAGTAGTTCTAAGTTCTAGGGGACTTATGACCTAAGATGTTGAGTCCCATAGTGCTCAGAGCCATTTGAACCATGTTTTGAACGCAACAGTTTCACAATCACACACTTTCTCTGTGCTTTGCCAAACCATGTTTTTAAGGTTTTTGAAGTTCCGTTCCGTTTTCGAAGTTCCGACTCCTGCAATTCTTTGTTGTAATATAGTTCAGACACATTTATGTGTTGTTTTCTTTTCTGTGAGACGTCTATGTGGTATCTCGCCTACTCTCACACCTCATCACGTTTACTTGCGACGGCAAAGTATTCTTATTAGGCGCTTCAGTCTGGAACCGCGTGACCGCTACGGTCGCAGGTTCGAATCCTGCCTCGGGCATGGATGTGTGTGATGTCCTTAGGTTAGTTAGGTTTAAGTAGTTCTAAGTTCTAGGGGACTGATGACCACAGGTGTTAAGTCCCATAGTGCTCAGAGCCATTTGAACCATTTTTATTCTTACTACATGACTCATATTCTATAAACAATGTATAGTGTGACAACTCCCAAGATTACAGATTCGTAGTTTTGCGAAAAATGAAAATAAATAAATGAAACGAGGGATGTTTGAACCAGGCTCGTCTACTTTGCAGTGGAACACCGTGACCACTTAATTACGACGCTGTGGCTCTTCCGAGTTCTTCGATGTTGTACTTGTTAAGCTTGGACCCTTCAGAGTTACTGTTTTGATTGTTTTTTTCACAGTTCATTGCATCTTCTTGCTGTTTTCATGCTAGATCTGTGTTCAAGTTTTGATGGGATGTCCAATGGGCAATCTTACCAATCTGAGGGGTATGCGATGTGGAATTTCCCTTCTAAATCATGCTCTGCTACTATAGAAAAGACTTGCGCCAGCCAACCCTAACATCACCGTCTTTGGCACATCAGTACAATGGACACTCACAGCTAACTTTATTGATATCATCCTCGATCGGCTGCTCAACAACAAACATCCATGGAACGCAGCCTATAAGTGTAGATATGTCTCTAGTCATTGCTACAGTAGCAGAAGAAGGCGTTGAGAAGGATCCGTCACTTCGCGCCGGACGGCCATTCTGCTGCCTACACGCGGAAGCATAATCACAGGAAGTGCTCCACAGATTTCAGGAGCAATATAAGGAACTTCAGCAAGCGCAACAAATTTTGGAGAGTGCGTTAATTCGCAGCCTTGGGCGACAGAATCCACGTATCGACCGCTACAAGTGCTCCGTGCTGCTACCAGTGAGACAGCAGTGCCATTACGGTATGACCTGATAGCCACAGGAGATAGAAAAACGAAGGGCTAATCCGTTTTTATGTCCTTACTTCACCCACCATGTGTTATTTTGCTTTTTAGAACAAGTGAATTTAGTCCACTCCAATACTTGTTTCACGGTGGAGGTGGAAAAGTATGGTTGTCTTCTCTTCCTTGGTGTAAGGTCAGGAGTAAGGTAGATGGTACGGTGACACATGCCGTTTATAGGAGGCCTACTCACACGGACTAATATCTGCAGGCTGATAGTTGGCACCATCCGGCTCAACGTGAAGGGGTACTTCGTACCTCGGTTCACAGTGCCCACGTCATCCCGAACCCTCAGAGTTTGTCGGCTGAGTTACGCCACCTCGAAATCACCTTTCGTCAGAACGGTTATAGTGAAAGAAAGATCAGACGTGCGTTGCGCTGTCGACCAACTGTGCACCGGGTGAGTGTTGATAATACCGAGGCTACATAAAAGTCTACGGCCTTTTGGCGTTTCGCAGGAGGCATTTCAAACAGCATTTTGCGAAAATATAATGTGAAGTATGTTTTTCGATCACCAACTAAGATCAGGGTGCCTTTAGGTTCCGTAGAGGATGATCCTGATTTGCGTAAGGTGGGTGTCTACCGTATTCCTTATAGTTGTGGCACGTCATATATGGGTGCTGTGGAGGACCGGCTTACAACAACTGAGCAAATCCGCCATTGCAGAAGATTGTCTTGACACCGGTCATCCTATGGAATATAGCAACACGAAGATTGTGGCAAGCACTTCTATCTATTGGGATGATTTTCCTTATTAAGGTAGCTGTTGAAATTAAAGTAGAAAGTAACCATATACATAGGGATGGTGGGTTTTGTTTAAATTATAAATATATAAATAAATGAGCTGTTGAAATTAAAGTAGAAAGTAACCATATACATAGGGATGGTGGGTTTTGTTTAAATTCTGCGTGGAATCCTGCTCTCTCCCTTGTCAAGAAACAGAAGGACACAGTTTATGCTAACTCACCATTCGATTATTAATTTCACTAACGGTAACTTCTGACGTCGGTCATCTTTGGTTTTTGATGGCGCTAGTGTTTACAGTGGTTAGTGTGGTGTGTGTGTGTGTTTGTGTGTGTGTGTGTGTGTGTGTGTGTGTGTGTGTGTGTGTGTGTGTGTGTGTGTGTTATATTTACTCTAGACGATAACATTTCTTGCAGAGACGTTACTCGCTACAGTCCTGCCTTGAAAGTGGCGGGGCGTACTCCTGTCGAAATATCGGCGGTTGTCGACGACGACAACCGGCTGCATTTCTCTAAGTTATTTCAACATTGTATGTGGCGTGAGAAAAAATCAGCACTACACCCCTTATTCTATTGATAATCCTAGCCCTTTGTTATTTTATCTTTCATGGCTACCAGGTCATACTGTAATGGCACTGCTGCCTCACTAGTAGCAGCACGAACCACTTGAAGCGGTCGATACGCGGATTCTGTCGCCCAAGGCTGCGAATTAGCGCACTCTCCAATATTTGTGTCGTGTGCTGAAGTTCCTTGGCTTGCTCCTGAAATCTGTGGGCCACTTCCCGTCATTATGCTTCCGCGTGCAGTCAGCAGGGGTAGGCGTGTAGCGGGATGTGAAATCTTTCTCGACGCCTTCTTCTGCTGCTGTAGGAATCACTACAGAAATATCTACACTTATATGCTGCGTTCCTTGAATGTTTGTTGTTGAGCAGCCCACTGAGAATGACACCAAGATACTTAGCTGTACTCGTCCATTGTACTGTTGAGCCAAAGAGGGTGATGTCCATTGTGGTTGGCGGAAGTCTTTTCTACAGTAGCAGAGCATGACTCTTACAACAGACACTCCCCATCAAATACCCCTCAGATTTACTGGTAAGATGGCCCATTAGATGGCGCGTCAAAAACTGAACACAGATCAAGCATGAAAACAGGAAAAAGGTGCACTGAACTGTGAAAAATAAAATCAAAATAGAAACAGTGAATGGTCCAAGCTCAACAATTACAACATTGAGGAACGCAGAAGAGCCAAGCCGTCGTGGTTAAGTGGTCACGGTGTTAGACTGCAAACTGCACGGACCGTGTTTAAACCGCCCTCGTATCACTTATTTACTTCCTTTTTTCACAACATTATGAACTGTCCATCCGGTCACTGGAATGTTTGTTCTCTTCCGTAATCTTGGCATTTGTCATTGTTTATAGAATGAGTCATGTGGTAAGAATACATTACTGTCGCTTGAAAATGTGATGAAGAGTGAGAGTAGGCGAAATACCACATAGACGTCTCACAGAAATGAAGCCGTTCGGTGTGGCCGCGTGGTTGGAGGCGCCATGTCACGGATCGCGCGACCCCACCCGTCAGAGGTTCGAGTCCACCCTTGGCATGGGTGTATGTGTTGTTCTAAGCGTAAGTTAGTTTAAGTAGTGTGTAAATCTAGGGACTGATGACCTCAGTAGTTTGGTCCATTAGGAAGTCACACACATTTGAACAGAAATGAAACGAACAAATAAACGGATGTGAATTCTATTACAACAAAGGAATTAAAAGTGTCAGTACATCCAATACGGAACGCAACTTCAAAAACGTTAAAACATATGTTTTGGCACAGCACAGAGAAATTGTGTGTTGTGAGGCTTTTGCGTTTTTTGTTGCAGCTTACGTGATAAACTTACAGAAGAATGCTGAAGATTAGATGGGTAAATCACATAACTAATGTGGACGTATTAAATAGGATTGGGGAGAAGAGAAGTTTGTGGCACAACTTGACTAGAAGAAGGGATCGGTTGGTAGGACATGTTCTGAGGCATCAAGGGATCACCAATTTGGAATTGGAGGGCTGCGTGGAGGGTAAAAATCGAAGAGGGAGACCAAGAGATGAATACACTAAGCAGATCCAGAAGGATGTAGGTTGCAGTAGGTACTGGGAGATGAAGAAGCTTGCACAGGATAGAGTAGCATGGAGAGCTGCATCAAACCAGTCTCAGGACTGAGGACCACAACAACAACAACAACGTGATAAACTATTCAAATTGCTCTGAACACTGTGGGACTTAACATCTGAGATCATCAGTCCCCTAGAACTACTTAAACCTAACTAACCTAAGAACATCACACACATCCATGCCCGAGGCAGGATTCGAACCTGCGACCGTAGCAGCAGCGAGGTTCCGGACTGAAGCGCCTAGAACCGCTCGGCCACAACGATAAACTATTCTGTTTTCTTCACTTCCTTGGAAGTGAACGCATTCACATTCATATGAACACCTATATCGGGATAGGAGGCACATCTCACACACTCACCAACGTATAAATTAGGTACATCGGCAAGAGATCCCTATCGTAAGACACACATACTGTCACCAATGCCGCGATGACTCATCAGACGTATTTTCCGGTGTAGGATCCGGATGACTTGTCACTTTGTCATCAAACGTTTGCGGTTCTCATTCGAAAACCACTTGATAACGTGTTAGTTGTGTACAACAAATAGGAGGTACGTAATATGGAGGTTGTCGCAAACTGACTTCACAACATGACACATACACAGTTTTGAATATAAAGAGGAAAAAATGAAGAAACTGGCGCGAGAAAAGTTTGAACACAGCTCGCTCCCTATGCAGTCCAATACCGTGACCACTTAACCAATACGCCTTGTTGTTTCCAACGTGCTCTATGTTGTACTTCTTATGCTTGGACCGTTCACTGTTCTATTTTGCTTTTCTTCTTGTTTTCATGCTTGAGCTGTTTCAGTTTTTGACAAGCTGCCCACTGAGCCCTCTCATCACCAAATCTGATGGCGATGCGATCAGGAGTTTCCTTTGTTAGCTGCGTAGAAGAAAATGCGGCAATCTGCCGTTCAGTTTTAGAAATTGCTACAGTCTTCTTGGAGGCGTCTCTGAATTCGTAGTGGCAGAGACCACAAAGCTTTTTTAAAGATCCTTCTCATTTTCTATGTAACGTGGGCTGTTTGAGTAATGATCCTTGTGGAATCAGGGACTTTGCAGCCAATTACCAGCTTGCAAAATCCATGATTGAATACCGGTGATCGCGAAGTATATTTCTTACAGTCAATTACTGTACGTCTAATATACGTTAAGCTCTACCATGAAAATACGGAGGAAACAACTGAATGTGATCGGTGCTCCCATGTTGCTGAAAACTGTGCATATTAACTAAGGCACCTGCAAAGGTTGCCTGCGAGAGCTGAAGTGGAGAGCGGATAAACAGCACTTGGCTTCACTGTGCACGCTAGTCTGTTTGCAGTTAAAACCGCTTCCTGGCGCAAGCCACGTGACGTGGCTGTGAGGCCCTGCACGGCAATTTCGCTGACCGTACATTGTCCTCCCGGGCGCTACTCGCTAGAGCTGCTGAGATCCTGCAGCGCATTGAATGTGGCCCTTTTGAACTCATCGATTACATATTCGTATGATGGTCGTTGCACCTAGAGGAGCATTAGGAGAAATTAACACGGAACGTTGGACAGCAGTGTACTACGGGAAAACATTCTGGCGCTGTCGAATTACGACACGCCTGACAGACGTTTCTGCTTTTTACAACAGGCATAAGACGATTTTCTCTCGAGTGACAAATATTCGAGTGCCATTCCTGAATGAAAAACCCGCCACGGAACTCTCCTTATATGCAGGATGTAGATGGCGTAACTCGTACCTGCAGTAGCGCTGAAAATTCGCGTATCTCAGCAGGCCTGTCTGACCTTTGTTGTATGCTGGCTACCCTCGTGGTGGTCCAATTTCAATTGCCAGCACTATACTTCTAATAAACGTTCACCCAGCCAGGAATAAGCACATCCCAGAATGTGGAAGATGGTTCAATGCGAGGAAAATTAATTTAATTTAAAAATGGACAGATGAGAATTACTGGTGTTTAATATTCTACAGACAACAACGTTACTACAAATCCTGCACAAACTATTGTTGAACAGCGGTGGTGAACTATATTCGCTGTGTTCTTATCAAAGAAACTAACCCAGAATTCGGCTTCAATAATTTAGAGAAAACCACGGAAGAAGCAAACCAGATTAGTCTGCTGGGGATTTGAAGGTATTTCCTCCCACAGCAAGAGAAACATTCAATCAAAGACGATTGTAGATGGGGCTCTTTTTCGCACTGTGCTGAGTGTCAAGCAAGATCTACCAACGAATTTTCATGAGGCTACAATGGGTAACATTATTTGCAGTAGTTATCCTGCAACTTAAAGTAAAGAAAAGAGAAAGGCCAAATGTTAATTTCGTTGTAAGCGTTCCAGGTGTGTCTTGCAGTTAGAAATTTTTAAGACATTTGTCGAGAGATTCTAGTTTCGTCGTATCAAAATAGTGAAGGTCCTCACAATCCAAGGAAGGTTGTACGAAGTCAGTTTTTTCGTCAAGAGACATATGGAAAAACTCGTAGAAAATGCTTACAGTTCCCACTCTGAGAATAAAGCAACACAGAATTTCGTTCGAAATTATGGAAAGGAAGAACACATTTTTGTCTCCCGTCGTCAGCAATGCCACCAGAGGCAAAAAATTTGGTACAGAATCTCATAAAAAATTTACCATTTTATATGTAAAACTAATTCATGGTAATGATATTACCGTTTGTTCACTGATACAGCGCCTCTAATAGTTCCTTCCATACAATGGATCGAACGTTCTTGGTGAATAGCGTAACAACAGCACGATTCGTGACATATCTTCGAGTGCTTGCAGTGGGGTTCTGTTAGTAAGCCAGTCCTCCTAGACGTTGCAGGGATGAGGTGAGGACGCGTTACTGAATCTATCGAAAAACATCAGTCGCTGGTTAACTTTCTTTAACTGACTGTGATCATACTTCCCATGAATTTCTATTTCTACCGACAGGTTTGACTTAGCTTCGCATAGGAATACACTTTCCAAATGTTCCATGGAACTCCTTCAAAGCTGAAGGAGTCGTCATCGCTTTTCCCCTACAACTGAACGGTGTACGCTCTATTTCAGGACTTCTCATCCTCCGCATTCCTCTTTTGCGACTATAGACTGGTCTCCACACTCCAATGGTGAATCCATATTTCATCTACAGAATACAGCCCCACGACAACATAAAGAGCCTTAACTTCTTCAGATTAAGTTTGGAAACGCCCACCTTTCAGCGGTCTTGATCTGATGCATGGAAACAAATTATAATTATCAGTACTGCACGTAGATTGTTCACACGCAGTACGCACTTCATGAGAAAATCTAATGAAAAATTAGGTACACCACATGCCGAGCATGGCTTCACAGCCTAAACACCCACTTCGTCTCGATGTTGTGTGTTGCTAATCGGAGAAAAGTGTTTCGATTGTGAAGCATTCCCCACATTGCTTGCTTCTTTGGTTACACCCGACCTGTCACGAGTATTGCCCTAGATGATAATGATGACGATGATGATCATCATGATACGATGGTGTGGGCTCACGATAGAAAGGTCTTTAGCATCCGTACGAAAGTGTTACGAGGCGAGTGTCGATACAATACAGTTGACAGAATTATAAAACTGCCGCGCGGGATTAGCTGAGCGGTCTAAGGCGCTGCAGTCATGGACTGTGAGGCTGGTCCCGGCGGGGGTTCGAGTCCTCCCTCGGGCATGGGTGTATGTGTTTGTCCTTAGGATAATTTAGGTTAAGTAGTGTGTAAGCTTAGGGACTGATGACCTTAGCAGTTAAGTCCTATAAGATTTCACACACACAATTATAAAACTGCAACTACAGCTAAAAATAGCGAAAAATCCGCAAAACATGTTGTAGACACGTACGCACATACACACAGAGTGTGGGAGCGTTATACGCCGACTTTAATGACGTTCTTATCGGACAATAATTACGAAATACACAGAACTGAGATTAACTGAGACGCTGAATCAACCAAGTGTCTCCTACCTGACGTTGGCACCTCGCTGTACTACAGATCGGTGTGACACCACAGTCTGTATTACAATAAATAAAAAAACTAATATTGCCACTGTTTTATTCTCTTCCCGTTTGCGCATGTATGACATCACAATATAACGAAAATTATGTATAACTGCCTTAGTTTATAGAAGAACAGTTGAATGCATGCTGTGTGATGTCAGATAGAACAGATACCATCTTCATATAGTTACGTCTAACCGGCCATTGACCTACTTCTTCTCTGCTGGAAGCACACGCATTGCCCGATCTCTTACGGAACTCGGTAAGATTGTCTGCCGCGAGTAATGAGTGTAATGGGCAGGGGTACTACGAATGTAGTGTGTGGACATTAAGTTGGGAATGTTAGTCTCACAGAGAGCGTGCAAGGGATAAATCCCTGCAGTCGCACTTTCCTCTGTGCCCTCGGTGGCTGAGATGGATGCCGGCACGGTAGCTCAGCGTGTTCGGTCAGATCGCTGGTTGGCCTCTGTAATAATAAAACTGAGTGAAAGGATCAACAACGAACTTGAAAGGATGTCATGTGACGTCAGCAACGACCAAACACAAAGATGAACAACGAACAAAATAAAAAAAAGAAAGAAAAATGATGGATAGAGCGTCTGCTACGTAAGCAGAAGGTCCCGGGTTCGAGTCCCGGTCGGGGCACACATTTTAAAATGTCGCCGTTGATGTATATCAACACCTGTCGACAACTTAGGGTCTTGATTTAATTATCATTTCATTTCTTTACCATGGTTGGAGTGGGGAAATGCACCCTGAAACCGTCGCACTATTCTCCTTAATGACAGACTGTCACACAGCACGTCAAACAATTGATTGTTTGATGGAAGACACACCGAATTTATAAATCATTGGCCGTATTCACCTGACTCACCACTTATTACTGTCCCCTTATGTCAAACGAAATGTCTGCGACTTTCAGCATTTCAAGAATTTATTGATCCTTTAAAAACCGTGCTTTTGTAGTACCAACACTAGAGTTAACAACAGAAAAGCACAAGAAGAAGCGTAAACAGTGTTAAAGGGGAGTATTTTGAGAAAACATACAAGCTGCTTATTTTTTAAATGTCTGGGTAAACACTGAACAGGGCGCTCTCGCATCTCACACTCGTTCAAATGAGATGCGTAACATCCCAAAAACCTCAGGAAACTTTCTGTGTAGCTCTTCTCTATGCCAGTAACAGGCGAGACTGTGCTGAGGTCAGGCGATGGACTCACTTTCTGCAGCACAGTAGTTCATATTCTGTCCATGTATCGGATTCCCGTGATTTCCCTAAATCGGCTAAGGCGAATGCCGATATGTTTCCTTTTAAAATGTAAGTACAATTTCCTTCCCATCCTTCCCCAGACCGCACTCGTGCTCTGCCTCTAATCACCTTGTCGTCGATGAGACAAACTTTAAGCATCCTACCTTTTTTCCAGTACAGTAATGTGAGTTTCATTGGCGATTTCCTCGGAACGTAACGAAACTGCGCAGTTCCTTCCTTCAATTATAAATTATTTTATCGCTTTATAAATAGTGCCTACTACACTGAAGCAACTTCTATATTTCCTACTACAGTTTCTTTAGATGTAGCAACATCACTGTGAACGTTCAAAAACTCAGTCAGCTTACGTGTTTTTGATATGACAGTTTTTCCCCGTTTTTATCTTTTGCTTTTAACATTTCACTTCCAGACGCATAATGTCGGTTGGTATCTCTAAGGCGACTGCTTATGCTGGTTACCTAGATCTGCATAGAAGGGAAAATAAATTACAGAATAAAATGGAATTCTACTATTTAATCAGATGGCGTTACACATCGGTATAATAATTTGCATTTGTTTTGTATTGCCGGCCGGGGTCGCCGAGCGGTTCTAGGCGCTACAGTCTGGAACCGCGCGACCGCTACGGTCGCAGGTTCGAATCCTGCCTCGGGTATGGATGTGTGTGATGTCATTATGTTAGTTAGGTTTAAATAGTTCTATGTTCTAGGGGACTGATGACCTCAGGAGTTAAGTCCCATAGTACTCAGAGCCGTGTTTTGTAATGAAACCAATGCCAAATGGTTGCTTCACGTTGCCAACAGAGATCGCGGATAAATGCAAGGTAAGTACGAGGCCAATGCTGCAGAATACTCTTTGTAAAACTGAACTTGGATTTAATTCAGACCCGGTGACTCATTTGTTTTCAACTCTTTCAGTTGTTTCTCAATGGCAGGATGCCTATTACTATGTCCTTCATACGAGAGTCTGTGCGATGTTTAAACGACGATATATTTGTACGATTCTCTTGCGTAAACGTTTTCCCAAGCGCGAAATAACTTCCTGTCTTCTACTTTCACACCATACTGGTCAAGGAGTGACTGAATAGTTGCCTTCGACCCACGTAGCAGCAGAATTTTCTCGCGTTCTGTGCGATGTTTAAACGACGATATATTTGTACGATTCTCTTGCGTAAACGTTTTCCCAAACGCGAAATAACTTCCTGTCTTCTACTTTCACACCATACTGGTCAAGGAGTGACTGAATAGTTGCCTTCGACCCACGTAGCAGCAGAATTTTCTCGCGTTCTCGGCAAGACTTTTACTGAAGTGGTAGTTGTATCCCTTGCGCACCTATCATTTTTACAGACGCACTAACTTTTGCCTGTCGTCATTCACGTGTTATGTTGTGAACCGAGAGCAGAGTGCAACAGTCTTTGCTTCCTAAGCATTTTCCAAAAGTTATTGTTAAACCACGGTGGGTCTTTCCATTCTTAATCTACTTACACCGAGAGCGCGATTTACCGTCTGTTTAAACTTTGCCCATAATTTCTCTCCATCAGTCGTACGAACTAAATGATGTCCATTCATTATGTAAGTGAGATACTACAAACTGCTTATGTGCTCCAGAAGGAGATTTTCACTCTGCAGCGGAGTGTGCTCTGATATGAAACCTCGCAGAAGAGTTTCTGTGAAGTTTGGAAGGTAGGAGACGAGGTACAGGCAGAATTGAAGCTGTGAGGACGGGTCGTGAGTCGTGGTTCGGTAGCTCAGATGGTAGAGCACTTGCCAGCGATAGGCAAAGGTCACGAGATCGTGTCTCGACGCGGCACCCAGTTTTAATCTGCCACGAAGTTTCGTTTGCTTATTTACTCTTTTCAGCAAAAATACTCTGCAAGCCTTCTTGATTGTTGTATTAATTCTAGCAAGCGTCGTCGCTATGACGACATCATGAACACTAAGCCCTGTGTCTATACTGACACCCTCGTTAAGGTTAGGCCTGTTTGCAGCTACAACGATTAAAATAATTCCATTGCACGTGGATTGCCGAACTACCTGCTCAAGGCAGTTTTCCGAAAACGTGTTCAAAGGTGCTTCGTAAGACTGTCTGTTCGTAATGAATCCATAGACATCCCAGTCTATGCCCGGTACGTTAAAGTCGGCTCCAACTAGTATTGCATGATCTGGGTATTAACGCGCTATTGACTGTAGATTTCCTTTGAATGACTTTAAAACTGTCACAACGGAATCTGGTGGTTGGTAAATCGTCCAGCAATTAAGATGATTTCACGTACATCTGTTCTACGCTGCCGAATAACTTCACTGTCACACTCAAATTCGAGGTCGATAGAGAGTCAGCTAGAATGAAGACTCCACCTCCGATGGCACCCTATGGCATCTAATCTGTCTTTCCAATTTACATTCTCTGGCTAGCTAAATATCTCAGTACTTTCTACTTTGGGTTTCACAAGCTCTTGGTCCCGAGAATAATTTGAGCGCGAGAAATTTCATCTAGGACAGTAGATTCTGGAACTTCGTCTCGAATACTTCGACAGCTCACTGATAAAAAATTTTGACAGTTGCAGTTTCTTTACTTTGAACGCGCTCTTATTCGCTACCTGCGTGTCCACTGGCGAGTGTTATCAGAGTACATCCAACTACAGCCTAGTCTAAAAAAACCTTGTGAAGTCCATGCATCTCATCTAAATATGGCTTCAAAAATTAGATTGAGATTTCGTTTTTCTGCACATGAAATTAAAGGTTCTGCGTTTGAGTCATTCAAGTTATACTTCCACCGGTCGAGGTGGCTGATGAAGTCACCCATGTAAATATCTGGACGTAGGTGTTTACGGGGAACATGAGATAGCCACTGAACTGCTGGAGGTTTGTAGATGTTTACAATAATTAAATCCCCAATTTTTGTAGCAGTTTCGTAGGTACCGTTAGACATTTCTGTAGAGATTCTCTACTGTATAGTGCACGCACACTGATCAGCCAGAACATTGTGACCACCGACCTACTATCGATATAAACCAGTCCAGGTGACAGCAGCGCCATCTGGCGAAGAACGACTGCTAGTTAGTACTATCGCAATTCGACCGTGGGCAGGTTGTGATGGCCCAGAGGCTTGGCACAAGCATTTCGGAAACTGCACGACTTGTCGGGTGTTCGAGGAATGGTGAGTGTCTTCAACGCGTAGAGAAAATAAGGTTAAACTGTGGTGTTGGCAGAAGAGCCAACACCGTGTTACTAGAGGAGGCCGAAATGCACGTGTTGTAGCTCACGCAGGCTGGCGTGAGGAGGGAAGAACTATGCTAATGTGAGGGCTGGAACATGACAAGGATCACCTGGATACCTCATCCCCGCTCCATCCAATCCAAAGCCCGCAACTGCCTCCGACTCCTCAAACTCCTCTCTGGCCGGACATGGGGTTTGCGCCCCTCTACCATCCTCCACACCTACAAATCCTTAATGCGTCCCATCCTCTGTTATGCCAGTCCCGCCTGGATATCTGCTCCCACCAAATTCTATAATTCCCTCCAGATCCTTGAGCGTCATGCACTCCGCCTCGCCTTCCGTATCCGCCTCCCGTCCCCCACGCGGATCCTCTATGATCTCATTCCTTTCCCCCATCTGCTCCTATTCCTCGAACATATCCGCATCCTCTACACCTCCCGCCGTCTTGAACCCCCTCACCCCCTGGTTGCTCCTCTACTCTCCCATCCCCGCCCCCTGCCACGTCTTCACTGTTGTGTCCCCCCTACCCTCCATCTCTACACCCTCCATCTCCTTTCCCAAGGTGGCTTCCGTCAACTCCCCCTCCCGGATGATGCCCTCTCTCCCTCCATTTATCCTTCCTATCAACTCTGATCCTCACTCCCCCTCCTTTCCTCTGTCCTTTCCCTGGGCTCCCTCTTCCCCCACCCCCTTCTGTCCTGTTTTCTCCCCACTAAACCTCTCCCTCCCTCCCTTCTCCCCCCAGTCCTTTTGTATTTCCCTCCTCTGCCTACCCCACTCCCTGTCGCGTCTGCCCCCCACCCCTCTTCTGGGTCCTCATCCTCCATCAGCTCCTTTCCCGGTTCCCCCCTTCGCTTTTACTCTCCATTCCCCCCTTTCTTTTGTTTTCCCATCTTCTGTCCAGTTTCCCCCCACCTGCTCTCGACTGTGGTGTCACATTTGCCAACTTTTTAGTGCAGTGTTCCAGTGACTATTCAGTGTTGTTTGTCTTTCTCGTGTTGCGAACAGAAACCATGCTGTCGCTAGGTGTGAATTTTATGTCTTTTGCGAACAGAATCCAGACTGTCGCCGTGTTTTTTAATTGTCTATTGTTTTCCCTGTCTGCTTCGTATGTATTTTTATTAGCATCATCATCCCTCTGTTGTTGTTTTAAGTTCCATGATTTCTTTTCGCCTTGTTACTCTCTAAGTCTCCGATTTTATCGCCTGTTTTGTTATTATTTGTTCTCTTGATCTTTGTCACAAAATCTGTCGGCTGAAGAGCGGCATACTAAGCTGCTGTCAGCCCGCCCCCTTCGGGGGGAATTGAAATTCAATAAAAAAAAAAATGACAAGGAATGAGAATTCAGAAAGCGGACGTAATTAGTTTGATACTTAACTTTAATCCATTAATGATGAACGTCGCTCTTGACGGTACATGAGTCACAATATTATCTCTTCAGAAGACATAGTAACTATGGCGCCTTGCTAGGTAGTAGCAAATGACGTAGCTGAAGGCTATGCTAAACTGTCGTCTCTGCAAATGAGAGCGTTTATAGTCAGTGAACCATCGCTAGCAAAGTCGGTTGTACAACTGGGGCGAGTGCTAGGGAGTCTCTCTAGACTAGACCTGCCGTGTGGCGGCGCTCGGTCTGCAATCATTGATAGTGGCGACACGCGCATCTGACGTATAGTAACGGACCGCGGCCGATTTAAAGGCTACCACCTAGCAAGTGTGGTGCCTGGCGGTGACACCACGGAAACCACGTCCAGACATCGTGGGGTTGGACGGCGACCACTCATTACAGATGTCGAACGTCGTAGGCTGAGGATAATAGGCGGAGAACTTTGGCGGAACTGACATCAGACGTTAATGATGTGCAGAGTACAAGTGTGTCTGAACACGCAGTACACCGAGCACTCCTAACGATGGGCGTACGCAGCTGACATCCCAAGCACGTGCCAATATCAAAACACCATGATATCGGCAACTATGACTGAAAAGGGCACATGACTATCGGCACAGGATGTTGGGGCAGTGGTAGAGCGTTGCACGGTCTGACGAATCCCGGCTCGCATTCGAGAGGACGACGGTTCAATCCCGCGTCCGGCCATCCTGATTTAGGTTTTCCGTGATTTCCCTAAACCGCTCCAGGCAAATGCTGGGATGATTCCTTTGAAAGGGCACGGCCGACTTCCTTCCCCATCTTTCCCTAATCCGATGAGACCGATGACCTCGCTGTTTGGTCTCTTCCCACAAACAACCCAACCCAACGAATCCCGATACCTTCTTCAGCATGTCGATTTGACGGCGTGAATCCGTCATCTTCCAGTGTAACAGTTCCATAACATCTGTATTGCGGGACGGAGACAAGCTGACAGCGACTCCGTTATGTTCTAAGAAGCATTCACTTTGGCATCCGTGGCTTCGGTGGAACTCGTGCACGGCACAGTGAAGGACAAGAACTATCGTACATTGGCCGCAGACCACGCACACCCCTTCATGACGATTATGTTTCCCAACTGCAGTGGCGTTTTTCAGCAAGATAACGCGCCATGTCGCAAGTCCAGGAGTGTGATGGAGTGGTTCGAGGAACACAGTGGCGAGTTCCAGTTGATATCCTGCCCCCAGCTCATTAGTTCTGAAGCCGATCAATCGCATCTGGAATGAGATTGGACGTGGTGTCAGAACTCATCGCCCGCATCACAGGAATTTACGGGAATTAAGTGAGTTATGTGAACAGATGTGATGACAGTTCCTCCCAGCGACCTACCGAGGCCTCATTGCTTCCAAGCCGCGACGCTTCTCCGCTGTTGTCCGTGGCAAAGGTGGACATACCGGCTATTAGGTAGGTGCTCATAGTGTTCTCGCTGATCAATGTATGTGGCAATCCCGTCAGGTGGATGGTAAGTTGGGCCAAGGAGGTGGTATCATCGTATTTTACCCCTTGTCTTTAGTTGATCCTCATCACACGGATAGCGATGACGCCACCATCATTTTCCAGGCATAGTTTTTATAAATATTGGCATTTATGTTTGTACTTCTCTCTATACGAGGGCCGTTTGAAAAGCCCGTACAAAGTCCGAGAGATGGCACTACCGGCGCGTATCGAGGTCATGTTTAGTCAGTAGCATCTTTGGAAAGAACGCACACCAAGTCTCAGCCATATTGGTCTATTTCTTTGTGCTTGACATTCGTGTGAATCAAGGAAGTCGAGTGATTGTCAAAAAGTGGATGGAAAAGAATTTCGTGTGGTAGATCTTGCTTGATACTCAGCACGGTGTGACACAGAAGCCCATCTCCAATCGTCTTTTTACCTTTTAGATATACTTCGCCATCGTCGTTCAATAGGAGTTTGTAATACAGACGTCGGCGGCGGAATGTCAACCGCCAAATCCAAATGTGTGTGAAACCTTATGGGACTTAACTGCTAAGGTCATCAGTCCCTAAGCTTACACACTACTTAACCTAAATTATCCTAATGACAAACACACACACCTATGCCCGAGGAAGGACTCGAACCTCCGCCGGGACTAGCCGCACAGTCCATGACTGCAGCGCCTTGGACTGCTCGGCTAATCCCGGCGTCAACCACCAGTAATTCTCTTCTGTCCATTTTTAAATTAAATTTATTTCCCTCTCCTAAAACCATCTTCGACATTCTGGGACGTACTTATTCCAGGCTGAATTAGAAATATACTGTTGGCAACTGAAATTGTGGTACCACGCAGGCATTCAGTCTGCAACAAACGTCAAACTGGGGTGCTGGGATACGCGGATTTTCAGCGCTGCTGCAGATATGAGTAACGCCAACTACATCTTGCATATAAGGAGAGATTCCGCGGCGGTTTTATCATCCAGAAATGGCACTTGAATGTGGGGCGTTCGAGAGAAAATCGTGTCATGCCTCGCATAAGAAGCAGAAACGTCTGCCAGGCGTGTCGTAATTCAAAAGCGTCAGGATGTCTTCCCGTGGTAGACTGGTGTCTAACGTCCCGTGTAATTTCTCCTAGTACTGCTCCAGGTGCGACGACTTTCATGGAAATATGTAATCGGTGAGTTCAAGAGAGCCATTTTCAATGCCCTGCAGGATCTCAGCAGCTCTAGTGACTGGCACCCGATAGGAGACGTACGGTCAGAGCAATTGCTGTGCCGTATCTCACAGCCACGTCACGTGACTTGAATCAGGAAGTGGGTTTGACTGCAAACAGACCGGCGTCCAGAGTGAGGCAAAGTGCTGCTTATCCGCTCTCCACCTCAGCTCTCGCAGGCATTCTTTGCAGGTATCTACTATAAATTGTGTGTATTTGAATTGTCGTTTAGTGTCATAATGTACCAGCTTGTGAAGTATTTTCCTGCCGATTCTGTGATTCCACACGGGTCAACACTCAAACAGTCCGCGTCACGTAGAAAATGAAAAGTCAGCTTCTCTGGTATTTTCCTGCCGATTCTCTGATTCCACACGGGTCATCACTCAAACAGTCCGCGTCACGTAGAAAATGAAAAGTATGTTTAAGAAAACTTTGTAGTCTGCAGCCACTACGACGCGATTCAGAGACGCCCCAAAGAAGCTTGCAGTGATTTATGGAAGTGGACAGCAGATTGGGACATTGGGTTCTACGCAGTTAACAAGTGAAACTCCCGATCGCACCATCATCAGATTTGGCGGTAACAGGGCTCAGTACACAGTCCGTCAATAACTGAAGACAGATCAGGCGCGAAAACAGGAGAAAGGTGTACTGAACGGTAAAAAAGAAAGCAAAATAGAAACAGTGAACGGTCTAAGCACAAGAAGTATAACATAGAGCAGGCTGAAAAAAAAAAACATGACGTCGTGATTAAGTAGTCACGATATGGGGCTGCAAAGGGGCCGAGCCGTGTTCAAATTCCCCTAGCGCCAACTTCTTTTTCTTCTCTTTATTCAAATTTGTGTCTGTGTCAAGGCGTAACGTCCGTTTGCAACAGCGAGGTGTAAGGAATGGACCTCCAGACGTAAGTACCTCGTATGTGTTCTGCGCGAGTAGAACGTTATAAAGTGGCTTTCGAATGAGAACTGCAATCGTTTGATGACAAGGCGATAAGTGAACCGGATCCTCTGCCGGAAAACACGTCTGATGAGTCATACACGGCATTAGTATGTGTGTCTTATGATAGGAATCTCTTATCGACGCTCTTAATTTATACGCGGATGAGTGACGCGCTATCCAATGCACCATATTACCAGTAAATCTGAGGGGGGTAAGATGGGGAGTTTCCCTTGTGAGAGTGACTGTCTTCAGATATTCGTATGAATGTGAATGCGATCACTTCGAAGTAAATGATGAAAGCGTAATAGTTTATCACACGCTGCAACAAAGGAACGCAACAGTTTCACGATCACACAGTTTCTTTGTGCTCTGCCAAACCATGTTTTTAACGTTTTTGAAGTTGCGTTCCGTTTTGGAAGTTTTGACTCCTGCAGTCCTTTGTTGTGATATAGTTCAGACCTGTTCATGTGTTGTTTTCATTTCTGTGAGACGTCTATGTGGTATCTCGCCTACTTTCACACCTCATCACGTTTACTTGCGACGGCAAAGTATTCTTACTACACGACTTATATTCTATAAACGATATATAGTGTGACAACTGGCAAGGTTACAGAAAGAGCACAAATATTTCAATGACTGGATAGACAGTTCATAATGTTATGAGAAAAAAAATAAAGACAATTATGCGAGGGAGGTTTGAACCCGGTTCGTCCACTTTGCGGTCTAACACCGGGACTGCTTAACGACGACGCCTTGGCTCTTCCGCGTTTCTCGATGTTGTTCTTGTTAAGCTCGTACCGTTCACTGTTTCTACTCGTAAAAAAATGGTTCAAATGGCTCTGAGCACTATGGGACTCAACTGCTGTGGTCATAAGTCCCCTAGAACTTAGAACTACTTAAACCTAACTAACCTAAGGACAGCACACAACACCCAGCCATCACGAGGCAGAGAAAATCTCTGACCCCGCCGGGAATCGAACCCGGGAACCCGGGCGTGGGAAGCGAGAACGCTACCGCACGACCACGAGATGCGGGCGTTTCTACTCGTATTTTGATTTTATTTTATTTTATTTTTTTTTATCACAGTTCAGTGCACAGTCATCCTGTTTTCATGCTTGATCTGTGTTCTGTTTTTTACGCTCTATCGAAGTACCATCTTACCAATAAACCTGAGGGGTGTTTGATGGGGAGAAAAGACTTCCGCCAGCCACACTGGACCTCACCCACTTTAGCACAACAGTACAATGGACACGCGCAGCTAAGTATCTTGGAGTCATCCTCAATCGGCTGCTGAACAACAAAGACTTCCATGGAATTCAGCCTATAAGTGCAGATATGTTTCTAGTGGTTGGTACAGCAGCAGAAGGAAGAGTTGAGAAAGATCTCACATCCCGCAGGACGTGCACCCCTGCTGCCTACACGGGGAACCCTAATGACAGGAAGTGGTCCACAGATTTCAGGAGCAAGCTAAGGAATTTCAGCACACAGCACAAATATTGGAGAGTGCGCTAATTAATAGCCTTGGGCAACAGAATCCACGTATCGACCGCTACAAGTGGTCCGTGCTGCTACTAGTGAGACACCAGTGCCATTACAGTACGAACTGGTAACCACGGAAGACAAAGAACGAAGGCCTCGGATTAGAAAGGGAATAAGACGGGGGGTGTAGTCCCGAGTTTCTCACGCCATAGATAATGTTCAAATAACTTAGAGGGATGCAGCCGGATGACGTCATCGACAACAGCCGATATTTCGGCGGGTACAAACTCTTCCATTTTCAAGGGAAAATTGTAGAAAGTAAGCAAGGAAGTTTACAACCTCAAGTAAAGATAAAAAACACACACACAAACTACTGTAAACACTAGCGCCTTCACAAACCAAAGATGACCGACCTCGGAAATTATCGATAATGAAATTAATAAGCGACTGGTGTGGTACCATAAAATGTGTCCCTCTGTTTTTTGACAAGGGAGAGAGCAGAATTCCAAGTAGAATTTAAACAAAACGCACCATCTCTATTTATATGGTTACTTGCTACTTTAATTTCAACAGCTTCCTTAATAACACCATCCGAATAGCTGGAAGCGCATGCTATAATCTCCGTGTTGTTAAATTCCATAGGATGACGGGACTCGTGACAAGAAAATGTTGTGCAATGGCGGATTTGCTCGCTTGTTGTAAGCGTGTGTAACACTTACGCTCAATACTCCGGTCCTCCACAGTACTGACTGTGCAATATATGACATGCCACAACTGCAAGGAATACGGTACACACCCGCCTTACACAAACCAAGATCATCATCTACGGAACCTAAAAGCACCCTGATCGTAGTTGGTGATCGAAAAACATACTTCACATTATATTTCCGCCAAATCTGTTCGACATGCTCCCTGTGTGAGGCAAAAAGGCAGTATACTTTGGTGCCACCTCGGAGTAGTCATCATTCGCCCGGTGCCCGGTTGGTCGATAACGGAACAGACGTCTCAGCACTCTTTCACCATAACCGATTTGACGAAAGACGACATCGAGGTGAGCTAACTCAGCCGACAACGTCTCAGGGTCCAAGATGACGTGGGCCCTGTGTTCACGTGTAGCCGGATTGTGACAACTACCAGCCTGCAGATACAAGTTAGAGTGAGTAGGCTTCGTATAAACGGCATGTCCCACCACTATACCATCCGTCTTCCTCCTGACCAAGGCATCAGGAAGAGAAGACAGCCATCGTTTTCCACCTCCATAGTAAAACAAATGTCTGGGGGACGACTGAATTCAGATGTACTGAAAAGAAAAATAGCACATGATGGTCAAAGCAAGAACATAAAAGCGGATTAGCACACGCAACAGTGCCTTAATTCAAGGGACAAATTCCTGAGAATGTACCTTTGGTACACAGAATTTTATGAAAGCCAATCATGAAACGTGAGAAGAGGGGGAAAAGAAGAGAATCGAAGTGATTGAGATCTGCTGCTACAGGAGGATGTTGAAAATTACGTAGACTGGTTAGGTAAGAAATGATGAGGTTGTTCGCAGGATTGCCGAGGTGAGGAATATCTGAAAAAACAGTGAGACGAAAAAGGGACAGGCTGATATGAGATGTGTTTAGAAATCGGGGAATGAGTTCCATGATAGGTCTAAGGCGCTGCAGTCATTGACTGTGCGGCTGGTCGCGGCGGAGGTTCGAGTCCTCCCTCGGGCATGGGTGTGTGTGTTTGTCCTTAGGATAATTTAGGTTAAGTAGTGTGTAAGCTTAGGGACTGATGACCTTAGCAGTTAAGTCCCATAAGATTTCACACACACAGTTCCATGACACTTGACGGAGTTGTAGAGGGGTAAAATGTAGAAGAGGGTACAGATTGGAATAAATCCAAGAAATAACTGAGAACGTTATGTGCAAATGCTACTCTCAGATGAATAGATTGGCACAGGAGAGAAATTTGTGGCGGCCGTATTAACTCATACAGAAGATTGATGAATCGCCCCAAAAAGTCAGCTAAAACAAGGCACGTGTCTCCGCTTAAACTTTTATTTACTAATGCTGGAGACATCATCGCAGGCTACTAAACCTCCGACACAAGTTTCAGACTTAAAATAAGCTCAACACGCCGAACTGTTCATACGTATCCGCGCAACGGTACGATTGTGACGTCATGAGAACGGCTGCCTGACACCGCGTAGTCGAGTTTGTTACTGAGCTTATAGCAGGGAAGAGTTGGCCCTGTTCGCTATATTTATTACAAATGCCATCGAAGTGTGGTATGTGTAAATGAAAGAAAATCAGCCTCAGACCGATATTTCAGGTGCGTGCAGAGCCTAGTATAATTGAATGCATGCCCCGTAGTGTCTTCGCGTATGGGTGACTGGCGCACGGACTCTGTCTGGCCTTGAGGTGGATCCGCCACCGTTATCGCAGGCGGCGTCTGACGCGTCACGACGCACGCCGCGTCCTCCTAGATTTAAACGCGGCTTCCGGGTGACGGCAGGACAGTCTCCTCCCGGCAACTGCGGCGCAGTTCAGACCCCGGACAGTGCAGCCGCCACCGCCGGCCCAGATACCAGACGCTGCTTGCCCGTTACAGGTCGGTGTGTGTTTGGCTACCGGTACCCTGTGCGCTACATCTAGCATGTCAGTATTTCACACCAGTGCTCTCACTTTTCATTCTATGTTCTCGTTACAAGTAAATTCGTCGAGCCGGCCGCTGTAGCGGAGCCGTTCTAGGCTCTTCAGTCCGGAATCGCGCTGCCGCTGCGGTCGCAGGTTCGAATCCTGCCATGGATGTGTGCGATGTCCTTAGGTTAAGTAGTTCTAAGTCTAGGGGACTGATGACCTCAGTTGTTAAGTCCCATAGTGCTTAGAGCCATTTGAACCATCGTTTTTGAAAGTCGTCCACGTCGAGGCGGAAGGCGATTATGGGTGAAGACAGTAGGACCCTAACTGGTAATGTCTGCTTTGGTGAAGGTCAGAGCAAGAAAGTAAGTGTGTACCGAGTGACAAATGCTCTCTCCCATCATGACGCTCACATATTTAGGATAAATGAGACAATGCCTCAGAGTATTTATACGTGTCAGTGGAAACCAGTTCGAATAACTGATAAGCCAGGAAAAATGCATTTAAGAATAGTTTACAAGAGACGTTCTAGGATAAAATGTATAATGAACCAAATGCTAACATAAAATTTAATTCATTCCATGCTAAATTCATGTCATTATTTGAAAAAGCTTTCCTTATAAATTAATCAGAAAGGACATGAAACAACAACTTAAAAAACCATGGATCACTAGAGGGATTATACACCGAGGAGCCAGAAGTCGAGGGGTACCTCCCAGTATCGTGTAAGACCGTCTTTTGACGGACTTTGTGCTCAAAACGGGGTGGAATTGCCTCAACAAGTTGTTGTAAATCTGCTATAAAAATGCTGCTTGTACAGCCGTCTAGTAACTGCGAAAGTGTTATCTGTGCAGGATTTTGTGCACCAGCTGACCTCTCCATTACGTCCCATAAACGTTCGATGGGTTCCATTCGCTCGAATTGTCCAGAATGTTCTTCAAACAAATCTCGAACAACTGTGGCCTCGAGACACGGGCGTAGTCCTCCATAAAAATTCCATCGTTGTTTGGGAACACAAAGCTCATTAATGGCTGTAAACGGTAGACGAACATAGCCACTTCCAATCAATGATCGGTACAGTTGGACCAGAGGACCCAGTCTATTCCATGTAAACATCGCCCACACCGATACGGAGCTACCACAAGCTTGCGCAGTGCCTTCTTGATAACTTGTGTCCATGGCTTCGTGGGATCTGCACCACACTCGATCCCTATAATCAGCCCTTACCAACTGAAATCGGGACCCATCTCCCCAAGCCACTGTTTTCCAGTCGTGTAGGGTTCCACTGATTTGGTCACGAACCAAGGAGAGGCGCTGCAGGCGGTGTCGTACTTTAAGCAAAAGTACTAGCGTCCGTGGTCTGCTCCCATAGCCCATTAACGCCAAATTTCGCCGCACTGTCATAACGCATACGTACCTCGTATGTCCCACATTTATTTCTGCGGTTATTTCTGTGCTTGTCTGTTAGCACTAACAACTCAACGCAACCTATGGATGACAGACTGAGAGGCATTGGCACCTATAGCAACATGACAGAAAGTTCATCCTTTTTGCTTCAAACAGACCGCCCTTGCAACATGTACTTAATTCAGATGCCGCAGTCTATGCGCCCGGTGAAATACAACGTCCACAAGTGATATCTACCATCTGTGTAACTCACTAGAAAACACTAGTGCACCGGTAATCACTTCCTTCTGAGGAGTTACCTAACACTGTAGTGCGCAACACAGCGAATACATAGCGAATGATTTTAATTGTTGTCTACAGTTAAAAGCGAAGATCTCACAGCATGAAGTAAGACCACAAGTAACCCCTGCGTCAAAATAGATTTAACATATCGCAAGTTTGTAGACGTTTTTCTCTAATTATTTTGAAGAGCAAATATTACGTATCTATTCACAATAGCTATATATTAAAAGTAGATGTATAAAATATGCCTGAATTCGATGCACTGTTGCGTCATAATTTCGAATCAATCGGTACAGAACTTTAACAGCTTTAATGTCTTGCACTAACCACATTTAAACTTTTATATAAATTTCCGCTGTAGTTATTACATATGGGGTGTAACAGGTATAAGTGCAGACATTTGTATTGGAGACTGAGGACTGTGTAGCACACAACATTACATCAGTATTTACATCATTTGCAGACTAATAATTATAGCTATTACAAGTTGTATGTTTTTAGGTTGGCTAGTATATCCGAGTACGTGTGGCATCAATAAGGCACTAATGCTTATTTTCCTCTGGGCAGCACGTCAGATGTTACAATGTGGACGTGTTGACGCAAAACGGTTTATCTATACTGGCAGGAGCAGTCCACTTGGTGGTGCAGTTACGCGGTGCAGAAAGCGTCAGATCGTAAATTTTGTAATGTGCTTGTGGGACGAGTGTTTGACGCAGAGAAACATAAACAACATATTGTGTGCGTATGTATCAGTGTACAACATGTAAAAATGTCTTTACTTATACCCGTTAGAGCATGTGTATTTATTTATGGTAGGCATCGTCTATATTATAGTATGCAAACACCATTTTGCGCTAACTGTCGTTTGACTGTCTAAGGGAACGCTCAAGGCATGATTAGTGTAATCAAAGGAACAGAGGTAGTCATTTTGATAGAAGTCTTGATAAGGGAGCACTTTTGTCAGGATCGGTTCATCTCAGAACAGCCAAGCAATTGACTGCTGTTTATTTTCCGGCTCGTACTAACACATACATAGATTCAGGTGATTCAACTTTATGGTGAGCTTATCACCAGGTATAAAGCTTGTCTAAAATTGTCTACAAGCGGAGCTGAAACGAGGATTAAATCTTTTTGACCGTTGATGGGGTGACAGTACGGGCATACTCTGGGCGTGGGTTGCAGCCAAGCAGTGTAGCGTTTCGTCAGACCGAAATCTTGCTCAATAGCGACCCAGCACTGTGGGAGATGAAGAGCCTTCGGGAAGTTTCCAAAGGGCTAATGTATGAGACAGGTCTTCCACGTTAAAAGGCCTCCTTCGGCCGCATACAGGAGTTAATTTTTGCCGTAACATACCTCCCAAGGAATTGTTTTTTGAAATCACTGGAACAAGTTGGCTCTGGTAATTTGAAAATAGAACACTTGTATTAAACCACAGTGTAACTATAATTTACCGCTGTACCTGAACGTGACAAAGGCTCAAATGGTTCTGAGCACTATGGGACTCAACTTCTGAGGTCATCAGTCCCCTAGAACTTAGAACTACTTAAACCTAACTAACCTAAGGACATCACACACATCCATGCCCGAGGCAGAATTCGAACCTGCGACCGTAGCGGTCTCGCGGTTCCAGACTGCAGCGCCTAGAACCGCTCGGCCACGAACGTGACAAAGGAAGATGAACGTCGGTGTGATGAGAAGAGGCATGGTAGTCTCCGTCTGTGTGTGTGTGTGTGTGTGTGTGTGTGTGTGTGTGTGTGTGTGTGTGTGTGTGGGTTTCTGTACCCAACATCAGTTGAGCTTCGTTCCAAAGTTGTGCTTGGTCGAAATCGGTAGCCTTCTTGTCAACAGCGTTTTGTTTATGATTGCCAGCAACATCAGCGATCTAGTAGCATGGCGACGTCTCGTGTCAAGTGTATCAATGCCGTGGTGTACGGTAAGGTGTCGAAGTTTAGTGACTGTAGGAAGTTACAAGACGATTTAGACAAAATTTTCAGTTGGTGGGATGAATGGCAGCTGGCCCTAAATGTGGAAAAATGTAAATTGATGCGGATGAATAGGAAGGTCACACCTGTAATGTCCAGATACAGTAGTACTAGTATCCTGCTTGAAACAGACATATATTTTAAATATCTGGGCACAACGTTGCAAAGCGATGTGAAATGCAACGAGCATGTGAGAACTTTGCTAGGGAGGGCGAACGGTCAACTTCGGTTAATTGGGAGAACTGCGGAAAATTGTGATCCATCTGTAAAGGAGACTGTATACAGGATAGTGGTGCGACCTGTCCTTGAGGATTGCTGGAGTGTTTTGGAGCCGCAACTGGTCGGGTTGAAGTAAAACATCGAAAAGGTTCGCTAGATTTGTCACCGGTAGGTTCGAACAACACGTAAGTGTTGCTCCAGGAACTCAAATGGGTACCACTGGAGGGAAGGTGCAGTTCTTTTTGAGAAACACTATTGAGGAAATTTAGAGAAGCGGCATTTGAAGCTGATTGCCGAACGATTCTACTGACGCCAACATAGATTGCGCGTAATAATCACTAAGATAAGATGCGAGAAATTAGGGGTCATACAGAAACATATAGATGGTCGTTTTTCCCTCGCTCTATTTTCGAGTGGAACAGGATAGGAAATAACTAGTAGTGATACAGGGTACCCTCCGCCACGCATCGTGCTGTGGGTTGCGGAGTGGCTGTGCAGATATAGATATGTAGATGTAAATGTAGATGTAATAAATAACTTAACGAGTGTTTGAACATGAGCATCTGTATAATTTGCTTTGACGAAATCTTGTTTATATTAAATCTTGTCGTTTTGATGGTTTCATTAAATGAGATAGTTTTTTAAAAACTTGACTTTCAGAACATTGCTTAGTAAAAATAATTTCGACACTCGACACTTGTGATTTTTAAGACCTGCATGTGGCAGAGGCTGGCGGGGTCGGGGAGGCGTCGGGTACGGAAAGGCGCGAGGCGGTTGGGTGGATGGAGGGACGGAAGGACGTAGGGTGTTGGGTGGTGGAAGGGGTGCGTTCTTGCACCTAAAATTTTATTGGTTACAAACAGTCTCGGTTGCAATTTTAGTTTTTTTTATTTTTCAACGACGCGTTTCGCCTTATTTAGGCATCTTCAGGTTATCTAAATAGAAGACAGAGAATAAGTACATCTATTTAACAATCGCGATCGCGTTGCGCAGACTTGGATAACCTATAAGCATGTATAAACAGATCACCTATTGAAAATATAAAGAGATCACCTATTGAAAGAGCAAATATCTTAATTTGGTATTTCTTAAGAATCCTTTAGTCAGTGTAGCAAAGAGCATCGTCGAATATGTCAGGCCTACATTGCCTTCGTTAAACTCGGTAAAAACTATAAATATAAAATAGTAAAATCATTACCTTTTCTAGATGGACGCGAGAGGCACCAAGGTCTGCATAACGCGTTCCAGTTCACAGGAGCCAGTAACAGAGTAAGAAGGGGGCTCAGGTAGTAAGCATAATGCGCCCCAGCGTCGTGTGCCAGTACTGAAGCCTCTAATACAGAATCACCTCAGGAGGTGGCGCTGCGACGCAGCAGTGACTAAAAATGAGAGATCGTAAACTGGATATACATATCCACTAAAACTTTATAAACGTAGTGCACATAAAACATTGATAAGATGGAATTACTAGGGGCAACAATAGCGCTTAACTTACCCTAAAACTTTGACGAAGTAAAATATAAATGAAGACGGTAAATTTAAAATGAGAAAACAAGGTGTATAATAGAAGACACAGATGCAGTACATAAACAGGTTTTTCGTATCATATACCACTAGAACGAAAACATTAAAAACACAGGACCGTAATTTCAAATAAAGAGGCGGCCCTTATAACACTCAATACTGCGTCATTCGGAGCTAGAACATCTAGCAAGAAAACTTTTTTGAATAAAATACAAGTAAAATTGTTAGGCTTAAAAAATACACACCAACGTGGAAGACGGACGTTATACGGGTAAACTTGCCCCCCCCCCTTTTTATAGCTACATTGAAATGTGCAACGTCATCATTTAAAGCGACAAACTCGCAAGTATCCTATTTGAGTAAAAAAAAAAAAAAAACCTAATGGCTTTGCTAAGAATACGACATAAGACCAGAGAGGAACAGGGCTCATATTTAGGCAGGACTACGAGGTCTCCAGGATTACATTAATAACACTGATTTCATAACTTCTAAAAAGGCCTGATTGGGGCTAATTATTTGGCCGTTAAGGAGAGACAAATCTTTGACTTCCATATGCCTAACTATTTCAGTTTCTTCCAAAACGTTTAACTTCTTACTCTTTTGCGCAAAATACAAAATCTTAAGATTTTGTACTTGCGGAGGACTGTGCCTTTAAGGTGTTAGGCAAAGGCAGAGCTCTGTTTTACCTGTCCCCATCTATTAAGATGATGTTCTTGCGATCTAATTTTGAAGGTTCTGGCTGTTTGTCCAACATATCCTGCATTACAATCGCGACACTCCAGCAGATATACCCCCGATGCCAAAAGGTTGTTCTTTTTAGGTGATTCATTATGTATGTACATAAACTGGAGATTGGTAGCCGCGGAAAATACTATACGAGAGCCCACTCCCCGGAAAAGTTTTGCCAGTTCATAACTAAAATTGCCCATAAATGGCAAAGAAATGTAATTGTGCTCCCCGACAGAAGGAGCATTGGGTGAACTCCGAAGAGGCATCGTTGTTTTGTCTTGGTATATCAACGAGCGCAACACGTATGGACTGAAAGACCTAAAATTTTATAAGTTAAGCACTGACCGTACATATACACCCCCTAGCCGGCGGACTGGGTTATCGGCAAGACACTATTGGGGTACGGACTGACACCTGCCGCGTGTGTGGGCTTGTCTCATGACTCCGCCCGCCACTCTGCTGACTCAAACAGGCTGCGTGTCAGAGACAGCTGTCTGACATTCCCAGCCACCAGACCGCCTTCAGTCCTTCGTCGTCTCCACGAGACTCCCCTCCGAGGATCCTGCCGTAGCGTCACGGTACAAAGCGAGGACCTCGCGGCGCTGAGCCGCTGGGGTCCGACGCCATGGGACGCAGCGCCACAGCCGTCGGTCCTGGGTTCGTCGCCCCGAAGTGACTGCCGCTCCCTCTGGGCCGGTCACCCGCCTGCTCCGCCACGGCCACCTCACTCCAAACGCTGTCAGGCAATGCTGACTCGGAAACAGCCGGCCGCCCGGAATGTGGTGACGGCCAAAGCCCCTCGCTACGGGTCTGCCTCTTCGAGAAGTGCTTACAGTGGACTGCTCAGAGCGGCGTGCCTATGTGTCACGTTCAACGTCCGTCGCCTCTGGGCCACTGCGATACGTCTCCTTAGGGTTAAAAATAAAGGCCTTTCACAACATTTGGCTACCTTCTGCACCTTCACCCATCTCCAGCAGAGCATCATTCGTGCACTCCATTCTCACCCACATCATTATAAGTTTCCACGTCGTACGTAGCTTGCTATAAGTCCAATGGACGTTGACGCCGTTCCCCGCTTTGTACTTTTTCTCCAGGCTCCAGATGGCGCTGCTCCTGGACTCGTGGATCGCCGAGTTGGTCGTCGTCTTGTCGGCGGCCGTGCTCGCCCTCTACCTCTGGTTCTCCAGTAGCTACAGGTACTGGAAGAACAAGGGGGTGCCGTACGCAGAACCTACAGTTCCATTTGGAAACTTCTGGAGAAACTTTTTCGGCCACGAATGTATTGCTCAGACCATGCAGAACATATACAATCAGCAGCCAAGTAAGAAATTAAAATTTTTGTCAGTGATAAACAGACTATAATTATATTCATTATTTGTTAAAAGAATCAGGGACATAATATGTGATGATGTAGACGTGCTCTGTGCGTTTCCAACGTTCCACTTCCTGTCCGCAACTGCGTGTTCGTTCTGCTGCTGCTGTGGACGCCACAGACTGGTGTCTGAGGCGGTCGGTAGCCTCAGAGTGACGGACTGGTCTCTCTTCAGTGTGCTGCTGTGGAGACCGAGGTGGCTGGCTCAAGGGCGAATGGTTCAGTTGTCTGGTCATCACCAGAAGCTGTTGGGGAAACCTTTCTGGAAGACCTGGCAGGTAGCAGCACCTCGCAGCGAGTGCAGTTAGCGTGTAGGAAGAAACGCGTGAATTCTGTTGCTGACCCTGCCTGGCTGGAAGGGCTCATTGTTACATAATTTCGTGGAGCTACCTGGAACTCGCCAAAGTCGACTGCAAATGCTTATGGCATGCAGGTGGTGAATACTGAACCCTCACGGACGGATTTCGGAAGTCGGCAGTCAGTCCCTAATGAAGCTGTTGGCCTCTGCAAAAGGTTGTGGAAGAGTTAGCAAGTTGCTGTGTATGGGCAACGCCTTCTTCATTCTGCTCTTTCCAAGGCGACTACGACGGTTTAGCCAACGCATACACAGTAGGCAGAAAGAGGCGGCTTAGCAAGATGTGGAGCCATCAGCGAGCTGGATGGGGTCTCACCGACGTGTGTAACACTTCATAGTAAGTTCCGTTATTTCCGGTGGATACCTGAAGCGCAGTGTTTAGTGTTTCTGTGTACCCCCCCCCCCCTAACTTTTTTGACTTTGGACCGTTATGCGATTTTGTTTATACAGCAGAGAGCGGCACGAGAAGCTGGTAACCATTTTCAAATGGAACAATGACGGTTTGTGGTGCCCGTTGTCCAATCCAGCGGACGGAATTATCATCGCACTGATTCGCGGTATGGTGTAGGAGAGGTGACTGTCTTAACCTGATGAAGCTGGCTCCCCTTTCTGTAGCACGAGTTTGGGATGTGCGCAATGCGGAATATGCGGTTGTCAGCGTCGAACAATTAAAAAATTCAGGAAAATTTGTAATTTCGCGTCAGTGGTGTATTGGAGAGAAATGCGGTTGGCACACCTGCACACGCCTGTCTTTAATCTGGAACTACCGTAAGTTTCATTGTTGTATGTCTGTTAGTTATTGTTGAGTACTGTATTGAGTAGAACGTTGTGTCGCACAGTTTGGGAACTTCGACATGTCAGAGATAGAGGAGCTCCGCGTCTGCATTGAATGTTGCGTGCAACTCGGAAAACCTTTACAGAGACTCGCCAAATGATGCAGGAAGCCTACAGTGATGAGTCCTTATGCCGTACCCGGTGTTAGAGATGGTTCATAAGGGGGGTCGAAGTTAAAAATGAGCCTCGTTCGCCGGCCGCTGGTGGCCGAGCGGTTCTGGCGCTACAGTCTGGAACCGCGCGACCTCTACGGTCGCAGCTTCGAATCCTGCCTCGGGCATGGATGTGTGTGATGTCCTTAGGTTAGTTAGGTTTAAGTAGTTCCAAGTTCTAGGGGACTTATGACCTCAGCAGTTGAGTCCCATAGTGCTCAGAGCCATTTGACCCTCGTTCAGGACGCCCTTCACGTCTACTGACGACGCTCAAGTCAGGAACTTCACGAAATCGTGCGTTCCAGTGGAAGACTGACTGTCCGAGAGACCGCAGAAGAATGGAACATTTCAGTTAGATCATGCCATGAAATCCTGACACAACATTTTCGAATGCATCGTACTGCAGCTAGATTCGTCCCACGACTGACTCAAGACCAGAACGACTTTGCCTCGCAACGTGTGAAGAGCTTTCGAATCGTGAAAATGAGAACATGTTCCTCAAGACAATCATAACTGGTGACGAGACATTGGTCTACGGTTATGATGTTGAGACCAAGGTTCAGTCTTCATAATGCGTCGGAAAAGCTTCTTCGAGACCACAAAAAGCTCGTCAGGTC